>NC_071633.1:16856875-17470000 GCF_014839835.1 Dryobates pubescens
GAAGCCTTCCAGTACCTGAAGGGGGCTACGATAAGGCTGCAGAGAGACTGTTTGCAAAGGCCTGCAGTGACTGGGACAGGGGCAAAAGCTTCAAACTAGAGAAGGGCAGATTTAGAGTGGACATCAGGAAGAAGTTCTTCACTATGAGGGAGTTCTTCACTATGAGGGTGGTGGAACACTGGAACAGGTTGCCCAGAGAGGTGGTTGAGGCTCCTTCCCTGAAGATCTTCAAGGTGAGGCTCAGTGAGGCCCTGGGCAGCCTGGTCTACTTGGGGATCATAGAATCATAGAATCAACAAGGTTGGAAAAGATCTCAAAGATCATCAAGTCCAAGCTGTCACCCAACACCTCATGACTGCTAGACCATGGCACCAAGTGCCACATCCAATCCCCTCTTGAACACCTCCAAGGATGGTGACTCCACCACCTCCCTGGGCAGTCCCTGCTGACTGTGGGGAGGTCAGACTGGGTGAGTTTTGGAGGTGCCTTCTGGCCTGGGGCATTCTATGATTCTATGACTCTGAATCTATGACTCTGCTGCAATAGAGAGAAATGCAAACCGAGGCCGGGCGCAGCTATCCCCCAGGTACCGCTCCCATGAATAAACAAGATCAAGCTTGGGAAGGAAAGCGCAGGGAATGGTTCTATTTACAGCTTGATCACACATCTTCCAAAAGCAACTGAGCCAGCTGGACAACTTACTATCTTCAACCACTCTCCTGCTGCAGGATGCTGCCCCTCCAGATTGGTTGGCAGCGAACCGAAAAGTAGCTCAGAAAGCAACCGCCCAGGCAGTTCAGACAGCACATCAAAAGAAAGAGAAGAACTTCCAGCAGAGGATGGTGAGACACAGGTGAGGACAGGAAAGAGGGGCTGGTCCTTCAGCCAAAAGCTGAGTAACACATCAGGAAGCTTAGGTGATTTTGTGGCAGTGGCAAAAGGACCAGTTGGAGCCAGTTCATCCAAATATCTCACGGCTCACGGACCAAGAGGCATTTCAGCTTCCATCTGTGGAAACCCTGCTACCAGCTCAGGACCCTGGAATCTGCTTAAACCAAGGTCTGGCTACTCCCATGACAGGCAATGCAGAACTAGCTTAGGTCAGAACTTAGGAGGCTCAAACTGACTGCAAATTACACACTTCATGTTCATTTCATTAGTGCAAGAAAGCTTTGCCTGTCCTCTTCCTCTCTTTCTCTACAACTAATGGAGGAGAAAGAGAGAGGAGCAGCATAGGGTAGCCAGTTGGGGAATCACCTTCTCATGACTATCTGCAGATCTGGGACAATAATGTGCCACAGGTCTGGAGCACCTCTCCTATGAAGACAGACTGAGAAAGTTGGGGATATTCAGTCTGGAGAAGAGAAGGCTCCAAGGAGACCTAATTGTGGCCTTCCAGTATCTGAAGGAGGCTACAAGAAAGCTGGGGAGGGACATTTTTGAGGGTGTCAGGGAGTGATAGGACTGGGGGGAATGGAGCAAAACTAGAAATGGGTAGATTGAGATTGGCTGTGAGGAAGAAGTTGTTCCCCATGAGGGTGGTGAGAGCCTGGCACAGGTTGCCCAGGGAGGTGGTGGAAGCCTCATCCATGGAGGTTTTTGCAGCCAGGCTGGAGGTGGCTGTGAGCAACCTGCTGTAGTGTGAGGTGTCCCTGGCCATGGCAGTGGGGTTGGAACTGGCTGATCCTTGAGGTCCCTTCCAACCCTGACAATTCTGTGATTCTATGAAGTGGAGAATGGCCTTACTGGATGGACAGTGAAGACTTCAAGAAAGTGAACATCAAACCAACATGCACATCATTAAAAAAAGCAAGCAAAATAAATAGTCCCTTGAGCAAGACCTTCAAAGGTGTTATCAGACTAGCAAAGGGATGTTTGGGTCATGAAAGTCACTGCTACCTTGGAATCATAGAATCAATAAGGTTGGAAAAGACTTCAAAGATCATCAAGTCCAACCTGTCCTCAAGTCCAACAAGAACTCATGACTACTAAACCATGGCACCAAGTGCCACATCCAATCCCCTCTTGAACACCTCCAGGGATGATGACTCCACCACCTCCCTGGGCAGCACATTCCAAAGGCTAACAACTCTCTCTGGGAAGAACTTTCTCCTCACCTCCAGCCTAGACCTCCCCTGGTGCACCTTGAGACTGTGTCCTCTTGTTCTGCTGCTGGTTGCCTGGGAGAAGAGACCAACCTCCTCCTGACTACATCCTTCCTTCAGGTAGCTGTAGACATCTATAAGGTCTCCCCTGAGCCTCCTCTTCTCCAGGCTAAGCAACCCCAGCTCCCTCAGCCTCTCCTCACAGGGCTGTGCTCGAGGCCTCTCCCCAGCCTCATTGTCCTTCTCTGGACATATTCAAGTGTCTCAATGTCCTTCTTAAACTGAGGGGCCCAGAACTGGACACAGAACTCAAGGTATGGCCTAACCAGTGGTGAGTACAGGGGCACCAACCTCCCCCTGGCTACAACCTCCCTTCAAGCAAAACCTCCTGCTGGTGGTGGAATGCATGAAGGCAGATTTCCAGGAACACAGGTATCTTTTCAGGGATATCCATTAATTATCTTGTCTTCTATATATTCTAGGCCATCCTGTTGGGGAAAAAAAAAAAAAAAAAAAAGAATGACAAAACCAACCCAAAATAAAGGGAGAAAGAAACCCAAGGCCTCAAGGAACTTTGCTCAACATGAGGCAGTCGCTGCGAAGACGTCAGTGCCCTGGGCTGGATGGGTGAGCTGTGAATTTGGCTGCAGAAAGTTCAGTGATCAAAAAGAATCAATATTTGGGTTGGGACCTGTTCAAGTGGCTGGTTTGGTTGGCAACACTGCCTCCAGCTTTTTCCTGTGAGGTGCCATTAACCCTCTCCCCTTCCACACCCCAGGCTACGCCCATTTGAACCGGAGGCGCAGTCTGCGGGCTGGATGGGGCACAGCCGTGCAGCAGCCTGGTGGGTTGGATGGGTGGAGGCTCCCCATACCGTTTGGCCACTGTTTGGGTGCCTTGGGGGTCTTTCAGTGACTCCATTGGCTCTGGTGGGGTGATATTATGCAGGAGAAACTGCGCTTAGCCCACCAAGCTGAGCTTTACAGAGCAGCTGCTTCCTGTCTCCACTGCTGGCTCTTCACTAACGGGCTCGGACATGAAAGGAAAAACCCCCACAACAACCTGTTTCTTGGCCCAGGGCTTTGGGCATTTGTAAGACAAAGTCAGTCATAAACTTGTTGTGACGCCAGTCAAGGGGAGCCTGGGAGCTAACCAGCACCTTGGCACCGTGCTCCTGCTCTAACGTCCCCCACCACTCCAGGGCGCGGTGCCTCTGCTTCCAGCCCTTTGCCTGCCAGGAAAAATGGAGGCAAGGAGAGTAAAAATAGGCATTAAACATAGGGAAGCTGTTGCCATTGCTTGGTAGCAACCTCGCCTCCCTGCTGCTGTGGAGATGGTGCATGGAGGAGACTTGGGCTGTCCCGCAGCCTTTCTTGGATGGCTTTGTAGGTGGATATATTTTTCTGTGGAGTCATACATAAGATTTTTTTTTCTTTTCAAGGAGAGAGTTTTTTGTTTGCCAAAATACTTCTGGAGCTTGTGCAAACCTTCCAGTCACACACATGCTCACGCTGCTATTCATAACACCTTGTAGTCCACAGCGTTCCTGTAGCACCGAGGAGAGCTCGGGGTGCCAGGCTTTCAAACGTGACATCTGTGGTGAGGAGTCTGCTTCCCAGCAGGGATGATGTGGCACAAAGGGCCATGGGTTGTCCTGTTGAGTCAGTCGTCCCCAAGACACCAGTCAGCCTCTGGCCGTGGCAGAGCCACCACACCTGATAAAGAGAAGCTCTTCACTCCTTTTGGCACCTACAAAGGGCTGGATCTGGAAGGCAGGCTTTGACCGGCTGTCAAGAGCCCACCAAAGCCACCCTGTCAGTTGCCTCCTCAACTGGACAGGGGAGAGAGGGTAATGAGAAATAAACCCAAATCTTAAAGCACATTCCCCTCATCCTTTCCTCTTCCTGGGCAAAACTTTACTCACAAGCTCTCCACCTCCTCCCCCTGCACAGTGGTGCAGGGAGAGGAAGAAAATGGGAACGTGGTCAGTTCATCACATGTTGTCTTTGTTAGGCCTTCCTCCTCAGAGGAAGACTCCTCACACTCTTCCCCTGCTTCTCCCATGGGAGACAGTCCTCCACAAACTTCTCCAGAGGGAAGTTTCCCCCAGGCTTCAGTTCTTCATTAACTGCTCCATCATGGATGCCTTCCATGGGACGTAGTACTTGAGGAACAGACTGCTCCAGCGTGGATCCCATACAGGGTCACAAGTCGCACGAGCAAACCTGCCCTAGCATGGGCTCCTCTCTCCACACAGCCACAGCTGCAGGATTTCCATGGGGTCACAGCCTCCTTTAGGGGTCCACCTGCTTTGATGTGGTGTCCTCCATGAGCTGCAGGTGGATATCTGCTCCACCATGGACCTCCCTGTGCTGCAGGGGATAGCCTACTTCCCCATGGTCTTCAGCTCAGGCTGCAGAGGAATCTCTGCTCTGGTGCCTGGAGCATCACTTCTCCTCCTTCTTCAGTGCCCTTGGTGCCTGCAGGGCTGTTTCTCTCCTATATTCTCACTCATCTCTTTGGCTGCAGTTGCAGGTTTCTTTCTCCATCTTCAATACATTATCCCAGAGGCACTACCACCATTGCTTATTGGCTTGACCTTGGCTAGCAGTATGTCCACCTTGGAGCCAGCTGGCACTGGCTGTATCAGATGTGGGGGGGGGAGATTCTAGCAGCTTCTCACAGGAGCTGCTCCTGTGGCCTCCCACTAGCAAAAGCCTTGCCACGCCAACCCAAGAGAGGGCCCAGCCAAAGAAGCAAACTCCACTTGGTCAGTCATATTCATATTTTTGTGTTTTCTTTCTGCAAGCCAGGTGTTAAAAAATGGTTTCCTGCCCAAGGAGACTTCGTATGAGGGGAAAAGTAAAGCTGAGTTACAACTCCTTAAAAATAGGACATAGCGTGTTAGAGCTCCTGCCCTCTCCCACTGCTGTGCAGAGCCACCCCACCCACATGGAACTGCCCTCTGACTCACTCTTGTGTCTCACTTGGAGAAAAGGGCTTTCCACCAACAGGGGCACCTGGTCAGGAACATGATCTTCGGGGTGGTGTTGCCTCTTCACACTCCAAATGGTTTTAAACAGCTTTATATCTATGGCTACGGGGACCGTAAGCATTACCAGTGGAAGAGACATGTTGTCATATCCTCACAGCGAGCAAAGAGATCAGATCTTCTGGAAAATTAATCTCCTTGGGCCAAGCTGACTCAATGGCTTGGACAATAAGACATCTCTTCTGTATCGGCTCGTTGGCAGAGCGACGCTCCCGGGGCAGCCAGTTACCCTCTGCTATTCTGGGCACACGCAGTTGACCTCTGTCACAGGGGTTTATTGTCAACATGTGTCCACTGGGAGTAACTCAGCAACTTCTCCCATTGTCTATTGTCTTCCAAACAGGCTTATAAAAGCGCTGCAGGAAAGGCAGCAAGGCACCAAAGTGGAAATTGCTGGAAGCTCAAAGCTTAACTTTGGTCTTGCAGCGGTGGAAAAGGTGTGGTGAGGAGGAGCAACCTGCAGCTTGCTCGCTGCGGGGGGTAACCCCACACCTCCAGATGTTGGGATGCAGAGCTCTTGCAAGCTTGCTTGATGCATGGTGAGGAGGAGTCCAAAGCAGTGTGTCAGCTGGGGTTACTGGTCTCCAGTGGCTTCAAGGAGGAAAACTAAAAGAAGAGAGCAAAGCTGGTGGCAATGAAACTCTGCTGCTGACCCTAGAGCGAGGTTTCATTTTTGTTTGTCTTTACCAAAACCCCCAGTTTGTGGCTGGGCTATTGTAGTAAATGTAGGAAAGCTGGGAGTTTTTTGACAGTTAGCAAGACCAAAGCCACTCGACTTAATGCATGAATGAAGCAAACCCTTGGGATCACATTCACCCAAGGGAAGGCAGCATCCTTAGGAAATATCCCAGGGAGAACAGTTTAGTCATCTTCAGTTTCATAACAGTCAGCCTCCCAAACTGTGATGTGCAGAGGCAGAATGCCCTCTGCTTTGTGAGATGGTCCCCCCCTACTTCTAACCCACTGCTGTGGCCAGGCAAACAGAGGGCTTTTGTAGGCAGTTTTGGTAGAGAGGGTCGAGTTCTTCCCCACAAAGAGCAGAGCAGCACCCAAGCAATGGATGGGGACAAGCCAGCAGCTACCTGCTCTTCCTGGCCCACCAGATCTAACAGAGGAGGTAGGAAACCTTACATTGATGTGGCTGCCAGAGGCATCTTACCCACTCTGGTGTCAGGGAACCAGACATTACATCTCCCAACAACCATCAGTAGGTTCCAAGGCTTACAAGGAGCCAGCTGGTGGGACGTGCTGTGCTATCAGCCAGTAACAATCAGCCAGGGCAAAAGGGAAGCCATCAGTGTGATCAGAGCTACACAAAAGGCTGACAAGCTGTGGCCAGCTCCACCAGCCATCCCCACCACAGCTCTTCCCAGATGCCACCAAGGATGGTGAGGTCGAGGAAGGGTTTTGGGCCGCCTTGTATTTTCACCAGGACTTTATTGTTTGTGACCAGGGCTACACAAGTGTGAAATGAGCAGAATAGAAAGCACTTAACAAAAAGGAAAACAGAGGGGAAACCCTGAAGAGGCAAACAAGCTGCTGTGTACTCCACCACATCTCTTCCCAGATGCCACCAAGGATGGTGAGGTTTGAAGAGTCTTGAGCCTACCTTTGGATATTTCTTAATGCACCTGTTGCTCTCCTGCCCTTGGTGAAACCTTCCTCTGAGTGCTGCCAATGCCAACACAATGTCTGATGCTGCACCCTCCAAGGGTACAGCCCTCAATTTGGCTCAGTGATACCAAGGTTTGGGAGAGGAGGACTGGGCAGCAGCCCTGGTCAAACCTCATGCTTGCACTGTGCCCTCTCCATGGTCACTGGGCTGTTTATTGCTCATGGTCACCAGGAAAGCAAAGGCTCCCATCCCAACAGGGACCATTTAGAAGTTGCTCAAGAGCCTGCAAAGGTTGCATTCTCTTGCTCTCTGAAAGCAAAGCAGTTTTAGCTGGAAAAGAAAGAAAAACACCCAACAGCAGCAGCAACATCAACAAAAAGTAGAGCAACCCCTGGTGTTTGTTTACAAGAGCACATTCATTGGTGTCTGGAGGGTTGACTCAGTCTAAAATGAAAAGGGGTGGCACCAAGCAAGCTGTGCTGATAAACAAGTCCACCTCCTGCCCTGGGGTGGTCCAGGAGCTGGCTTTCCCCAGCTACCTCCTTCACCAGATCCTTCCCACCCATGAAACTCTTGGGACTCATGGCTTTGGGATAGTGCTGGGTGAGCTGTGGAGCCCTGGCAGGGTGGAGAAGGGACTTGGCACAAAAAGCTGGGGTCGGTGGGTGGACTCTCCAGAGCCATCAGTATCTTCACTCCTCACTGTACCTACAGAGAGAGAGGAGACCAGTTTCCCCCTCCAGGCAGTGGGGGTGTACCTTGTTGGTAAGCCTTCCTCCAGAAACATGTCTTCACATCCAGCCAACAGAATGGAGTACCAGGGCCAGTTCTGGGCTCCCTGGTTCAAGAAGAACAGGGAACTGCTTGAGAGGGTACAGCAAAGAGCTATGAAGGTAATTAGAGGCCTAGAACATTAATATTATGGGGAAAAAAGCCTGAGGGACTTGGGGATTTTAGCCTAGAAAACTCAGAAGCCTCAGAAGGCTCAGTGGGGATCTTATCAGTGCTTACCAGTACTTCAAGGGTGGGTGCCAGGAGGATGGGGCCAGGCTTTCTTCAGTGCTGCCCAGTGACAGGACAAGAGGTGACAGGCACAAACTTGAACATTAGGAAGTCCATCTAAACATGAGAAGGAACTTCTTTACTTTAAGGGTGGTAGAGCACTGGACCAGGCTGCCCAGAGAGGTGGTGGAGTCTTCACCTCTGGAGTCATTCAGAACTCTCTTGGATGCTGTCCTGTGCAAGCTGCTCGAGGTGACCCTGCTCTAGCAGGGGGCTGGGACTAGATGATCTCCAGAGGTCCCTTCCATGCTGAGACTCTGTGAAACTGTGTGGCTGTCACAACTCAAGTGAGGAGAAGTGATCTGGGTATTTTGGAGTGGACATGTTGCTTGGCTCCAGGATTATCCCCATCTCCACAACCACCATGTCACCTTCTGCTAGGTGGGTATCCAGCTTTAATCCTACACAGAATCAACAAGGTTGGAAGAGACCTCAAAGATCATCAAGTCCAATGTGTCACCACCAACCTCATGACTAAACCATGGCACCAAGTGCCACATCCAATCCCCTTCTGAACACCTCCAGGGATGGGGACTCCACCACCTCCCTGGGCTGCACATTCCAATGGCTAACAACTCTCTCTGGGAAGGACTTTCTCCTCACCTCCAGCCTAAACTTCCCCTGGCACAGCTTGAGACTGTGTCCTCTTGTTCTGGGGCTGGTTGCCTGGTCTTCAGCTAATCCCCTCACAGCTCTGATGCTGCTTCTCCTCAAAACTGCTTTTCTGTCAAACCATGGGAGCAAAGCAGCCATTTGGACCCTAAAGCTTTCAAAACCCTCCAGAGCCACAAATCTTCCACTTGTGCCTTTCTTCTGTGGTCCAGACACATTTTTTCAGGCTTGTAGCATCGTCTGAACCCTATTTTTCCTTTATTTCTCCTCTGCAATTGGCACGGAGGACCGTTTGCAGTATGGAATCGGGAGGTACATTTGTCACCACGCATGGAAAATGGTCTCCCTCATTTCTTCCCCCTGTAATTCTCTGGGCAGCTTGGCAGTGTCAGGGACAGGTGCTTCAGGAAAGCTGAAATATGGCAATTTGAGGTTATTGCAGGAAGCTGGAACTTGTTTGCAATACTGATAGAACAGAGGACTACTGCTGTGCTTCCACCAAGCCCTGGATTTATGAAGCAGCACGCAGGCTGGGGGATGTGAATGGCTGGCAAACCTGCTGCCTCCAGCATCTGTAGAAAGACATTTAGAATTTAACCCTCACCCCCCACCCCCCTTTTTATTCCATTAAGAAATGATTTCAGAGATCCAGAGCACAAGTGGCGAGCGCTGGTTGGCTGCTGGCGACGTCAGATGCGTGTCAATAATATTACTTAATGGGTTTTCCTTGTCTTTATTCATATGTTCCCTTTCGTGCAGCCCTGGCCCTGAAGGGTAATTATTACACTTTTTGGGTGGTTTTGCTCTCTTGGCCTTTGGCTTCATGCCTCAGAAAACCACCCAGGGTATCCGATCTCATAGAAAGGCTTTGTGGGCAGTTGTGTTGTCTGGGGTAAGTACTGGTGTTTTCTATTTCCCAGCCCCCCTCTTTCCCCCCCCTCCCCCTAACTTAAATAAACCATGTCAGTGTTTTAAAATAGCCTTGATTTCCATTGGTGCTGTGATGTCATTGCCCACCCCAATGAAGAGCTCTGCTCCACGTCTCTGGTCAGCTGAGGAGAAAGGTGCTGGTAGGATGCTTGTTTGTTATGGGAGGAGAAGAACAGATACCAGAGCAGGGGTTATGCAAAAGGATGTTTTGGAGCAACTGCTTTACTCAGCATGGTGCATTTGCACAACTCCAGCATCTTCAAACGTGTCACAAAATCCCTGAATCCCAGCATGGTGAGGGCTGGAAGGGACCCCTGGAGATCATTCAGTCCAATCCCCTGCAAAAGCAGGGTCGCCCACAGCAGCTTGCCCAGGGTCACCACATCCAGGTGGGTTTGGAATCTCTCCAGAGAAGGAGACTCCACAACCTCTCTGGGCAGCCTGCTCCAGGGCTCCAGCACCCTCACACCAAAGAAGTTGTAATTCCTGTTCAGATGGACCCCCCTGGGCTGCTCCTTGTCCTGTCACTGGGCACTACTGAGAAGATTCTGGCCCCAGCCTCTTGCCTCCACCCTTTAGCTCCAGATCCTCTCTCAGGCTGCTCTTCTCCAGGCTGAAGAGTCCTAGGTCTCTCAGCCTTTCCTTCTCACAGAGACACTCCAGGCCCCTCAAGCATCTTTGTAGCCTCCGGTGGACCCTGTCCAGTAGTTTCCTGTCTCTCCTGAACTGGGAAGCCCAGAACTGGACACAATACTCCAGTTGGGGCTTGACTAGGGCAGAGTAGAAAGGGAGGAGAATGTAGGGCAGAGTAGAGGGGGAGGAGAGCCTCTCTTGACCTGCATCCCATGAGACCATCATTCTTCTTGGTCACATATGGCACAGTTAGGAGCCTTGGAGGTGCTATTTACCTGTTTTAAGAGATGTCAGGATGTATTTTTGGGGGGGTTTGGGGGTATTTTTTTTGAAGTAGAGTGACCAGCCTTCTTTACCCCTGTGCTTTCAGTTGGCTTCAAATTCGAAGCCAATTTTTATGCCATATTCTAACCATATTTATTTAAGTTCCCACATTCTGTCAAAGTCTGTTTACACAAAGAACATTTGTTTTCACTACTGCTTGTGAGGAATGAACATAATAAGTGCCAAGGGATTTGGAGAAGTTGAGAGAATTAGTATTTGGAAACAATACATTGGGGCTATTTCTTAGGGGAAGATTCATGGAGCACAGACACATTCTCCCCTAAATCTATCAGGATGAAGCAGTTCTCACGGAGACAAAGCAGATCCAGTTGCTTCTCGACTTGCAAACATTTCATAAAAGCAAGAGAGAAAGAGGAAAAAAGACCAAAAAGGGGGGAAAAAAATAATAATAAAAAAAAGCAAAACCCCTCCCAAAAAATTAACCCATAAAAACAAACCCAAAAAAGACCAAAAAGAAAAGAAAAGAAATGACCAAAAAGAAAAGAAATGACCAAAAAGAAAAGGAAAGACAAAAAAGAAAAGAAAGGAAAGACCAAAAATAAAGGTAAAAAGAAAAGAAACCAAAAAAAAAAGAGAAAAGAAACCCCCCCAAAAAAGAGAAAAAAGACCAAAGAAAGCAGGACCAAAGAAATGGAAAAAAAAAAAAAAAAAAAAGGGGGAAAAGAAAAGACCAAAAAAAGGGGGGGGGAGGGGGGGAGGAAGGGAGGAAATAAAAAAAGACCAAAAGGCGGGGGGGGAGACAAAAAAAGGGGGAAAAAAATCAAAAAAAGGGAGAAAAAAAAAAGACCAAAAAAAGGGGAAAAAAAGACCCCAAAAAGGGAAAAAAGAAGACCCAAGAAAGGGAAAAAAAAAAGACCAAAGAAAGGGAAAAAAAAAAGACCAAAGAAAGGAAAAAAAGAGACCAAAAAAAAAAAGAGCCCAAAAAGGGAAAAAAACAAAAAATAAACAAAAATAGAAAAATTACAAAAAAGGAAAAAAAAAGAGGAAAAAAAATTTAAAAAAAAAATTAAAGGACCAAAATAAAGAAAAAAAGACACCAAAATTACAAAGGTCTTATCTTTCTTTTATTTAAGTTTCTTCCCCTTTGGAGAAAAATGTGCCCCGTTGAAATCTTGCAGGGATGCTGTGGCCAGCAGGAGTAGGGAGGGGATTGTCCCCTTCTGCTTCAGCTCTGGTGAGGCCACACCTCAATACAGGGCTCAGTTGTGAGCACCTCCATACCAGAGAGAGATGTGGAGGCGCTGGAGTGAGAGCAGAGGAGGGCAAGGAAGCTGGGGGAGGGCCTGGAGAATAAACCTTAGGAAGAGCAACTGACGGAGCTGGGGATGGTTGGTTTAGAAAGGAGGAGGCTGTGGGGAGACCTCATTGCTGTCTACAGCTACCTGAGGGGAGGTTGTGGTGAGGCTGCCCCTGGTCTCTTCTCACCAGCTATTAGTGATAGGACAAGAGGGAATGGCCTCCAGCTGCCACTGGGTTCGTTTTGGTTGGACATTAGGAAACATTTCTTTCATGTAAAGGGTGGTCAGGCATTGGAATGTGCTGCCCAGGGAGGTGGTGGAGTCACCAACCCTGGACGCGTTTAAAGGTGGTTTGGACGCAATGCTTTGGGATACAGTTTAGGGGTGACCCTTGCAGAGTAAGGTTCAGGGTTGGACTTGGTGATGCTGAAGGTCCTTTCCAACCTGAATGCTTCTGTGCATCTAAATGTGGCCCTGAAAACGAGCATCCCCTGCTGCCCAGGAGCATCCTTTCCCGCTCGCACCGCGCTGCCGCCAGCTGGAACAAGAGTTACGACCACATTATTTGGCCCAGGTTGTTTGCCGTAGCTTTTAATGCACCACCATAAATTTCAGCAGGGGCTAGACTGGGTAATTCTGATTTTAGGACTGTCATAAAGAATATTTGAGCTCGTTGAAGACTGCTGGCAGCTCTGAACATGTAGGGGATTTGCTTCCACATTTTCTCTGTCTCAGAGGCTGCCGTTGCAAAATATCAGGGGTAATTCTGGAGATTTGGTTTGCAAATAAGGAAAGGTGGAGGGGAAAAAAACACCCAAACCACCCACCCCAAGGTCTAGCTCTGCCTTATCTTGTGCTCTCATTTGGAAAATGAGCAGAGCAACTTGCTTGCAAGGCAGCCCTCGTTTGCTATCGAGGAGCAGACCGAGTAATGGCTTGCTCGACCCCCCCACCCCCCCAAATCACCATTATCATTACCAGTTGCAACTGCTGCCACATCATCAAAATTCATGTTGTTGGATTGTAGCTATTGTAATACCCTTTCCATTTCAAATATTCCTAGGAGATTTCCTTAGCTAGCTGGAAAAATAATGAAGTATGTAATGGGTTATTCCCTTCTTGACTGTGTCCTAACAAGCTAGAAACATGGGGGTATTGCCACTCAAGCACTAAAAACAAAGCAGGGCAAGGGGGGAGGGAAGAGAATCCCTTTTTATTTTGCAAGCCTTTGGTTTTGGATTGATCCTGATGCCAATACACATAGCTTCAACACATCACTTCAGCTGGATGAATGCCACACAATGCCCCCCCTGTTCTTTAACCTGCTTGTACTCCACTGCTATCCCCTTCTGCAGGGGAGGCCTTGGTTATTTAGTCTTTTAGAGTCCCTAAGCACCAACCAACGAAAAGCTCTTTCTGGAGGTTTGTTGTTTAGAGGCCAAGCTCAAATATATTTATGATCCATTTTGCTTCCCTGCTGCCTTAACCCTGGCCATCCATCATGAGCCCACGATGTTTTCCTGCAGAAAAGGCTGTGTGGCAAACTATAATTTTCTTTACTGCTCAATAACACATGGTTCATCTGCTTACCCCGAGCCCTGCAGCCCCCTCCTGCCCATTGCACACTGATGCTGGAGCCAGGCTCCTCACTAACAATGCTTTGAGGTTGGACTGCACTGACTATAAAGCACAAGAGGCTGCAGGAGATGGGCAGTGCCTCCCAACAGAAGCACCTGCACAAAAATCAGTGATTTCTGGAGAAAAGAGGGCTGAGGGGAGACCTTCTCACCCTCTGCAGCTACCTGAAAGAAGGGTGGAAGCAAGCAGGTGGGGTGGGGGGATTGGTATCTTCTGCCAAGTTACAAGTGATAGGACAAGATGAAATGGCCTCAAGTTGCAGCAGGGTAGGTTTAGGTTGGATATTAAAAGAAACTTCTTCCCTGAATGGCTTCTTAAGCACCGGAAGAGGCTGCCCAGGGAAGTGTGTGAATGCCCATTCCTGGGGGTGTATAAAAGAGGCAGAGATGTGGTGCTGAGGGCCATGGTTTAGAACCAGCCTTGGCAGAGTTAGAGACTGGTTGGACTCTATGATCTTAAAAGGCTTTCCTAACCAAAACAATTCCATTATTCCATGATTACCTTTTCTCCATTGCCTTTTCTTCTTGGTTGGAGAAACATTGTGACTCATCTCCTGCTTTTCCCAGAGCAGCTCCCAAACACCTGTAATTACTGTCAGTCTTTAACGATGGGATAATGAAAGTCATCCCCACCGGGCAGCCTGCAGGAGTGTAGGCATTGCAAAGGATGTTTGCAATGTAGGAGGGCAACAAGAGACCTCAGTGGTCCAGAGAAACGCAGCAGAGAGAGGACCAAGTCTCCAACTGTTCCCATTTGAGGTGTGCTATGATGCTTGATGTCATATTAAATATTCAGCAATCCTTTCTGTTGCTGGAGGACAATTTCCCTCTGCACTCAAGACTTGGCTTCCCTCCTAATTAAATTTGCTCAGGCAATAAATCAGTGACAGTGCATGTGTCTCATACTTTTTAATATATAAAGAACATAGAAATGTGAAGAGTTCCCTCTTGGAGTTGCATGTTCCCCCTGACATGATACCCCCAAAGGCACCTCCTTTGCCCTCGGCCTTCTGTCCGTCGCCGAAGCACCCAGGATGACTTCCCTGGCACCGCTCACCCACGCTGGGCCAGATGCTGTTGCTGCACTCTGGCTGGAGAGCTGCTTTTCCCCATCATGGCCTCAAACAATTTCTGCTTGGTTAGAGAGGGAGAATTTTAGCAGAGGCTGGCTGGTTCACGTGGGTGAATCACAGCCCTCCACCATTTCACACCAAGATCAGGCGGGCGCTGCTCACGCTTCTGCTCTTCAGTCGGTGAGGGCAGCTGTGAACCTGAGCCAATGTCCTAACAAAGGTGATCCAAGGACTGGAGCACCTCTGTTGTGAGGATAGGCTGAGGCAGCTGTGCTTGTTTAGCCTGGAGAAGGGAAGACTCTGGGTGGGGGGACCTTAGAGTTGCCTTACAGTACCTGAAGGGATCCTACAGGAAGGCTGCAGAGGGACTTTTCATAAGGTGTCTAGAGACAGGACAAGGTGGGGTGGCTTTAGGCTGAGAGACAGTAGGTTCACACTGGATCTTAGGAAGAAGCTCTTCAGTAGCAGACTGGTGAGACTCTCCAACAGGCTGCCCAGGGAGTTTGTGGATGTACCCTTCCTGGAGGTGTTCAAAGCCAGCTTGGATGAGGCATGGAGCAGCTGAGTCTAGTTGAGAGGCATCCCTGCCCATGCCAGGGAGGTTAGAGTAGACCACCTCTAAGGTCCCTTCATCTAGTTTAACCCCCTTTCTCCCCCCCTGACCCCCCTCCATCTTCCCATAGCAGCTCCTGCTCCCTCTACTCCATCCTCCACCCTGCCTAAACAGCTCCTGCTCCCCTACCAGCATTGCTGCACCCATCCCAGAGCCAGCCAAGACCCTCAGCCAGCCAAGACACCCCCCAGAAGAGCTCAGCCCCAGCAAGGAGCCCCAGCAAGGAGCCCCAGCCAGCACCCGTGGGGGAGATTGGAGGAGTCATCAGTGCTGGTCCTAACAACCGGGGGGCCACCAGGCCCCCCGGCCTTTGGTGTCACCACCACCATCACCCAGTGTGCAGCAGGGGCACTCACCAGAGATGAGAGGAGGATCCTCCAGCCCAGATGGGCTCAGCTTGGGGGCTGCTGCCTCTCCTGGGGGGGATTAAATAGGGGAGTGGGTGGGGAGGGCCAAGTGGCCACAGCTGGGGTGGGAGGAGACTCCAGCAGAGCCCAGGTGCTGTGGGTTTGAGGGCAAAAGGGGGGAAATGGGGAGAGTGGGGAGGCAAAGGGGCAGCTCTGGGGGGGGGAAGGAGAGGCTTTGAAAACAACTTGGTTTGCCATAAATCTTCCCTAATGCACAACTGCAGCTCCTGGATGGCTTTGCCTCCATGCAGAAAGAACAACCCCCCCAATGCTTCATCAAGCAAAGCACACTGGTGGCTACTACAATGAAACCTTTCCACCAGCATCATTTTGCTTGGCAGCAAAATCTGTGCTTTTCAGCTCACAACAACAAGTTTTAACAGAACAACAGTTCTCCAAGAGTGAATTTTTTCCCCTGGACACCAGCAGCCAACACCAGGCTGACTGAGGGCCTGGAGCATGTGCCCTGTGAGGAGAGGCTGAGAGCCCTGGGGCTGCTTAGTCTGGAGAGGAGAAGGCTGAGAGGGGATTTAATAAGTGTTTATAGATACCTGAGGGCTGGGGGTCAGGAGGCAGGGGACAGGCTCTGCTCACTGGCACCCTGGGATAGGACAAGAGGCAATGGATAGAAACTCCAGCACAGGAGGTTCCACCACAACAGGAGAAACTTCTTCACTGTGAGGGTCACAGTGCACTGGAGCAGGATGCCCAGAGAGGTTGTGGAGTCTCCTTCTCTGGAGACTTTCAAGCTCCATCTGGATGTGTTCCTGTGCAACCTGTGCTGGATTCTATGGCCCTGCTCTGGCAGTGGGGTTGGACTCAATGATCTTCAAAGGTCCCTTCCAACCCCTAACATCCTCTGATCCTATAAGAAGCCAATTAGGTCCTGCTAATGCCTTGGCCAGGGTGAAGCTTGGAGATGAGCTCACTCCAGCATGGCTGTGCTCATGTTGAAGTGATTCTCCCCCTCTGCTCTGCTCTGCTGAGACCCCACCTGGAGCACTGTCTCCAGTTCTGGAGCCTCTATTACAAGAAGGATCTGGAGGTGTTGGAAGGTGTCCAGAGAAGGGCCATGAGGATGAGCAGAGGGCTGGAGCTGCTCTGCTGTGAGGACAGACTGAGGGAGTTGGGGCTGTTCAGTCTGGAGAAGAGAAGGCTCCAAGGAGACCTAAGTATGGCCTTCCAGTATCTGAAGGGGGCTACAAGAATGCTGGGGAGGGACTTTTGAGGGTGTCAGGGAGTGATAGGACTGGGGGGAATGGAGCAAAACTAGAAATGGATAGATTGAGATTGGATGTTAGGAAGAAGTTGTTGCCCATGAGGATGGTGAGAGACTGGCACAGGTTGCCCAGGGAGGTGGTGGAAGCCTCAGCCCTGGAGATGTTTGCAGCCAGGCTGGAGGTGGCTGTGAGCAACCTGCTGTACTGTGAGGTGTCCCTGCCCATGGCAGGGGGGTTGGAACTGGCTGCTCCTTGAGGTCCCTTCCAACCCTGACAATTCTGTGATTCTATGTCCTTCTCCTCCTGACTCTGCAGCTGAGTTGCAATTCACTTTTGGAAGTGGCCTCCGCAGAGGCCTGTGAGGGTATCGCAGATATTTCCCAGCACATATCCAACACGCGAGCCCACGAGGCAGGAAGCCTTTTGAGATTACAGATGGTGCAGAGAGAAAGAAAAAAAAAATAAATAAGACAACTTGGTGAAGTGTCAAGGGAATTGAAAGCCTCTGAGTCCCTGACCAAGAGCGCTCAACCACCGCTCAGCGAGCCAGGGGAGAGCACGGTCCTCAACGCCAAGTCACACAACATATTTGTCTCATGACTGGATTGACATGAGCCCAGTTCAGGGATGGTTTGTTGCCTTTTTTTTAGTTTTCCTTTTCTTTCTTTCTTTTTTTCTCTTTTTTTCCCAGGCCACAAGCTGGTGCAAAGCAAATTTAATTGTTCCTGCAAAGAGTGTCCTGCATTTGTTTAGGGTTTGTCATGTCCGTGGGCTTCTCGTTAATGAATGAGCACTCAGGAATATTTGTGTAACATTAATAACCAGAGGGCATTTGCTGGAAGATTTGAAGGAACTGGTTACAAAAAAGAAACAACAACAAAAAAAACCCCACCCCTAAGTGAGGACTTTCCATGGCCTAGGAAATGAGCCTGCTGGCTTCGTGCAGCTGTTCCAGCCTACTTTGTTATCTTGCAGGTTCACGGAGAGGTTGCATTGCCCGGCAGCGACTTGAGCTTGGAACTAACAGCCGTGCTCAGCAATGAGAGCCACCCCCACACCCCCCTCTGAATCCCAGTGAAGGGACCTCTGGGGATCACCTAGTGCAAGTCCCCTGGTAAAGCAGGGTCACCCACAGCAGCTTGCCCAGGATCATAATGGCCATGTGGATCTAGAATCTCTCCAGAGGAGATGCTGCAAAATCTCTGGGCAGCCTGCTCCAGGGCTCTAGTGCCCTCACACCAAAGAAGTTTTTCCTCCTGGGTTCCAGTTTGTGCCTGCTGCCCCTTGTCCTGTCACTGGGCACCACTGGAAAGAGTTTGCCCCCATCCTCTTGCCCCTGCCCTTTAGCCCTTGTTGAGCACTGAGAAGATCCTGCTCTTCTCCAGGTTAGACAGCCCCAGGGCTCTCAGCCTTTCCTCCTCACAGAGATGCTCCAGCACTCTCAGCATCTTCACAGCCTCCAATGGACCCTCTCCAATAGTTCCCTGTCTCTCTTGAACTGGGAATCCCAGAACTACACTCCAGATATGGATTCACCAGAGCAGAGTAAAGGGAGAGAAGAACCTGCCTTGACCTGCTGGCCACACTCTTTTTGATGGACCTCTGGGGACCATTGGCCCTCTTGGCCACAAATGCACATTGCTGGCTCATGGTGAACTCCCAGGTCCTTCTCCATAGAGCTGCTTTCCAGTAGGTCAACCCCTCCCCTGTACTGGTGTAGGGGGTAGTTCCTCCCCAAGGGCAGGACCCTACACTTGCCCTGGTTGAACTTCATGAATCCATGAGATTGTGCTGGATTCATGGGGTAGGGGAAAGCAAAGCTAAAATAAGAACTCTGGTCTCAGTGAGGAGGGGAGAGAGTCAGACTGCTGCAGCTAATAATTCTCAGCATGGCCTAGAATAAGCTTAATCAGGGCCTTCAGGAGGTGTCCCTGGGGGTCTGTGCTGCCTGGCTCTCCAGGCATGAAGGGAGGCAGGAGGAGCAGCCAAAGAGCTTGCCTAGCTGGGCAGCTTCCACCCATTGCTTCATTAAAGGGAAGACTCTTCAGTGCCAGTGGCTCTGCATTAAAACAAGGGAAAGAGATTTGGGCAATCCTCTGGTGCTTTGTGCCCAAAACTTTTGACATCTGCTTTGCTGCAGCACTGGTTTCAGGACCTCTGAAACAGGGCAGGCACAGCAGAGGTGCACATTTCCCTGGGCTCATCATCCCCCCCTTCACCCCCTGCCCTTCAGGAGCTGCAAACCTCTCCCCTAAGATGTCTGGTTTGGCAGGGGCACATCCCCAGTGGCGGTCCCTTGGGTTACTGGGAAATGAGAAAATGGAAACCTGTGCTGGAGGCGGTGAGTAGGACCCTGAGGAGCAAGCGCAGGGAGAGCAGGGCTGCCGGTGCCACGGCGTTCCTCGAAGCTGGAGCCAGCCACACCTCTTCCCGGGCTAGGCAGCGCTCCGCTTCCTGTTGCTAGAAACCCCCAGGATGCTCTTGAGAGAGGAGAGCTTATCAGTGAGTCTGGAGCAAAGAAACAGGCACTGCCCTGCACAGCCCTGCTGGTGGGGCAGCGAGCTGAGACCACAGGATCACAGGATGTTAGGGGTTGGAAGAGACCTCCTGAGATCATCGAGTTTAGGCTGTTTGAAAAGAGCCTGGATGAGGCACTCAGTGCCATGGTTTAGTTGATTAGATGGTGTTGGGTGATAGGTTGAACTTGATGATCTCAAAGGTCTTTTCCAACCTGGTTAATTCTGTATTCTCAATCCAACCTCTGTGCCAGAGCAGGAGCATAGAATCCAGCACAGGTCACACAGGAGCACATCCAAATGGGTCTTGAAAGTCTCCAGAGAAGGAGACTCCACAACCTCTCTGGACAGCCTGTTGCAGTGTTCTGTGACCCTCAGAGTGAAGAAGTTCCTCCTCGTGCTGAGGTGGAACCTCCTGTGCTGTAGTTCCTATCCATTGCCCCTTGTCTTATCCCAGGGTGCAATGGAGAAGACCACCCAACTCTGCTCACTTGTGAGCTTATGCCCAGGAAGCAGCAGGAGGAGTGAGAGTGGGCACACAGTGCAGGAACCACCATGCCTGAGCATGGCAAGTAGCTAGCTGCACCAATCCCTCTGAAACCCCCAAGGACAACAGGAAACCCAGCTGCTAATTTCCCATCTCGCTGGCTCTGGGGCAGGCATGCACCCCCCAAGGCTCAGAGACAGGGAGACCCACACAGTCCTGGGGGTAGGGGGACACATGGAAGAGAAATCCACACGTTCCTCAGTCACAAGAGGAGGAAATAATAAGGATCATTAAACCAAACATGAAGCCTCCACCTTGGCAAACAGCGGTGTGGGAGGCCGAGCAACTCCACAGCTCTCACAAGGGGGGACCCTGAGCCCCAGGTGCCCCTGAGGGGACCCAGGGAGGCCGTGAGCACCTTGGCTACTGCTGTGCTTGCTGCTCCCTGTGGCCAGGCATTATCATCATTTATTCATCCATGACCTTGAAATCCCTCTCCCTCACCAGAAAAAAAAAGCAACAAAAAACAACAACAACAACAAAACCCAAAAGAAATAAAAGCGATTTTGATGGAAAAAAAGAAGAAAAAGGGGGGGGGCAAAGAAGAAAAAGGGGGAAAAAAGGAAGAAAAAGGGGGGGGAAAGGAAGAAAAAGGGGGGGGAAAAGAAAAAAGGAAAAAAAGAAAAAAGAAAAGGGAAAAGGGAAAAAGAAGAAAAAAGGGGAAAAAGAAAAAGAAAAAGAAAAAGAAGAAAAAAGGGGGAAAAGAAAAAGAAAAAGAAAAAGAAATTTTAAAAAAAGGGAAAAGATAAAGGAAAAAAGAAAGAAAAAGAAAAAGAAAAAGAAAAAGAAAAAGAAAAAGAAAAAGAAAAAGAAAAAGAAAAAGAAAAAGAAAAAGAAAAAGAAAAAGAGAAAAAGGAAAAGAAAAAGAAGAAAAAGAGAAAAAAAGGAAAAAGAAAAAAGAAAAAGGAAAAAAGAAAAAAGAAAAAAGAAGAAAGGGGGGCAAAAAAGGCAAAAAAGGGGAAAAAAGGGGGGCAACACCCCCCCCACCCCCAACAAAAACCTTAAAAGGAAATAAAAATTAATAATTAAAAGAAAAAATGAAACCCCATGCAGCCTCCCATGCTGCTTGTACTGGGTCAGATGGGAGAACTTATTTAATTAGTGACTTTTATAGGGCTTTATTTCTCGATGCCCAGTGGAGTAGTGAAGATTGGTAATAAGGAAGAAGTCTGGTCCTGTGCCAGCCATCCAAAGACAATGGTGAGGGGAGGGAGAGCGCTGAGCAAGAGACTTGAGTGTTTTCAGTGCCTTGGGTTGGGTTTTCTTTGCTTTGGGGAGGGGCTGTGGGGGTTCAAACTTTATTTCTCAGTGCTGATTTCTAAAGCCATTTGAAGTGGGTACACGGTGGAGAGGGGAAGGTGGCCCAAGGGGAGGAGAACGAGGAATAATGGAATGAACCCGGGGAAGCTGCTTCTCCCTCTGGTTTCTCCACAGCCAGGGAATGAAGGCCTGCTCCAGGACAGAATGAGGATGGCAGGAGGTTGGCCAAGTGACTGGACTTTGGTGTGGCTGGAGGTGTAGGGGTCAGGTGCGTAATCACGGTGGGGAACTGGGAGGAGTGGGGTTGAGGAAAGTGCCAATTCCTCCTCCATCCCTTTTTGCAGCCCATTTCTGCTGCTCATCCCCATCACAAAACATAAGACAGGCTTTGTCCTCCTGCCCTTCCTGCTAAAGGGACTAGGTTCAGATGTACACGATTCCCACTGTGGGGCTGTGCATATCTCAGCGGGCAGGACTGGCTGTGGATGCTGGGGAGCAGGGCACCTTTCCCTGCAGCCTTGGGCCGTGCAGCACACAGCCCAGGCTGCTCCGAGCCACTGTCCTGGGACAAAATGCAGCACACAGAGTATAAACCAAACCAGATGCTGCTTCAGAGGTTTCACAGCAGCAGGGTTTTGCTCTCTTCAGGCCCAAGAGCTGTGCTACCCTCTCACCTCCCATTGATAGGGGAGCTTCCAGAGGCTGACGGCAAAGCTCCTCAAAGCCAAGTGTTTGAAGGATGTTCACAGGCCACCATCTAAGACAGTAGCCTCACCAGTGGCCAAGAAGCCCCATGCAGTCTGGTTGCTCAGTAAGTAGCCAAACTCCACTGCCTGGGAGTGGAGTCAAGCCTGTTTCCTGACAGCAAGGAGAATAATGTAACAGCCCTCAACAGATTCCTAGCAAACACAACCCCCCCAACAACAACAACAAAAAAGGGGAAAAAAATAAATCAGAAACACCTACCCAAACCACCACCAAACCCACAAACCAAAACCAACCAAAAGAAACCCCCTCCAACCAAATCAAAAGCCCTGTTGAGCTTTGTCCTCTGCAAAATGACAAATGTGGTTGTTTTGCTCCATGGGAGGAACAGTGGAATCAGCTTTAAAATCGACAGTGGGTCTGGCCAGATGCCACAGCCCTTCTTGGCTTCAGCTTCCTTCCAATAGTCCTCTCCCTGCCAATTTGGAGTGCACAGGACACAGCTACACACCTGATGATACGCTGAGTAATGGCCTTGGCTCGCAGCTATCTGGTCGGTGCGGGGAAGTGGGAGGGGGGCCGTTTATCAACGGCGTTCATCTGAGCGGTCCTGGCTGCCCCGTGGCCACAGCTCCCTGCTGCTGGGGCTGCATCATCACAGAATCATAAAATCAACCAGGTTGGAAAAGACCTCAGGGATCATCAAGTCCAACCTATGACCTCATACCTAACACCTCCTGACAACAAAACCATGGCTCCAAGTGCCACATCCAAGTCTGTTTTGAACACCTCCAGTGACAGTGACTCCACCACCTCCCTGGGCAGCACATCCCAGTGGCCAATTACTCTTTCTGGGAAGAACTTTCTCCTCCCCTCCAGCCTAAACTTCCCCTGGGACAGCTTGGGACTGTGTGCTCTTGTTCTGTGGGTGGTTGCCTGGGAGAAGAGACCAAGCCCCACCTGTCTACAACCTCCTTTTATCACCCTGGCAGGGCTGTGACTGTTGGTATCTGAAGGCTGTGAAGTGGTCCCTGGGGTGCAGCAGCGGCTGGTTGCAGAGACACAAGCTTGCAAACCACCCACAGCTCTACCAGCATCCTGCAAAGTCACAGGGAAGCAAAACAGAGATTCTGGCATCTCAAAGTTAGGTGGATTTGTGCTGCAGGGATGGTGTTTGGAGGGCATCCAGGAGTTCATTCTTCTTTTGGACCTGGCCTTGGTGCAGATGCTTGCATCACTACAAGTGATGTTTCACTACAAGTGGTTGCATCATTACAAGGGCTGCTCACTGTAATAAGGACAAGAAGACACTTTCAACAGGACAAAAAGAAACGGCCTCAAGTTACACCAGAGGAGGCTTAGGTTGGATGTGAGGAACAATTTCTTCCCTGAATGGTGGCCAAGCCCTGGAACAGGCTGCCCAGGGCAGTGGTGGAGTCCCCATCCCTGGAAGGATTTAAGAGCTGTGTGGATGTGGTGCTGAGAGACATGGGTTAGTGGGGAGCTGCCAGTGCTGGGTCAAGGGTTGGACTTGAGGATCTTGGAGGTCTTTTCCAATTAAACCAATTCTGTGGCTCTATGACTCCATGAATGAGCTTCTCTTACCACACCAGGGACCCCTCTGCAGTGCTGGATGGTTTAGGTTTACCCCCTGAAGCATGGACAGCACGAGAGTCACTTCATCCCCAGCACCATACGGAGCCTGCACTCTTTCCCAGCACCCACCCTTCCTTCACGAGCTCTTGTCTTCTCCTACCTGCCTCACTGACCACAGCACTGTGCAAAGCATCACCCTCAGTGCCCTTTTCTGATCTGCTGGGGAAGGATTTGCTTGGGAGAGACATGGGAAAGCCAAGAGCTTTGCACTGCACAGCAGCTGAGGGGCCGGAAGGGCTCTTGCACAACAGCAGAAACTTTAGGAGCACGTCCTGGTATCTATACAGTTATTTGTATCAGAGCACTGACAAGGAGGAGCTTTCAGCACCACAGCCTGGGTGACAATATTTCTTTCCTCACTACTCCTGCCCTGACATCAGCAAGAGAGTCAGGGCTCCACGAGGGCATCGTAAGTTGGAAGAAGACAATTAGAAGAAGTTAGAAATGGGAAAGGGCATCTCATAAAAGTCACTATTAAGCCTTCCCTTCATTCCCTCCACATTTTTCATGGGGAAAAATGTTCCCTCTGTGAAAAAAAAAAAAACCAAAAAAGAGAGAGAGAGAGAGATTTGGAAACTTTCCACCTATTCTACTGGCTGCATCCATGAGAGTATTTCTGCCTCTGGCAATAGCTTCTGCTCGAGTCGCGCTGTGCCGATGAGACATACGGCTCCGACGTATGGCTCCAGTATCTTTCTTGAGCAAGGGCTGGTGTGAGCAATACAGCAGGAGGTGCTGCAAATAGGCAGAAAGTTTTGCAAAAACACGGAGTGGGAAGCGTGTGCTGCTGCAGCTGAAACCTGGGCTTGCTACACCCAATGCAAACAGTCCTCTGCTTCCAAAACTGCACCCAGCCGGCAGCTAAAATAGCTGCTTTTCGACCTTTTTCTCTTCCCCCATCTCCCTGAGCCCTGCCATGCTCCTCTCCCCCTGCCCCAGCCACCTGCCTTTGTCATCAGCAACGATCAGCAGCTAGATGAGGGGATGGAGTCCACCATTAGTAAGTTTGCGGACGACACCAAGTTGGGAGCAGCTAATGATCTGCTAGAGGGTGGAAGGGCTGTGCAGAGGGAACTTGCCAGGCTGGACAGATGGGCAGAGCCCAACAAGATGGCATTGAACAAGTCCAAGTGCTGGGTGCTGCACTTTGGTCACAACAACCCCATGCAGTGCTACAAGCTGGGGTTGGAGTGGCTGGAGAGCAGCCAGGCAGAAAGGGACCTGGGGGTACTGGTTGACAGCGGCTGAACATGAGTCTGCAGTGTGCCCAGGTGGCCAACAAGGCCAATGGCATCCTGGCCTGCATCAGAAGAAGTGTGGCCAGCAGGAGCAGAGAGGTCATTCTGCCCTATACTCAGCACTGGTTAAGCCACACCTTGAGTCCTGTGTCCAGTTCTGGGCCCCTCAATTTAAGAAGGGCATTGAGACACTTGAATGTGTCCAGGGAAGGGCAACAAAGCTGAGGAGGGGTCTGGAGCACAGCCCTGTGAGGAGAGGCTGAGGGAGCTGGGGTTGCTTAGCCTGGAGAAGAGGAGGCTCAGGGGAGACCCTCTTGCTCTCTCCAGCTCCCTGAAGGGAGATTGTAGCCAGGTGGGGGTTGGTCTCTTCTCCCAGGCAACCAGCACCAGAACAAGAGGACACAGTCTCAAGCTGTGCCAGGGGAGGTTTAGGCTGGAGGTGAGGAGAAAGTTCTTCCCATTGGAATGTGGTGCCCAGGGAGGTGGTGGAGTCACCATCCCTGGAGGTGTTCAAAACAGGATTGGATGTGGCACTTGGAGCCATGGTTTAGTTATTCAGGAGGTGTTGGGTGATAGGATGGACTTGATGATCTCTGAGGTCTTTTCCAACCTTGTTGATTCTGTGATTCTAAACAGGTGACATTTCATTGCTACTGAAGCAGCCTGAGATATCTGGGGCCAAGCAGCCAGGCTTGGGCTTGCAGAGCTGTGGTAGTTAATGTTGCGGGGGGAAATTTCAACCCAGCACAGGAGCCCACTGGTAAGCAAGAAAAGACACTGCTAAAGTCACCTTGCCACCCATCCTGGAGCTGAGAGGTCTGCTGAGAGCAATGTGCCTGTGCACAGTGGTTGGGAGGGTTGGAGATGTCCCAGGTGGAAGATAGATGGGCTGGAGAGTTACCACCTGGCAAAGGAAAGGAGAAAAATCAAGGAGCAATGTGGCTCAGAGCAAAGCCCAAGAATGAAGCAGCTCTGGTGGGACTGGTGGAAGAACAAAAGAGATCTGCACTGGAGGACAGGTGTTCAACAGCAGTCTGTGCAGGTCCCTGTAGGACCTTGGAGAAGAGGCAACCTGTTGGGCATCAGGGACTGAAACAACACAATGGAGCGAAGAGGAGACCCCAGTCCAGCAAGGAGCAGCCAGATGAAGGTGCTCAGATCTTCTGGGTGACCAGGAGAGGACTGCAAGCTGGAGAGGAAGAGCAGTCAGTAGGGCAGTGGGATGAAGCTGCTCATCTCTTTCAGGCCACTGGGAAGGGAGGGGACCCCAGCCTGGGGCGGGGAAGCTGGGTGATGGAGGCAGCGGGGTGGAGCTGCTTGGTTCTTCGAGGCGCTCTCTGCAGAGGGACCTTTAAGGCTCTGGGCCTCGCGTGCTTCAGTCACGTTTTAAAAATAGGATGGGAGGCTTCTACATCACTTAGGTATTTTGGAAAATTTTACTCAGCCTTTCTGCAGCTCCTGTCAATCCTGCCCAGCGTGGTGCCGCGACGCAGCCGTGGCACGCACGCCAACAGCCTGCTTGCCGGGCCCCTCGCGGCCGCAAGGGACTGCTCCACCTCCCCTCCACACCTCAGCGAGGAGAGGTCGTGGAGGAAAAGATGCCTCTGGTGCTCCTGCGTGCCCGTGGTGTCAGGTGGCACAGCAAAAAGCCCACAGCACTGGGAGGAAGGGTGTCTCAGCAAAGAGATGCTCGAGGGTGGAGGTGACGTTTGGGTGCAACCTCCTCCGAGTTTCCAGGGGCGTCCTCACCAGGGCAGCTGCTGACCCAACGCAGAGCCTCCAATGAGGTGGAAAGATAATGGCATTGAGGTTATGTGGGGCCTCTCAAGGAGACCTAACTGTGGCCTTCCACTAATCTGAAAGGGGCTACAAGAAAGCTGGGGAGGGACTTTCTTGGGTGTCAAGAAGTGATAGGACTGGGGGGAATGGAACAAAACTAGAAGTGGGTAGATTCAGATTGGATGTCAGGAAGAAGTTCTTCCCCAGGAGGGTGGTGAGACACTGGTACAGGTTGCCCAGGGAGGTGGTGGAAGCCTCATCCCTGGAGGCGTTTGCAGCCAGGCTGGAGATGGCTGTGAGCAACCTGCTGCAGTGTGAGGTGTCCCTGGCCATGGCAGGTGGGTTGGAACTGGCTGAGCCTTGAGGTCCCTTCCAACCCTGACAATTCTATGATTCCACCTGCCCTGCTGGTATGTGATTGGGGAGAACCAGATGAGGATGAGAGCACTGCCAGCCACGGGGAATTAGCAGTGGGGGAAGGATGTTTTTTTCCTATTTGGGCTTTTTCAGATCAGAAAACTCCATAAAGTTCAGCCCAGACAGTCCTATCCAGATTGGAGGGACTGTTTGTTCCCAGTTTTGGCAGGGTCGTGAATGATGCATGAGTAACAGCATCCCTTAATCAGTGTAATATGCTGTACCAGGTTAGAAAGCACTCCCTGGCTCTGGTGTGGCTTTTTTTCCCCTCTGCCTTTCCCTCTGTGTGTGATTCCTCTTTAAATCAGAACTCTGCAGTTGTGTTTTTGTTGGTTGGGGCACCAATGAACCCTGTTCCGATTGGGCCGGTGATGAATCACTGGAGAGCCATATCCACACCAAACAGCACAGCAGCCAACCTGATGTCTGCTTGGCAGTTGTGCTGAGCAAAAGCTCCTTGGTTATTGTTTTTGCTGCCTGAATCTTAGTGGAATTAAGGAAAACCAGCAGCAACAATAACAAAAACCCACAAAAAGCAACCATCTTTGAGTTTGGGAGGCTGGCTGCATGGGAGGGGGCTGTGTGTGTGTGTGTGTGTGTGTGTGCACCTTCTCTGTGTACACATGGACCAGCGCAGGCACAGTTTGCTTTGACTGCTGGGATCAAGGAGGAAGCTGCAGTTTGCTTTTCCTTTGTCTGCCTGGCTGTTTCTGTTAGAGGTGTTTGCAACATGCCCATCCCACCCTGCCCATTGGGAAGGATGTTTTCATTGCCGTGACCGCAAAGGACATCTCCTGCCCTCCCACCCTGCCTCCTGCCATGTGTTCCCCCAGCAATGCTGTGCCCAGGAGAGCTGCTTTGCCAACCCACCCTCACCACCTCTGCCCGCTCTTTGGGGAGGGTCCTTTGCCCATCTACCACCAGCACCTGTCCTCCACCCCGAGCACCTTTCCTGCTCCCTCACCAGGAGGAGCACTGCCACCCATCCCACAACCCCGGGCACTGCCCCTTCTCCTCTCACTCGTGTATCTTCCAGGAAGTGATGCCTTGAAATCTCCCTCTTTTCCCCCTCTCTTCCTTCCAGGGCTTGCCGTAGTCGCCGGAAAGCTGTCACTGGAGGATGCCAAAGCTTTGAGGGTCAGCACACTGCTGCTTGATCTTGTGGGGATCCCCTCAGCCTCTCCTTGCACGGGGACCAGGCTGGCGAGGAGAAACCTCAAGCAACGCAGTCTGTGGAGCAAAGCGGCCCCGGGCGGGGGGGATCTCGGACCGGTGCGGCAAGAGAAAGCTCTCTCTCCCACTGGGTAACCCGGCAGCAAACTGCTATTTCAGTAAACATATCATTTTGTGCTCAGTAAACACACATTCCAGAGGAATGCTCTCATTGTTTTTTTCGCTCTGTAATGCATTAATGAAGAAATAAAGTTTAGGTTGTGTAATGGTGACAGCTTGAAGTCATTTTGCCTAGTGTTATTTCTCAGCGAAGGCTCAGCTCTCCCTGGAATGGGAGGAAGAAACAGGAGACCAGATTTCGTTTCAACCTCCCCAACATGTGCAAAAACAAAAAAAAAAAAAAAAAAAAGGAAAAGAGGGGGAGAAAAAAAAAAATAAAATCAAACCACGACAGCAATTAGCTCCCCTCCACGTCGCCCTCCTCCCCCCCTGCTGAAACTACCTCTCGCTGGCTCCCAGCTTGGTGGCGGCCGGGGCTGTTTCTGGAGGAGGCAACCCAAAGTGGCTTTACACAAGGCGCTCGGTTTCATTTTTTTTCTCCCCTCCTCTCTTTTATATCCACTGGAACCCTCAAGTAGTGAATTCATTTCCTGATATAGTAAACATTTCTGATGGCCAGGATTCTTTCTCTTTTCCCCAATGAACGCGAACCCCTGCTCGCACTCACCAGCAGCCCAGTCTAGGCAAACAGACCCATCAGCCGCATTCCCAAGGAATGCATCCCAAGCGCGCCGGGCTAGGAAAATAAACAAACAGCAACGCCTTCGCCACGGCCTCGTGGACCCCCGCGCAAGTGCCTCTCCCCGATTCGCTCCGGCCCTCCACTGGACGTGGAACAAACCGCTCGGCTTTGCCCCGGGTCCCCGACAACAACCTGGCTCCCGGCGCCGCGCCCCCGCGGCTGGGGGCTCGCTGCTAAGCGGTCTGCACAGTCCCTCCGATTCGTGACCCTGTTTGCACTATGCAAATGTCTTCTGACAGCTCTCTTTTCCTGTCATTAAAACAAACAATGGCCCCTGCAACCAAAAAGGAAATCAGGAACAGGCGAAAGCTGTTCTCACTTTTTTTTTTCCCCCCCTTTGCTTTTAAAACTTATTTATTTATATATCTTCCTCCCCCCCCCCCCCCCGCCCCCTCCCCACCTCCTCCTCTGGTTCCGAGACTAACTGTTAGTAATTACCCTGAAATATTCACAAACCTTTTCCTCTCCCAAACTCTTTTGCTCATCCTAGTGGCCAGCACAATGTGTCTAAGGTCACTGCTCTCCTGGAAGACCTAAAACGTGGGGGGAAAAGATAAATCCAACAATGATCAACCAAGAAAAATACAAACAAACAAAAACCCCAACCCCCCCCCCAAAAAAAAAACCCAAACACCTCCTGAGGATTTTTTGTCCCTATTTCTACACATACAGGGGGAAAAATAATTATTTATATTGACTGATTTGAGGAGCTTTGAAAATAGAATCTAGAATCTAGAAGAGGAGGCTCAGGGGAGACCTTATTGCTCTCTACAACTCCCTGAAGGGAGGTTGTAGCCAGGTGGGGGCTGGTCTCTTCTCCCAGGCAACCAGCACCAGAACAAGAGGACACAGTCTCAAGCTGTCCCAGGGGAAGTTCAGGCTGGAGGTGAAGAGAAAGTTCTTCCCAGAAAGAGTAATTGGCCATCGGGTTGTGCTGCCCAGGGAGGTGGTGGAGTCACTGTCCCAGGAGGTGTTCAAAAAAGGCTTAGATGTGGCACTTGGAGCCATGGTTTAGCTGTCAGGAGGTGTTAGGTATGAGGTAATAGGTTGGAGTTGATGATCCCTGAGGTCTTTTCCAACCTGGTTGATTCTGATTCTATGAATCATGTTGGTTGGCAACAAACCTTTAAGATCATCCAGTCCAACCATTCTCTAACTCTGCCAATTCTGCTGTTCAACCACGTCCCTCAGCGCCACTTCTCTGCCTCTTTTAAACACCCCCAGGGGTGAGGATTCAACCACCTCCCTGGGCAACCTGTTCCTATCTTTGAAAACTCTTTCAGTGCAGAAGTTTCTTCTAATACCCAACCTTAACCTCCCCTGGTACCACTTGAGGTCATTTCTTTTGTCCTAATAGTTCCCAGGTCTGCCAGGAGTAGTTTCAGTCTTCCTCTGAAGATGAAGAAACAGAAAGTAATAGGAAATAAGAAGATATTGGTGGCTGGATGTGTGTAGGGAGGAAGTCAGACCTTTTCCCCTAGTTCTCTCTCCATTCTCCTGAGCATTCCTGCTGTCCTATGCTATGCATCCAGGCCAAAAAAAAGTGCATTGCCAGTGGCTCTGTCATCCCACGGCAGGAAGGGACACCTGCTTCCAGCCTCTCCCAGCACATGGATGCTCCACCACTGATTTCAGTGGGTAAAGGGCTGCATTTCAGTATTCCATGGAATCCCAGAATGATGAGGGTTGGAAGAGACTTCTGGAGATCTTCTAGTCACCCTCAAGTGCTAAAGCAAGGTCATCCAGAACAGGTTGCCCAAGATCACAATCTCCAGGTGTGTTTGCAATCTCTCCAGAGGAGGAGACTCCACAGCCTCTCTGGGCAGCCTGCTGCAGGGCTTCAGCACCCTCAGAGCAAAGTTTTTCCTTCCCGTCCAGACAGAACCTCCCGGGTTCCAGTTTGTGCCCATTGTCCTACCACTGGCCACCACTGAGAAGATTCTTGTCCCGTCCTCATGTCCCCCACCCTTTAGCTATTGCTAAGCATTGAGAGGAGACTTCAGGGCACTCACAGGCTCTCGGGTTTCACATGTCTTTTGAACAATGCGCTCTGCATCGTCCTAAAGCGGGCCACTTTTCCACCCCATCACACAAGCTTTGTGCCTGTAGGGCTTGGCTGAAGTCAATGGTGTTAATGTTGACATAAGATGACGATGACCGAGTGGGAAATTAGCCCTGTAACACTTGATTGTCTTCTGCAAAAATCTGCTAAATGGTCTTAATGGTTTTGTTTGTGGTATGCCTTGCTCACTCCTGACTGTACTGCTGCCAAGTCGTACTCTTAACTGTAAACACTGGCCTCTCAGAGAAGCTGGAGGAAAAGGAACCAGAAGAGATGTTCAAAAGAAGGTTACAACCTAATTTAATTCATCCCTTGGTAATTGCATTTGTAGGAAATGAACAAGGCAAACAAAGCAGAACCCAAAGCCCTTCCAGCCATGGCAATTGCTTTCATATGCGGAGGCGTCGGCTGCAGCCAGCACACGGTTAAGCCTCCAGCCCCCACCAGGAGAAGCATTTGGAAGCTGAGGGGCAGGGCCTGAGGGGACACCTGCCTTTGAGTCCCTGTTGTTGATGCCGCCTGTTGAGCCCACCTGGGTGTTCAGTCCGCTCAGCACTGCCATCGCTCTTCTTTTCCCTTCAGCTCCCATCCTCAATTCTTCCAGCACTTAGTGCCATGGTTTAGCTGATTAGATGGTGTTGGGTGATAGACTTGATGATCTCCAAGGTCTTTTCCGACCTGCTTCATTCTGTAAAGCAGCCCCAATCCATCCTCTCCACACGCTGGTGCTGGAGGCAACATAGCTGGACGCCTACTCACCAGGCTCGATTAGCCACACAACCATAGCCTCATGGTCTCATCCCCTGGACCTCTGCCAGTCAGATATTCACACCCTCGCCTAATTTTAATCGTCTGAACTGCTCTGAGTAAGTCCTGTTGAACTCAGGCCTCTGTTTGAGAATGCTGCAGGAGCTTTGCAGATGTGTTTGGTCTGCTGCTGTTCCGGGAATGGTTCCTCAGCCGCTGCTCAGGTGTTGGGTTGCAGCCTGAGTGCAGCTCAGCTGTTTGTTATTTACTCTCTTGATTTGTTTTTCTTCCATCTCTGCTCCTCTGGCTGAGCTCCTGCGTGTGGCCCTGTTTGCCTCTGTCATATGGCAGAGCTTCTCTGCTTCCATTCAAGGAGTCCTGAAGCTGCAAGAAGCCCTCAAAACCAGGTATGTGACTTCCTTGCTGCGTGGACTTGGAGAACGTGGCTGATGAGGAGCAGATGAGCAAGCTCTGAGCAGCCTGCTCGAGTGTGAGGTGCCCCTGCCCACGGCAGGGGGGTTGGAACTAGATGATCCCTGAGGTCCCTTCCAACCCTAACAATTCTGTGATAAGCTGGGATTCTTTAGTCTGGAGAAGAGGCAGCTGAGGGGAGACCTTATTGTTCTCTAGAACTCCTTCAAAGGAGGTTGGAGTGAGGTGGATGTTGGTCCCTTCTGTCAGGTAACAAGTGATAGGATGAGAGGAGATGGCCTGAGGTTGCACCAGGAGAGGTTTAGGTTGGATGTTAAGAAAAAATGCTTTGCTGCAAGAGTGGTCAGGGGCTGGAACAGGCTGCCCAGGAGATGTTGGAGTCACCACCCCTGGAGACATTCAGAATCATAGAATAATAGAATCAATAAGGTTGGAAAAGACCTCAAGGATCATCAAGTCCAATCTGTCACCCAAGACCTCATGACTACTGAACCATGGGAAATGTGTGGCCATGGCAGTTTAGGATATGGTTTAGTGGCCAGGGCAGTGTTGGGTTGATGGTTGGACTGGATGACCTTAGGGGTCTTTTCCAGCTCTAATAATTCTATGATTCTGTGGCCATGGCTTAGCAGAAGCCTTTGTCCAACAGTTCATGTTCACATGGGGAACTGCAACATCCCCATCCTCTGACTAGTTAAGCACCTCTCCTATGAGGACAGACTGAAGGAGTTGGAGTTGTTCAGTCTGGAGAAGAGAAGGCTCTGAGGTGACCTCATTGTGGCCTTCCAGTATCTGAAGGGGGCTACAAGAAGGCTGGGGAGGGACTGCTCAGGATCTCAGGGAGTGATAGGACTAGGGGGAATGGAATGAAGCTGGAGGTGGGGAGATTCAGGCTGGATGTGAGGAGGAAGTTCTTCCCCATGAGACTGGTGAAGCCCTGGAATGGGTTGTCCAGGGAGGTGGTTGAGGCCCCATCCCTGGAGGTGTTTAAGCCCAGGCTGGATGAGGCTCTGGCCAGCCTGATCTAGTGTGGGGTGTCCCTGCCCATGGCAGGGGGGTTGGGACTGGATGATCCTTGTGGTCCCTTCCAACCCTGACTGATACTATGATACTAACTGTGGTTGTACCTGCCTGGTCCCTTGCCAGAAGCCATCCCTAGGAGCATTGCTGTCAGTGCCAAAACAAACTCCTGGTTTTCATTCGAGGGAGGACTTGTAAATGGTATTTTTCTAGTGTTCAGCCCGTTCTGAGAGGAGCTCCCTGCCTGATGAATGCTGTTTACAGCACTGCTCTGGTTGTTGTGAAACAGGGTAAAAAAGGCAGCTTCTTGCACTTGCTGGCAGCATGCCAGTGTGGTGGAGGAAGGCACAGGCCCTGATGCTGTTGCTCTTGCTCAGTGCCCTGTTTCTTGCTCTGCTTCACACTAGAAGCCCACGTGGATACACAGGGGGTTTATGCTCCCAGAGTGGCAAATCACAGGGAAGGTGAGTGGGGAAGTCCCAAACTGCATGGAAGAATTTTGACATTTTCCCTACATGTCTTTGGGTTGGAAGGGACCTTTCAAGGTCACCTGGTCCAACCCACACTCCCCTTTCCCCTCTCCCCTCTTTTGGTCTTTCCCAACCAAAACAGTTTTATGACTCTAAGTGTGAATATGGCACTTTGGGACATGGTTTAATGGCCATGGTGGTGTTAGGTTAATGGTTGAACTCCTTGATCTTGGAGGTCTTTTCCAACCCACACAGTTCTGTGATGCTCTGATGTTGTTTCTGTGATTCTATGATGCTATGATTTTACAATTCTATGGTTCTATGTGTCCAGAGAAGGGCAACAAAGCTGGGGAGGGGGTTGGAGCACAGCCCTGCGAGGAGAGGCTGAGGGAGCTGGGGTTGCTTAGCCTGGAGAAGAGGAGGCTCAGGGGAGACCTCCTTGCTGTCTACAACTCCCTGAAGGGAGGTTGTAGCCAGGTGGGGGTTGGTCTCTTCTCCCAGGCAACCTGTGGCAGAAAGAGAGGACACAGTCTCCAGCTGTGCCAGGGGAGGTTTAGGCTGGATGTTAGGAAGAAGTTCTACCCAGAAAGAGAGATTGGCCATTGGGATGTGCTGCCCAGGGAGGTGGTGGAGTCACCATCACTGGAGGTATTCAAAAAGAGATTGGATGAGGCACTTGGTGCCATGGTTTAGTTGATTAGATGGTGTTGGGTGATAGGTTGGACTTGATCTCAAAAGTCTTTTCCAACCTGGTCTGGTCTATTCTATTCTATGATTCTGTGCTCCTCTTCTCTATGGAAGCCCCTGGTCCCCATGCTGCCAAGCAGCTGCCTGCTTTTGAGCCTCTTGAACCTTTTGAGTTTTCCTTCCCACGTGAGGCATGTCCTCTCCTCACCTTCCCTTTTGCTGTTCCCTTTTACTCCTGCATTTAAACCCCCTTCCTTTTCCTGCTGCATTACCCACTCACCTGTCTCTGCCACCAGGCATTGGCTCAAGCCCTCTTTTGACCCAAGCCCTTGCAAAGTGGGCTGCCCTGCCGAGGTCAATGAGCATAGCGTGGGAAAGCTCCATTACTGCCGGGGCCGGTAACACCGAGGAGGGCTATAAATAAACCCTTCATTACCTTATTTATGTATTATTACATCATGTAGCCACTTAGGGCAGGCAGCAATTGGAAGTGTTGAATAATGCAAGGGTGAATCTCCTCTGCATTAGTTCCACTGTCATTGGCATTATGTATTGCTTGGTGATCTCGCCACGCTCGCCGCTTCGCCCAGCGTTGCGTGACATTGGGGGCGACGTTCGAGCACCAGCCGGGGCCCTCTGCAGATGGCAGACACTGCTTGGCACGACACATGTGGCTTGGTGTTACATAATGAGGAGCAAGCTGGCAGCACAGGGTTGGGGTTGGGGTTGGGGCTGGGTTTTGTGCGTGTCCTGCCCATGTCGTTCAGGGGAGGTGTCCGTTTCTGGGAGGTTTGCCGTCTGAAGGTGCTCCTTGGGCAAGGCTCTCTGCAGCTGCCTGGAACACCTTCTCCTTGATGGTTACAAGCTGCACCAGAGGAGGTTTAGTCTGGACATTAGGAAATATTCCTTCACTGAAAGGGTTAGTAAGTGTTGGAATGGGCTGCCCAAGGTGGTGGTGGAGTCACCATCCCTGGAGGTGTTCACAGAATCAACAAGGTCCTCAATCAGAATCAACAAGACCTCAAAGATCATCAAGTCCAACCTGTCACCCAAGACCTCATGACTACTAGATCATGGCACCAAGAGCCACATCCAGTCCCCTCTTGAAAACCTGTTGAAGTGATGTGTGGACCTGGTGTTTAGGGACATGGTTTAGTGTTGACCCTGTAGTGCTGGGTCAAAGGTTGGGCTGGATGCTCTTTGAGGTCTCTTTCAACCAGATATAGCCTGTGATTCTGTGACACCAGCACCCTCATGCATGGAGAAAGGAGGTGAGGGGTCTGGAGAACATGGGACATGGTCTAGTGGTCATGAGGTGTTCAGTAGAAGGTTGGACTTGAGGTCTTCTCCAACCTTGATGTGCCAGGGGAAGTTTAGGCTGGAGGTGAGGAGAAAGTTCTTCCCAGCAAGAGAGATTGGCCACTGGGATGTGCTGCCCAGGGAGGTGGTGGAGTCCCCATCCCTGGAGGTATACAGAAAAGGACTGGATGTGGCACTTGGAGCCATGGTTTAGTTGTCAGGAGGTGTTAGGTATGAGGGAATAGGTTGGACTTGATGGTCTCTGAGGTCTTCTCCAACCTTGATGGTTCTGATTCTATGAACATGTCTTATGAGGAGTGGCTGAGAGAGTCTGGAAAAGAGAAGCCTGAGGGCAGACCGTATTGCTCTCTACAGCTCCCTCAGAGGAGGCTGGAGCTAGGTCCGCCTAGCAATAGGACAAGAGGAAACCTCAGGTGAGGTTTTGGTGGACATGAGGAAAAATTTCTTTACTGAAAGTATGATCAGGCATTGGAACAATCTTCACAGGGAAGTCACCATCCCTGGGGGGGCTGAAAACGTGCAGATTTGGTATTTCAGGACATGGTAGTGCTGGGTTGATGCTAGTGTTGGACTTGATCTTAGAGGTCTTTTCCAACCTTAATGGCTCTATGATTCCACCGCAGTGGCCAGCTATCCATCTTAGAATCACCCCACACTGTGCTGATGGGGGTCCCAGGCAGCTCCTGCCCACTCCCATGTCTTCTCCAGCCAGAGACATAGCTGAGAGAAATGGTGAGGGCAGGAAACTGAGAAGCTCAGAGCTTGGCAAGAAGGCATTTCATGGTGAGACTCAAAGTCATGTCTCCTGAATCCAGCTCTGGAGCCCTCAGAGGACTTCCTCCCCAGACAAATGCAACGAGTTAGAAGTTGTGCTATTAAGTGATACCAAAGCATCATCATTCTTTTGTGTTTTGTTGTTGTGGCTTCTGCTCTTCCTTTTTCAGAGGGGGGGAGAGGGTGGATGCACGTCGTGACCATGCTTGCACCACGGCTAAGTAGCTTTCTTGCTGACTGTGGATTTCAATTTCCTCAGTTTTGACAAGCTTCCCCTTAAGGAAGGCCACCAAAACAAAACCCTTTTCTCTTGACTTGAATGTCTCACTGCTGGTTTTCGTGGCAGGGAAGCTCATCTCAATTACTCTGTGGTCAGCAGCGTTCAGTGCCTCATTGATCGTCACTTGTCAAACCAGCTCCTGTGTGGCATTGAGGGACCGAGTCCGGAGAAGGATCTCCACCACAGTGCTTGGAAAGGGGCTGCTCCCTAAAGCAATCATTGCAGATGTTGAGAAATGCTTCCCTGAACCTTGTCCTCACATGACCAAGCTCTGCACAAAGATCTGCAGTCAACTTTTATTGCAGCTCCGATGGAGCTGCTTCTTTGATTTATCACAACAATGCACATTCAATATCTTCCTTCTGAGCTGGAGGCCAGGAATGTAACTCTGCTCATATGGTTGTGTTCTTAGGACTTGGGATTTCACAGATTCAGAGAGGCTCATTCATAGATTCACAGGGGTTTAAGGCCAGAACAAACCATGAGAACATCTGGTGAGACTTCCTATATGTCAGAGGCATTCGAGTTGCAGCCAGTTAGCCCAGCGCCGAGCCCGGGAGCTTCGCTGCATCTCCCAGCTCCAGACATACCAAGATATGGGAACATGCAAGCATGACAACTTGGAGACTGATCACTTCACTTGACATTTACAGTAATTAAAAAATGGGCCTCATTTCTAATCCTCTGCTGTTTGGCTTCACCTCCAGCCCTCAGCTTGCCTCCTTCCTCCACTTGGTAGCTGAGCAGCATTGCCTGGCATGGTAGAGTCTTCCGACGCTGGAGCTGGGGTTTGTTGCCTGACATCTGGACTAAAAAAAGCTGATGTACCAGGAGAATTTCGGAGTCAACTTCACTGCAGTTTTGGCTATTGCCTGGGATTGCCCCCACCCAGGTCCTGCAGCTGGGTCAGGGCAATCCCAGGCACTGCTATAGGCTGGGCAGCAACTGGCTTGAGAGCAGCCCTGCAGAAAAGGAACCTGGGGGTGCTGGGGGAGGAGAAGCTCAACAGGAGCCAGCAGTGAGCACTTGCAGCCCAGAAAGCCAATCCCAGCCTGGGCTGCAGCAAGAGAAGCAGAGCCAGCAGGGGCAGGGAGGGGATTCTACCCCTCTGCTCTGCCCTGCTGAGACCCCACCTGGAGCACTGTGTCCAGTTCTGGAGCCTCTATTACAGGAAGGATCTGGAGGTGCTGGAAGGTGTCCAGAGAAGGGCCATGAGGATGAGCAGAGGGCTGGAGCTGCTCTGCTCTGAGGACAGACTGAGGGAGTTGGGGCTGTTCAGTCTGGAGAAGAGAAGGCTCTGAGGAGACCTCATTGTGGCCTTCTAGTATGTGAAGGGGGCTGCGGGAAAGCTGGGGAGGGACTTTTGAGGGTGTCAGGGAGGGATAGGACTGGGGGGGATGGAGCAAAACCAGAAATGGGGAGATTGAGATTGGATATGAGGAAGAAGTTGTTCCCCATGAGGGTGGTGAGAGCCTGGCACAGGTTGCCCATGAAGGTGGTGGAAGCCTCATCCCTGGAGGTGTTTGCAGCCAGGCTGGAGGTGGCTGTGAGCAACCTGCTGTAGTGTGAGGTGTCCCTGCCCATGGCAGGGGGGTTGGAACTGGCTGAGCCTTGGGGTCCCTTCCAGCCCACACAAATCTGTGATTCTGTTTCAAAGCTTTTTGCACTGCTGCTTGCCTCCTTCTTTGTTCTTAAATAATAAAGAGAAAATCCACTTGGGAGGTTTAAAGAAATGTCACTCAAGATGCTGTCATTTGGGGGGAAAAAATGAACAGGAATTGAAGTTGCTGATGCAAACAGCAAGTTGATGTTTCTTGCTGAAACCAGGGCTGTGGCCTGCCTTGTCAAAGGGCTTCTGGACACCTCACCCATCTCCCTGTACTGAAGCTTTGAAAGTTGTTTTTCTACCCCCCGCTCCATGCCCCTCTGAGTGGAGATGGAGCTAGCTCTGTGATTCACACTGGCAGCTCCTATTTACCAGCTTTGAAATTCATTGTTCCACCTTCCTCTGCATACTTTTCACTCTTGCAGTGGAAGCACAGAATTGTTTGGATGGAAAGGGACCTTTAAAGGATGGATGTCTAGAGCAGCCTCCCTGCAGTCAGCAGGGACATCTGCAACTACAGCATGTTGCTCAGGACCCCAGACAACTTGACCTGGAATGGTATCAAGTATGGGGTATCTCCCACCTCTCTGGGCAACCTGGGACAGGGTCTCACCACCCTCACTGTGAAACATTTCTTCCTTCTCTCTCCAGTCTGAGTCTCCCTCTTTTACTTTAAACCATCACCCCTTGTCCTGTCACAACAGGACTTGCTCAAGTGTCTGTCCCCATTTAAGCACTGAAAGGCCACCAGAAGTTCTCCCTGGAGCCTTCTCTTCTCCAGGCTGAACAAGTCCAACTCTCTCAGCCTGGCCTCACAGAGGGCTTTCAGCCCCCCCATCATTTCTCTGGCCCCTCTGGCTGTGCTCCACCAGGTCCCTGTCTCTCCTTTGCTGAGGACTCCAGAGCCAGCCATTTTCCATGACTCCTGATCCTGAAGTACTTGATCATTGCTGTGGTTTGTCCTTCTGTCTGTTTGTCAAGGACAGACTTCTCTCACCCCTGCCAAATGACACCAGAAGCTATTAAGTTTTGTTCAGCACTCTCTTTCCTTCCTCTTTCTGAGTGGGCAGAATGTTAATGCCACACCAATGGCCTTCTGAAGGGAGGCTCATTTCATTTTCAGAACTCTCTGCCTCTCTCCCCTCTCTCCTTTCCATCCAAATGTCATTGGTTTTCATTATTTTCAGTGTACTTAATAAATAGCAGTGAGAGAACAGGGGAGAACCAGAGGATTGTCTCACATGGGCTTCTCCACCCTGTGCAGAACGTGACATTCAGGAGGCAAGGCTGCTCTTTGGGGCCGAGGAATGCGACAGCCACAGGCTGGCAGGCAGGCAGAAAGGCTGCTGACGTTAGGGGCAGGAATGTGGGTACCACCTCACCTCCCTGCTGCTAATACTTCCAGCTTTTACCCCTGGGCACGAAGAGCCACGTCATCCATCTAGCTGCAAGCCATGCTCACAACTTGTTTTGGAGAGCTGGTGCATGACTGTAAAGATTTAGAGCTCAGGAATGCGGTTGTGTCTCCTACGGCGCGGCGTAAAAGCATCCAGGCTGGAGGTCCGCTGGCTCCCCAGCGACCACAGAGTGTGGAAGAGGAAGAAAGTCATTAATATTAATAGTACCAGCCCTGGGGAAGCTCCCTGGGGCTCCATCAGTGAGCCTGACCCCGGCTGGCAGGGAGCAAACAAGAATGCTGTCCCTTTGCTGGAGGATGATGAAGGGACACACACCCCTGAGCGCTGCAGGGATGGCCGACCACTACATGTTCCTAGCCCTCTGGAAAAGAGATGGAGCATCTCTGTGAGGAGGAAAGGCTGAGGGACCTGGGCCTGCTTTGCCTGGAGAAGAGCAGCTTGAGAGGGGATCTGATCAATGCTCAGCAAGAGCTAAAGGACCTGTGTGGGGCCAGACTCTTTTCAGGGGTGTCCAGCGACAGGACAAGGGGCAGTGGGTACAAACTGGAACCCAGTTTGTTCCATCCCTTCTGTTCCATTTGAACAGGAGGAAAAAAATTCTTTGCTGTGAGGGTGATGGAGCCCTGGAGCAGGCTGCCCAGAGAGGCTGTGAAGCCTCCTTCTTTGGAGAGATTGCCCAGAGAGGCTGTGGAGCCTCCTTCTCTGGAGAGATTGCCCAGAGAAGCGGTGGAGCCTCCTCTGGAGAGACTGCCCACAGAGGCTGTGGAGCCTCCTTCCCTGGAGAGATTGCCCAGAGAAGCGGTGGAGCCTCCTTCTCTGGAGAGATTGCCCAGAGAAGCGGTGGAGCCTCCTTCCCTGGAGAGATTGCCCAGAGAAGCGGTGGAGCCTCCTTCTCTGGAGAGATTGCCCAGAGAAGCGGTGGAGCCTCCTTCTCTGGAGAGATTGCCCAGAGAAGCGGTGGAGCCTCCTTCCCTGGAGAGATTGCCCAGAGAGGCTGTGGAGCCTCCTTCTCTGGAGAGATTGCCCACAGAGGCTGTGGAGCCTCCTCTGGAGAGATTGCCCAGAGAAGCGGTGGAGCCTCCTCTGGAGAGATTGCCCAGAGAAGCGGTGGAGCCTCCTTCTCTGGAGAGATTGCCCAGAGAAGTGGTGGAGCCTCCTCTGGAGAGACTGCCCACAGAGGCTGTGGAGCCTCCTCCTCTGGAGAAATTCCAACCCCCCCCAGGCCATTGTGCTCCTGAGCAAGCTGCTGTGGGTGACCCTGCTTTAGCAAGGGAATTTGGACAAGATGATCTCCAGAGGTCCCTTCCAACCCTAACCATGCTGGCATTCTGGGGTTCTGTGAGCTGTAACTGGGCCCTTCTGTGGGTATTACTGGGCACCTCTGAAAAGAGTCTGGCCCCATCCTCTTGCCCTTTATCCTTTAGCTGTTGATCAGAGTTGATCAGATCCTTTCTCAGTCTGCTCTTCTCCAGGCTGGACAGCCTGAGGTCTCAGCTGAGATAGAAGAGAAAATAAGAGGAGCTGAAAGTTCTGAGCCCCAGGAGAAGGCTCTGGTGAAGAAAAGGACTAAGCCTGGTTTCCCCTGGCCATGCTTAGTGTCTGTTCCAGTCTTGGAACAGCCATGGGAGGGAAACAACCAAGCCAGGCAGAGCTGCATCCCACTGCTGTGGATCTGGGCTGAGAGGTCTCCAAATGGCGAAAGCCTCTTGGAGGGGGTGTGCAGGCTCAAGCTCTGCTTCATTAACAGAGGGGAAAAAATTGAAGAGAGAGAAAAAACAGAGAGAGAGCAAGAGAGAAGATGCAAAACTGCAAGGAGGGAGCCAAAGGGGATTGTTCAGTTTTCCTCTTGGCCCTCTTGCTACTTCTGTGGGAACCCAGCGGTATTGTTTCCAGAAGGCTTGGTCTCTGTCACCCAAGTCTTTGGCATGTCTGGGGACACCCTTACTACTTCCCTTTCCTCCCCTGCAGAAGAGTCCAGCTCGGCTGTGACCGCAAAGCCCCGGGGGTGGGGGGTGTCGGGGGGGGGGGGCTCGGAGTTCGTCTGAAACAAAAGAAAAAGTTGCGAAAGGCGGCGGTGTCAAATAATGCTCCCATTTAGCTGGAATTCTGCTCCCCTTGCATTCCCAGGCAGCACCTGCTGTGTGGGGCTCTTGGCCAGCTCCTCTGAGCCTCTGTGGTAAAGCAAACAAAAACAGCAGGGAAAAAAATTCCTCTTTATAACGCCTGTTATCCTCAGGCTACCTTCCAGCACGGCCTCGCCTCCCCGTGCCGAGGCTGCCCTCCAGGGACAGGGCTCCTCCAGGGCCCTTGTGCAAACGGGCAGTTGAGCAACGGAGGAAGAGCCCCTGGCTTCTTGAAAACAAGGCTCTTCTCCTCCTCCTTCTCCACCTCTACATGCAAGGGCATCCTGGCCTGCATCAGGAAGAGTGTGGCCAGCAGGAGCAGGGAAGGCATTCTGCCCCTGTGCTCAGCGCTGCTTAGGTCACACCTTGAGTGCTGTGTCCAGGTCTGGGCTCCTCAGTTTAAGAAGGGCACTGAGATACTTGAATGTGTCCAGAGAAGGGCAATGACGTGGTGGAATCAGCTGTGCTGGAGATTGCCCCTGTTTGTGTGGCCCAAATGACGCACCTGCCTTCTACCTGCTCAGCTCCCAGCATGCTGGGCCACCAGTGATGGTGGTGGGAGCTTGGGTGACCTTCAGGGAGCAGGTTAACCTCCCTCAGGCATTTAACAACACCTGCCTCACTTCACACTCCCTCTCTCTGCTCTGCACAGGATCAGTTGAGGAAGAAAAATACTTTCAGGACCTTGGGTTTGGTCCTGCCTGTAGGCAACACCTTCCAGACAGCTCTCCTTAGGTCAAAGACCCCACATGGTACAGACAGAGATTCACAGGCTGTTGTGAGCCCCTGGCCAGACCTTTGTATCACAAGCTGTTGAATAACTGCTGGCACCCAACACAGACCTGAGGAGCCTGGAACCCTTGCACTGTTCACCCCCACTGCCTTGATCTCACTTCAGGCTGAGCTCCATGTCAAAGGTTCTCAGCAGACTTTTAGGTCTACATTTTGACCACTCACCCTTCCTTCTCTCTTGTTGTGTGTCTGATTGAGAAGCAAGGATGCAGGAAGATGGAGCTGTGCTGTGGTAGTTTTAGCTTTCATTTGCTTCCAGCTGAGCTGTCCTAGCAAAATTTAATGTTGGGCGGAGTGGGGAAGAGGAGGAAATTTCAACCCACCACATCTGTGATGGCACAACACAGGGTTTGTGGAAGTGCATGAGATCTTCCACACTTTCCCTCATCAGAGCTTCCCAAAGGTGTGAGCTCTACCTGTGTACAACACACCAGGGATCACATTCAGAAGAGATGTGAGGAGCTCAGCCTCTCCTTTGGTTGGAATGGCTCCTCCAACCAGGTGTAGATGTCCACTTCAGGATACCTTGAGTACTGTGTCCAGTTCTGGGCCTCTCAATTTGAGAAGGACATTGAGACACTTGAATATGTCCAGAGAAGGGCAATGAGGCTGGGGAGGGGTCTGGAGCACAGCCCTGTGAGGAGAGGCTGAGGGAGCTGGGGTTGCTTAGCCTGGAGAAGAGGAGGCTCAGGGGAGACCTTCTTGCTCTCTCCAACTCCCTGAAGGGAGGTTGTAGCCAGGTGGGGGTTGGTCTCTTCTCCCAGGCAACCAGCACCAGAACAAGAGGACACAGTCTCAAGATGAGCCAGGGGAGGTTTAGGCTGGAGGGGAGGAGAAAGTTCTTCCCAGAAAGAGTAATTGGCCATTGGGATGTGCTGCCCAGGGAGGTGGTGGAGTCACCATCCCTGGAGGTGTTCAAAGAAGGCTTGGATGTAACACTTGGAGCCATGGTTTAGTTAGTCATGAAGTGTTGGGTGACAGGTTGGACTTGATGATCTCTGAGGTCTTTTCCAAGCTTATTGATTCTATGATTCTCTGATTCCATGACATGAAACATTCTGCAGACTTCTCTGTGTTGATTACAGCACCCACAGGAGTCTGGATGCCCAGCTCATTTTTGCAGACCTACACTGGAGGTGGCTGAAGTGAGGCAGGATCAGCAGAGGATGCTTGATGTTGAATCCCTCACTTCTGGACTGAAATCACTGTGGAATGACTTCAAACCCAGGACCAGCCTGCAGCCATAAGTGCTGTACTCGGTAAGGACATCAGGAAGGGATGGTGTGCCACCTGTGTGTATCCGGAGTCAGCCAGGTCCCGTTGCTTGAAGCAACCTTGACATTATCCCTGTGACATTTTGCTGGCAGTATTTGCTCACATCCTCTTGAAACTCTCCTGCCTTGTTGACACAACTCTAGTGATTTTTGGTGCAGGTTATGTTGTTGACTTAGGAGGCTGAGCCAGCGCTTCGTTTTCTGCAGCAGGAAGCTTAACACCGGCATTAACACTAGAAATACCACGGCTGCTACTGCTGAAGGAGGTCCCAAGCCACCTGCCAGTGCTTGCAGAAGCAAACATCCCATCCTAGAGTATGTCATCCAGCACTCAGATCTTCACTAATCAACCATCCCATGGCCGCACTTCCTGCTTCTGACCCCCTCTTCCTCCCTCGACACCCCCTAAACCCAGCCACTGAGCGCTGGCTTTATGATCTCAGGCTAGACTAAGCATTTAGCTGGTGGGAACGGTGCAAGGAGGCCTCGTAATTGCTGCTGGGATTGTGCTGCTTAGGCCCCGTGTAAGGAACTCTCCTCAAATAACCCAGCTTGAATGTCAGAGCCCGCGCTGGATTGTGTTTCACATTCTGGCTGAGGGAAACGCTTCCCCCAGCAGGAGCCAGGGCAACAAATCCCTTGCTCTTGCAGGAGGGCCCCATAAAATGAATGGTTCTGGATCTCACGCTCCCGAGGAGGTCTCGGTTACTCCAGCAGTGGCTGCTCCTAGCGGGAGCGGCCGTAGGGGATGGAGGGAGGGCAGGGCGGTTTGGCAAGGCTGCGCCGCGCGGGTGCCCCTGCCTCGGAGCGGGAAGGAGCACCAGTGCCCTGCTCTCCTACCAACCCACACGTCTGTGTGGAGCTTACATTAAAGAGAAACCAAAAAAACCCAACCCCAACCAAAGAGAAACCCCCAGAGGGTGGCTAAAGCCCGAGGCTGAGCTGGAATCAAATGCATCCGCTTGAATTCCTGCACGGCTGCTGGTGACGGGAGGCTTCCTGAGCCCTCCCGGCTCAGGCTCCCCTGTGAGCAGCACTGATCTCAGTACGTTTATGGGATGGTGAAAAATGGGCCAGTTCTCCACCCCCCACCCCCCCACCCCCCTTGCTCTACATGTGCCGGGGCCAAACCCCTTCTCTCCCTCCTGGAGCAGCTCGCAGCATCCCCTCCAGCAAGTCCTGTGGCTCGGCAGCCAGCGGAGCTGCCTCTCCATCCGTGTCAGAAACCTGAACTCCCCCACTTCTCCTCCTCGGGAGAGGGAGGTTGGTCCCTGAACTATCTCCAGCCTCTTGTTATCTCGCTTTCCTTGTCAGCCAGTGAACTGTGAAGCAGCAGCAGCAGAGAGAAAAAAAATGAACTCTGACCTCATTTCCCACCCACCCCCCTTACAATTAGCCAGAACTGCTCCTTTTTATTTTATTTTATTATTTCCACCCCCCCCCCCCACCACCACCACCACTTTTTAAATGATTAATAAGACAATTTGGTCCTCAGCTTCTGCAGCCAGGCAAGTGTGCTGACAAAGCACTGCGCTGCCTCTTCCAGGTCACCCGGCAGCAGGCCATGTCTTTATGAAAACACAGAAATTGGAGGGACTTATTTGAGGAATTTGGAGACTGAGACACTGGAATTTCGCCCTTCAGACCCTGGCAACTGCATGTCTGCAGTGGTCTGTGAGCTGCAGCCACCGCCATGGAAGAGGGCGAGCTGCTCGGCAGCAACCTGCCAGCTCTGCAAAGCAGATCAGGTTTTCTTTCCTCCTCCTTTTGCTGTGTTTCTCTTGCACAGGCAGCTGCTGCCCTTTGCCTGCTTTCTGCGGTGATGGCCTCATGGTGTGCAGCAGACTGGATCCAGTGGCAAACCACAGGTGTGTAAACACCCTCCACGGCAGTGCACGGGGGATCCCCACTGCTGCCCGCCCTGCTCTTGAGCACTGCTCTCCCTCCTGTCCTCATCTGGCTGTCCTAAGCTGCTGTGGCAGTGGGGAGAAGGGAGTCAAGGCCAGGTGGGGGATGTCTTCTTAAATCATCCTTCCTATGTCTGCCCCTGGTTCAAGTCACCTGATGCACCTGGAGACAGAAGCCCTTTGTGTGCTCCCAGGGTTTGCTGGAGCAGGAAGGACTCACAGCACAGAGATGCTGCTGCGGTGACTGGCCAGGGGTGTGCAGGCTGGGGAAGGAGCTTGGTCAGAACAGTTGGGAATTGAGTGAAGCACTGGAAAACAGCACTGAGAGGGGAACAATCCTGCACTGGCCTCTGGCTGATGGCTTAATGGCTTGCTTAGCTTTCTCCTCTTAACAGCAGGTAGTGTCTGCCCTCCTGCTCCATCAATCAGAAACCATCACTTCAGCAGCTGCTTTTCACACTGCTCCCAGCAGACTCCTCCACATCACTGGGGCTTCAGGAAGCCAATGCCAGGCCAACTCATGCCATATAGAACTCCAGAATCCCAGCATAATGGGGGTTGGAAGGGACCTCTGGAGATCATTCAGTCCAGCAGCCCTGCTAGAGCAGGGTCACTCAGAGCACCTTGCCCAGCATCACAATGCCCAGGTGGGTTTGGAATCTCTCCAGAGGAGACTCCACAACCTCTCTGGGCAGCCTGCTCCAGGCCTCCAGCAGCCTCATGCAAAAGAAATTTCTCCTCCTGTTCAGATGGAACCTCCTAGGTTCCAGCTTGTGTCTGTTGCCCCTTGTTCTGTCACTGGGCACCACTGAAAAGTCTGGCCCCAGCCTCTTGCCCCCCACCCTTTAGCTCTTGCTAAGCATTGCTCAGAACCCCTCTGGGGCTGCTCTTCTCTGGGCTCTCAGCCCTTCCTCCTCACAGAGATGCTCCAGGCCCCTCAGCATCTTTGTAGCCTCCCCTGGACTTTCTCCAGGAGTTCCTTGTCTCTCTTGGACTGGGAAGCCCAGAACTAGACCCAGTACTCCTGATGTGCCCTCACTAGGGCAGAGTAGAGGGGGAAGAGAGCCCCCAATGAGCTGCTGGCCACACTCTTCTTAATATACCCATTACCTTTAGTACATTTTAAAAGCAGAGCATGGAGTCTCCCCCAGAGCCATGAATGCTCTGGCAAACCTTTTATTACACCTCTCAATACCATCTGTGTGGTCAGTCATATTTCAGGGCTGCAGCACTTGCCTGAAAGAGGAATATTCTGGAATCAAGCCTTGTAGTGTCCCCTAAAGATGATCTGCCCCATAGGCTTCTGGTGGCCTTGGTTTCATGCATCCCTGAGCTCTGTGTGGCAGGGTCTCTGTCAGCCCCCACAGCCTCTCTCAGCCTTCCTGCCCTTGGTGCTCCAGCAGCTCCGAGGTGGAGCATTTCCCTGCCCTTTCCAGGAGGCCTCCCTGGCTCTTTCAGCCTTTCTCAGAAGAGCCCTTATCTGTCCAGATGTTCACAAGGGGGAGGACTCCAAGAGGAGCTTTCTTCATTACCTCCAACAAACTCCCTCCTTTCTCCAGCAGATGCTTCCCACCCCTCCCACTGTGCAGCTGGGGCAGGGAGAAGATGATGTCAAAACTTACAGGGCTGGGAGATAGAGCCCTTGGTGTGGCCAGGGAAAGAAAGAGCAGTCGCTGCCCCTGGACAAGCGCTCTGGAGTGCCAGAGATGCCTCCCTAATTCATGTGTGCCACTTAATAATTAAAGGCTCCCATACAATTGTTTAGCAAATGCTGGTTTTCAGGCATTGCTATGAATTTTTTACTGTGGTACCTCCCAGGAGCAAGCCTGGTCGGGCTCCCGTCATGCTATGCAAGCTGCAAGCAGCCAGGGAGGCTGAATTCCTTTCTCTAGGAGTTGACAGTCCAAATAAACAAGGCAGACAAAGGAGAGGAGGGGAAACAGAAGCTCAAGGGAGGTGAAGTGAGTTGTCCAAGGTCATGCAGCAGGTCAGTGCCAAAGCTGGGAGCAGAACCCATGCTGCCAGCTCCTGCTCTCATGCCCTATCTCTCCGGGGAAGACTGGGCCAAAATAATTTATGAGACAAAGAACTTCTATCACATTCCTCCTGGCACCATGAAGTTCTTCAGCTTGTGCAAATAAAGCACAGACAGATAAAGAGGCAACTGGGCATTGGTGGTATTTTGATTTGCTAGGTCTTTGTTTCTTCCCATTAGTGATGTCAGAAAAATGCTTGCCCAGCTGAACTGCCCCATCCTGGGCTGGGGAGAAGTACCAGAGCCGAGGGGGAGCACTGCTTTGGGTCACTGATCTGCAGATGGGGAGCTGGAAGGTGGGAGGGGATCTACTGGAAGAAAGGTGCTCATCACCCAGGTTGGTGCTGGTCTCTTCTGACAGGTAATCAGTGACAGAACAAGAGGGAATGGCCTCAAGCTGCCACTGGGTAGTCTAGACTGGACAGTAGGAAAACACTTTCCCCAGCAAGAGTGGTCAGGCACTGGGATGTGCTGCCCAGGGAGGTGGTGGAGTCACCAACCCTGGATGTGTTTGGAGGTGGTTTGGATGTGGTGCTTGGGGCTATGGTTTAGGGCTGAACCTTGCAGAGTAGGGTTCTGGGCTGGACTTGGTGATCCTGAGAGGGTCTTTTCCAACCTGAATGTTTCTGTCATTCTGTGATCTCCAGCCCCTAAACCAGCATGGCTTGGAGATGAGGTCCTCTCCTACTGTGGTGAAGGTACTGAGAAAGGTGCTGAGCAGCTGCAGGGGAGGAAGGAGCAGAGAGTTGAGCTGAAGGAAGGAACCAGCCATGCTCCACTGTGATTTCCCTTTGCAGGGAGCTGAAGAAGCTGATGAGGCAGCAATGAGGCACGACATCAAACCTAACGTCATGGCCATCGGGCAGGAGGGACAGTAAGGAAGTGAACTCAACCTAATCCTCATTGAACATCTGACTGCAACAGGAAAAAATCATGGTTCAGTAAATCTGTCACTCTCAGCAGTTTCAGGTCAGTAAAGAGCTGAGATGTCAGCGGCTGAGCAGGGCCACGAGTTACCTGTCCACAGCCCCATGGCCAAGGAACAGCCCTGTGACTCCAGCCATGCCATGCATGGGCACCCATGGGTGCACACAGCCCCACTAGGGCATGAAGCTGGCACAGCTTCACCTCCTCCTGTGCAAGGAGAAGGGCAGGCCCCAGGCCAAAGGGCTGTTGTGCAATTCAGGGTGCACTAGAAGGACTGTGTGGTGACCCCCCTGCCGTGCCGATAAACCCCGAGCCGGTGCGCAATCCACCGCTTGCTTTGGGTGGCTTTGGGCAAGTTGGTCAGGCTTCAGTTTGGAGGAAGTCCTCAGGAGGCCATGCAGGCAAACAAGCAGAAAAGAGAGAGGCTCTGTAATACAGTGGAGCTGGGGGAAGGATGTGATGTAAGCCCGAGGGCTGTGAGGGACTTTACAAATGGACCTCCTCCAGAGGAGGGCAAGGGCCCTGCTCACTCACCCACTTCTGAATGCCAGTGGACATCCCCTCCCAGGATGCAGATGCCACTTCCAGCTAACCTGAGGTGCTCTTTAACAGGGGGGCTGAAGAGTACAAGCAGGTCTTGGGTGCTGTTTGCCCTCTGCTCTTCACTCTCCCTCCCACTTGAAATAGCTTGAACTGGCCAGCAGCAGCAAGTGATGACCAAGAGAGAGTTTAACCATTAATAAGGGTGGGCAATGGTTAGGGAGGTAGCTGAGTACTCTGGTTATGCATAACCAGTCAGCTTTGAGGTCTGGGTTTTTCTTTGGGCAAGCTGGCCCTGGCTAAACTCTTTGCAGGAGGAGAGCCACCTTTGCCATGGGCATGCTTGGAGCCTACAGCCCTTGCAGGTTTTGTTGGCATGTAGCTGTGGTCAGGGCTCTCATGCTGGCTCTCTGCCCAAGGGCTCCACAGCTTGCAGCAACTTTGGTTCTCCTCTCAGCAGGACCTGCAGGAAGAGCTTGTCTTAGGTCCAGGCAATGAGGCTGGGGAGAGGTCTGGAGCACAGCCCTGTGAGGAGAGGCTGAGGGAGCTGGGGTTGCTTAGCCTGGAGAAGAGGAGGCTCAGGGGAGACCTTCTTGCTCTCTACAAGTACCTGAAGGGAGGTTGTAGCCAGGTGGGGGTTGGTCTCTTCTCCCAGGCAACCAGCACCAGAACAAGAGGACACAGTCTCAAGCTGTGCCAGGGGAGGTTTAGGCTGGAGGTGAGGAGGAAGTTCTTCCCAGAAAGAGCAATTGGCCATTGGGATGTGCTGCCCAGGGAGGTGGTGGAGTCACTGTCCCTGGAGGTGTTCATAAATGGCTTGGATGTGGCACTTGGAGCCATGGTTTAGCTGTCAGGAGGTGTTAGGTATTAGGTACTAGGTTGGACTTGATGATCTCTGAGGTCTTTTCCAGCCTGGCTGATTCTATGATTCTAAGGCCAGCCAGCAAAGCTGCTCACAGCAAACCCATGCCTGGAACCCAGTTCCCAAAGAAACCTGCTGAGAACATCCCAGCATCCACACAGGGACACTCATTGGCACTAAAACCTGGGTTTGTTCTCCAGCCATCTATTTAGGACCCTCAGCCTCAGGAAAAGAAAGACAGAGGAAATGCTCTGATGTGGTTCTGGACTGTGAGAGGTTTATTAGTTACTACACAACAACAGGAGGAGAGAACTCCTCAGATTCATTGATCTGAAGGGGTGGAAATGAAAGAGGGAAAAAGCCACACTATCCCTCACTTGTCAGAAAGCAGGGGTAGGGCTTGTGGGGGAGGAGCTGGGCACTTCTTCTGGGGTTGCCACTACACATGAAGGTGCTTGGGGGAGTTTGTGGAGAAGTGACTTTAACCACTTTGGGTCTGCTGCCTCTCTCTGCCTCTTGAGGAAGCTTTGAACACTGACAAAAACAACTTTTTCACTGAAGTCAGCATTCCCAAACTGGTGCAAAACTGAAAGAGGGAACTAGGAGCCCATTTCTTTCCCTTCTGCCACCAGCTGAAGCCTGACCTCAGCATGGTTTTTTGGTAGGTGACAGCTTAAAAGCAGGAAGGGACAAGCCCAGGGAGTAGGAACAGCAGTAAGAGCCACCTGAATCTTCCTCTCAGATGTGCACTGAGAGCCAGCATGGAGAGCTTCAGGAATGGCACTGAGAGGGTTCATAGAGTCTGGAAACTCTGAAACAAAGATCCTGGCTTCTGAATTGTATAGAAAGGCTGAGAGCAACCTCATGTCATGCTCAGCCACCATGTGAGGCTTGCAGTGGTGCCAAGGAGGGGAAAACAACCCTGCTTTGGCTTACCCCAGGAACAGAGTGCAACCTGCTGAAGGCAGGAGTTGTTCCAAGGAAATCTGTTCTGTTTAGGTCCTCTTTATTGATTCTGATTTGCAGTGAGGGATGCTTCAGACACTGGCCAAAACCCAGATGCTGTGATGATTGCTTTCCAAATATTTGAAGGTCTTGTTCCCAGCTGTTTTGTGAGCCACAGCCCTGCTCCTGCCAGCGCTGCTGGCCGTGGCTGTGCCCTAATGAAGCAAAAGAACTCGGGAAGCTGTGCTTTGAAATGCAAAGGGCTGGGGAGCAACGCTCCCAACCTTGCTGCAGAAAGAAGCCAGCCCTGCTGCATCAGTGGACTGGGGGGGTCCTGCCTTCTCAGGGCCTCGTGTAAGACACTTAAGATCCCTGCAACAACCTAAGGAAGCCTTGGAGGATTTATTAATACTGAGAAGAGTCTCTTCCCAGCACGCCACCAGCCCAAAATACAATGGTATTTTTAAACCAGCATCAGCCTGGAGACAACCTTCCTGCCTCATGGAGAACTGAGCATTTCCCAAGTGGCAGCCAAAAAACATGCCCTATTTTTGTCACTCAGGTCTCAGCCTGCTCAGCAGCTGGGTGCTGAGGCAGGAGGGGCTGCAGCTCTGCTTGGGTGAGTGTGAGTGAGGGAGTGAGCACTTGCAGCCCAGAAAGCCAATCCCAGCCTGGGCTGAAGCAAGAGAAGCAGAGCCAGCAGGGCCAGGGAGGGGATTCTCTCCCTCTGCTCTGCTGAGACCACACCTGGAGCTCTGTGTCCAGTGCTGGAGCCTCTGTTCCAGGAAGGATCTGGAGGTGCTGGAAGGTGTCCAGAGAAGGGCCATGAGGATGAGCAGAGGGCTGGAGCTGCTCCGCTATGAGGACAGACTGAGGGAGTTGGGGCTGTTCAGTCTGGAGAAGAGAAGGCTCCAAGGAGACCTAATTGTGGCCTTCCAGGATCTGAAGGGGGCTCCAAGAAAGCTGGGGAGGGACTTTTGAGGGTGTCAGGGAGGGATAGGACTGGGGGGAATGGAGCAAAACCAGAAATGGGTAGATTGAGATTGGATGTGAGGAAGAAGTTGTTGCCCATGAGGGTGGTGAGAGCCTGGCACAGGTTGCCCAGGGAGGTGGTGGAAGCCTCATCCCTGGAGGTGTTTGCAGCCAGGCTGGAGGTGGCTGTGAGCAACCTGCTGCAGTGTGAGGTGTCCCTGGCCATGGCAGGGGGTTGGAACTGGCTGAGCCTTGAGGTCCCTTCCAACCCTGACAATTCTCTGATTCTCTGATTCCATGATTCCATGAGCATTGCTACAAGGCACAGCATGAGGGCAAAGAGCCTTGATGCTTGGTGAATAAGCAGTGGGTTAAGTGGGAAGCTCTGTGTCCCAAGCCTGTGAACATTTGCAGAGTATCAGAGCTTCCTTTAATTTATTTTTTTATTTTTTGGGTGATTTTCTCTCTCCTGAATCAGGACAAAGCCAGGACTTGGAAAACTTCATGGAAGCCTGAATTATGATCACAGGATGTTAGGGGTTAGAAGGGACCCAAAGAGATCATCAAGTCCAACCCCCCTGCCAGAGCAGGACCATGCAATCTAGCTCAGGTCACACAGGAACACATCCAGACAGGCCTTGAATTCTCCAGAGAAGGAGACTCCACAACCTCTCTGGGCAGCCTGTTCCAGTGCTCTGTGACCCTCACAGTGCAGAAGTTCCCCCTTGTGCTGAGGTGGAACCTCCTGTGCTGCAGCTTACATCCATTGCTCCTTGTCCTACACTGAACATGTCCAGAGAAGATCAATGGCATTGAAACCATTGCAGTGTTCACAGCAGGACTGTGCTGCATTGCAGGCCACAGTGATGCTCCTTGGGCTCTCTTCCATCCCTGCAAACACAGCAAACGGATTTAGGAAAGTGGAGAAACAGTCAGGTGGAGTGGACAGAGGAGGCTGATGCCTCATTGATCACTGTGCACTCTCTTCCTGCCCACTGCTGTTCACTGCTGGTGTGGGTGCTCCTCACCGAGGACTGCAATCCATTATTGCTTGCCTGGCAGAGCAGGGATCCAGGCCCATGCACACAGGAAGCAGCTCATCCCAGCCCTCCTCTTGGCTGTGTAGACCTGGAAAACAACAACAACAAACAACCAACAAGCTAGAGAGAAGCAGAATAACCTCCTCCCCAAACTGCTCTGAGATGCTCCCCCTCAGCAATGTGCCAGCTCCAACAGTATCAGAGCTAGAAAGCACAGAAGAGGAGTGACTCCCCTGCAGCATGCAGGTCAGCAGCCTCTACAAAGCCATGCTGGGACCTCACAGCAGGTTGGAGAAGGCTGAGGGACCTGGGGGAAGCACTACCTTTGTCTCCTGACTGCTTGTCAGGGCTTAAGAGTGGCAAAAGTCATCGCTGGGAAGTCAGTTTGTACCTTGAAAGCATCCTGATGTCCAAGCTGGGCACCCAGCAGCAAGCAGCTGTGCCAAAAGCTGAGCCAGAAAAGCAGATGTATGTTTGCAGAAAGGAAGAATCAAAGTCTGTCTGTCTGTCTCTCTGTCTGTCCCAACTAGCTGGCTCAGAAGAACCTGTGGCATTCACCACAACTGGTCACCCCAGGCAGCTCCAGCATGTCTGTCCCAAATCCCAGGCACACCAGCTCCATTTTCACTCTGGCACATGCTCCATGCCCACACTTGAGCATGGGAGGGCTGCTTTGGATCTACCAAACTCAACACTACATCTTTTACACGGACAAGCCAAACTCCCTGCAGCCATTTGTTGCTCCAGACCATTCCAGTCTTGGCAATTCCTTGCTAAGAAGGTACCCTTGGTCTCCAGCCTCAAGCAGGTAGCTCATCTGGGAATGGAGAAGGCTTCTCATTCCTCAGTTCCTCTTGCACCAAAGGGGAAAGGCCACTTTCTGCAGGAGCACCTCTGCTGTGAGCACAGGCTGAAGGAGCTGGGGTTGTTCAGCCTGGAAAGAGAAGGCTCTGAGGGGGACCTCAGAGCTCATGCTCACCCAGCTGTTGGCCAGTATCTCCAGGTCCTTTTCCAATGGGCAGCTTTCCAGGCACTCTGCCCCAGGCCTGGAGGATTCATGGGGTTGCAGTGACCCAAGTGCAGGACCTGTCACTTGACCTCGTTGAACCTCATACCATTGCCCTCGGCCCATCGATCCAGCCTGCCCAGATGCCTCTGTAGAGCCTTCTGCCCCTCCAGCAGGTTGGCACTCCTGCCCAGATTGGTGCCAGCTGCAAACTGACTGAGGGTCTAGAGTGTTGGTAAAGACATTAAAAGAGAACTGGTCCCAAAACTGAGCCCTGGGGAACACCACTGGTGACCAGCTGCCAGCTGGATTTACAGACAGGTGCAAGAAGTGAATAGAGTAGAGTAGAATAGAATAGAATAGAATAGAATAGAATAGAATAAACCAGGTTGGAAAAGACCTTTGAGATCACCAAGTCCAACCTATCTCCCAACACCATCTGATCAACTCAACCATGGCACCAAGTGCCTCACCCAGGCTCTTCCTAAACACCTCCAGGGATGGTGACTCCACCACCTCCCTGGGCAGCACATCCCAAGGGCCAATCTCTCTTGCTGGGAAGAACTTTCTCCTCCCCTCCAGCCTAAACCTCCCCTGGTGCAGCTGGAGACTGTGTCCTCTTGTTCTGCTGCTGGCTGCCTGGGAGAAGACACCAACCCCCACCTGGTTACAACCTCCCTGCAGGTAATTGTAGAGAGCAAGAAGGTCTCCCCTGAGCCTCCTCTTCTGCAGGCTAAGCAACCCCAGCTCCCTCAGCCTCTCCTCCCAGGGCTGTGCTCCAGACCCCTCCCCAGCTTTGTTGCCCTTCTCTGGACACCTTTCAGCAACTCAACCTCTTTCCTAAACTGAGTGGCCCAGAACTGGACACAGGACTCAAGGTGTGACCTGACCAGTGCTGAGCACAGACCACCTGATCCTAGCTCTCACTACCAAGCCAGCATTGGCTTAGAATTCCCTTTCCCAACTTCTGTTAACATTTGCTGTCATGAAGCCATTGACAGCCTTGTTTCCTACACCTCCACACCATTCCCCTTGGTATCTAGCTGTACTCTTGGAGGAGTCCAAAGAGATCCCTGAACCACACTGCATGTCCAGATTGGAGATGGATAGAGAGGGGTGAGAATGAAGCTGGGGGAGGAGTGGGTGGGATAGGGGAGATGGGAAGCCAGGTCTGAGGGCAGCAGGGATGGAGGGAGCACTGTGGACTTTATTCTCTGGCTGCAGGAACATCAACATCCAAATCTCTGCTTGGATCTGGATTTGTTGACACAAAAATCCACTGCCTGAACGTGGGGGGGTGTGGTGTGTGGAAGCAGTCTACCTGTTACATTCCCAGTGCTATCTCAGGCACATAACTCCAGGGGCTGGAGCAGTTGTAGTATATCTGCCTGTCTCTTATCTAGTGTGTAACCTCCTGGACTGAAGACACAGTGTACTGTCTATGATAAAAATAAAGCCTATGAAAAACACACACACACAATCCCAGGCCAGAAATTCCCCTAGGGGAACAGACTGTGACTAGATAAGGAGGTACTAGCTGGCACGTAGTTACCTCTTCCCTTCCTAACTGGGACACTCAGGGAAAGGCTGGAGCTGGGGCTGGAGTGGGGGGCACAGGGAGAAAGGGGAGAGAGAGAGAGAGACATCATGGGATGGATGGCAAAGGGAAGAAAAAGTGATGTGGAGAAGGGCTCCAGGGAAAAGACAACGAAAGCAGAATGAAGATGTTCCAAGTTTTTGGAGCCCCAAAAGCAGCCTCAAAGTCAGAGCTTTCTGGGACCACAGGCAGTAAACCCTGAGGGGCCAAACAGGGCATCTTCAGGGCTCAGAGCATCACCTTCTACAGGAAATAGGAACAGCTCCTGGACAACTCCTGGAGGGTTGGCATGTGTGACACCACATCCTCCTGGGGAGCTCTAACTACCACCCTCCCTGAAGGGCAGTCCTCCTGCTGGGAGCAATCTGCTCTCCTCTCCTTTGCCACTGATTCCCTTCAGTGGTCCTGGGCAAATTTCCTCATTACCCTATTGCAAAATCTTCTGCCAAGTGACAGGTATGACTTGCATCACCTCCTGGGCACATGGGGAGATGTTTCTCTCAGGTCCTGAGAGCTGCACCCAGCAGGTCACAAGCTGGTGGGACTGAGGAAGCACTGAAAGCAAGGAAAGGTAGCAGTGAAAGGGAAGGGAAACCAGAGGCCCAACACCAAGCCTTGCAGGAGCTCCCGAGCCCACCTCAGCATTCAGGGTCAGCAAATGCAAACCCATTGCCCAGTTTTGCTCTCACCCTGGATTCTCATTGCATGCTCCAAGCACTGCAATGCATGGTGGGGAATTGTAACCAACACTTACAGCCAGGAGCTTAAAAACTCAGAGCCACACCAGTGCCTCCATCCAACACCTTCTGCCTACCCCACAGCCTGGCAACAAGCAAGGCAGTGGCTGTGCTGCTGTGCCACTCTGCCCCCAGCACACCCCCTCCACTCCCTCCCTCCCTCAGCATCCTTTGCCCTCAAGCACCTTCAGGGAAAGCAATTCTTAGAAGTCCAGCAGCTTGCTGAAAGTTTCCCTTTATCTTGCTTTCAGCCAGGAGGTGATCACCTGGGCTGTGTCCTGCCTCTGCTTTGATGCTCTCTGTGTGGGGAAGCCCTGGTGCCCTGCCAAGGATGCCTTTCACAGGCATCTGCATGGCTTGGATGGCAGAAGGGTGCCAGCAGCCCCCCCAGGAAAAACAGCTAAGTCAAAAAATCACCAACCACAGGCAAGGCTCTTTGGAACCATTTTGGCAACTGCCTGGCTTAGCCAGCAGGATAAAATGAGGATTTCCTGAAAGAGGGCATCTCATTTGTTTCCTAGCTGGGTGGGCTCAAGCTTTGAGTCAGAGTGAAACAGCTTCAAGTGCTTCAGAAGAACTAAAATCTCCTTCCTGGCTTGAGAGCAGCCCTGAAGAAAATGACCTGGAGGTGCTGTGAATGAGAAGCTCAACAGGAGCCATCAGTCAGCACTTGCAGCCCAGAGAGCCAATCCCAGCCTGGGCTGAAGCAAGAGAAGCAGAGCCAGCAGGGCCAAGGAGATGATTCTCCCCCTCTGCTCTGCTGAGACCACAGCTGGAGCTCTGTGTCCAGTTCTGGAGCCTCTAGTACATGAAGGATCTGGAGGTGCTGGAAAGTGTCCAGAGAAGGGCCATGAGGATGAGCAGAGGGCTGGAGCTGCTCTGCTATGAGGACAGACTGAGGGAGTTGGGGTTGTTCAGTCTGGAGAAGAGAAGGCTCTGAGGAGACCTAATTGTGGCCTTCCAGTATCTGAAGGGGGCTCCAAGAAAGCTGGGGAGGGACTTTTGAGGGTGTCAGGGAGTGATAGGACTGGGGGGGAATGGAGCAAAACCAGAAATGGGTAGATTGAGATTGGATGTGAAGAAGTTGTTGCCCATGAGGGTGGTGAGAGCCTGGCACAGGTTGCCCAGGGAGGTGGTGGAAGCCTCCTGCCTGGAGGTGTTTGCAGCCAGGCTGGAGGTGGCTGTGAGCAACCTGCTGCAGTGTGAGGTGTCCCTGGCCATGGCAGGGGGTTGGAACTGGCTGAGCCTTGAGGTCCCTTCCAACCCTGACAATTCTATGATCCTATGATTCTCCTTTAGCCTCTTTGTAGTATTTGCATGAACCAAGTCAATTCCAAGTGGAAGAGCTGTGCTCAGACCAAGTAGCAAAACATTTGGTTCTGGAAATGTCAGTGTCACATATTTGGAAATTTTCTGTGTTGGTTTTACTTTTATTTTCTTCTTTTTTTCCTTTTTCCCCCCCCCCCTTTTTAAACAAACAAAACAAAACACTGAAATTTAGCCTGGCTTTGCCAAAAATGTCAGTTCCATCAAAATGACATTTTGCAATGAGAGCCTGGTTTGTGCTATCCTCCCCCTCCCCCCCCACCCCATGTCACTGACTGCTTGCACTGAACTCCTCAGAAGAAGCTGCTCTGTGGGTTGCCCTGGGAGCAAACACTCTGTGTATGTGCAGGTGCACCACAGGCTGTCAGGGGCTGAAAGGGACCCAAAGAGATCATCAAGTCCAACCCCTCCCTGCCAGAGCAGGACCATACAATCTAGCTCAGGTCACACAGGAACACATCCAGACAGGGCCTTGAAAGTCTCCAGAGAAGGAGGCTCCACAACCTCTCTGGGCAGCCTGTTCCAGTGCTCTGTGACCCTCACAGTGCAGAAGTTCCTCCTTGTGTTGAGGTGGAAGCTCCTGTGCTGCAGCTTACATCCATTGCTCCTTGAGCTATCCCAGGGAGCCAGTGAGCAGAGCCTGTCCCCTCCCTCCTGACCCCCAGCCCTCAGATATTGATAAACATTGATTAAATCCCCTCTCAGTCTTCTCTTCTCCAGACTAATCAGCCCCAGGTCCCTCAGCCTCACCTCACCAGGCAGTGCTCCAGACCTCTAATCATCCTCTTAGCCCTCTGCTGGAGAGGGTCCAGCAGATCCCTGTCCCTCTTCAACTGGGGAGCCCAAAACTGAACACAGTACTCAAGATGAGGTCTCAGCAGGGTAGAGGAGAACCTCCCTGGATCTGCTGGACACAATCCAGGATCCCACTGGCCTTCTTGGCCACCAGGGCTCATTGCTGTCCCACGCTTGTTGGCGGCTGCAAAGGAGCCAGCACGGCAGGAAAACGCAGCCCCTGCTTGGGGAGCTGTCACCTCTGACTTGCTTGGCTTGAGCTAAGGAGCTTGCTCAGCCTAGGAAATAAGAGGAAGGTGCCAGTCTCTTTTGGTGGTGCCCAGTGACAGGACAAGGAACAACAGGTATAAGCTGGAACCCAGGAGGTTCCACCTCAACACAAGGAAACACTTCTTTGCTGTGAGGCTGACAGCCCTGGAGCAGGCTGCCCAGAGAGGTTGTGCAGTCTCCTTCTCTGGAGAGAATCCAAACCCACCTGGGCACTGTGATCCTGGGCAAGCTGCTGTGGGGAGCAGAGGGGTTGGACTGGATGATCTCCAGAATGTCCTTCCAAGCCCCACCTCTGGAGACTTTCAGAACCTGCCTGGACATGTTCCTGTGTGACCTGCCCTAGGTGGTCCTGCTTTGGCAGGGTGGGTGGACTAGATCATCACTAGAGGTCCTCTCCAACCCTTAACATTCTCTGATCCTCTGCCTTGGCTATGCAGATCAGCCTTCCTAGGAAGAGCTTACATCTGTGCTGCCAGATCCAGGGCTGGACCCAGCCAGGCTCTGCTGCTGCCCTGCCATAAAGCCACCTGGCTGGTGGACACCCTTGGGCAGGGACAGCCTCATGCTCCTGCTGGGCACTGCAGTGGGAGGCTGTGAGAAAGGACAGCTTGGGGACAATCATTAACACAGGTTGCACTGTGAGCACCAGGCTTCAGACCATATGAGTCAGTGAAGCATACTTCCCATGGGAACCCTTAGTCCTGGCTAACTTGAGGCAGGACCAATTAGAGCAGGCAGTAAATACACTTAGCATGCTCAGGAAAATACATCCAAAGCTGTTTATACACATTCCTTTGGACCAGTCAGCAACAAAAATGTCTTTACAGCTGTTCACTCCTTCCCTTCTTCTCCCTCTCTCTCTCTCTCTCTCTCTCTCTGAGAAGCTCTGAAAACAAAACTTGCTGGCCTCACCTAACCCTTGCTGGGTTTACTCCTATTCATTCCCAAATCCAGCAGGTTGTGTCCTACTAGCCCCTCAGCTGGTGAGCTCCCTGCAGGCTTCCAACTGGCTCCTATTTCTTCTGCCTCCCATTGAGGCTTTTGTCATGTTACAGGAGCCAAGAGGAAAAAAGCTTTGCATGCTTCCTTATCACTGAGGAGCTGATCATGGACTGGTTTGGCTGGAAAGGGAATTTGGAAGCTCGTCCAGTCCAACCCCCCTGCAGGCAGCAGGCACAGCTGCAACTAGAGCAGGTTGCTCAGAGCCCCAAACAACCTGACCTGGGATGGTTCCAGGGATGGGACATCTTGGTGATCACAACAGAGGTATTGGCATGCAGCACCCATCAGCTGCCCCAAGGTTTGCTCTAACTAAAAGCAACTCTCATGTGTCCAGTTCTGGGCTCCTCAGTTTAAGAAGGACATTGAGACGCTTGAATGTGTCCAGAGAAGGGCAACAAAGCTGGGGAGGGGTCTGGAGCACAGCCCTGTGAGGAGAGGCTGAGGGAGCTGGGGTTGCTTAGCCTGGAGAAGAGGAAGCTCAGGGGAGACCTTCTTGCTCTCTGCAACTCCCTGAAGGGAGGTTGTAGCCAGGTGGGGGTTGGTCTCTTCTCCCAGGCAACCAGCACCAGAACAAGAGGACACAGTCTCAAGCTGTGCCAGGGGAAGTTTAGGCTGGAGGTGAGGAGAAAGTTGTTCCCAGAAAGAGGAATTGGCCATTGGAATGTGCTGCCCAGGGAGGTGGTGGAGTCCCCATCCCTGGAGGTGTTCAAAAAGGCTTGGATGTGGCACTTGGAGCCATGGTTTAGTTGTGAGGAGGTGTGGGGTGACAGGTTGGACTTGGTGATCTCTGAGACACATGGGACTGGAAGAGGATTCAGGAGTCTGAAGAGACAGTGATCAGCTCTACTTCTGGCACATTCACTTGTCATTATCTGCTGTATGGTTCCATGGTTCTCATGGCTGGGGGGCTGCAGCACCATATCCTCCCCAGCATGTCTGTCTGCAGCTTTCCCACTGTCCCCTGCGTGTCCCTGTGATGAACCTTGAAGCTACCATCCAGCAAGGGGAGAAGAGGGTGGTCCAGCAGAAAGAGACATGGTGAGACATGCCATCTTTCCTTGTTCTTCTGCTGCTTCAGCTGGTAATCTACATCCCCCCAGCCCCCCACCAAGGGCAGCTTGCACAGGGCTGGGATAAAGCCAGCATGGAGCAGGGGAGGTGCCTGTCCCTCCTCTTTTCCTCCTGACTTGGTATTGATCAGTTCCTTGGAGTCAAACTACTCCAGAAGCACTGGAAGCCTGTACTGATGGATGTGCCCTCTAGAGATGACAAGAAGCCCTGTGGCCAGCAGGCTACACAGCAGGGACCATCAGGAAAGAGAGTCTTTGCTCCTGGAGGCTTGCACCTCCAGAGCTGGGCAGGCAAGAGGAAGAGAAGCATCTCCCACAGCCAACTGCTGTGAGCAAGGCTCTTTGGTTTCCTGCCTACCACTGCAGTGGCATGGTTAAATGACTGGCTGATACCTGCCAACCAAGCTGGGGAGCAGAGGAAGCCACTAGGTGCTGAAGCCACAGGTTCAAGCAGCTGAAAAGAGCTCTCTGCCAAGCTCAAGGAGGCTGAGCCAGAGCATCTGGCTAAGACCCACACAGGCGCACAAGCCCAGTTCTCAGAACTAGGCTAGGACAATATTTGCTTGGAACAGTGTGCAGCTCAGTCCCTGGCATCACAATGGCTTGGTGAGCACATCTGACAGATGGAGCACTGCCAGGCTGTATCTGATCAGCCTTCTCCACCTGCCCTCACGCTTGTACAGCAGAGCAGAGCCTAATGAGCTCGATGTGATGCAATGCTTCGCTTTCTGGTCCATAAAGTAGGAAGCCCATGCCCTGGGTAAAGACAGAGACATGCTCCTGTGTGTCCAGGACTGGAGTGCTAGCAGTGGGCAAGGGCTTGGTGGGAGGGGAAGCAGGACCAGATGTGCTTGGATGAGCAAGAGAAGACCAGGTGGTCAAAATGCAAGACTAGACATCTGCTTGGCTTGGGCACAGATTTAGAACCATAGAACCATCTTGGTTGGGAAAGATCTTGAAGGTCATCAAGTCCAAGCATTTCTGCACATCTCAAGGGCCAGGCACAAACCCAGGCTGAGGTGGCTAGGAGGCCTCTGTGTCCATTTCAGACATTGCCTCTCAAAGACAACGGAGTGAAGACTCCAGACATGGCTTAGGTGACCACAGCCACTCTGGAAGAAGGAAATGGTAACTAGATCAAGGTCTTTGCTTGAGAAGAATTCAATCAACACAATTCTACCTGTCTCCCAAATAAATAACACCCCTTCTGAAACAATGCTTGAAGGCCACCTAGATGGCTTCCAATATAGGAAAGACATAGACCTGATGGAGAGGGTCCAGAGGAGGGCCACAAGAATGATCAGGAGCTTGGAGCAGCTCTGCTACAAGGACAGGCTGAGGGAGCTGGGGGTGTTCAGCCTGGAGAAGAGAAGGCTACAGAGAGACCTAATGGCAACCTGCCAGTACCTGAAGGAGACTACAGGAAGGATGGAGAGAGACTGTTTGCAAAGGCCTGCAGTGCCAGGACGAGGGGCAATGGCTTCAAACTAGAGAAGGGCAGATTTAGATTGAGTATCAGGAAGAAGTTCCTCACTATGAGGGTAGTGGAACACTAGAACAGGTTGCCCAGGGAGGTGGTTGAGGCTCCTTCCCTGGAGATATCCAAGGTGAGGCTCAATGAGGTCCTGTGCAGCCTGATCTAGTTGGGGATGTCCCTGCTGACTGTGGGGAGGTTGGGTTGCATGAGCTTTGCAGGTCCCTTCTGGCCTGGGACATTCTGTGATGAGCCAGCCAGAAAACTCCACGAAGAAGAGAGAGCATTTCCACAAGCTGCACATCTGCCAGCAAGGCAGGACAACGATGTGTCCCAGAGGGGTGGCAAGAGGTGGCCAACAGGAAAGCAGATGGCAATGCATGGCCCAGCAAGCCCTATGGCCAGCCTGGAGGAGCAACTTTGTGATGGAAACCCAGTAAATGTTAGCAAAGAGTGGTCTTGCTGGACAGCTGGGCATTAGGTGAGGCCCATGGGCTCACAGCCATCAGTGCCACCCCTTGACACCTTTCAATCATTCTTCACTTGGTGCAAACCTGAAAAGCTTTCAAGTGGAAGATCCTCCACAGCTTGAAAGCCTGGCTTTGATTTTTCCAATGGAACCAGTAAATTTCCATGGAGTAAGTTGAGGAAACCCAAACAATTTGTCACTCACACCAGGGCTTTCCAGAGAGGAGGAGGAGGGGAAGGGCTAAACCTTATTTTTGACAAGGTCTGCTGATTGGCAGAGCTCTTTAATAAACAGATCAGGCCAGGGTGCAGGACTCCAGCCCACATGGCAGAGCTGTTGGTCCTTGAAAGGCTGATAGAGATCTTGTTGGCTGCCTTTCCTCCTGTGGTTGACAGAGCATTAGCTAAAGACAGGATACAGGCAACCAGTCCTGCTGGGAAGGACCGGCTGCCAAACCAATGGCTGGCAAGGTCTCCAAAGGCTTTAATGGCAGGAGGCAAATGCTTGTGTGGAGACCTGACCAGCAGAGAATTTGCTAGCTGGGGAGCTGCAGCCTGGCCACAGACCCCAACACTGCTTTGCTTTCAAGGAGTGGGGAAAAAAAACCCAACACCCAAGCCCAGAAGAAAAAGGGCAAATAAAAGCAAATGCAAACAACAATAATTAATAATAAGAAGAGAAATGATATTATTGCTATTAGCACTCTTCATAGTAATACAAATGCTGCTGCTACTAACTATATCAACAATAATATCACTATTAATACCATTCATCCTAATACTAAAGCTGCTACTACTAACAATAACAATAGCAATAACAACAAAAATAATAATGAATGGTAATAATAGCAGCCATAATATTACTATTAATGCTGTTCATACTAATGCTGAAGCTGCTACTACTACTACCAATAATAATCATATCATTAATAACAAAAATAACAGTAATTAGTATCATAGCATCAGTCAGGGTTGGAAGGGACCACAAGGATCATCTAGTTCCAACCCCCCTGCCATGGGCAGGGACACCTCACACTAGATCAGGCTGCCCAGAGCCTCAGCCAGCCTGGGCTTAAACACCCCCAGGGACGGGGCCTCAACCACCTCCCTGGATAACCCATTCCAGGGCTTCACCACTCTCATGGGCAAGAACTTCCTCCTCACCTCCAGCCTGAATCTCCCCACCTCCAGCTTCATTCCATTCCCCTTAGTCCTATCACTCCCTGAGATCCTGAGCAGTCCTTCCCCAGCCTTCTTGTAGCCCCCTTCAGATACTGGAAGGCCACAATTAGGTCACCTCAGAGCCTTCTCTTCTCCAGACTGAACAGCCCCAACTCCTTCAGCCTGTCCTCACAGGAGAGGTGCTCCAGCCCTCTGCTCATCCTCATGGCCCTTCTCTGGACACCTTCCAGCACCTCCATATCCCTCTTGTAATAGGGGCTCCAGAACTGGAGGCAGTACTCCAGGTGGGGTCTCCCCAGAGCTGTGCAGAGTGGGAGAATCCCCTCCCTTGCCCTGCTGGCCACACTTCTCTTGCTGCAGCCCAGGATCTGATTGGCTTTCTGGGCTGCAAGTGCACACTGAGAGCTCCTGGTGAGCTTCTCCTCCACCAGCACCCCCAAGTCCCTCTCCTCAGGGACTGCTTTCCAGCCAGTCCCTGCCCAGCCTGGATTTGTGCCTGGGGTTGCCTCCACCCAGCTGCAGGACCCTGCCCTTGGTCTTGTTGAACCTCCTGAGGTTGGCTTGTGCCCACCCCTCCAGCCTGTCCAGGTCCCTCTGGCTGGCATCCCTTCCCTCCAGCTGTCTGCTGCACCACACAGCTTGGTGTCATCAGCAAATAATATCAATAACAATATTACTATTAATAGTATTCATGCTAATACTAATGCTGCTACTACTGCTAACAATAATGACAATAACAATTATTAATAATAACAATTAATAATAATATCAATAATAATATTACTATTAATCCTATTCATACTAATACTAATGCTGCTACTGCTAATAATAACAATAACAAGAATAATTGATAATTCTAGTACTACTATTAATACTAACACTAAAGCTGCTACTACTAACAATAAAATGAATAATAATTCAACAATAATATTACTATTAATACCATTAATACCAATACCAGTGCTGCTACTGCTACTGCTGACAATAATAATAGCAATAACAATAATAATATGCATTAATAATAGCAATATCAACAGTAATATTACTATTCATACTAATACTAATGCCTCTACTAACAATAATAACAATAACAATTAATAATATCAACAATAATATTACTATCAATCCTATTCATACTAATACTAATGCTGCTGCTGCTACTACCAAAAATAATAGCAATAATAACAGCAATTATTTTAATATCACTAATAGTCTTACTATTAAATACCATTCATACTAGTGCTAAAGCTGCTACTACTACTAACAATAATAATGACAACAATAATAATAAGTGTTAATAATGACCAATAATAAGAATAATAGTATTACTATTAATACTATTAATAGTAATGCTGCTACTACTGCTAACCACCACAATACTAATAATACTAATAATACTAAGAAGAAGAAGAAGAAGAAGAAGAAAGGAGAATGAGGAGAAGGAGGAGGAGGAGGAGGAGGAGAAGAAGGAGAAGGAGGAGAAGGAGGAGAAGGAGAAGGAGGAGAAGGAGAAGGAGAAGGAGAAGGAGGAGGAGAAGGAGGAGGAGAAGGAGGAGGAGAAGGAGGAGGAGGAGGAGAAGGAGGAGGAGAAGGAGAAGGAGAAGGAGAAGGAGAAGGAGAAGGAGAAGGAGAAGGAGAAGGAGAAGGAGAAGGAGAAGGAGAAGGAGAAGGAGAAGGAGAAGGAGAAGGAGAAGGAGAAGGAGAAGGAGAAGGAGAAGGAGGAGGAGAAGGAGGAGGAGAAGGAGGAGGAGGAGGAGGAGGAGGAGGAGAAGGAGGAGGAGGAGAAGGAGGAGGAGAAGGAGAAGGAGAAGGAGAAGGAGAAGGAGAAGGAGAAGGAGAAGGAGAAGGAGAAGGAGAAGGAGAAGGAGAAGGAGAAGGAGAAGGAGAAGGAGAAGGAGAAGGAGAAGGAGAAGGAGAAGGAGAAGGAGAAGGAGAAGGAGAAGGAGAAGGAGAAGGAGAAGGAGAAGGAGAAGGAGAAGGAGAAGGAGAAGGAGAAGGAGAAGGAGGAGGAGAAGGAGGAGGAGAAGGAGGAGGAGGAGGAGGAGGAGGAGGAGGAGGAGGAGGAGAAGAAGAGGGAAAAGAAACCCATCCTGCCCTGCAAATATTTCCAAGGTGGCTCTAACCTTCCTGCAAAGAGGCCAACCCAACATGAAACATCAGGAGAATAAATCAGCTTCACTGGACTGGCAAAAGTCTGAGCAGCTAAATTGCAGCAAGGTCAAGAGGAAGCAGGGGGCTGCTCAGAGGGAGCCAGAGTGAGAAATCCAGCACATCTGGCAGGTACAAAGCAATGCCCTTCGGGCAAACTCAGCACCCCCCCGCCCCCCAGCCCACCCCTACGCAGTGCCTGGAGCTCAGCAGAGGGACCACCCCCACAGGGAGGTCCTGTCTGAGGGAAATCTGCCTGTGAGAGGGTGGAGGGGGGAAAAGCAGGTGAATAAATGAGAAGCAGCAGAGTTAAAGACCATGCGGCTTGTGTGGCTGTCTGGGCAGCCAGGACCTGCTGCCTCAGCTGGCTCAGGAGCCAGTCTCCTGCACTGCAGGATCCTGCTCTGCAGACAGAGGCAGCCCCTGGCCTGGCCAACTCCACCATGGAGCTTGTGTGAAAGCTCCAGGGCAGTCATGCGTGGTCCTGCCGTGAGGCACCATGCACTTCCACAGCCCCCTGCTTCCCTGGCACCCAAAAATCAATGTGGGGCAACCTCACAAGCTCCTCTCAGTGTCCACAGGGAGTGGGCAGGTCTGAGCAATGGCTCAGTGCAGGAGGGAGAAGAAAATAAGAGTTTCCTCTGGATTTGGAGAGACTTAGAATCACAGCATTGTCAGGGTTGGAAGGGACCTCAAGGCTCAGCCAGCTCCAACCCCCCTGCCATGGGCAGGGACACCTCACACCACAGCAGGTTGCTCACTGCCACATCCAGCCTGGCTGCAAACACCTCCAGGGATGAGGCTTCCACCACCTCCCTGAGCAAGGTGGTAGACAAGCAAGGGTCCTTTGGATGTGTAGCAGGTGGGGTGCAGCCAAGAAAGATAATTACAAGAGAATGTGCACCAGAGGAGCATAGACCCTGCAGGACTTTTGAGGAGCAGCTGAGGGAACTGGGGTAGTTCAGCCTGGAGAAAAAGGGAGCTGAGGGGAGACCTTCTGGCTCCCTACAACTCCCTGAAAGGAGGCTGTGGCAAGGTGGGTGTTGGTTTCTTCTCCCAAGTAACAAGCAATAGGATGAGAGGAATCAGCCTCAAGGTGCACCAGGGCAGGTTTAGATTGGACTTGAGGAACAACCTCTTCTCCAAAAGGCTTGCCAAGCCCTGGAATAGGCTGCTCAGGATGGTGGTGGAGTCCCTGCCTCTGGTGGGATTTAAAAGCTATGTAGAAGTGATGCTGAGGGACATGGTTTAGTGATGAGCTTGGCACTGATGGGTTAACAGTTGGACTTGATGATCTGAAAGGTCTTTTCCAGCCTAAACAATTCTGTTCTATGGTTCTGTGGTGTAGATGCAGAAGCATGACATGGCAAGCAAGCAGAAAACCAGGGCAAGGAGCAGGAAAATAAGAACAGAAAAGGTTTTGCTGGAGACAAAAGTAGGCCAGGGGCTGATGGCGTTTGGGGGGGATGTATGGAGGCTCAGTCAGGTGCCCTCACAGGAATGCTCAGGGCTTTCCTCTGCTCTTAAGCTTGGAGGTGCCCAAACCAATCCTCTCACCTCTGCTTGGGTCTAGGCTTGAGCTTATCCAAGCATTGATCCCAAACACCTCAAAGGCTGGGGCAGGTTTTCCCAACACTTACAAGGATTGCATTAATTGCTGGATAAGTAAGAACTCCACTATGATGTAAAGCAGAAGATCCTCTTACCAGGGCACTCACAATTTCTTGCTTGCACTAAACTTTTGCTGTCATTTATCACCACACCTAAAGAGGTTGTCCTTTGTACTGCCAAAGAACACAGGAAGGGAACATTGGAGGGGGAGGTGGATGGGACGGGGGGAAAAAAAATAACCCAACCAAATAATCCTGGATCAAATCTGGAGTTCTGCTTAATTGAGGAGCTTGTACCTTGTGGTGGCAAGCAGGACACAGGAAACCTTGCTGGTGACATCTCCTGTGTGACCTGCAGAGGAAAGCCTTCTCCTAAGTCCCAAGGGAACAAACAATGATCTGTGTTGCTCCCACTGCCCCCAAAGAGAGGTGTCAGCACAGTGACAAGCTGCTGTCACCCAGTACAGACTGACACCAGGAATGGAGCCTCTCTCCCCAGCTCTTCTGATCAGCTTTGAACTAGATCAAGGCATAAAAACCCCAGGATGAGACTAAAGTATAATAGTTCAATAGTTCAATATAGAGAAGCAGAGAGGGACCCCCCCTGTATGACTTAGATATGAACATCTAGATAGATTCACCTTACCTTTGTGTTCAGCTGGAGCCCACACTGCTCAGGTCATCTCTTTGCTCCAAGGTTTGGCACATGAGGGGACCTGCCACCAAAACCCCCAGAGCTCCTCCACCTGGGGAAGGGGGAACAAGAAGGGAGGTTGAGAGCTGAGCACCTCTGGGGCAAAGCCAGCTGGGGTCAGAGTCCAGCTCAAAAAGCTTAAAAGAAGCATTTATAAGCTCTCCAGAGTGGATTTCAAGCTGGCAGTGGATGTAGTGACCATGGCTGTGATCCCCAAAGGTGTTTAGGCATTTGATTCCCCACTCAAGCCAAACCTGTGGGGATCTGGGCTCCAGAGCAAGGGCTTTCTAGCTAGACTAGCATGAATAAAAGTTTGGGCAAAAGAATGGCCCTCAGGCCACCCCCCCAGCATGGGTGCTGTCCCAGTTGATGGTTTAGATGCTCCTGGCAGGCAAGGTCATAATTCACCAAAGCCTCCCTGAATCATAGAAACTCAGAATCATCATGCTTGGAAAAAGTCTTCTGACACAATCATAGAATCAGAGAATTGTCAGGGCTGGAAGGGACCTCAAGGAGCAGCCAATTCCAAACCCCCTGCCACGGGCAGGGACACCTCACACTACAGCAGGTTGCTCACAGCCACATCCAGTCTGGCTGCAAAAACCTCCAGGCATGAGTCTTCCACTACCTCCCTGGGCAACCTGTGCCAGGCTCTCACCACCCTCATGGGGAAGAGCTTCTTCCTCACATCCAATCTGATCTCCCCGCTTCTAGTTTTGTTCCATCCCCCCCAGTCCTATCACTCCCTGACACCCTCAAAAGTCCCTCCCCAGCTTTCTTGTAAGGCAACTTCAGGTCTACTCAGGGCCACCACTACCCCATACCCTTGAACTCAGGGTATGTTTGTCTCTACCTTTGCCAGCTCAGCCATCCCCTTCCCCTCGCTCTTGTTCCTGTGGCAAGGATGAGATTTTGCAGCACTAAGAAAGGTTGGGAAGAGGAAAGGAGGAGGACTAATAAAAGACCAACTCAGCTAAGGGACTCAAGCAGAGAGCTGCTTCGAGGCAGGATGGTGGTTGTGTCTTGGGGAAGAGGCATTTACAGCACAAGGACAATGGAAACATTTGAATTAGAGGTGGCTGTCACCTCATCTAGTCACTGCTTGGCTGAAGCTGATGCATCCCCTGGGGAACGTTTGGGCTTCAACCAGTTTTATCAGGAAGCTTCTCCTAGGGTAAAAGAGAGGGAGAAAGAGAGGGAGTGATGCTGTTTAGCTGGTGTTTAGGACATTGGCTTTGCTTCAAATCCCTCTGCTGCCTGGTTCAGAACGATCTCAAAAACCTCTGTGAGGGGGGGAGGGGGGGGGGGGGAAAGAAGAAGAGGAAAAAAAACCAACTAAAAAAGAGAGGCTGGGAGGTGATGGTTTAAAAAGGCTGCTTTGGAACGTTCCAAATATGTCAAAACCTTTCCTTTCTCTTTTTCTCTTTGGTGGTGTTTTGGGGTTTGTGTTGTTGTTGCTGCTGTTGGGTTTGGGTTTGGTGTTTTTCCCTTTGAAAGGGGGAAATTCATCAAACATGACACTTCCCATGAAGAGTCCTGGCTCCAACAAATCAGTACATTTGGACACACACACCCCCCCCACCCCGAGTCTCCCCCTCCACAGCCATTTCAGCCAAATATTCTTGGCTGGTTCTAATTATACAGCCATATATTTTTGTGCACACATACACCCAGCGCGGCCGCCTGAAGGCTCGGGAGTCACAGAGGGAGGGAAGCGGTGATCAGACCTTAGCTGCTCCACAACATACACACACACACACCCCCCACCAAAGAAATACAGTCTGAGAATCCTTCCCCCATCCCCCACCCTGGCTTGACCTCACCTTCCCGGGAAGAGCCCAGCACCAGGAGCTGGAGGCTCTGCAGATGGTGGCCACAGGCTCTGCCTGGCCGAGCCCTCCTCCCAGCATTTCTGCACTTCTCTAGTGCCCTCCTCAGGTTTTGCAGAAGTTCACCTTGCTCCACATCTGAAGCCACATCTGGCTCTGCTGTCCCACTGCCAGGCACACAACACCCTTGTGGGAGGGAGGAGGTGGAGTCACCATCCCTGGAGGTGTTTAGGAAGAGCCTGGGTGAGGCACTTGGTGCCATGGTTGAGTTGATCAGATGGTGCTGGGTGATAGGTTGGACTGGATGATCTCAGGTCTTTTCCAACCTGGTCAATTCAATTCAATTCAATTCAATTCAATTCAATTCAATTCAATTCTATTCTATTCAATTCTATTCTATTCTATTCTATTCTGTTCTATTCTATTCTATTCTATTTATTTTCTATTCTATTCCATTCCATTCCATTCCATTCCATTCCATTCCATTCCATTCTATTCTATTCTATTCTATTCTATTCTATTCTATTCTATTCTATTCTATTCTATTCTATTCTATTCTATTCTATTCTATTCCATTCCATTCCATTCCATTCCATTCCATTTCATTCCATTCTATTCCATTCTATTCTATTCTAAGGTGGGAATTGGTCCTTTCTGCACCCAGTGAGAGGCCAGGCAACCCAAGAAGCTCAGAGAAGGCAATGTCCTCAAAGACAAAACTCATCCTTGGGAGCTTCTAGGTGTATGCATGACCCTAAAAAAAAAAAGAGTCCCTGTCTGCTGCCCTGGGATAGCCAATGAGAGCCTGAGGGCACTCAGCACCCAACAGGATGCATGCAGAATCTCTCAGGATCAATCATAGACTGGTTTGGGTTGGAAGGGATCTTTGAAGGTCATCCAGTTGGACTCTCCTGCAGTCAGCAGGGACATCATCAACTGCAGCAGGTTGCTCAGAGTCCTGTCCAACCTGACCTGCAGTGTTTCCAGGGATGGGGCACTTACCACCTCCCTGGGCAAGCTGGGTCAGTGTCTCACCACCCTCAGTGTCAAACATTTCTTCCCTTCTCTCCAGTCTGTTAGTTTAAACCATCACCCCTTGCCCTGCTAAGAAGCCCCATAGTTCAGGGTTGGTGGGAGACATTATCTGAGCCCAAAGCTGCTGATAAGGATTCAGTGGGGGCTTCCTACACCACAGACACCCAGAGCAACCCTCTTGAGGAGGGAGAGGAAAGGTTTTTCCCTGGGAATGATGAAATGGTAAAAGTGGAGAGCAAACAGGGCCACCCAGCTCTGCCTCTAGCCCTCCTGCACCAGGAGGGACCCAGAGGGCCAGCCAAATCTACCAGTTCTAGGAAATTATTCTTGAAACAACAGACACACACACATTGGAGGGGGTGGGGTGGGAAGGACCAATCTATTTTCACAAGAATCTGTCCTTGATTAGAGCAGAAACATGGCAGTGGGGAAAGAAGAGATTAGGCAGCAGCCAGCTCGGAAGAGCAAATAAGGGGAAAAAAAAGAGGGAGGAAAAAAAGAGGGGGAGGGGGAGAAAAAAAAAGAGGGCATATTTGTTCAGGGTGTGATAGAGGCACTTCCAAAGAGCATGGAGACAATTGGGAATGAGGGCTATTGAAGGGCAGGCATTTGCTGCTCAGGGTGAGGAATCAAAGGGCAAGGCCCGGGGAGGCGGCAGGGTGGGGTGGGCACCTCCCCGGGTGGCCGCTGACAGACAGGCTTCAGCCTCTGACCTCTCGTAAAATCCTTCCAGGGGGCTTGCAGCACATTGTGTGCAGCTTAAGCTGACTTCCACACATGGAGGCTCCTAATGAAGATGTCCTTCAGGGGGTGAAGGGAGGGGATGGGGTAATGAAACCAGCCCGTTTGCCAAGTCGATGCTTCCCCCTCCTGGAAGGTGGCACGGAGCTGGGACAGGAGATGTGAAGGCATGGGGGGGAAAAGCGCTCTTGGCTGAAACATCATCTAAGAGAATGAAGGACTCCACACACATTCAATCCAAACTACCCAACTAGCAGAGGCTTGAGGGTTGGTCAAGGGTCTGCACAGCCCTGGCTGTGAACCAGGGAATTACAGAACCCCAGCCTGGTGGGGGATGGAAGGGACTTGTGGAGATCACCCAGACCAACCCCCCTGCTAAAGCAAGCTCACCCAGAGGAGTTTGCAGAGACATGTCCAGGTGGGGTTTGGAACCTCTCCAGAGAAGGAGACTCTACAACCTCTCTGGACAGCTTGCTCCAAGGCTCCAGCACCCTCACAGCAAACAAATTTTCCCTCCTGTTCAGGTGGAAGCTCCTGGGTTCGTGCCCATTGCCCCTTGTCCTGTCACTGGACAGCACTGTCTGGAGTCTGGCCCCAGCCTCTTGCCCCTCACCCTTTAGCTCTTGCTGAGCATCGCTCAGATGCCCTCTGGGGCTGCTCTTCTGCAGGCTCAGCACCCCCAGGGCTCTCAGCCTTTCCTCCTCACAGAGCTGCTCCAGGCCCCTCAGCAGCTTTGTAGCCTGCACTGGACTCTCTCCAGTAGTTCCCTGTCCCTCTTGAACTGGGGAGCCCAGAACTTGGGCAATTTCACCCAGACAGTTTGCAGTGTGCCTCTGGTTAAGAAGCACTTATCATCTGCCCCAGACTGACCTGGCCAGGGCTGGAACCAGTCTGAGCAGAGATTTATTAACCCTCACAGTCAGAGATCAATAAATAGCTTCCTCTCGAGCGGGCAAGCTGCCTGGAACACAAACCCATGAAACAAGCCCACCACCAGTCTGCTCTCCCCCCATTCCAATAAAAGGATGCTCTAATCCCCCAGCAGACAGCAATTTCTGGTTTCTCCAGCGTTTTGGAGGCCAATTGTAATATTCACATCTAATTGCAGGGCCCTGGCTGGCTGCCACCTGGAGCATGGCTGTTAACAACAGGATTTCTATGCTTCCCTGGGGTTGTTTGGAAGCCCTCCCTACTTACAAGCTCCCCACCTCCTCTGCTGAGGGGATGGTGGTCACCCCAGCCTCACCATGTTGTTAAGAGCACAGTACACCAGTGGGGTTTAAGTGCAGGAGAAGAAAGGGAGACCTTCCCCTGGCCTTTTAGTACTTGTGAGAAAGCTGGGGACAGCCCTTTGAGCAGGGCCTGTTGTGACAGGTCAAGGGGTGATGCTTTAAACTAAAAGAGGGAGGTTGAGAGTAAGGTTTGTATTTCCAACATCTCTTCACCTGTTTTGCATCTTGTATGGGGTACCCAAGATGAGGACCTTCAAATCTGCCCCAAAGAATGGGGAGCTGGACTGCCACTGCTTGATTGGAACTGGTTGATTGGAAGCCCTCTGCTGAGGGAGTTGGGGTTGTTCAGCCTGGAGAAGAGAAGGCTCCAGGGAGAGGTTCTGGTGGCCTCTCAGTACCTAAAGGAGCTGATCAGAGAGCTGGGGACAGACTTTTCAGCAGGGCCTGCTGTGACAGGACAAGGGGTGATGGTTTGAACTAAAAGAGTGAGATTCAGGGAGAAATGTTTGACACTGAGGGTGGTGAGACACTGACCCAGGCTGCCTAGGGAGGTGGTAAGTGCCCCATCCCTGGAAACACTGTAGGTCAGGTTGTCTGGGGCTCTGAGCAACCTGCTGCAGATGAAGAGTCCAACCTGCTGAGTGCAGGAGAGTTAGACTAGATGGCCTTTAAAGTTCTCTTCCAACCCAATTCACTCCATGATTCTAGGTTCTTCAGGGACACAGCCACACTGTGTTTCATCTCTCCAATGACCTACTCTGCTAGGGAGAGATAAGATTAAAAGCAGAGTTCAATAAATGATTTGAATATGCAGTTCAATATTATTGTTTTGTTTGAACTGAAACCTGAGTGGAAGAAAGGGAGAAGGTTATCTCAACCCCCCTCATCTTCCCAACAGAAGTCAAAATCACAGGGCTGGTGTTCCAACTAGGTTGGAAAAGACCTCAGAGATCATTAAGTCCAACCTATTACCTAATACCTAACACCTCCTGACAGCTAAACCATGGCTCCAAGTGCCACATCCAAGCCTTTTTTGAGCACCTCCAGGGATGGGGACTCCACCACCTCCCTGGGCAGCACATCCCAGTGGCCAATTCCTCTTTCTGGGAAGAACTTTCTCCTCACCTCCAGCCTAAACCTCCCCTGGCACAGCTTGAGACTGTGTCCTCTTGTTCTGGGGCTGGTTGCCTGGGAGAAGAGACCAACCCCCTCCTGGCTACAACCTCCCTTCAGGGTAGTTGTAGAGAGCAATGAGGTCTCCCCTGAGCCTCCTCTTCTGCAGGCTAAGCAACCCCAGCTCCCTCAGCCTCTCCTCACAGGGCTTTGCTGATCCTTGAGGCCCCTTCCAAGCCTGACAGTTCTATGGTTCTATACCTTCATGTAAAAAGGTGAAGCTCCTGGGTCTAGAAGTCCCTGAGCTGCAAACCTCTAGAGCCAGGAATTTCCACTGGAGACTCACTCATCCTCTGCTTCAAAGTCTCCCCCTCCCCATCATTTGCTGTGGGTCACAGGCTCAGTGTGGACATTCCCAGGGAGCCATCCCTACCTTCCTCGCTCCCCGTCCTCTCCTACGTGTCGTTATTCATCGCACTCTGCCTCGTGTAAGTCTGTTTACAAATCCTCCTTGGCTGACTCTGAGCTCCTTAACACATCTCCCTCTTGAAAACACGATATGCTCTATTTTAGAGAAGGTTAAGAGCTCTCACAGGTGGGAACTGCCAGGAATAGCTGCCTGTTACTCACTCCTCCGAGTCTACGCACGGGTGTGACAACGTAAGAGAACCCTCCGTGGGAAATCAGATCACAGCTCTTGACAGTCGCTGTTTTAAGAAGCATTCAAGCCATAGCTGGAGCTTGGCAGGGAAGACTTTCCCTTTCTAATAACAGTTCCCTGAAATTTTACAGGATCCTGGCATGGTAGGGGTTGGAAGGGACCTCTGGACATCATCCAGGCCAACCCTTCTGCTAAAGCAGGGCACTCACAGCAGCTTGCCCAGGAGCACAATGCCCAGGTGGGTCTGGAACCTCTCCAGAGCAGGAGACTCCACAACCTCTCAGGGCAGCCTGCTCCAGGGCTCCAGCACCCTCACACCAAAGAATTTTTTCCACCTGTTCAGGTGGAAGCTCCTGGGTTCCAGTTTGTGCCCATTGCCCATGGTCCTGTCTGGGCACCACTGTCAAGAGTGTCCCATCCTCTTACCCCCCCATCCCCCACCCTTTAGCTATTGATCAGTATTAATAGGATCATTCAGTTGATTCCTCTCCACCTCAGGAAGAAAACTGGGAGCACAGCCCTATGAGGAGAGCCCTATGGGGCTGCTTAGCCTGGAGAAGAGGAGGCTCAGGGGAGACCTTCTTGCTCTCTACAACTCCCTGAAGGGAGGTCGTAGCCAGGTGGGGGTTGGTCTCTTCTCCCAGGCAACCAGCAACAGAACAAGAGGACACAGTCTCAAGCTGTGTCAGGGGAAGTTTAGGTTGAAGGTGAGAAGAAAGTTCTTCCCAGAAAGAGTAATTGGCCATTGGGATGTGCTGCCCAGGGAGGTGGTGGAGTCCCCATCCCTGGAGGTGTTCAAGAAAGGCTTGGATGTGGCCCTTGGAGCCATGGTTTAGCTGCCAGGAGGTGTTAGGTATTAGGTCATAGGTTGGACTTGAGGATCTCTGAGGTCTTTTCCAACCTGGCTGACTCTGTGATTCTATGAAATGCTGAAGATGTTCTCAGACCACCAGGCCAAATGCAAACAAAACAAATGAGTGCAGACAAAAAGAACTTTCAGATACTCAACGTGGACCTTTCCCTCTTTCTTTGACCTCTTTTCTCTGCTAAAAGTGAAGTCTCATTTAATAAAAAAAAAAGAAGGAATTCTTTTTCAATGTTAACCCCCCCAAACATCTACAAATAATAAATAAAAGGAGAAAAAAAAAGCAAAGAAACCAACAAAACTGATTAAAGGAAAAAAGGCTTTAGAAGACTTTCAACCTTTTCATAAGCTGGAAAATCTGTTCCAATCATTTCCATTGCCCACAAACACTTTCAGTTTAAACCTATTTGCCTTTTGTGGGAGAAAATAAAAAACCACCAACAAACCAACAACCAAAACCCAAAAAAAAACCCCAAAAAACCTTGTAAAATAAATTTTCCAACCAGCTCTAGCAATGACCTCATGGTTTTGTAACACTTCTCAAGGGGACAGATGCACCAAAAGAACCTTCTGACCTTTTTCACCCCAGCCCTGAAACTGGTTGGATGTTGAGGGTGGTGGGGGAAAGAGAGAGGGTCTGGATCCAACCTGAGCAGAGCTGTTTGTGGCAGGGAGGGAGGCTTTTCCCTTGCTTCCTGAAGCAGCTCTTCCCCTGCTGCTCCTTCCAGCTCCTTGGTGATCACAACAGAGGTATTGGCATGCAGCACCCATCAGCTGCCCCAAGGTTTGCTCTAACTGAAAGCAACTCTCTTGTGTCCTGTTCTGGGCTACTCAGTTTAAGAAGGACATTGAGATGCTTGAATGTGTCCAGAGAAGGGCAACAAGGCTGGGGAGGGGTCTGGAGCACAGCCCTGTGAGGAGAGGCTGAGGAAGCTGGGGTTGCTTAGCCTGGAGAAGAGAAGGCTCAGGGGAGACCTTGCTCTCTACAACTACCTGAAGGGAGGTTGTAGCCAGGGAGGGGTTGGTCTCTTCTCCCAGGGAAGCAGCACCAGAACAAGAGGACACAGTCTCAAGCTGTGCCAGGGGAAGTTTAGGCTGGAGGTGAGGAGAAAGTTCTTCCCAGCAAGAGTAATTAGCCATTGGGATGTGCTGCCCAGGGAGGTGGTGGAGTCACCACCCCTGGAGGTGCTCAAAAAAGGTTTGGATGTGGCACTTGGAGCCATGGTTTAGTTGTGAGGAGGTGTTAGGTATTAGGTAATAGGTTGGACTTGATGATTTCTGAGGTCTCTTCCAACCTGGTAGACTCTGTGATTCTCAGGTCCTGGTGCAGAATGTGCACATCAGCAAGAGACAAACAGGGCCAGGAGCCAAGAGTGGCCAGCTCAGCTTGAGCAAACATCATATTCATCAGGGGCTTGGAGGACCACAGGGGACCATTAGATGTGGTACATGCCCTGATGCTGGCCATGATGTCCTTTCCCAGGGGCAAATAATGCTGCTTCCTAGCACTGGGATCCTTTCCTGGGGTAACTAATGCTGCTTCCTAGCACTGGGATCCTTTCCCAGGGGCAAATAATGCTGCTTCCTAGCACTGGGATCCTTTCCTGGGGTAAAAAATGCTGCTTCCTAGCACTGGGATCCTTTCCCAGGGGTAACTAATGCTGCTTCCTAGCAATTTCCACCAGGTTTCCAGTGTTTTTTTCATCCCTGGTCAGCTCTCAGCAGGACACCTGGTGAATTCTAACTATTGATCCATTCAGGGCAGAGAGGTTGAGGGAAATAGAATGGCTGGTAGATAGCAGGCAAGCCAGCTGCAGTGTTGATGCTAGGGGGAGGCTGCCAAATAGCTGCTGAGGGATGGGACAGTGGTGTGGCAGTCATTTCTCCTTCAGCAGAGCTGGCAAATGGATACAGAACATATCCAGACTTGCACTTGAGGGCTTCCAGGATTCATTGGCCCTGACATCTCCAGCCAGAAATAGAGGGAGAGATGCTGTAAACCACATGGCTGTCAAAAGGCCGTGGCTGTACCACCTCAGCTCCTCTCCTTTCCACTGCCCTCTCCTCTGCCAAAGACCTATTCCCACTTCCTGGCTGTTGCTGAGGAGGCATCCACATGCCCTTCTCAACCACAACCAAAAGTGGCTGGAATCAAAGCAACCAAGTAGCAGAAGAAATGTGGAGGCCCACTCTAAATGGCAGAACAGGCTCTGGGGTTGCAGCAGCTCCTTTGGCTATTATTTGAGAGGCTTTGAGCACAGCCCTATGAGGAGAGGCTGAGGGAGCTGGGGTTGATTAGCCTGGAGAAAAGGAGGCTCAGGGGAGACCTCCTTGCTGTCTACAACTCCCTGAAGGGAGGTTGTAGCCAGGTGGGGTTTGGTCTCTTCTCCCAGGCAAACAGCACCTGAACAAGAGGACACAGTCTCAAGCTGTGCCAGAGGAGGTTTAGGCTGGAGGTGAGGAGGAAGGTCTTCCCAGAGAGAGCTGTTAGCCATTGGGATGTGCTGCCCAGGGAGGTGGTGGAGTCACCTTCCCTGGAGGTGTTCAAGAGAGGATTGGATGTGGCACTTGGTGTCATGGTTCAGTAGTCATGAGGTCATGGTTGGACTTGATGATCTTTGAGGTCCCTTCCAACCTTATTGATTCTATGATTCTCTAAATAAATAAATCAGATTTCAGGGCCTGACACATTTGTCTTGCACCACTCTCATCTACCCTGGTGGGACTCACAGCCCTGTGATGAACACACAACATATATCTCCTAAAGACCTTTTGGGTGGGTGGGAGAGGGGTCACTCAGCTGGGAAAGAAGAAAGTGCTTAAGAGATGTTTGGCAAGACTGCCAAATTTGATTTGGGTCATTTTGTATGTTGCCTGAGACCACAGGGGGCTTCAGGAGAGCTCCCAAACCTCATGAGAACATTAATGCCATATTATGCAGGACCAAATTACTTCTGCTACCAGGACAGGATGAGGGAGCTGGGGGTGTTCAGCCTGGAGAAGAGGAGGCTCTGGGGAGACCTGATAGCAGCCTTCCAGTACCCAAAGGAGGCCACAGGAAGGATGGGGAGAGACTGTTTGCAAAGGCCTGCAGGGATAAGATGAGGAGCAATGTCTTCAAACTAGAGATAGGGCAGGTTTAGATTGGATATCAGGAAGAAGTTCTTCACTATGAGGGTGGTGGAACACTGGAGCAGGTTGCCCAGGGAGGTGGTTGAGGCTCTTTCCCTGGAGATATCCAAGGTAAGGCTCAATAAATCCCTGGGCAGCCTGATCTAGTTGGGGATGTCCCTGCTGAGTGCAGGGAGGTTGGACTGGATGACTTCTGAAGGTCCTTTCTGGCCTGGACCATTCTATGAAATGCCCAAGCAGTGAAGTACTTTGGGTCTGACAATTGCCAGTATCACAGAATCAGAGAACATTAAAGGGTTGGAAGGGACCTCAAAAGATCATCGAGTCCAACCTCCCTGCCAGGGCAGCTGGTACATGGGGAAGCATGTAAAGAGCAGGGTATGGATAGATATTTAGCTCCTGAGAAAGAGTAGTAAAGGGAGCAAGCAGCAATGGATGTCCATGTGCCTTGTAGATATCAGACCTCCTCCCGCCCACCCTGCCTGAACAATAAAAGCTACCCAGGGAGATGTACCCAGTAGCGGCGAAGAAAATGTTACAAACGACTTGGAGCCCAGCTCCAGCTAACCACAGGGCAAGACATTTCATCTAGTCTGTGCCTCAGCTCCCACCATGGCACAGAGAGGTTGCATCACCGTGGGACAGAGACAATGAAACCATGACATGGCTGAAAAGTCCTGAGGTGCAAGGGACGAGGACCAGATGGGACAAGCCCGGACGGGGAGGCTGTGTGGGTGTCCCCTTTCAGTCACTTTCCCTTTGGCATCTGGAGCTCGGTCCCTGTGACATGGGAGCGTTGCAAAGACATTGTTCACAACACAAACAGCTCGTGATTGCCACCCATTGTACATGACTTCCTCTCCCTTTCTTGCCATTTCTCCCTCTCTTTAAGGGAGATAAAACCAGGCGAGAGGAGGACACAAGACCTGCAGCATCCAGTCGAAGGGAGTGAATCATGTTTGCACTCAATTTGTCATTAAATGGTTGGGCTTGATGATCTTCAAGGTCTTTTCCAACTGAAACAATGCTGAAACTTGTCTGGGGGAATGATTCCTCCAAGGAAGTTCCTCAAAGCATTGGAGCATGTAAACGGAAAAGACATCTAATACAGGAGCCCCCAACATCATTTCATCCAGCTGTAATATCACACATGATGAAGCAGCACCAGAGCCTGAGCTCTCCCTACCCAGCTCATTGCAGAGTGGGTGACAAGAGTTGGTCACTGTATGAAGGTGGGAAAAGAGAATTGGTCATCCTCCCAGCCCTTGACTCAACAGATCCAGGGAATAAGGCTTATACTAGCACGTGCTATTGTGCCAGGGGAGGTTTAGCTTGGAGATTAGGGAAAATTTCTGTGCTGCAAGGGTGTTCAGGCATTGGAACAGGCTGCCTAGGGAGGTGGTGGAGTCCCCACCCCTGGATGTGTTCAAGAAACCTGTGGACATGGCACCTGGGGACATGGTTTAGTGGCTGTGGTGGTGTTAGGTTGACAGTTGGACTGGATGATCTTAGGAGTTCTCTTCCAACCAAAGCAGTTCTATTATTCCATGATTCTGTGGAATGGAATGGAATGGAATGGAATGGAATGGAATGGAATGGAATGGAATGGAATGGAATGGAATGGAGTGGAGTGGAATGGAATGGAATGGAATGGAATGGAATGGAATGGAATGGAATGGAATGGAATGGAATAGGAGAAAGAAGAGAAGAGAAGAGAAGAGAAGAGAAGAGAAGAGAAGAGAAGAGAAGAGAAGAGAAGAGAAGAGAAGAGAAGAGAAGAGAAGAGAAGAGAAGAGAAGAGAAGAGAGAAGAGAAGAGAAGAGAAGAGAAGAGAAGAGAAGAGAAGAGAAGAGAAGAGAAGAGAAGAGAAGAGAAGAGAAGAGAAGAGAAGAGAAGAGAAGAGAAGAGAAGAGAAGAGAAGAGACCTTTGAGATCATCAATACCAAACTGTCACCCAACACTACCTGATCAACTAAACCAACTTTAACAGCTTACACTAAAATGTAATACCCAGGGCAGAGAGCACCAGACCCTTCCTCAACTGCTGAATAAGTAAGTAGGCAAAGGGGCAGTGTTGCCAAGTGAGGAGCTGAGGCACACAGAAAAGTTCAGGGCTTGCAGATTTGCAGGTTACACACCAAGCCCCTCACCACCACGATGGTGCCCTGCAGCCATCTACCCAGAACATCTCTGCAGGTGCTGCTGGGTCTACAGACCCCTGCCAGTCCTTTCTCTCCATGGGAAAGCATCATGACTAAATAAAGATAGAGATTTGCTCTTGGTGGGGGAAACTGAGCCATAAACACCTTGCTTATAAGATGGGAAGGGATCAGAAGGCCAGAGGAGCCACACTTCTCTAAACTGCAACCAATTTGCGTCACTCTAAGACCCTTTTCCCTTAAAGTAGAAGGGGCACTAGATTAAATTCCTCCAGGTATTAGAGGAATCTCAGCTCTGCTATAGATAAAACCAAGCATCACTTTCTGGTTTTAGGTGGACTATTCTAAGCCCTCCTAAACCAGCATGCCTCAGCATCCCAAAATGCATCCTCTCTGCTGAGCGTGCCAGGGTTAGCAAGCCAACTTTGTGGTGGACTGTGCAGGGGAGGACCAGAGCCAAGACCCCCTGAAAACAGCCAGACAATAGTTTCTCTGTCTGCAGCTACAATACTCAAGATCTGAACTTGTGCCTTTGTTGAAGATGCTGTGGACAACCTCAGCCTGTCTGGCTCAACGCAGATGGATTAAAAGGAGTCTGAAGGTTGGGACAGAGAAGGTCAGACAGTCTGGTGAGGTCTTCCTGGCTGGAAAGCCTATGGGCTTATAGGAAATGTGCATGGAGAAACTTAAAAGGACACACTGGTGCCTGTTCCATCTCTCTTGATGGGATATGCTCAAAGACAATATCAGCCTGTGCTGGATGCTTTCATGTGCCCTGGTTCTGGAATCTGCACGGTGATTCAGCCTGCCTGAGCACATAAAGCAGCAGCTGTGGAAGAGGGCAGAGTTATGGCTATTTTGACAGCGTAGCACGAACCTTTACATTTTGTACTTCTCAGAAGTTGAGGTTTGCATCACTTTTTGATACCCTGCTGAGGATTAATCCTCTCTGCGTTCTGGAACAATACGAGAGCCCATCAGGCAGGGCTAACTTTGTGCTGGAGTGTTTCTGGCATAGGATGCTGCATGCTCTAATCTATTTGCAAATCAAAAGCCAATGCTTTGCACACTTCAGTGAAAAGCCAGAGGCAGCCTGCCCCACTAGAAAGGTCACCAGATTAGGACTCCAGGGAACTCTTCGAAGTTTTGCCACTGATTTACTGCTCAGCCTTGGCCAAGTCATCTCTTTTCTTTGTGCCTCTAGTTTTCCTCCCATTCTTTGTGCCTGCAATTCAGGCTGCGAGTTCTTTAGGGCAGGAGCAGCCCTCTCGTTATGTGCTGGTCCTCTGCCTTGTACAGCAGCCTCTCCCCCTAGCCCATCTCAGCTGGACTACACCTACTAGATGCTACTGCAAGACAAAGAACCTCCACAGTTTACAAGAGTCTGGTTTGTACTCCCAGGACCTCCAGCCCCTCTCGCTTTCTTTGCCTAAAGCCTTTCAGAAGAGGCAGCAGCCACCAAACCAGCGAGTCAGTTCCCAGTCAAAGGGTTAAAACAACCAAGTCCATTAGATAAAGAGGAGAAAGGTGTAAGAGGAACTCAGATCATATGGCAAACTAGGCACTAGTTAATCAATAGTACTCAAAGGTGAAGGCCGTATGGGGGAGCCAGGACTCGTTGCACAAGTTAAGCAAAGTTTAGCGAGCCTGATAAAGCAAAGCTTTAACTATTTTCTGTGAAAAGTTTCACCTTTCCTCTAACCTAGTGCTGGAACAGGGACCACATACCCCCTTCTTCTCTGTGACTGACTCATGCACTACAGGGTTCAGTGGAAGCTTTGAGACCAACCCATGGACAATACCTCTTTATTGCCCTGACAGTTCATATACTACATGTTACGTACAATTCTCCTATTCACTGGACTCTCGATCCAAACTCTTCTGGTAAAAGGGCTTGTGGGCAGTTTACTTTCTGTCCAATGACTTCATTGCAAAGGATTTTTCTTCTCTGTTGAGCTTGCCATGTGCAAGCTTTCCTTCCTCTTATTTCCCTCCTCTTGTTTCCCAGTTTCTGGAAATAATTTGTGGTTTGGAAATGGAAATGCCCTTATAGGCTTCAAAGAGCTTAAAGCTTGCCATGCCAGATTGGCTCTCCACTTTCCAGCCATGACCAATACCTGGTACTTCAGAAGACAAGGCAACTTTAGAGTGGCAACAGGACACTTCAGCTTCAGACAGAGTCCCTTCTCTGAGGAGGTGAAGAGCTGCTAAAGCATCCTTCCCACTTCCACCCTGCAGCGCCCCAGATTTGTTTGAGAGAGAGTTTTTCAAGGATTCACCTAAAGGGCAGAGACTCCCCCCCCCCAAGGATCTAGAGACTCAAGGGGGACAAAGTACATCAACATGTATCAGAAGAGGGCTTCCCAAAACAAAGCACAGCAAACACAGCTCAACCCCTTCCAGGACTGGCTTGGCTCGCTTCCCCCGTTCAAAGAAGTTGGCAGGCAAGGCTTCATTGTAAGAGACAGAACAGAAGCCGGAGGGGAGGTACCAAAATCTGGGGATAATTCACAAAATCCTGGCCTGTGGTGAAGAAGAAAGCTGGTGTTATGTAGTTATCATTTGTGCCTCTTTCACTATTGCTCCTAGGTTTAAACAGATGCAAGGAACCTATCGATGATCACATCTCCTTTTCAGCTAGCAGCTTTCCTGGCTGCTTTTGATTGAATGGGAAGCAGGTACAAGCCAGGACAGACATTTGGAGGAGGGGGTGGGGGCTTGCTTCTGCATTTCAAGGTGGTCTCATGCTTCACAGGTACCCCACGTACTGCAGCAAGGTTATTTTTTCAATCCGGTGCAATTCAGTATCTCAAAGACGCCAGACTTGGTCTCTTTAAAGTCTGCCATTTCTCCCAAAGAGCACCACCAACCCTCTCCACATCTGATGGCTCCACATACTCATGCCTCATCTTTTCCCATGGCCAACAAGTAGTGGCAAAGCCTCGTAGCTGGGCTTTGTTCTCCACCTCTGAAGATCTGGCAGAGAACCATCAGGCGGACAACCTGCGTTCGCCTCAGCCTGAGCCGGGCTCGCATACCTGCCTGTGAACGGTGCAGGTCACCAAGGACATGGCTCTTGGGATGAGGGAAACTTCAACCAGAGGACATCTGCCAGAGGAAATGGAGGGATGTACAGTGTTACATTGCCACCTTGTGGAGAGCTCCCACTGGAGAGGAGGGAAGGAAGATGGCTGCCGAACGAGGCGCGGGGCCATCGTGTGATGCGAGGAGGTCTCCCACTGGTTGTGTGCCCATGGCTGGCTGAGCACTTGTGCCTTTGCTGTGACTTGAATGGGCCACCACACACGGCTGTCATTTCTTCTCCAACTCATGAAGCATGGGAGATATGCACAAGGCCTAGAGGTCCTCTGCATGGGCACCGTTGACCCATGGCCTCAGGGGCTGGATGTGCAGCCTCAATGGTAGAAGTTCTGGAGAGATTTGTATTTGCCACCAAGGTGAAACAAGAGGCTGGTCCTAGACTCAGTTCAGTTGGAAAAGAGCTTTAAAGACCATTGAGTCCAAGATGTCGGCCTTCTGGGGGAAGAAGTCTGCTTTGCCACCATTGCCACCGGCTGCTGCGGCGCTGCCACCCGCAAGAGAAGAGCACATGCGAGCCCTGTGAGTCCAGGCCTCCAGGAGCTCGATGAGAGACTGCAGGGAAATGCATTTCCTTTCGCTAAGTGCGGAAGAAGCCTCTGGTGGCAATGCTTTTTATATTAGTGGTGTCCCCAGAGAGGTTCAAATATACAAACCCACAACATGCTCCTCCCGTTGGTGTGATGGAGTGCTGTGTTGACAGACTGGAAGAGAATTACTGACAAGTGCTACCATGTGGACTCTCACAGCGATGCCACGTATTGATCTCCATCTGGCGATGATGTGCACTTCTGCGATTGCACTGACACCATTCCCTCGCGCTCAGGGATCTGCTGACTGAGTTTTCAGAGTGAAAAGGATTAGCATTGCTGGGTATCCAGTACTAGAGGTAGCCTGGGACTTGATGGGCCTTCACAATGAGGGGGAAAAAAAAGGGGGGGGGCAAAAAGAGCGATCACAGGTCTGTGCCCAAAGGCCCCTAGCAAGAGAAATGGAAGATGAGCGAGCAAACCCTGAGGAGATAGGAAGGTGGGTTCCAAGGAAAAAGCATGACACACTGGTAACTCTACTACCTGTGTATCATGCAATTGTTTCAGTTGGAAAAGACCTCTCTAGCCAGGTGGGGGTTGGGCTCTTCCCCCAGACAACCAGCACCAGAACAAGAGGACACAGTCTCAAGCTGCACTAGGGGAGGTTTAGGCTGGATGTTAGGAAGGAATTCTTCCCAGCAAGAGAGATTGGCCATTGGAATGTGCTGCCCAGGGAAGTGGTGGAGTCACCATCAATGGAAGTGCTCAGGAGGAGACTGGATGGGGTGCTTGGTGCCATGGTTTAGTTGATTAGATGGTGTTGGGTGATAGGTTGGACTTGATGATCTTGAAGGTCTTTTCCAACCTGGTTAATTCTATTCTACTCTATTCTATTCTACTCTATTCTATTCTACTCTAGTCTTGTCTATCCTATCCTATCCTATCCTATCCTATCCTATCCTATCCTATCCTATCCTATCCTATCCTATCCTATCCTATCCTATCCTAAAGATCATTGAGTCCAACCATCATGCAACGGCTCTGGAGAAGGTAGACTACATCTGGCAGCAATTTGAGGGAGCAAGCTGTCCTCCCAGGTGGTCTGCTGCCAGCCCATCCTCCGCTGAGCATTGGGAAATAAGTAAGCAAAGTCTTCAGATTTGGGGAATGTGGCAAATCGTACTTACAAGCATCTGAAGTGTGGCCTGAAATTTTCAAGACCTTGAGAGAGAGAGTGGAACAGTCTTTGATTTCAAGGAAATCTGATAGCTCCTCAAAGAAGCGGTCACATTCTTTGAAACACAAGATATGGACAACTACAGAGGTGCTGGCCAACAACAACAGGACGTGAATGCCAACATCTCCTGATGGGAATAAAGGCAGTAAATTTGAGCTCCAGAGGTTTCTGATGGGACTCTTGCTAAACCCCAGTTGCCAGTAAATTTGACATCTCTTAGAAGCAGACCTACAGAGCTGTGAAATTGCTCTGGTTCTCAGGAGGAGCACAGACTGTCACTTTTCTCTGGACAAAGGTCTAGCTGGATAAAGGCAATGGCATCAGCAGACTATGTTTGTTTTTTTTCTCCAAGGCATATAATTTGATATCTCATGAGAGCTTAGCTAAGAAACAAATACTTTGCACTGTGTGGAAATAGCAAGGCATGGATTAGGAGCATCAACATGTGTTCTGAAGACAGCTTTCAACATGTGGTGACTAACGGGGAGGCATCGTGATAGATGGGACCATTAGTAGCAAGAGGCTTCAGAAAACTGGTTGTCAGGCCAACAAAGTTATGCACTTTCAGAAATGATCTAGATAACCCAAAATCTGTGGCAGTGGGGTTTGCAGATAGTGTACAAATTGTTGAGTTAGAGGGTGGTTGGACTTGATGGTCTTCAAAGTCTTCGCCAACCACCATGACTCTATGATCTTAAGTTAACTGAGATAGTAAAGAAGAAAGAGGATAGCCTGGACTAGGGGCTACAAGAACCACCAGCTAAGAGCCTAGCTGGCCTAGGCTTCCTTCACAGTCAGTGAAGAAGAGATGGCACCACCATCAGGGAGGAAAATCTGGCTGAAGATTGGAGGGCTGAAGCCAAGGTGGGAAAGTGTCTTGCAAAGCTGTGCATAAAGAGCATCAAAATGAAGCACCTCAGCCTGGGATCTTGGTGCAGTAGTTGAGGACTAATAAAATACTCAGATGTCTTAAAAAAGAAAAGGGAGGGGGGGAGCATTCTAAAGTAGAAACAAAGAAGTGGTTTTTGTCCCTGGGTTGGCCACTGTTAAAATCATTCCAGGAATGGCATCTTCTGTCCTGAGTCTTCCAATTCAGGAAGGATGCAGACATCTTAAGAGTTCAAACCAAAGCCACAAAAATGATCTTGCAAGGGAAAACAAGTCTTGCAATGCCATGAGTGTAATCCTCTAACCCACTGTGATGTCAAAACGTGACTTGGTGTTTTTAGAAGCAGGCACTTCCACATGGAAAAGATGCCTCACGAGACCTGGGTGCGTCTGGGTGCGTTCCTCTGTGACCTGAGCTAGATTGTGTGGTCCTGCTCTGGCAGGGGGGTTGGACTCGATGATCTCTTTGGGTCCCTTCCAACGCCTGACATCCTGTGAGCCTGTGATCCGTGACCTCTCAAGACTTCCAGCCCGAGACACAAAAAGATTCAGAGGGAATTCAGGCTGTCATTAGACAAATGCCACTGTGAAACAGGAGGCGATTGCCTCGCTGCGTGGGTAGTTCAATGTCAGAGATGTGATGGAGCCACAAACCATTTGGGGTTTGACACAAATGGCCATTTTAGCACTCTGACACATGTGACTACGTGGGGGTACTTAGGTTTAAGAGCATGTGCTTGGGCAGTTATTGCAGAGCAGCTGATGCATGATAGCTCATCAGCTGAAGGTAACCTTTTCCTGGATCAATATGCCTCATAAAACACTCAATCCACAGCAGCTCTTACAAAACAATACTCTGCAACTTAACTACATCCAAGGAGAAAAACACAGAGGCTCAGGCTCACCACAGTCTATTCTTACCTGAGGATCAAAGAAAAAGAAGCCTCTATTAGAAATAAGGGGGTATCAGGGAAGGGAAAAAAACCCACCTGAACTCACATCTTAGTATCAGAGCAGTCAAAGCCACTGCTGGAGGGTTAGGGTGGACAGCTCCGTTACTCCAGGCTTAGCCTTCTGCACCATGGGAGCTTCACAGTCTCCTAAGAAAGCCTCCTGGGATGCCAAACTTTGCTTTGTGATCTTAGACCACCTCATAAACACCACAATAATGCCTGCCTGAAGAAGCAGTTCTGACGGATGGGAGCTCTCCTTTGTTCGACCCAACGGCCTGGCAAACCCCGCAGGCATTCGCTTCAGCGGCAGTCGGTGCAAGCCTACAACCATCCCAGCAACAAATGCCAGCTTTACGTGCTTCCCTCTGTTCTTAGGCTGCTTCTTAAGCCTCCCAGGCTCTGCCAGCCCTTCCTATTCTCTTCCCCCATGGCTGAGCCTCCAGCTTTTTTGCAGATAATCTCTACAAAACAGTTCCACATTCGCTACACAGAAATCAGTGCGAGTCTGCAAGTCGATCATGCGGGGACGCCATGAAATAGATGGAGCTGAATACCAAGATGACACAGGAGATTGTACTTGAGTGTATTATTCATTTCCATATTTAATTCATTATGTTCTTTCTCCTCTATTTTTTTTTTTCCTTTTCCTTCCCCCCCCCCTTCTTCAATTTATATGGAGCTGCAACACATTTTCCAGCCTGCTGTGCTGGAACGCTGCAGTGTCAAGGGACTTTGCAGTTAAATGTAAGACCTTGTTGTCATCTTGTGCACTGGGCCTTTGTCCTCAGGAAACCGACAGCTCCAAGTTAGATAACAACTGGTAAATCATCATCTTTGCTCAGCCTTTGCAAAGGCAGGTAGGGGGCCAGGAAGGAGGTTTCTTGAGAGAAGGAAAAATACACCAAACCCCGAACTGCCTCTCCTAAGGGATTAAGAACTTCTCTGACCACCCACCTTTGAAGTCTCCTCCTAAATCTTTGCCTTTCCTGATACTGCTATTTCTTGACCTGCTTTTTGGGTTGGAAGAAGTTATGTGTCTGGGGACTCTCAGCAGGGTGTGAAGGGCAGAGGAGATGTGGATCAGGAAGAGGAAGAGATGTTTTTTGGTGAGGGGTGGAGCGATCCAGAAGCCAGTTTCCTCTTCTGCTTCGGCAAGGATCATTCATTATTCTCCAAGGGTTAACCTTGCTTGGAAAGCCCATGGGAAGAAGTGCACACTGGTTGGTTGCAGGGACCGGATAAGATGACTTCATACAACATGTTTTCTTTTCTAGCTCTGATTCCCATGATTTTGTAATAAGCCAACCTTGAATCAGCTAGTGAAATTTCCCTTCCCTCTTCTCCAGCTCTCCTCTAAATGCACCCTTGCACCTCTGGAATGACCTGAAGTTTTACATCCCTCTTGAGCAAGCAGAGAAAGGTTCTGGCTTCTCAGCCCTGCCTGGGAGTCAGTGCTGAGCTCCTCACACCTCTGCTGCAGCCCTGAGCAGTTTCTACCTCAAGCCAGCTGAGGTTCCACTGGTAATGCTTTATTCTTATTTTTATTCATCTGGGTATGAGGTAATACAGTCCCGTGGTGGCATGTTGATGCATGTAGAAGAGAAAAACAAAATACTTAATCCCAGCCAGATGAAAGGAAGGGAAAAAAACCACCCAAAACAACTACCCTGAGTTCCTCTACACTCTTGCTTGGTAAATTTTCTTCTGAAACCAGCTGTTTGACATATGGCTTGAAAAGTGAAGTTCTGTTCACCACTCTCAGATAGGCCAAGGGCCTCATCCTGTTTGTTCTTTCTTAGTTTGGAAAACTACAGAGACAACTGGGTGGGAGTCACCGCTCTGCACATCCAGAGCTTCACTCTGCAGCACAAAACCTACAGCAGTGGCAGAGACTCTGCTCGGGATCAGGGAATCACAGAAGCGCTTGGCTTGGAAGTGACCTTTAAGATCATCAAGCCCGGTTGTTAACCCAGCACTGCCAGGTCACTGCTGAACCACGTTCCTCAGCACTGCATCTACGTGGCTTTGAAACCCCTCCAGGGATGAGGACTACCCTGGGTAGCCCCAGCCAGGGCTTGACAATCCTTTTGGGGAAGAAATTATCCCTCACGTCCAACCTAAACCTGCCGCGGTGCAACTTGAGGCAGCTTGAGGGAACACAGAGGGGGAGAGGGAACAAAGTCTGCACAGATAGCACGTGCCTGTGGAATGAAGAATGGAAAAGGGTGGAGGAGAATGGAAAAGGGATAGTGGAAAACTCAGTCAGGATCTGTTTGCACAGTGTCATGCAGGGACAGGGAAGAGCCTCTGTATGGCCAGCCAACAGCAACTGCTATCCTCCAAGGAGAGAGGACACCTGATAGGATGGAAGAATATGGATTTGACATCTCTAAGGCTTTCTCTGCTCACAGGGCTTTTTCAGTTGCGAGATATGTCTTATTTATTGGCTGCTGGAATCAAAAAGACACTGAACTGAGCCACTCCACACCCTTATTTTCCTTATATTTCCACGCTCTACTTGCAAATCTCTCTCCTAACTGCGTGGAAAGAGCCTACAAATCACTTTGAGAATATTATGGCGGTGAAAGAGTTTGGACACAAGACCTCTTTCTAAATGGCATCAGAAATTCATCCCCAGTACTGCTAATCAGGGCTTTTTTTCTTGCTTGCATGCTCCTACAGAGCAAACATGCAGCACACCTGATCAGGGAATCTTGTTGACCCTTTAATTGACCCATGCACAGTTCACTGGCCAGAAGTCAAAGGCAAAGCAATACAAACATTACCCAGGATCAGGCTGCTTAAAAGCTTTGTGAAAGAAGTGTGTTTTGCAGGAAGTACTGGAAAGATGAGATTGAGGTTGTTTGGCGTGCAAGGGATTTGCTCCAAAGCCCACTGAAGCTCGTGGGATAACTTTGGTTGATTCCAGTGAACTGTGCATGGATCAGAACAAAGGAGGGAAGAGCTAGCACCAGGCCTAGAGGGCAAGAGGAGAAAAAGGCAGAAAAATAAAATTCAAAATGATGTACACTAGGAAAAGTCATTTCCATAGTGCACATCATTAAAAGATTTGTGGCCAGCAGGAGCAGGGAAATCATTCTGCCCTGTGCTCAGCACTGGTTAGGCCACACCTCAAGTACTGTGTCCAGTTAAGGGCTCCTCAGTTTAAGAAGGACATTGTGATGCTGGAAGGTGTCCAGAGGAGGGCAATGAGGCTGGGGAGGGGTCTGGAGCACAGCCCTGTGAGGAGAGGCTGAGGGAGCTGGGGTTGCTTAGCCTGGGGAAGAGGAGGCTCAGGGGAGACCTTCTTGCTCTCTACAACTACCTGAAGGGAGGTTGTAGCCAGGTGGGGCTTGGTCTCTTCTCCCAGACAGCCAGCACCAGAACAAGAGGACACAGTCTCAAGCTGTGTCAGGGTAAGTTCAGGCTGGAGGTGAGGAGAAAGCTCTTCCCAGAAAGACTAATTGGCCATTGGAATGTGCTGCCCAGGGAGGTGGTGGAGTCACCTGGAGGTGTTCAAGGGAGGATTTGACGTGGCACTTGGAGCCATGGTTTAGTTGTCAGGAGGTGTCAGGTATTAGGTAATAGGTTGGACTTGATGATCTTTGAGGTCTTTTCCAACCTGGTTGAGTTTATGATTCTATGATACTCCTGGTATGCACTTACTGCTCAAATGCTTTGTGGCGGTGAAAGGTCCAAGATCCAAACCTTCTCCATCACCATGATTCATACAGTAAGACTACAAGTCACAGCACACATCCCTCAACCACCAAGATAAAACCCCATGCTTCACAGGATGGAAAACCATCACCAGTACCTCTGAGGTGGCTATCTCTGCTGAGATAGCCAGCGTGTGCTAGCTGTTGTGGTTTTCTTCTGTCCTACTGCTCTGACATGTTTAACACAGACCACTGCCATCAGATGCCAACAGCTGTAGCTCATCGGCCTACAGTCCTGCCTGATGAAGTGCTTTCCAGAGCAGAACATGCCAACCTGTCAAAGAACCCAAGACTTTGGATGGGGGGGAGGCATGGAGGGGCAAAGCAGGAGGAGGAGGAGAGAGTTCAAACCAACTCCCTCTAGCTTTAAATTCCTCTTTTGTTTTTGAAAATGAAACCACTGGCAGCAAAAGCTTAAAGCACAAAGAAGTTGTCAATATTGAAATAATAAAACCCCAATGTTTTTAGCTGATTTTAGAGGAAAAAAGACTCAGAACATTTAGGAAAGGAAGGAAAAAAAATAGAACAAAAAAAAAGAAAATGAAAAAATTTGAAGTTCTGGCTGTTGGGCCAAGTTTTAAGCCCAGCTTGGGTTAAAAAAAGAAAGAAAAAGAAGAAGAAAAAAGAAAGAAAAAAAAAGAAATTATGGCTGTTGGGCCAAGTTTAAGCCCAGGTTGTGTAGGAAAAGGAAAAGGGAAAGGAAAAGGGAAAGGAAAAGGGAAAGGAAAAGGAAAAAAGAAAAAAAGAAAAAGAAAAAGAAAAAGGAAAAGAGAAAGAAAAAGGAAAAGAAAAAGAAAAAGAAAAGGAAAAGGAAAAAAGGAAAAGGAAAAGGAAAAAAGGAAAAAAGAAAAAGGCAAAGAAAAAGAAAAAGAAAAGGAAAAGGAAAAAGAAAAAAGGAAAAGGAAAAGGAAAAGGAAAAGGAAAAGGAAAAGGAAAAGAGAAAAAGGAAAAAAGAAAAAGGAAAAGAAAAAGAAAAAGGAAAAGAAAAAGAAAAGGAAAAGGAAAAAAAGGAAAAGGAAAAGGAAAAGAAAAAGGAAAAGGAAAAGAAAAAGAAAAAGAAAAGAAAAAGAAAAAGAAAAAGAAAAAGAAAAAGAAAAAGAAAAAGAAAAAGAAAAAGAAAAAGAAAAAAAGAAAAAGAAAAAGAAAAAGAAAAAGAAAAAGAAAAAGAAAAAGAAAAAGAAAAAGAAAAAGAAAAAGAAAAAGAAAAAGAAAAAGAAAAAGAAAAAGAAAAAAGAAAAAGAAAAAGAAAAAAGAAAGGAAAAAAAAAAAGAAAGAAAAAAAAATTGAATTCTGGCTGTTGGGCCAAGTTTTAAGCCCAGGTTGGGTTAAAAAACAAAAAGAAAAAGAAAAAAGGAAGAAAAAAAGAGTAAAATCCTGAAAATGTTCACAGGCTAGAAAAGCTGTTTCCTGCCAACTCTATATTGGCTTACAGTTCTGACGCATGCAAGCTGGATCTGAATTAGCAGATTAGGCCCAGATCCAAAAAGGGACCCAGGCACTTAGAGTGGGACTGAGGTATGCGAGCCCCAGACAAAGGTACTCAGTCCCTGGAAACCACCGAGTGCTCACAATTAAAGGCTCTGCTTTGGAGCGTGTCCCGGAGCACCTCGGCTGCGAGCGGCAGCTCCGTGCCCACCACCCTCCTTCCCCTGCAGCCAGTCCTTGCCAGGCTCCCCTGGAGCACGCCCGCCGAGGCCAGGGCCCTTCGAACGGGTAATGGCAACTCCACTTTCTTCCAAAACACAAACAGAGGAAGAGGTGGTACCACCTTATCATACAATAGCTCAGTGCTTGGAGCACACACCCAGGCAGAGCTGGTTTCTCTCTCCTGCCTGCCTGCCTGCGAGGGCTCAGCCCCATGTCACCGAGGGTGCCCCAGCCGGAGCCTTCCCTCTCCTTCCTCCTGCACCTCAGCTGCATGCACAAAAGATGTTCTTGGCCCTGCTTTCCCCTGACAAGTTTTGTTTAAATACCCAATCTCCTTATTTTCAACATGTGAATATATAAAGCACTGTCAGAGGGAAAACAGACCCAAAGCCATATGTTTGCTCCTCAGGAGAGGCTCTGGGATGGAAGACATCTCCTTGCCCTCCGCATTGTCCTTTGCGTGCCTCGGGCACCTCCACATCGGTCATTCTGTCTCCTGTCTCTACCCAGCTTTTGTAAGAGGGGCTCGATGGGTCAGGATGAAGCTCTTCAGACCTCAGAAAGAGCCTTGCACCCTCCAACAGAAGCAGGGTGGGTTCAGCTCTCCATCACTCCTGCTGCCTGGCAGCCCCGGGAAGAGGCGCGCAGCCCCACCGTGCCGCTCTTCCTACACGGAGCAGGGAATTAGGCTTCCTTGTTTACATCTCCTCTTTTTTCCCCCCCCCCAACCCCCCCCCCCCCCTTTTTTTTTTTTAATCTTCCCCAACCCCCTCCTTTTCTTCCCTCCTCCTTCTTATTTTTTTTTATCAAGAATGCCTCTAAAAAACAAGTGCCTGCAGCGGGGCTGCCTCGAGCTGCAGTTTCCTTGGAGAAATGTTTGTGCTCTTTAAACATAAAGAATTTCCGAAACATATAGGGAAGGAATTTCATAAACTGCTCATTGAAAAACATTCCATACATTCCCCTCTCATCCAGAGACACCCGTGTGTGGTCTCCCACAAGGTCAGGTTTGGGGCTACGTAACGGGGACAAAGATTCCAGCACTCGGAAAACAACAGATACCACAGACCATGGGACGGGGAAAGGCGGGGGGTGGGGGGGGAAGGACCTCGTGACTCCCATTGCTGGAGGCTGGGAGACCACCGGAAAGGCCACAGACAGTAAACACTCTGCGTTATCCCAGGGAGGAAAATCCCAGTGAGAACCTCCTGCATATCTGCTGGGAGAGTGACATCAGGCACCGCAGCGCGAAGGAAGGGAGATAAGGAGGAGGAAATAAACAAACAGGAAGATAAATAAAAAGGGGTGGGGGCGGGGGGGGGTGGGGGTGGAGGGAAGAGGAAAGCGAGGGGTGGAGGGAGGAGGAAAGCGAGGGATGGAGGGAGGAGGTAAGGAAGGGATGGAGGGAGGAGGAAAGCAAGAGATGGAGGGAGGAGGAAAGCGAGGGATGGAGGGAGGAGGTAAGCGAGGGATGGAGGGAGGAGGGAAAGCAAGGGATGGAGGGAGGAGGTAAGGAAGGGATGGAGGGAGGAGGAAAGCGAGGGATGGAGGGAGGAGAAAAGCAGGAGATGGATGGAGGGAGGAGGAAAGCAAGAGATGGAGGGAGGAGAAAAGCAAGAGATGGAGGGAGGAGGAAAGTGAGGGATGGAGGGAGGAGGAAAGTGAGGGATGGAGGGAGGAGGAAAGCAAGAGATGGAGGGAGGAGGAAAGCAAGGAGTCCTACTGACTTCATCAAAGACCAGTGGAGACATTGATGAAGGTCCTTTGGAGGTAGAGCAGATGCCTATTGCAAACGGTGGGCAGCCAGGCAGGGAGGTGATTATGGATGGCTATTGGGATGGGAAGAGCACCCTGATTGCCTCCTCGCTGGCGCGAAATCAGGCAGCGCTGGCGCGTCTGCCAGCCCTGCCATCCCCGGGGGAAGCTCTGAAGCTCTAGGAATGAGCTCTCTGCACATCTTCAGTTTACACTGTTTGCAGAAACCGTAAAGTTATTTCCAAACCAAGCCCTCTGAAACATGCCAAAGGCACCAGTCCTAATCCACTACGATGGACATGACTCACGACAGGCCTTAAAACAAACTTACCCCAAGTGTGTGTTGGGGGGGGAGGGAAATCATAAAACAGCATCAGGGAAATAGCTTCTTGGAGAAAGTCCTTCTCTGGTACCTGATGAAATGTCACAAGACGTGTTTTATTACACAATTTTCCACTGCAGTCTACATGCTAGAGTTGATTCCTGAGTTCAGATGGGCTGGAGACATGTCAGCTCGCAGGAGATGTTCTAAGGAAGTCACGTAAATAAATAAAGCCTCCACTGGAAACCTGCTTTGCGTGGAAACTGGAAAGCAAGCCCACCCCAGGACCATCACTCATGTTGCCCTCCCCCTTCAGCTTGTGTCACTGTGCACATTAGCCTGGATTATGCAGGGCGAGTGGCACCGCCAAGGGTGGCTGTTTCACGCCGGTGAGGTATTGTTGTTCTCTTACAGCTCAGAAATGGCCACAGCAGCTGCAGAGTTCACTCAGTGCAAACTTTTCTCCTGCTCCTCAAGTCACTCTTGGAATCAAGCAAATCATTCACCCTCAGCAGTCACTGGTACATTAGAGAGGCTCTTACCTCATCCACACATCCATTCTTGGGCTTGGCTCCACTCACGAGCAGGGTGAAAAATAAGCTCCAGGTGGAGATGTCACATGGGCTGCCCAGGGGGTTGGTGGAGTCACCATCACTGGAGGTGTTCAAGAAGAGACTGGTTGGGGTGCTTGGTGCCATGGTTTAGTTGATTAGATGGTGCTGGGTGATAGGTTGGACTTGATGATCTTGAAGGTCTCTTGCAACCTGGTTAATTCTATTCTATTCTATTCTATTCTATTCTATTCTATTCTATTCTATTCTATTCTATTCTATTCTATCCTATCCTATTCCATTCCATTCCATTCCATTCCATTCCATTCCATTCCATTCCATCCCATCCCATCCCATCCCATCCCATCCCATCCCATCCCATCCCATCCCATCCCATTCCACTCCATCTTGAGTCACCTTTACAGAAGTATCACTTTGCAAGGGGCTGGCCACAAACAATAGCCTTCCAGTATCTGAAGGGGGCTACAAGGAAGCTGGGAAGGGACTTTTAGTGTTGTCAGGGAGGGATAGGACTGGGGGGATGGAGCACAACTAGAAATGGGTAGATTGAGATTGGATGTGAGGAAGAAGTTGTTCACCCTGAGGGTGGTGAGAGCCTGGCACAGGTTGCCCAGGGAGGTGGTGGAAGCCTCATCCCTGGAGGTGTTTGCAGCCAGGCTGGAGGTGGCTGTGAGCAACCTGCTGTAGTGTGAGGTGTCCCTGGCCATGGCAGGGGGTTGGAACTGGCTGCTCCTTGAGGTCCCTTCCAACCCTGACAATTCTATGATTCTATGTCTGCAGCAAGCCACAGGGAATGGAAAAAAACCCAAGCTGACAACAAACATTCACTCCAAATATTACAGCTGCTGACCCCTTTAAATCAGGGACCCTGAGTCAGGGGAAGAAGTGGTGCAAGGACTAATTGCAAACACCCAACTTCATCTCCTGCATCATCTCTGCTAGCAAAGCCCTTCCAGTGCTGCTGTGGAAGGTTGTCTCTGCTCTCCTGTTTGTTCTCTCCTAGCTCTTTATAAATTCAATCCAGCTATTAACAATATCCATTAGCTTCTCCAGAAGATTATCTCAGCTTTAGAAACTGGAATGCAAGGCTTAGAAGTGAAAAAAAAAAAAGAAAGAAAGGAAGAAAGCAAGCAAAGGGGGGGGGGAAAGAAGCCATTGGGTTTTGTTTTCAATAAAAGTATATGTTGATTTAAACTGATGGCTTTTAACATCTGTTGTGCAAGTCTTTGTGGTAATAACCCTCAGAGATTGTTGGAGGGAGAGATCATTTAGTAGGTAATAAACATCAGTGATTTCATTAATGAAATATTCTAGCATAGGCATGGCAAAAGGGAAGGAGCAAAGCTTCCACCTGCTTAACAACCACTCTGCTGGGCCCCAAACTCTGTTGGCAGGGCAGGAGATGATGACCTGGTAACCTCTTGCCCCAGCAGCTACCTCAAGGGCCGTGCAGTGGAAGAAGAGCAGCACCCAAGGCCCATCGAGAAGCTTCTGACTGTCACCATATGAGCATGGATTTCGAAATGCTTTACCAACAAGGGGCTGTCCTCAGTTCCTGACATTGCAGTAACTCAGCTGACAACAGCTTCTTGGAGCACTGGAGGCCTGTTAGCTGGAAAAGGGTGACACAGACCGAGCAGGGAGTATGGGAAGTTGTTTTGCCAGCTAATGGGTCACTCCAGAAGGTTCAAAGAACCACAGTTCCTGGCAGAAGAGTTGAATAAACCTTCTGGAGCAATGTTTTGGTCTTCCTCCACTGGGAAAGGTTTTGAATGTGGTTTCCAGCCAAAGCTAAATTTCTTCTGGAAGTTCTTTATTGATCATCTGTGTGAATGTGGAAGAGGGGGGAGCCTTGAGAGACCAGCTTTGCAAACAACAACAAAGCTGAAACCTTCAAAGACAAAATGATAATGGAGTGGGTGAGAGAAGCTGCTTCCTAGATGAGGCTGTCTTGCAGACCTTCAGAGAGCCACACAGAGACCAAGTGATGGAGTAATGCTCCAGTCCACAGGAAAGTTCAGGTCCTCCAGAGCACGTTCTGGGGCCTGTTCACACACACAGGTCTCCTTTGCCTGTACTCCAAGGGTGAAGGTAGGAGACAGGAGTGCTGGATAATTGAATCCCAGCCCATCATGGGACCTGCAACCCATGAGTTTAGGCACAGGCAATGAGGAGCAGAAAGTTTTCTCCCTCTTCTCCCTTTTATCTGCTGGTCAGCAGGAAGAAAAGAGCTGGCCAGCACACTCCTGTCCTACCTAAGACACTTGTGCTCTCTCAAGATGCCTAAAGGAATGTCCAATCCCTTTTTTATTGCACCCTGTTCTCCCCTCAGAGAAAGGGGGCTCTGGAATGCCTTTCTCCAGCCTTGGCACTGTCACAGAAGTCAGCCTTGCACATGCAGTGCTGGGTTAAGCTCCACACACTGAGGAGAGGCTCAGTGTTCCCCTGGAAAAAGCACATGAAGGGAGCATGGTTTGGGCCAGAGCGTGCTGAATCAAAAGCATCTGAGAGGTTGTCCTCGTCTGTGGCTTTGTGGTGAGCTCAGGAAACCCTTTTTGAGCTGTGCTGAAGGATCCCTTTGAGGCTTCCTGGCTTCCTGCAGTGTTTTCCTCCCCAGCAGCCAGCTAAAAGGAGCCTGCTGGTGCTGGCTTCCCCCCAAGACATCAGCTGCTGTTATTTGGGGGCATGGGTTTCCCTACTTCTTGGTGACCAGGACCTAGCCTGGGCTCCCCTAAAACCCTGTGGCTGTGCAGAGGAGAGAGCTGCTCAGGTCTGCAAGGGGAAGAACCACCTGCCTGCATCTGTGCTCTCTTCAGCTGTGGTCTGCAGCCAGAAGGACAGAAGACACTAATCTTTGCTGGGGAACAAAAAAAGAAAAGAGCATTACCTAAGATTAATGAAAACAAGGTGGTGTGGGTGAGACCAAGGAAATGCCTTGGAAAGAGAGCATGGTTTACACATTTTCAGATGAGCTAACAGGGACAGCATTGCCTTCATCTGGAAAATCAGGCAATGAAACACAATCCCTCCAGCTTCCCTGGAATCACAGCTCTTGTTTGTTTTTACCTGTTACTTAGCACAAGCTCAGCTTGTGCCACCCCATTTTCTCCCAGGGAGGACAAAGCCAGCTCTTGCCCTCAAGACTAAAGCCAGGGAGGGGATGTGAGAGAGAGAGAGGGATGGATCACTCCTTTTCTTTGTTTAATAAGCTCTGACACACTGTCAGTTGTCCCAGCCATTAAGGAAACTGTTACCCAACACATTTCATGCACCGGGCTCTGTGACCTTTTTGTCACACAGCACTCAGAAGGAACAGGCTGTCCCTTGACTCAGAGTTGGGTGTACTGAGTTGGGTGTACTCATGCCATGATGTTGCCTGGGGTCATGCTGACCACAGACATCTGGGACAAAGGACGTGGCTGGAGCAAGAGCAGCCCATGTGCACAGGTCTTCTTTCCCTGGCCATTAGGATGTGCGGAAGAGAGGATGGTGTCTGCCCTGATGTGAAGTTGAGAAGCTGAGGCACAGTCCCAAATAGAATAGAATAGAATTAACCAGGTTGGAAAAGAGCTTTGAGACCATGGAGTCCAACCTATCACCCAACACCATCTAATCAACTAAACCATGGCACCAAGAGCCTCATTCAGGCTCTTCCTAAACACCTCCAGGGATGGTGACTCCACCACCTCCCTGGGCAGCACATCCCAATGGCCAATCTCTCTCTCTGTGAAGAACTTCTTCCTAACATTGGGCCTAAACCTCCCCTAGCACAGCTGGAGACTGTGTCCTCTTGTTCTGGTGCTGGTTGCCTGGGAGAAGACACCAAGCCCCTCCTGGATACAACCTCCCTTCAGGGAGCTGGAGACAGCAATAAGGTCTGCCCTGAGCCTCCTCTTCCCCAGGCTAAGCGACCCCAGCTCCCTCAGCCTCTCCTCACAGGGCTGTGCTCCAGACCCCTCCCCAGCTTTGTTGCCCTTCTCTGGACCCAAGTCAACATCTTTCCTAAACTGAGGGGCCCATAACTGAACAGAGTTCTGTTCAGACAGATCTCATCTGGATACATCATTTATCTGCAATAGCTTCTTGAGCAGCATTTACCTGCAGTAGCTTCTGGAGGACCACCCATGACCTTCCCTCCCTGACTGTCCTAGGGAAGTTGTGGGCATCCCAGGTGGTCTCACAGAGGAGCCACAGCCCTGTGGTGATATTTTCCACTTTCTGGGGACAGGCAGCTTTGACACCAGATGAAAATATTCTTCATCCAGCAAAGCCAGATCCATCTGAGGATAGACTCAGTGTCATCCCTGAAAGTGACAAGAAATTTTCACAGGTTTCACCAGATTTTTCTGAGCTGGATGAATCACTCCTGAAGGTTTTGGGGAATGAGACAGGAGGGGGAACCCCTTGTTTTTCTTGTCTGAGGATGGAGAGTTGTCACATTTCAAGACGTGGGGAAGAAGTGCCACCACTTTCAGCAACAGCTACCCAAATCAGTGCTGGTTGAGAGATGTGATTCTTCTTTGTTGGTTTGCCTGAGTGTTTTGATTCTCTCCACAGCACTAAACAGTTACTTAAGCATCTGGACCATAAATAACATAGGAGTAAATTGAAATGACTTGCAACTGCTTCTGTCAGTAGCTAATTTCAACAGTAGCAGCTTTCACACACACAGAATCACACAGAATGACCAAGGCTGGAAGAGACCACAAAGATCATCAAGTCCAACCTGTCACCACAGATCTCATGACTAAACCATGGCACCAAGTGCCACATCCAATCCCCTCTTGAGCACCTCCAGGGATAGTGACTCCACCACCTCCCTGAGCAGCACATCCCAATGGCTAATGACTCTCTCAGTGAAGAACTTTCTCCTCACCTTGAGTCTCAGCTTCCCCTGGCACAGCTTGAGACTGTGTCCTCTTGTTCTGGTGCTGGGTGCCTGGGAGAAGAGACCAACCCCCACTTGGCTACAACCACCCTTCAGGGAGTTGTAGACAGCAATAAGGTCTCCCAGGGATGCTTTTGCCACCCAGGTCCTTGGTTGCTCCTGCAAGCCTCTGCCCTTGGTGGCATGGGAAGAAATGGTACAGGGCTCCAAGAGAACTGACATTTTAATAAGCCTTTGGGAGGGGTCACTGGAATGCAGTGTTCCACCCCCAGAACACTCAAGCTGCAACCAAGCTGCTGATTTTCTTTCTTGACACCTAAAGCTCAGCAATGGTTTCTTCATTCCTGTTCCCACAGGAATGGCCTTGACCAAGGGACAGCTGCAGAGATCCCAAGCAAAGGCTGCTGCAGAGGCAGTGCCCATGGCCTCAGCTGCCTGGTGTGTTCAGAGAATCAATAAGGTTGGAAAAGACCTCCAAGATCATCAAGTCCAACCTGTCACCCAACACCTCATGACTACTAAACCATGGCACCAAGTGCCACATCCAATCCCTTTGGCCTTGGCACTCTGCAGCAAAAAGCCCACATCTCAGAAATGCCTTTTTTCCCCCCCTGTTTAATCCATCACAAAGTGCAGAGAGGAGAACAATGAGGTGAAATGGTGAAGAAGTGGTTAGTCATGAAGAGAGATGCACAAAAGAAACCCCTTTGCTCCTCCCCAGGGACTGGCTGAAGCCCTTTGATTCCATTGAGGCTCTAATGAGAAGGAAGCCTCGGCTGTCCCCAAGCGCACACCACCACGGCTGCTGGTGGACCAAGATACCCAAGGCCCCAGGCCACAAAAGAGAGAAGGAACCTCAGCAAACAGCAATTGAGGAGGGCATGCAGTTTTGCTGCCTCTTTTATCTCTTCCTAACAGCCTAATTGGAGTGTAATGAATTTAAGGTCAGCGCTCGCTGCCAGACTCCCTTCTTTGATGTGTTTTTGGCCTCTGCGCTACAAAAATGCGATGGAAACCAAACCCAAGATATTACACCTCCATAAAGTGTCTCTGGGTTTACCATAAGATTCCACCCTCTGTGCCAAGTGGCCAAAGCCACTAACAAGCCCCTGCTCGCCAAGATGTTTGGGTAATGAATAAGGAGCAGGGAGATGCCGCTGTGAATCAGCGAGGAATGTGCGCTAGCAGCACCGGAGGTGGATCCCGGGCTGTAATGTGGAACAGAAGAGCACTGTGGTTGTGCTGCTCTGTGGCTGCGGCCAGCAGGAGCTGCTGGTGATGGCTGAGAGCTTGTGGTGGGCAAAGAGGTTTTCAGAAGGTACTGGAGAAGCAGGGACACAGCGATGCAGCGCTGTGAGCTGGTCGCACTGCCAACAGCCAGCTCACTCTTGGGCCTAAGAGTCTTTCTGCCCTCCCAACCTCAGCTCTCTGCATCCAAAGCTCCTTTCCGTGGGCACCTACTATGCCTCTCGTGGCTCTCAGCAGGGCATTCCCACTGGGAGGTGTCAGCCTCCAGCCTCCAGCATATGAGCTGCCCTGGTTTCAGTGGTGCACTCTCGAGAGGGTCACCATCCTGACAATGGGGAAGGCAGACTCAAGAGGCAGGTGAGATGCTGAAAAGCCTTCCTGGGTAACCTCTACCTTCCAAGCTGGAAGGTGGACCCCATCACCTCAGTCAGTCCCCACAGGTCTGTGATAACTTGTCTTTGGCTGCACTTGAAAAACCTGGTGATGCTTTCCAACCAAAACATCCAAGGAGCCCTCACACATTCTGCTCTTAGAGACTGAATGACCACGAGCCAGCAATGTGCCCTCGTGGCCAAGAAAGCCAATGACATCCTGGAGTGTGTTGGAAGGGGCATGGTGAGTAGGTAGAGAGAGGGTCTCCTCTGCTGCTCTGCCCTGGTGAGGCCAAATCTGGAATAGTGTCCAGTTCTGGGGCCCTTAGGTCAAGAAGGACCTCAGGGAATCGTTTCAAAGAGTCCAGTGCAGATCCACAAAGATGGAATGGAATGGAATGGAATGGAATGGAATGGAATGGAATGGAATGGAATGGAATGGAATGGAATGGAATGGAATAGAATAGAATAGAATAGAATAGAATAGAATAGAATAGAATAGAATAGAATAGACCAGGTTGGCAAAGACCTTTGAGATCATCGAGTCCAACCTATCACCCAGCACCATCTGATCAACTAAACCATGGCACCAAGTGCCTCATCCAGGCTCTTCCTAAACAGCTCCAGGGATGGCAACTCCACCACCTCCCTGGGCAGCACATTCCAATGGCCAATCTCTCTTTCTATGATGATGAAGGGAATGGAACATCTCCCTTGTGAGGAAAGGCTGGGGGAGCTGGGGCTCTTTAGCTTGGAGAAGAGAAGCCTGAGGGGTGACCTCATGTTTATAAAAGATATGAAGGGTAAGTGCTGGGAGGACAGAGGCAGGCTCTTGTCAGTGATGTCTACTGATAGGACAAGGGGCACTGGGGGCAAGCTGGAGCATAGGAGGTTCCACAGGAACAGAATGGAAAACTTTTTCTCTGTGAGGGTGCCAGAGCCTTGGAACAGGCTGTCCAGAGAGGTTGTGGAGTCTCCTTCTCTGGAGTCATTCAAAACCTGCTTGGATGAGTTCCTGTGTGACCTTCTCTAGGTGTCCCTGTTCTGGCAGGGGGGTTGGACTCGAGGTGCCTTCCAGCCCCTATCACTCTGTGCTTCTGTGCATGTGAATGGTGGCAGGCTGGTTCTGCAAAGGCTCCACCAAGCATGGGTGTTTACCTCACTCCATTCAAATATCGCCTAAACGAGCTCAGGATGTACAGACCAACGCATTCACCCCCCAGAATGACAGCACAGAGTAAAATCCAACTGCTGATCTTTCCCCCCCCTGCCTGCAATGATCTTGCTCAGGATAAAAAACGAAGTGTCTCCTTGGAAGAGTCCTGGCCATCGGCGGTTCACGTACTCGCAGAACATCCAGGGCTAGATTCCCACCCTATTTAAATCAATACAGCCACATCTATTTTAGGGAAGCTACCCCCCAATTGACAGATGCTGGGAACCCAGCCCTGAGTCTGCCTCTTACTCAAGCAGCCCTTAGCCTGGGACTGCATGTTTGAGACAGGGGCTGCTGATAAGATAGGCTTCTAGCGAAACGCAGCCCTCCTCCGGCGATGATTCACAGCTCGCAGCAGTCAACTGCTGCAGATGTGCTGGACACCAGCCTGCCCACTCCAAGAAAAGCTCTTTCTGGAATAGGTGAACACACAGAGCTTTGCTGGTGTGCAAATGATCTGCCCCAATCCCAGGAACTGTGCTCCTGGACTCTGCTGCTCAAGAGCTCGTTCCGCCTTGCAGTGACCACTGCCATGGAAGCAGAGAGTCGTTTGGGTTGGAAAAGACTTCTGTCCTCAAGTCCAACTGTTATCAGTTATCAGGTCATCAGTAAACCAGGTGCCTCAGCACCACATCTACATGGCTTTGAAACCCCTCCAGGGATGGAGACTCCTTCTATCAAGTCCAACTGTTAACCTGGCACTGCCAGGTCATCACTAAACCAGGTCCCTCAGCACCATATCTACATGGTTATGAAACCCCTCCAGGGATGGAGACTCCAGTCTGTGCAGCCTTAGGTCAAGAAGGACCCTGTGCAGCCTGTTCCAGGGCTTGACAACACTTTCAGGGAAGAAATTGTTCCTTATGTCCAACCTAAACCTCCCCTGGCACAAGCTGAGGCTGTTTCCTCTTGTCCCATCACTTGTTCCTTGGGAGAAAATACCAACCCCCACCTGTCTCCAACCTCCTTCTAGGGAGTTGTGGAGAGCAAGAAGGTTTTCCCTCAGATTCCTTTTCTCTAGGTTGAACAGCCCTAGTTCCCTCAGCTGCTCCTCACCAGCCCTGTTCTCCAGACCTTTCACCAGCTTTGTTGCCCTTCTCTGGATCTGCTCCTGAGTGTCCTTCTTGTAGTGAGGAGCACAAAACTGAACCCAGGATTTCAAGGGGTGGCCTCACCAGTGCTGAGCCCAGGGGAACAGTCACTGCCCTGCTCCTGCTGGCTACACTACTGCTGATCCAGGCCAGGATGCTGTTGGCTTTCTTGGCCATCTTACCTAGGAGGAAGTAAGTGGAAATCCACTTTCCACTTTGCTTGTAACACAGGTGAGAGTCAGAGGAGACAGAAGGGAGGCTATGACAGAGCCTCTCCACACTCTGGATGTCTTGGCCATCAGCACCAGCACCATGTGGGGAGCATTCAGCTAGTCAACACTAGTTTAGTGTCCCCTGGGTCAAAGAAGGCAGCCCCTGTGACTGAGAGGTGTGTCTGAATCACAGTGTCTTCAGGGCACAGATGTTCTGAGCCTTCCAGCTCAGAACCCTGCCAGCTGTAGCTTCTGTGATCAGAAATGGCTGTCAGAGCCAGAAAAGAAATTGGGCACAACCTGGGCATTAACCTTGTGGCTCACCTGCCTGCCACAGGCACTTGGTGCCCTGTTCACCGCTCCTGGGGACCAAGGACCATTGTTTGGCCGCTGCTATGGGCACACCAGACCATACCATCCACGTGCAGGCAGACATAGGCAGCTGAAGGGCTGGAACAGCTCCTTCTCCTGAACATCTGGACTTACACATATAAACTACTCAACACTCTCATCCAGAATTACAGAGTCTTTCATATCTTATCTCTCAAAAACCACTTATCAGCCCACAGCTTTCAGACTGCAGTCTCTCCTGTCTGCCAAAGTGGAACCCAGCCATGTAAAAACATGAATAACAGCAACCACTCTCTCCTCTCCCACGCTGATGGCTGCAGCTCCTCGGATGGGGGCTTGAACTTCAGGGGCAGTGGGAGCAGTTTCACCTCTCCTGCTGCCACGGACTGGCAGAGGAAGTTGAGCAGAGTTTAGCCCCAGGCTAAGAGCTCACTGCAGCATGAATGTCCCCTCAGACCTCAAGCTGGGGAAGGCAACCAGCTAAATGTGGGCATTTCTGCTCTGCATGCTGATGGTGGACAATGCAGAAACATTTGCAAGCTAACCCTGAGGTGAGCCACCCACCCTGCTGCAGCACTTGGAGGCTTTAGGCATGCCCTAGGAGCCTCCATGCCCTAGAAGCCTCCATGCCCTAGGAGCCTCCATGCCCTAGATGCTGGTCAAACCTAGGCAAAACCCAACAGGTTGGTGCCCATAAATGAGCACTGAATACTGGGAACCAGTCTGGAGGTTTTGTTCAATCAAGATTTCTTTCTCATGGAATATCCCTTTTGATTTTAGCTCCAACAACATGCTCTAGAGAGTTTCATTTATGGGGTGGTGTTTTGCAATCCTTGACCAGGAGGGTAGAGAGTTCTTTTTGTTGTCCTCCTCTGCTTCTCGTCTCCTTTTAAAGGAAAGAAAGGTGCAGAGGAGGAAGCGTCGAAAGGACTTCTCAGATTGTGAGCTGCCAAAGTGCTTTGGCCTGCAGGTTCATGAGGCATCAAAACCTTCCCCATCCTCATGAGCTCTGCAAACCTTCCAGAATGTTCATGGAAATGGAATGGAAATTTCTTCCTGTGGGTTGTAAGAGATGACCTCATTAGGCTTCAGCGCGGTGCTGAAACCACTCGCGCACACAGATGCTGCTCTGGCCAGCACAGCAACAAGAACCAAAGCAGGCTGAGCTGAGGAGCCTGATGCCACATGGGCAAGAGGTGAGGCTGGGAGGAGGAAGGCAGTGGTGTTCCCATGGAAGAAAGCTTCACCTAACCCAGGATCACTGCCAGCTCAGGGCTAGCTCAGCTATCGTCACCGTTCTCGGCTGCATGGACTGCACATGGGTTGGACATGGCTCCTGCTCAGGCCAGGAGAGGTCTGCCACCAGAACAAGTGTCTCTGCTTTTGTGAGGAACCCAAAGCTCAGGCACACATCTCATGGCCAGTGGGTCTCCTTCCAAGGGCCGATGATACAGTCCAGGGAATGAAAGTGATGGCCAGGCAGCAGCTGGGAACCGGTGGGAACAGGATGGCTAATGGCAGTGACAGGGAGACAGGGGACAGGTGCCTTCCCTTCCCCAAGCATCCCCCAAGCCCACATGCTCTTTGGCCCCCATCAGGCAGTCCTCCTCTGGCAAAAGCCCATGCTTTCAGATGCTGCTGCCAAACCTCAGAAATGTATATTGCTGTTCTGGCCATGTTCAGGAGGAAGGGGAAGGGAAAGCAGTGTGCAATTTTCAACAGTTTCTCCTCAGAGAGGGGCCCCCTAATTTTCTGAAAGGGGCTGTGGAGGAGGAGGGGAGAAAAAGCAAGAGGCTCTGTCCCTTTTTAATCCCTTTTCCCCAGTGGGGAATTCATGGCAGACCTTCCCCTTTGGGCTCAAAGCATTTCCTAGCCTGCGGAGCCCCTCTGAGACCTTCGATCACTGCAGAAGCTGCCATGCTGAGCTGTGCACACAGGCAGATGGCAAAGGGAAAGACGGGAAGCAGAAGCATCCCATGATCCTGGCATCACAGGTGGGATTTGCAGGACAACAACAGCAAGGGAAAAAAAACAACAACCCAAACCCCACCATAACCCAAACCCCAGAGAACTGTGCAAAGAGCACTGATGTAAGAGCTCAGCAACATCAGCTACATCTGCTCCTCTGCTGGGAAAGAGCCACCTGGAAACTTGCAGCCAGCTCTTCACTTTGCTGACACCCAGTGAAATCACCCAGGCCACACAGAAATAACCCAAAGGGATGGGATGCACTGACCAAACAGGTTTGACATCAAGCAAGTACCATTGAGCTAGGAGCTGCACGTGGAGCTGGTTTCCACAAGCCCATGAGAGACTGGAGAGTCTGGGGTTATGAAGCATCTCCCTGCCCTGCGTGTTTGGGTTGCAGCACTCCACAGCCTCAAAACCTAAGAGGCACATAAGTTGCTGCTGGGCTTAAGCCATTTAGGATCCCACAGCTCAGTCAAAGTTATTCAGCTAACCAAGAAGAGCAGAAAAGCTCTCCTCAGGTTAGCAGGAATGAGGTCTGTGAGCCAAGATCCTCAAAGGCATCAGCTCCTCTCTGAAACCAGTGGTGCTCAGACATCTTAATAAGCATCTTCAAGGATCTGGACCAAAGCACCAACCCCAAAGGTGATGTTAAGTATCTAGGAAAGGTTACAAAGGTGACTGGGAGACTCTCTGCATTTCTGGGAGTCTAAGCAGGCAAATCAGGAGGCGTTTGGTCCATTTTAGTCACTGCTGGTTATTAAAGCAGAGCTCAGCTGGTTGAATTAAAGCTCATGGTAAACAGATCTGCTTCCTCCAGTGCCAGTGCTCTATATGGACACACTCAAAGGCACTTACTTCTGTTTAGCTCAACTTCATAACTGACTCTTCTAAATGTTTCCACATGGTGGCTTGGATTTTTTTCTTCTTCTTCTTCTCCTTTGCTTTTTTTCTTTCTTTTTTTTTTTGGTAACTAAATCAATTTAAAACCAATTTTCATTACACTGGTGGTTTTGCATGTCCACAAGGCCTGCAGGCCTCTTGGATTTGAAAACTTGGCCTGAAATGCAGCCAGAGAGGCCAAGAGCTGAATCCCCATGGAAATGGAACTGCTGCAGCCTGTAGGGGAAGCTGCCTGCTGCCTGCCAGGCTGAGAGCACCTTCCCCAGGGCATCAATCCTACACAGGACCAGGGGCTGAGCATGGCTGAAGTCTGCCTCTGGACATCACCACTGCTCTGTCCCAGGCAGGTGTGGGATTTGGCAGTGGAGAGCTCCAGTTCTGGCTGGTGGAAGTGCCTTGAAGCATAGCCTATGGGAAGATCAAAACCCTGACCAGGAGCCTCTCTTAAAATGTGTCTTCAAAGCTAACTGGAAACCTGGCCCAGGGCTTCTTCCAAACCTGGCCCAGGGCTTCTTCCAAACCTGGCCCAGGGCTTCTTCCAAACCTGGCCCAGGGCTTCTTCCAGACCTGGCCCAGGGCTTCTTCCAGACCTGGCCCAGGGCTTTCCCACAACTCAGCCTTGGTTTGCAAGCTTGGCTGGCATTAGGTTTCTTGCACCTAGTTTGGGGCTTTGCTGTGAACATTTTGTGGAGGTTCAGCTCCTGAAGTTAAATGGGCTCTGTTGTTTGGAGCCTGGACCAGCTCTGAACATCCACAAGCTCTGCACCAATCTATTTATCTTCATGTAGAAAGCAAGAGAGGGCTTTACTTGCATGGGAGGGGTAGTTGCTGTGTGTTATCAGCAAATCAAATCATTAGAAATCAGATGTGTGAATGGATGAGATGAGGACTGCTGACTGCTGGAGAGCTTGGAGTTATCAAAGGAACCTTTTAAACTGCTGAGGAGCCAGGCTTCTTATGGCATTTCCCCACCACTGCCTGGAGTAAGCACACCTCAGAATGGCAGAAAGGTTGGAAGGGACCTCTGGAGATTATCTCCTCCAGCTCTCCAAGAACTCTAGCAGAAGCACCTAGCACTTGGGATGTGTTTCAAAGCAGAGGCAGCAGGTTTAACAGAGACATTTGTCTTGAAGGACACCAGCAGACTTGGAAGATTGTCTTTCTGCCTCCTGGTCTATCTGGGGCACTGAAGAAAACCAACAATACTTCTGGTCTCCCACATCACTGCTTTTAGCAGCTCTCAAAGGAGAAAAGAATGGCTTTATTGGCTGTTCAACTGCTGTTCCTCCCTCCCTGCCTCCAGAAAAACCCTCAGCAATGGTCACCATTCAGAGCAGAGCCAAGCTGGTTCTTGGCAAGGGCTCAGCATGGCTCTTATTACTGAGGGGAATGTGGTCATGTTGCTATGATAGTGGCCTGGGATTCAGGCCACTCTCCTTGGCTACCCCTGCACCCCCCTGGGTAACCTTGGCAAGGCACATCACCCCTCCACAGCCCCATGTTCCTCAGCATCCTGCACCTCTTGGCTTTCTAGGTTGCCAGCTTCATGGTCCCAGGTCTGTCTCTGACTGTTCTAGCTCCCACCATAGTTATGAGAATTCGATCCCCGCTGCTTTCCTGCACCCTTGCCACAGAGCTTCCCTGAAGCAGGGCAGAGGTGGGAAGTCAGCCATGGAACTTTCTCATCCCCATCCCAACACAAATCTGTACTCATGCAGCACCCAGGGACACTGCCATCCCTGTCACCTTCTCATGCCCATCCAAGAATCCTTGGAGTCCTTTGCACTCAGTGGCTTCCCATGGTTGTCTCCTCAGGCACAGGTGCCTAGCTGGGACACCACATCAGCTTCTGCCAGCCCTTCCTGGGACATACACAAGCTGTATGCTCCCAGCAGCCACCAGAAGCCCCCCAGCAGCCAGTCCCAACAGGACTATGACCCAGAGAAGCACTGCTTAGCAGTGACAGACTACAGAATTAACCAGGTTGGAAAAGACCTCAGAGATGATCAAGTCCAACCTCTCACCCAGCACCATCTGATCAACTCAACCATGGCACCAAGCATCTCAGCCAGGCTCTTTTTAAACACCTCCAGTGATGGTGACTCCACCACCTCCCTGGGCAGCACATCCCAATGGCCAACCTCTCTTTCTGGGAAGAACTTCTTCCTAACATCCAGCCTAAACCCCCCCTGGCACAGCTTGAGACTGTGTCCTCTTGTTCTGGTGCTGGTTGCCTGGGAGAGGAGACCAACCCTACCTGGCTACAACCTCCCTTCAGGTAGTTGTGATGTGACAATGCAAAGGAGCACATCTGAAGCACAGGGAACATGAGGTTTGTGCCCTAAGGTGCAGCTCTAGCCCAACATGCATTTGTCATGACTGCTTGTATAAGGCAAGGGTTTATGCCTGACCTTGGAGGGCTGCTGAGCTTCCTGGCAATCCCCTGCCCCCTGCAGCTTGCCATGCATGGACCCTTCTGCAAGGGGTACTGGATTACAGGTGCTTACAGGGTCCCTTCTTGACTGAACAGCCCAAAGCATCAGGAGAAACTCTGGGAATGACACTTAGCACTTTTTCTACTGGGGCTAAACCTTTGCTGTGCCAGAGGAAGGACTCCTGAGACCTTTCTCTTCACTGTTTTGCACCAAGGATCCTTAGCTCTGGGAGCCACTACACCACTAAGAGGGTAGGTCCCCCCTGAATTTATTTGGAGACTGTTCCTCAAGATGCCCTAAGGCAGCAGCATGCTCAGGAGCTGCTAACTCTTCTCTCTGCTATAACAGAAGCCCAGGTAGGGTCAAGGTCTCCCATGCTGGGCACTAGGGATGCAAACATGAAGGGCCAGTCCCTGCATGAAGCCCTTTCAGTCTCGACAGAGGAGTGACAGAAAAAGAGCTTCAGTGAGATGACCTCACAGGCAACTGGTGGAGCTGGGATTACAACTCAGAGAGCAGGATTACAACTCAGAGAGCAGCAGCCTACACACTGGGTCACTCCACCTTCACTCCAGGGCATGCATATGGCCATACCCAGGTATGGGCCCATGTGTACATCACACCTGTGCAAGAGGACTACCTAAACACATGGCCACACACTGCCATAGATGAAGGCTAACTGCATGCACACCCCTGGGCAAGCAGCACATTGTGGTTTGCACTGTGCTAACTCTTCAGTGCTCACAACCTCTTGGGAAGGTCCCTCCTGGTCCTCTCCTATGAGGACAGACTGAGGGAGTTGGGGTTGTTCAGTCTGGAGAAGGGAAAGCACCAAGGAGACCTCATTGTGGCCTTCCAGTATCTGAAGGGAGCTACAAGAAAGCTGGGGAGGGACTTTTGAGGGTGTCAGGGAGTGATAGGACTGGGGGGGATGTAGCAAAACTAGAAATGGGTAGATTCAGATTGGATGTGAGGAAGAAGTTGTTCCCCATGAGGGTGGTGAGAGCCTGGCACAGGTTGCCCAGGGAGGTGGTGGAAGCCTCCTGCCTGGAGGTGTTTGCAGCCAGGCTGGAGGTGGCTGTGAGCAACCTGCTGCAGTGTGAGGTGTCCCTGGCCACGGCAGGGGGGTTGGAACTGGCTGAGCCTTGAGGTCCCTTCCAACCCTGACAACTCTCTGATTCTGTGGTCTCACCCAGCAGGGCCCATGCACCACTGAGCTCCTGCAGGTAAAGCCAGCAGCAGCAGCAGGGATTTCTGAAGGTTCAGGCAGGACAGGCAGATGATCACACCGAGATCCTGCCTATCTCAGCTCCTTCTCTGAGTTTGGAGTTGTCTGTTTTGTCAACAAATAACATGTCTCTACTGCTGCCAGCCCTGCTGAACCACTGTAGCTGCAGACAAGCAAGCTGTGTTTGCTTCTCTTCCATTTGTCATCAACACAATGGCCAGCCAAGTTCTCATTCCAGCATCTTACTTGTTGGTAACAACAAACACAGGCACAAAGAGAGATGCTGCATGTTGGCTGGTGGTGGGGAGGCAGGAGCATAGGTTTGGATAGGTAAGGAGAAAAAGCCCCAATATGAAAAGCACTGGAGGGAAAGAAGCAGAAAAAAGCAAGAGTGTAAACATGGAAGAGTCATCTGGTTCAGGTTCTCAGACTGCCCTCTTCCTGCCCTTTGTGATGGTGGTGTGTGTAAATGCTCTCCCTTCACCAACACATGGCCAAGTCCAGCTCAGCTCCAACACAGAGGGTTTGCAACTGGTTGTAAAGACATTCACCCAGCTGTTCCCAGATAGCAACCACCTTTCCCTTTCCTATCTCAGATACTCTTTCCAGGCCCTAAAAACCACGATGAGGGAACTTCTACCCACATCACACCCCGGACTGCCCTGGGGTTTGTTGACACTCACCATGCAAAAGATATTCAGAGAGTAAAGGAAACCAGAGTCACTCCCTCTCTGCAGTTACCAGCTCAGCTTGAGCTGCTGCCTGACTGCAGGAGGGGAGAAGAGGGTGGCAGAGACATCAGGAATGTGGCATGTTGCCATCAGAGACAAGACTGCAGTACAGAGGGGATAGGCAGCTTCACACCTGCACCCAAACCAGCTGGCAGGCCACTGCTCCCAGCCCAGCAAGACCTGGGCTAAGCTGGTAGGGCACAAGAAGGAAGGGGCAGTTGCCTAAAGACCCCTCCACTCTCCTCATCCCATGTTCCTAGTCTCACTCCTGTGCCCAAACAGGCTCCCATCTGCAATCACAAAAGCAGAGCAGACACCGTTTGCCCTCCTATAGTGAGGAGGGGACAGGGGGAAGAGCCAGGACAAGGGAACTTTTCTACCCAATGCCTCTATTCAGGAGGGGTCTCCTGGCCTGAAGCACTAGACAACAAGAACACACCACAGGCAGAACCTCTGTGCCTCCCCTGGGGTAGCTCTGCCCTGCCAGGACAGAGAGGGAAAAGAGCAGATGTAGGGATGGCTGCAGCCCCAAAAGAGAGAACTCCAACAGCTCCCCACGGACACAGTCCTGCTGCTGAATGTGTTCATCAAGCATCTGGGGGCCAGAGCAAGAGCAGCTTGCACAGTACAGTGTAAGAGTAGGAGAGAGGCTCAGATTTAGTTGACAACTGAACTCAGAGAATATGGTGAGGGTTGGAAGGGACCTCTGGAGACCATCCTGTCCAACCACTGTGCTAAAGCAGGGGCACCCAGAGCAGGTTGTCCAGGATCACAGTGTCCAGGTGGGTTTGGAATCTCTCCAGAGGAGACTCCACAACCTCTCTGGGCAGCCTGCTCCAGGGCTCCAGCAGCCTCACATGGGCATCACTGAAGAGAGTCTGGCCCCATTCTCTTGCATCCACCCTTTAGCTCTTGCTGAGCACTGAGAAGATCCTGTCTCAGGCTACTCTTCTCCAGGCTAAATAGCCCCAGGTCTCTCAGCCTCTCAAGGCTTTACTTGATCAGAGGAGATCAAGGAATCCACTTCCCAAAGGCTGCACTCAGAGGCTGTTCTAGATCTGGATCATTGTCCTCCTGTTTAGAGAGCAGAGAACTGAGGGCAAGGCAGGACCACACCAAATACCATGGATAGACTGGAAGATCTTTGAATGACCTTAGTAGCTGCTGAAAGGGAGGAAGAGTTTGGAAACCTGAGCACAGAAATCCAAATCTATTCTAAGGTGAGGCTGAGCTAAATATGCCAAAGGCCTGTCAAGCACGATCTGGGCACAAGCAAAGCCATCCAAGTAGTAAACAACACTTTGACTACTAATAGCCTCCTAGAGGACTAATGGAGCCCTGTCATCTTATCACAGAATTGTTAGGGTTGGAAGGGACCTCAAAGGTCATCCAGTTCCAACCCCCCTGCCATGGGCAGGGACACCTCACACTGCAGCAGGTTGCTCACAGCCACTTCCAGCCTGGCTGCAAACACCTCCAGGGATGAGGCTTCCACCACCTCCCTGGGCAACCTGGGCAATCTTGCAGGTCTCCATCATTTGCATTGCACTGAATTACAGCAGCACCATAGGAGGGGATGCTGGGGCTCTGCTCTACCCAGACTTTGCTACCTGCTTTTGAAGATAAGCCCTGCAGAACCCAACGAGGCCAAGGCTTCAGGATGGTCAACTAGTGCTTGGACTCAATGATCTTAAAGGTCTTTTCCAACCAAAACAATTCTATGAAAATACTCATTTCCCAACTCCAGGGAGTTTCACAGGCTCACAGGATGTCAGGGGTTGGAAGGGACCTCTGAAGATCATCAAACCCAACCCCGCTGCCAGAGCAGGAGCATAGAATCCAGCACAGGTCGCACAGGAACACATCCAGATGGGGCTTGAAAGGCTCCAGAGAAGGAGACTCCACAACCTCTCTGGGCAGCCTGTCCCAGCGCTCTGTGACCCTCACACAAGCAGCCTTAGTGCCTCAGAGCACCTCAGGCAGGGGAAGGAAGAGGAAATGGAACGCCAGAAGCTCACAGAAGCCAACACAATCGACGCTAGGGTTAGGGAATCCCTCCTCGCACATATACACGTGCATACATATATATATATCTCTCCACATTAGTCACTGCTATGGCAACTGAGACAACAAAGATATCCTTTTAAAGGCCCTGTGGTGAGGAGGAAAAATATTTTGCTATATATATCATTGCCTATTGACGTCACCAAATAATTGGAAATAAACTAACCTTTAAGCTTGGATGGCGCCTGGGCCCCGCTCCGCCTCTCGAGATACTGCAATGATCTTCACGTCACAAGGAGCATCTGTTACCTTTCCTGGAAAAAACAGGCACCCAGGAGAGCTGAGCTAGAAAGTTTCCCCAGCAAAGCCTCACCCCAAAGCGACACAAAAGCCTCCCTCTCCTAAAACCCGCGCCGCGTCCTGAGGCTCCCCTCCGAGTCACCCCTCGGGGGTGTGTGTGTGTGTGTGTGTGTGTGTGTGTGCAAGGCCTCTGCTGACATCAGAAGGAAATTGCCCCAATTTTGGTAATTAGTTGAAAATGAAGAACCTGAGGTCAGCTGTGAGCCTTAAATTCTGCTGAGCATCTGAAGAGTTTGCTGGAGGGGGGTGGGGGGAAAGAGGGAGGGGGAGGGAGGGAGGGCAAGCTGATGGAGCCGAGTTGGGGCTGAGCTGTGAAAGCAAAACATTCCCCGTGACAGGGATTGGTAGGAAGTTTGTTTGCACAGCCAAGAGCCTGGAGATCAGAGAGAGCATCCCTGCCTCCTGTGCATGGGTTTGTTTCACACCCTGCCCATGGCAGGACTCAGCCTCTGTGCCCTAAGGTCAGCAGTGCAATTACTTTATTAACAGCGCTCCCAAATAAGCTGCTGCTCTGCACCTAAGAAACAGAGATGCATGGAGTTGAGAGGCAGAGGGGCAGGTAGGGAATTTAGGACCCTGGTTTGCACTGGGCTGTATCAACACAGCCCTCCTGGAGTCCATGCCATAGAACCAGAGAATGGGTTGGGTTGGAAGGGATCTTGAAGATCATCTTGTTCATCTAAGAAGGGACAACCTCCAGCACAAACAATGCAGTGGAGCATCAGAGCCTCGTGGGGGCTGCCTGGATGTTGGTAATGGCTCACACATGCAAGGCATAGGGACAGGTTTGTCGTGGGACAGCTCTGCAACCCCCTCCCTGGTGCCCAGAATCACCAAATGCAGCAGCTCACATCCCTTGGCTAGCGAGAAGAGGCAAAAACTGTGCCTCAAATTGCTGTGCTCCTACCCAAAGGTGACTGAGACACTGGCACAGGTTGCCCAGGGAGGTGGTGGAAGCCTCAGCCCTGGAGGTTTTGAAGGCCAGGCTGGATGTGGCTGTGAGCAACCTGCTGTAGTGTGAGGAGTCCCTGGCCATGGCAGGGGGGTTGGAACTGGCTGATCCTTGAGGTCCCTTCCAACCCTGACAATTCTATGATTCACTTGACTCCCTTTGGGAAGATCCAGGAGAGGTTTCTCAAATCACTTTTGGCTCAGTGTGGCTTTTAGATGACTTGAAGGATGCTGATCCACCTGCATGTCCTACCAAAGAACAGATGGACAGAATGCATTCAGGTTGGAAGGGACCCTCAAAGGTCATCTTTGTCCAGCCCCCCTGCAGTCAGCAGGGACATCCTCCATCACATCAGGCTGCCCAGAGACCTATCCACTCTGACCTTGAATATGTCCAAGGATGGGGCCTCGACTACCTCCCTGGGCAACCCGTTGCGGTGTTCCAGCACCCTCATGGTAAAGAACTTATTCCTAACATCCAGTCTAAATCTCCTCTTCTTTAATTTCAAACCATTGCCCCCCCATCCCATCACCACAAACCCTTCCAAACAGTCCCTCCTGAATGGGCTGCCCAGGGAAGTGGTGGAGTCACCATCCCTGGAGGCGTTCAAGAGGGGATTGGACGTGGCACTGGGTGCCATGGTTTAGCAGTCATGAGATGCTGGGTGACAGGTTGGACTTGATGAGCTTTGAGGTCTTCTCCAACCTCATTGGTTCTATGATTCTATGATTCCCCAGCCTTCCTGTAGGTCCCCTTCAGAGACTGAAATACCAGCGCCCTGCAGAGTGGGTTGAGATGCTCTCAAGGAGAGCACGAGCTATGCCATACTTCTTTCCACAGCAGCCTGGATATTTCAAGGCACCAGAATTTATTAGAGGTTTGTTGATGGCAAAGCTCTCTTACTCAATATGGTGGGCTTGAACAGATATAGCAAAGGCAGTGAGTCACTTGAGCACTGTGGGCACCTACTTGCTATTAAGTCATCTGCAATCCCATGGTGAACTCATTTGCAATGTGCTGTTACATGGCCACTTGATGTCTTGTGGATTTGGGTCTGTTCCCCTCCTCATCTGCCTTCCCCCCACCCCCTCCAGGTTCTTTCTCTTGGGCAAGCCAAGTTGCAGCCTACAAAGAAGAGTTAGCAAATTCAGGCAGGTTTGAATCACTCTTATGGAGGAGAATCAGCAACCTCCTGCCCACCTCTCAAGTTTCCCTCTGAGCACAAAGGATTAGAGAGTTTGAGTTACCCCTAGGGTGCTGGGGAGCAGTGACAGCCATGGTGCCTCAGCTAGATGCAGCATCCTCATACTACTGAGCTCCCTCAGTAGGAAAGGCGTTTCCCCTCAGTTTAGGAAAGATGTTGAGCTGCTGGAAGGTGTCCAGAGAAGGGCAACAAAGCTGGGGAGAGGCCTTGAGCACAGCCCTGTGAGGAGAGGCTGAGGGAGCTGGGGTTGCTTAGCCTGGGGAAGAGGAGGCTCAGGGGAGACCTTCTTGCTCTCTACAACTACCTGAAGGGAGGTTGTAGCCAGGTGGGGGTTGGTCTCTTCTCCCAGGCACCCAGCACCAGAACAAGAGGACACAGTCTCCAGCTGCACCAGGGGAGGTTTAGGTTGGATGTTAGGAAGAAATTCTTCCCAGCAAGAGAGATTGGCCATTGGGATGTGCTGCCCAGGGAGGTGGTGGAGTCACCATCCCTGGAGGTGTTTAAGAAGAGACTGGATGGGGTGCTTGGTGCCATGGTTGAGTTGATCAGATGGTGTTGGGTGATAGGTTGGACTGGATGATCTCAAAGGTCTTTTCCAACCTGGTTAATTCTGTCCATTGGACTCTCTCGAGTAGATCCCTGTCCCTCTTGCACTGGGGAGCCCCAAACTGGATGCAATATTCCAGGTGTGGCCTCACCAGAGCAGAGAAGAGGGGGAGGAGAACCTCCCTTGATCTCCTCTTAATGCACCCCAGAGCTGATCTACAAGATACGGGTAAAGCTCTGCAAAACCCAGGTCCTCCTGGATTGAGTTGGCCAGATCCTCAGTGGATATAAATTGCCACAGTTCCATGCAAATGATCTGGAAAATGATCCCATGGTTGGCAAGCTGTGAAGGTAACAAGCATCCCCCAGGGCAATGCCAGCTGAGGCTGGCTGTGGGTCTGGCCCCTGAGCTGCACTTGGTAGGATCAGCTTCTGGGAACATATTTGTGGCTTTGGTAGACCTGGAGGGGGGGGAAAAAAAGTCATTTCCACGAGTTTGATGAGAAGTGAAACACTTGATGCTTTTTGGTCTCAGATTTCCTGCTGTCTTCCACAAGAAACAAAGGGCACTGTTTCACCAGTGGCCTTCTCCTCTTCCCCTCCCTCCCCTCCTTTTGGGGGCGAATGAAGGCAAATGTCTTATCGGCCGGGCTCCACAGCTTGCCCTTTCGTGCAGAACACCAAAAACCACCAGGAATAACGTTCTGCTGGAAAAAATGCAAGACTTCACTTTGCCCCAAGCCAGCAAAACTGCATACTGGTTGCTATTCAGCATTCTGCTCCCCTCCTATGTGCTCTATACATCTCCGGGAGCCTCCCCGCAACGCTCCAAGTTCAAGGGGTAGCTGGATGAAGCCAGGGAGTCCTCGCTTCTGTGTTCAGCAACATCCTCCTCCAGAAGAGACTGGACAGCTCTTCTTTGTTGAAGTTGTCTCCCAGGACCTTCAGCACACCCATCCAGGAGCCTGGATATGGGCTAGGATAATGTTTCCTGCCAGACTTGTCAGGATCTGGGGAAAGGACCTGGGGGTGCTGGGGGAGGAGAAGCTCAACAGGAGCCAGCAGTCAGCACTTGCAGCCCAGAAAGCCAATCCCAGCCTGGGCTGCAGCAAGAGAAGCAGAGCCAGCAGGGGCAGGGAGGGGATTCTCCCCCTCTGCTCTGCTGAGACCCCACCTGGGGTACTGTGTCCAGATCTGGAGCCTCTATTACGGGAAGGATCTGGAGGTGCTGGAAGGTATCCAGAGAAGGGCCATGAGGATGAGCAGAGGGCTGGAGCTGCTCTGCTGTGAGGACAGACTGAGGGAGTTGGGGCTGTTCAGTCTGGAGAAGAGAAGGCTCCCAGGAGACCTAATTGTGGCCTTCCAAGATCTGAAGGGGGCTATGAGAAAGCTGGGGAGAACCTTTTGAGGGTGTCAGGGAGTGATAGAACTGGGGGGAATGGAACAGAACTAGAAGTAAGTAGATTGAGACTGGATGTTAGGAAGAAGTTCTTCCCCATGAGGGTGGTGAGAGCCTGGCACAGGTTGCCCAGGGAGGTGGTGGAAGCCTCCTGCCTGGAGGTGTTTGCAGCCAGGCTGTCTGTGGCTGTGAGCAACCTGCTGTGGTGTGAGGTGTCCCTGGCCATGGCAGGGGGGTTGGAACTGGCTGCTCCTTGAGGTCCCTTCCAACCCTGACAATTCTGTGATCCTATGATCTGAGAGGTTTTTTTCCAAGCTACCAGTGCCTGCAACCTGAAGTCCAAACCACAACTCCACAACCCATGTGCTCTTTGTCAAGCCTGCAACCCAGCACACATGTCTCTGGCTGCAGAATAACCAACCAGATGCTGATGCTCCAGAACTGGAGCTGTGAAAGCTTCTACAGATCTTGGGAAAATCCAGAATGTGATCAGCTGCTTCTCTTCATCCTGGCTGTAGGAAACTCCAAAGGGCAGTTTGGTTTTCTCCACCAGCTTTTCTTTGTCCCTTTCTTCCTCTAATCCACCACTTCTAGAATGGGAACAGGAGTACTTCCCTTCCTTTAAGGAGATCAGATTATTCAAGGCTCTTTCCCCACATCTTATGTCTCATTCACCCTCTCTGTGAATGGTTTTCTACAGGTCTCACTGCAGCTTGAGCCTCAAGGAAGGGCCATGCAGAGCTTTAGAGACATGTCCTAGATCATCATTAGTTACCCCAAGGGGGTCTGAAGGTGAGCCTTGCTCATGACCTGGCTGCACCAAACAGCATGGCTGTGTGTGCCCTGCTTAACAGGACACCACAAAGGGCTACCAAGGTCCAGCTTAATCACAGCTTGTTATCTCACCACAGCACTGCACCCTGCTCCTGTCCTCTGGGCCCTAAAACAATTCATTGTGGGCCTGGAGACCTTCTGCATTGTGCTGAGCTCAGTTGTCCTCAGCGCTCAGCACCAGCTGGGGAGAGATCTCTGCGTGGCTCTGCTGCCTTCTCTCTGTGTTTATTCCTGAGCCAACCAGAACACTCTTGGTGCTGGGGAGCCACTCACCCATGACATGGGACCCTTCTGTTGGACCTAGGGGTGAGCTGAAGGCACGAGCCTGCCAGATTCATCTGCAGAACATGCTGGTGGCAGATGGTATCTAAAGAGTTGTTTGCTTGTTACTCAAGAAGGGAAAACAGTTGGGGAAGCAAAAGTTTCTCCCTTTTTTTAAAATGCAAAAATTTTAGTTAATGAATGGGGGAAAAAACCCACCAAAAACAACCAACAAACCAACCAACAGATTCTGAATGTTTGGGGGGTTGATAAACAGGATTTTGCCTTGAAAAACATTTTAAAAAGACAAAGGAAAGGGGGAAGGGGGAAGGGGGAAGGGGGAAGGGGGAAGGGGGAAGGGGGAAGGGGGAAGGGGGAAGGGGGAAGGGGGAAGGGGGAAGGGGGAAGGGGGAAGGGGGAAGGGGAAGGGGAAGGGGAAGGGGAAGGGGAAGGGGAAGGGGAAGGGGAAGGGGAAGGGGAAGGGGAAGGGGAAGGGAAGGGAAGGGAAGGGAAGGGAAGGGAAGGGAAGGGAAGGGAAGGGAAGGGAAGGGAAGGGAAGGGAAGGGAAGGGAAGGGAAGGGAAGGGAAGGGAAGGGAAGGGAAGGGAAGGGAAGGGGAAAAGGGAAAGAAAAGGGAAAGAAAAGGGAAAGAAAAAGGGAAAGAAAAAGGGAAAAATAAAAAGGGAAAAAGAAAAAAAAAAGAAAAAGAAAAAGAAAAAGAAAAAGAAAAAGAAAAATGGAAAAAAATAAAAATAAAAATAAGAAAAGAAAAGAAAAGAAAAGAAAAGAAAAGAAAAGAAAAGAAAAGAAAAGAAAAGAAAAGAAAAAAAAAGAAAAGAAAAGAAAAGAAAAGAAAAGAAAAGAAAAGAAAAGAAAAGAAAAGAAAAGAAAAGAAAAGAAAAAAAAAGAAAAGAAAAGAAAAGAAGAGAAAAGAAGAGAAAAGAAAAGAAAAAAGATAAAATAAAAAGATAAATTAATTTTTTAAAAAAATTTAAAATTAAAGAAAAGAAAGAAAAGAAAAATAAAAGAGGGCTTGGCAGGGCCAAGGGCTGCTATTTTTCATCAGGACAAGATGATGGTATGGCAGGAATGCAGGACAGAGGGGTGCAGATGTGTGAACGCAGCCAGGAAAAGACACCCAGGGATTAGAGAAGTGCCTGTTCCCGAAGTGGGTTGATCTGAGGTAAAGGAAAACCTTTGGGAGAGGAAGATAGTAACCCCCCCTCCCCCTCCCCCTGCTTCTTTTATAGTGGATATAAACAGCTTTACGGTGTTTCCACCAAACAGAAGAAGAGCAAAAGCAAAGCCCGGAGCCCCGCGGGCCCTGCCACACACACATGTTCCCCATTAATTAGCAGGACTGCTGCTCACAACACGTTGCGCCAGAGCTGCCAAGAACTGGCAGACCAGGGACAGGGAAGCCCACAGCGGAGGCTCCCCTGCCTCCCCGGGAGGCCAGCAGCCCAGCCAGTGCCCCAGGCCCAGCTCCCTGCCCAGACAGCACCCCAGTCCCAGCACCTCACCCAACCAGCACCCCAGTCCCAGCACCTCACTCAGACAGCACCCCAGTATCAGCTTCATGCTCAACCAGCACCCCAGTCCCAGCCCCTCACCCAACCAGCACCCCAGTCCCAGCACCTCACCCAACCAGCACCCCAGTCCCAGCACCTCACTCAGACAACAGCCAGTACCAGCTTCATACTCAACCAGCACCCCAGTCCCAGCACCTCACTCAGACAGCACCCCAGACCCAGCTCCCTGCCCAGACAGCACCCCAGACCCAGCTCCCTGCCCAGACAGCACCCCAGTCCCAGCACCTCGCTCAGACAGCACCCCAGTACCAGCTTCATGCTCAACCAGCACCCCAGTCCCAGATCCTTGTCCAAGCAGCACTCCAATCCCAGCCTCATGTTCAACCAGCACCCCAGTCCCAGCTTCTCGCCTAGCCAGCACCCCAATCCCAGCACCTCATTCAACCAGCACCCCAGTACCCAGCACCTCACCTGACCAGCACCCCAGTCCCTGCACCTCACTCAACCAGCACCCCAGTTCCTGCTCACTGCCCAACCAGCACCCCAGTCTCAGCTCTCCACCTAGTCAGCACCCCAGTCCCAGCCTCATGCTCACACAGCACCCCTGTCTCATCTCCCTACCCAACCAGGACCCCAGTCCCAGCCTCATGCTCACACAGCACCCCTGTCTCATCTCCCTACCCAACCAGGACCCCAGTCCCAGCCTCATGCTCACACAGCACCCCTGTCTCATCTCCCTACCCAACCAGGACCCCAGTCCCAGCCTCATGCTCACACAGCACCCCTGTCTCATCTCCCTACCCAACCAGGACCTCAGTCCCAGCCTCATGCTCACACAGCACCCCTGTCTCATCTCCCTACCCAACCAGGACCTCAGTCCCAGCCTCATGCTCACACAGCACCCCTGTCTCATCTCCCTACCCAACCAGGACCTCAGTCCCAGCCTCATGCTCACACAGCACCCCTGTCTCATCTCCCTACCCAACCAGGACCTCAGTCCCAGCCTCATGCTCACACAGCACCCCTGTCTCATCTCCCTACCCAACCAGGACCCCAGTCCCAGCTCCCAGTCCAGGTCAGCTCCCTCCCTGCCCCCCCCCCCCCCCAGCACAGTGCCAGGAAGTAGCCAGGCTGGGGGCAAAGCAAAATGCTCTGTCAATCCCTGTCCAAATTCTTCCCCCACCTCCCCAGCCCCCCCTGCAGCTACAGATATTTTCCACAGAAATCCTGGCTTTTGGTTGAGTCTTTGGGACTATTTTTGGCTTTTTTTTTTTCAAACCTGCTTTGGGGAGGTGCCTTCTGCTTGTGTTCACATAAAGGATCTTTATTTTTGTGTGTTAGGGGGACATGAAAAGAGCAGGGGAGGCAGGGCCCTGTGCTCTGATCCACCACCAATCTCTGTCCAAGCTGCCTGCCCTCCTCAGCAGGCTCCAAATCCCCACGTCCCTGCAGCAGAGGCCACCCCCAACATCCTGGCTACCTCCAACCATCACAGGGACACAGCAGTGAGCATCTCCCACCTCAGCACCTTCTTGCAGCCACTCAAAGGGCTTTGTCCTTCTCCTCTCTGATGCCCTTGACTACACCCCCTGAACTACACCCATGTTTCAAGCACCTTCAGTGCTGGTTTGGATTCGCTGCTGGGCATGGCCAAGGTTGCTTGTCACATGCATGGAGACCTGGGATGAAGGCAGGGTCCTGAACGATGCTTTCCTTCCCTCTCCCAAATGTAGGGGAAAAGTAGGAAACGCTGCTGCAACAACACAGCCAAGTTCACTGCAGGCCCTTTGAGGAGGGGGAGATGGTCTCACTTAAAACCAAACCCCATTTCCCTCACACTCCCATCCTCAGGAGCACCAGGACACGTCCAAGCAGCCAGTCCAAGCAACCAAGACACTTGTCTGCAGTTGGCCGGCCAAGGATCCCCCGTGGGGACGCCGAGGAGGAGAGAGACGCCAGCCATTGTGATCTTCCCATGCCTGCTGGACTCCTTGGAGGTTGGTGATGATGTGCTTGTTTTGGAGCTGCCTTCCTGTGCTCCCGAGGAGCTGACAGGGATTAGCCTCTCCATCCTGTCCCACCTCAGTGAGTCATTCGGATTTGCTCACCGCTCTTCGCCTCCCGATCTGGGCACCCTGAGAAGCTGCACGTAGATGTGCTGAGATCTTGATGACCTGTTAATCAAGGGGCTTTCTTGCAGCCCTTCTGCTGCTGCCTCCATGCCAGACACGTGCTTTGGCCTCACTCAGGCCGCCAAACACCTCTGCTACAAGTCTGCATGGCAGGAGCAGGCAGAGAGGGGAAAGCTGAATACTGCTGGAAGTGCCCCACAGATGAGCTGGTGGCATTTGTGCACACCCACAGCCCTCCCAGTGCTGGGATGCAGGGCTCCAGGACTCTCTACCTACGTTTCACAACGAGGGCCAAGCAAAACATCTGAAGGTGGTGAGCAGTTTGGGCTCTGTTCTCACCCTTCCTTTGGACTCTCAATAGCACTGCTGTGGAGAGCAGCAAGGCTGGGGGCTGGGAGGCCTTAGAGCTGCAGGGATGCACATGGGTTTATCCCACAAAAGTACTGCTCTATCAGAGAGATATTCAGCATCATCTCTGGAAGTCCCATGGGAGGAAACCCTTGGAGTTGTTCTCCAAAGCATTGCTGACTTGCTTTTGGAAGGGAAGTCCTTTCAGACATGCAGCAAAACACCCTGGGGTCTGGATTTCCATGAGCAGGTTAGTGATAAGAGTGGTTCACAGTATCACAGTATAACCAAGGTTGGAAGAGACCCCAAGGATCATCAAGTCCAACGTGTCTCCACAGACCTCACAACTAGACCATGGCACCAAGTGCCACATCCAATCTCCTCTTGAACACCTCCAGGGACGGTGACTCCACCACCTCCCTGGGCAGCACGTTCCAATGACGAACGACTCGCTCAGTGAAGAACTTTCTCCTCACCTCGAGTCTAAACCTCCCCTGGCACAGCTTGAGACTGTGTCCCCTTGTTCTGGTGCTGGTTGCCTGGGAGAAGAGACCAACCCCTTCCTGTCTACAACCACCTTTCAGGTAGTTGTAGAGGGCAATGAGGTCACCCCTGATCCTTCTCTTCTCCAGGCTCCCTCTTACACATCCAAGCTGGGAACATCCAGAGGGCTTTCTTTTCAGGAGCCTTACTGCTCACAGCTTTCCTCCTAGGTACCTTAAACTAATAGTGGGGAAAGCCACTAGAAGAATAAGGACTCCTGAAGGACTAGAGCAAAGTGGACATTTCTTCCAGGGTGTAAACCAAGAGGAGCCACTTGACAGTGTGAGTACAGGACTGCTAGTGCACACTGGGAGATCCTCTCAGATCACTCACTCTGATCCATGTGAGATAGTCGTAGAATGGCTTGAGCTGGAAGGAACCTTCAAAAGATCATCCAGTTCCAGCCCCTGCTGCCATGGGCAGGGACAACTTCCACTAGACCAGGTTGCTCAAAGCCTCATCCAACCTGGTCTTAAACACTTCCAGGGATAGGGCACCCACAGCTTCTCTGGGCAACCTATCCCAGTGTCTCACCACCCTCACAGCGAAGGAACTTCTTCCTAATGTCCAACCTGAACCCACTCTGCTCTAGTTGCAAACCACTGCCCCTTGTCCTATCACCACACACCAAGGAAGTAAAACAAACAAACAACACAACAACAAAACCCAAAAACCCAAACCAAATAATACCAAACCAAACCAAAACTAGACCAAACAAACCAAAATCAAACCAAACCAAAACCAACCAAAATAATACCAAACCAAATCAAAACTAAACCAAGCAAACCAAAATCAAACCAAACCAAAACCAACCAAACTAATACCAAACCCAACCCGACCCAAAACCAAACCAAAACTAAACCAAACCAAAACCAAACCAAAACCAAACTAAACCAAACCAAAGCCAAACCAAACCTAAACCAAACCAAAAACCAAACCAAAAACCAAACCAAACCAAAGCCAAACCAAACCTAAACCAAACCAAAGCCAAACCAAACCAATACCAAACCCAAAACAAAACAAAACTAAACCAAGACCAAACCAACCTAAACCAAACCAAACCCAAAGCAAACCCAAACCAACCCAACCCAACCCAACCCTAAACCAAACAAACCAATCCCAAACCAAACCTAAACCAAAACTAAAACCCCAAAACGAAACCAAAACCAAACCAAATCGAAACCAAACCACAACCAAACCAAAACCAAATCAAAATGAAACCAAACCAAAGCCAAACCAAACCAATGCCAAACCAAAATGAAACTAAACTAACCCAAAACTAAAGCAGAACAAAACTAAACCAAAATCAAACCAATCCAAAACCACCAAACCCCCAAACAATAACCCCCTGGCAGCAGCCAGTTGGGAAGAGGAAGCAGCAGAGCCATTTTTCAGAGCCCTGAGCGGTGCTGTGTTCTCCAAAGTCAAGCCCTTGACAGTGTTTCTGGCTTCAGAAATCGTTTTTGCAACCCCAGTGCTCCTGGTGCTTGCCAGAGTCATTTGAACTCCTTCAAAATCCCACTCTCAAGGTTAAGGAAGGAAAACCAATGCCATTGACAGGGAACAAAGCACTACATGGCTTTCTGCTACAAAGGTGGAAAGAGAGTTGTTAAAGAGCTAGAAACCCAGCACAGCCCAAGGTCTGAGCTGAGCTGGTGTGGATTCCTTGCTTCTTTTTATGTCACCTGGGGGGGTTTGTACTATTAGTAGTAGTAGTAATATTAGTATTATTATTATTATGGGGGTTTCTGAGGTGTTCTTCTTCCTGAGGGAGGAGCCCTCAAATCCCTCTATGTTTCTTTATTACTGCAGGGAATAGCTGAGCCAGGAGAAGTTTAGGCTGGAGGTGAGGAGAAAGTTCTTCCCAGAAAGAGCAATTGGCCATGGGAAGGTGGTGGAGTCACCATCCCTGGAGGTGTTCAAAAAGGGATTGGATGTGGCACTTGGAGCCATGGTTTAGCTGTCAGGAGGTGTTAGGTATTAGGTAATAGGTTGGACTTGATGATTTCTGAGGTCTTTTCCAACCTGGTTGATTCTGTGACTCTATGAACCTCATTTTAATCCACAGCCTTGCTCTAGCAGCTTGACAATCTGCAGGGTGGTGACTTTGAGACCTAAGCTCCTCATTCCTTTTAGGAAGTCACAGAAACTGCAGCTAACATTATACAGGCAGAAATGTTGTGGTTTGCCATACATGTGGTCAATGGCTGGACTTGATGATCTTAGAGGTTTCCTCCAACCATGACAGTTCTATTATTCTAGCATCCAGCTTTGGGGCCCTCAACACAAGAAGGATATAAAGCTGATGGAAGGGGTCCAGAAGGAGGCCACAAAGATTATCAGAGGGCTGGAGCACCTACAAAGACAGGCTGAGAAAGCTGGGGTTGTTCAGCCTAAAGAAAAGGAAGAGAAGAGAAGAGAAGAGAAGAGAAGAGAAGAGAAGAGAAGAGAAGAGAAGAGAAGAGAAGAGAAGAGAAGAGAAGAGAAGAGAAGAGAAGAGAAGAGAAGAGAAGAGAAGAGAAGAGAAGAGAAGAGAAGAGAAGAGAAGAGAAGAGAAGAGAAGAGAAGAGAAGAGAAGAGAAGAGAAGAGAAGAGAAGAGAAGAGAAGAGAAGAGAAGAGAAGAGAAGAGAAGCGAAGAGAGAGGAGGAAATTGCAGTACTTGAAAGGGCCTGAAAGAAAGCTGGGCAGGGACTGTTTACAAGGGCTTGCAGCACTAGAAGGGGCAATGGCTTGAAACTCGAGGGTAGATTTGGATTGGACATAAGGAAAAAGTTCTGCATTATGAGGGTGGTGGAACACTGGAACAGGTTGCCCAGAGAGGTGGTGGAGACCCCACCCCTGGAGAGATTGAAGGTCAGGCTTGATGGGGCTCTAAACAACCTGCTCTGCTGGGGATGCTCCTGCTGCCTGCAGGGGGGTTGGATGAGATGACCTTTAAAGGTCCCTTCCCAGTGCATTCTCTGCTCTGTATACAATATATGTTGTGCACACAGAATGTATAAACCAACCAACTGACTGCATGCCTTGAGATCATTTCTGTGTACAAACAATTCCAGCTCACTTTCAGCTACTGCCATTTCCCTGGTAACAGCTTCCCATGTTGACATCCATCCCAAACACCACAGCCCCGCAGGGAACGCTGTAGGCTCTGATTATTTATCTCTTTGATCGACCTGAACACCCCACCCAGGAGATTTCCCAAAGGCTGGCTTCTTGGCAGCTAGAAGCCTGGGTTTTGGGGGCTTGCTTGTCCCTCTTTCAGTGCCTGCCTCACTCTGCCTGCTCCTCAGTGGAGATGTTAATCTAGAGCAGAGCTGGCAGCGGTCCCCTGCCACCCTGGGGGGTTCCTCCAGCAGTGTGCAGGCAGGCAGCTCTGACTGCAATCTGCCAGGAGGGCCAAGGCACCAGTTCCCTTGCTCCAGCCAGACAGGGAGGTCACATTATGCCAAGTCATGCCACAGAATAGGAGGAGAAATAACTTAGGCTTGAAATCCCTGAGGGCAGCTTCCACATAACGCTGGCTGATCAGAAAACAGATGCTGCTGGAGAAGAGGAGGCTGAGGGGAGGCCTCACTGCTCTCTACAACTATCTGAAAGGAGGTTGGAGTGAGGTGGGGGTCGGTCTCTTCTCCCAAGTAAATAGGATGAGAGGAAATGGCCTCAAGTTGCATCAGGGGAGGTTTAGGTTGGATATCAGGGAAAAAAGTTCTCTCCTGCAAGAGTGGTCAGGGATTGGAACAGGCTGCCCAGGGAGGTGGTGGAGTCCCCACCCCTGGAGGGGGTCAGAATACCTGTAGACATGGCACTTGGGGACATGGCTTTGTGGGCATGCTGGTGTTGGGTTGACAGCTGGACTGGGTGAGCTTAGAGGACTTTTCCAACCTTGGTGATTCTGTGATTCTCTGAAGTCTTCTGTGGTCTCTTGCTTACACAGGAGTGACACCAAACAATGGAAGAACAAAAGAAATCCTTCAGCCAGGTTAGCCTCAAGCCAGTTTGGACACCTAACTGATCAGACTAATTGAGGACCTCATTTAAATAGGAGAAGAGCACATTTGCTCAGCTGTCCGAAGGTGAGACAGCTACAGCCAAGGGCTGTCTGGATCCTGGGGGTGATGAACTGCTTTCTAGAGTACCTCTTTCTTCTAATAGGCTTTCAGGGCAAATCTGATATGAATATTAGAGTAGTCCATTTCAGTATCACCTATGGTCAGCACCAAGACATAGAATCAGAGAATTGTCAGGGTTGGAAGGGACCTTAAGGCTCAGCTAGTTCCAACCCCCCTGCCATGGCCATGGCCACCCTCAAAAGTCCCTCCCCAGCTTTCCCGCAGCCCCCTTCACATACTGGAAGGCCACAATGAGGTCTCCTTGGAGCCTTCTCTTCTCCAGCCTGAACAGCCCCAACTCCCTCAGTCTGTCCTCACAGCAGAGCAGCTCCAGCCCTCTGCTCATCCTCATGGCCCTTCTCTGGACACCTTCCAGCACCTCCAGATCCTGCCTGGAACAGAGGCTCCAGAACTGGACACAGAGCTCCAGCTGTGGTCTCAGCAGAGCAGAGCAGAGGGGGAAAATCATCTCCTTGGCCCTGCTGGCTCTGCTTCTCTTGCTGCAGCCCAGGTTGGGATTGGCTTTCTGGGCTGCAAGTGCTGACTGCTGGCTCCTGTTGAGCTTCTCATCCCCCAGCACCCCCAGGTCCTTTTCTTCATGGCTGCTCTCAAGCCACTCCCTGCCCAGCCCATATCAGTGCCTGGGATTGCCCTGACCCAGCTGCAGGACCTTGCACTCGGTCATGTTGAACCTCATGAGGTTGTCATGGGCTCACCTCTCCAGCCTGTCCAGGTCCCTCTGGACGGCCTCCCTTCCCTCCATCCCAAACCCTTCCCTCCATCCCAAACCCTTCCACATGCTACTGCCACAAGCAGTGCCCCACACAAAGACAGAGCCACACATGCCAGCAAGAGGAAAGAGGGAAAAGAAACACAACATGGAATAAATTTCCAATGAAACAATATTTCCCTACCCATCCCCCCCCAAATTGCCCCAAACTCTCTCAGCTTTGGAAGCAACTTGGGTGCTCCTGAGCAGGGATTTTTCTGGTAGCAAACCCAGTCCCTGTTAGAAAGGGGGGGGGAAGAAACAACCACCAAAATAAATAAAAATCAAATCATCCCCAGCTCCACCAGGGACTGAGATGATTCAGTGCTGCTGGAAATGGTTAGGAGTTATCTGGAGCGAGATGGCAATATTTAGGTTATTTAGACTTCTTGCAAGTATGGATCATTACAAATAGCTCGTTATGGAGGGTATAAAATGAGGTGGTAACTGGATAACTTGACAACAAATTATCTCCACTCTGCACAAGTGCAAGACAGCCTATATTGGAAAATGATAAATTAAACCATTCATGTGCCCTGAATTCACTGCAATCTCTCAAGGAGCGGGGAGGGGGGGGAAGAAAACTAGGTTAAATAATGGGCAGCTAAGCAAAGACATATGTTCAATGTGCATCACAGATCAGAAAGGCAATGAGACCTTGGAAATCCTGCTACAATAGCTCTCCTCAGGCTGCAGCTGCCAGCTGAAGCTGAGAAACACAGACACTTCCCTGAGACATCCTCTGCAAGACCCACCTCTCCTTCTGCTTAACAGAGACACCGAGTTGGTAGCACCTAGGGGTGCTGGAGGAGGCATTGCTGTGGTTTTCCACTTAAACAGCAGCTGCTGAGCCTGGAGAAGAGCAGCCCCAGAGGGGATCAGAGCAATGCTCAGCAAGAGCTGAAGGGTGGGGGCAGGAGGATGGGGCCAGACTCTTGTCAGTGGTGCCCAGGGACAGGACAAGGGGCAACAGGCACAAACTGGAACCCAGGAGGTTCCATTTGACCAAGAGGAAAAACTTCTTTGCTGTGAGGGTGCTGAAGGCCTGGAGCTGGCTGCCCAGAGAGGCTGTAGAGTCTCCTTCCCTGGAGAGCTTCCAAAGCCACCTGGGCATTGTGATCCTGGCCTGTGGGTGACCCTTGTTTAGCAGGGGGGTGGATTAGCAGATCTCCAGGGGTGCCTTCCAACCCCAGCCATGCTGGGATTCTGTGGTCTCCATGCTGCCACCTGTGGCCCTGGCAGTTCATAGAATCATAGACTAGTTTGGGTTGGGAGGGACCTTTAGGGGTCATCTAATGCAACTGCCTTGCAGTGAGCAGGGACACCATCAGCTGGTGCAGGTCTCTCCCCATTCTGCACACCCCACACTGTAACTCCAGCTCCCTGGCCGAGGCTGCTCTGCAAACTGCCAGGTCCTTAGAGGGGAGAACCCAGGGGGGTGACCACCTCTGCTGAAATCACCTGGCATCACTTGGATGTGTCACTCACCTTTCAAGGGCAGGGTGCAGAGAGCTGACCCTTGGAGAAGGAGATTGCTGCTGCCCGCGGAGGCAGCCCTGCACGCTGACACTAGAGACAGATGCTGCCCAGATTGCTGGGAGAGGTGGCTCCGACAAAAGCAACCCCACAAACAAACCACCCTCCTGGTGCTTTAATCTCCACACCTGGTTTGCTAGCTGCACTTTCAGGTTGCCCTGGCTGGCTGGTGGGCTCCAGGGGGGAGCAGCAGGGCCGAAGGGGCACTGTGGGCAGCGCGGGGCCAGGGTGAGCTGGCCCTGAGCTGCATGCGTGGCTCTGGCCCCGGTGCTCGGGCTGTGCAGGAGGGGGGCCGGCGGCGGCGGCCGAGCCAAGCCCGAGCCAAGCCAAGTGAGAATGTTCTGGCAGCCCTTGCTGGCGGCCCCAGCTCGGTTATTTATCACTTTGTGCATTTTCCTTCTCATCTGTGTACAGCCGGCTCCAATGGCTCAGCTTGCGTTTTGCCTGCCCGAGCCAAGCCGGTCCCTTGGCTGCGCTGGGGCTTGGCTCTCCATTCACGCCTTCTGTCTCCTCCAGCTCTGCCTGCAGCAGCGCGGGAGCCCGAAGCAGGGGTAGGTGTCTCCAGCCAAGGAAGAGATGGAAGCATCAACCACCTCCACCAACGGCAGAGAGCACCTCTCTCCTTGGGATGGGCAAAGGAGCCGAGCACGGCTGCTCCTGCCGCTCCCAGGCAGCCGCTGCCGCCGAGCTCCGGCGCCTGCCGCCACTTCCAAGACCTTTTCCTTCAGTTGTTCTCGGGATTGTGCCTTCATGCTGATTACATCCAAATCAGTGGATGTAAAACCAGCGAATTCACAGCATTTTTCATTCCCCCCCATAATCTCTATGGACTCTTTTCCATACTGCTGCTCTGTTTTGCCCAAATGCCTAACACGGGCGCCTAAGCTGGGCTTGGAAATCATACCAGCTGCCTTCAGAGGTGTGCATGGCTCAGGCTGGCTCCTGGTAAGAGCACACCACACTCTTCTGAACATGGCACAAGCAGATCAACACCAACTATATTGAGTCTTGCACCTTCAGAGGTCCAGGATGAAGACTGCCCTAGGGTTTAGGACTTTGCTTGAAGAGAGCCTCTCTGAATTCAGCTCTCCTTGCTCTCCTTCTCCCTGAAGTCACCCATCCAGATTTGCCTGGGGCTGACAGGTTCAACTTCAAAGCCCCCTGAGGAAAGAGCAAGACTGTGGTTGACTGTGGTACAGGTTGGACTTGATGATCTCTGAGGTCTTTTCCAGCCTTATTGATTCTAGGACCTTTCCAAGCTTTGGGCAACACACTTGAGGGTTTACGTTTTTCTACTGAATGTCATACTCTGGATGTCAAGTAGATGATTCCCAGCTAAGCAAGGCCAATTCTTGACTGCTTTTCTGGCCAGCTTGATCCTAACAGGGCTAAACCTCCCCTGGTTTTTGATCAGCCCTCCCCTGGTTTTGAGCAAACACTTTTTCTGGTAAAGAATCACAAAATGGTGAGGGTTGGAAGGGACCTCTGGAGATCATTTAGTCCACTCCCCCCTGCTAAAGCAGGGCACCCACAGCAGCTTGCCCACAATCACAATGTCCAGGTGGGTTTGGAACCTCTCCAGACAAGGAGACCTCTCTGTGCTCCAGGGCTCCAGCACCCTCACAACAATGAAATTTGTCCTCCTGTTCAGATGGAACCTCCTGGGTTCCAGTTTGTGCACATTGCCCCTTGTCCTATCATTTGGCACCACTGACAAGAGCCTGGCCCCATCCTCTTGCCCCCTTACTCCTTGGCTTTTGTTGAGCATTGCTCAGATCCCCTCTGGGGCTGCTCTTCTCCCAGGGCTCTCAGCCTTTCCTCCTCACAGAGATGCTCCAGGTCCCCTCAGCATCTTTGTAGCTTCCACTGCAGTAGTTGCCCATCTTTTTTGAACCCAGGGTGCCCAGAACTGGCCACAATACTCCAGGTGTTGCTTCCCTAGAGCAGGGCAGACTGTCCTGCTGGCCACTTCTTAATGCACCCCAGGGCATTTGTTGGCTCTGAGGGCACATTGCTGGCTCCTGGTGACTTTCTGTCCACCAGTACTCCCAAGCCCTTCTCCACAGAGCTGCTTTCCAGCAGGTCAGTCCCTCCCCTGTGCTGGTGCAGGGGGTTGTTCCTCCCTAGGGGCAGGAAGGATAAGAACCAGAAGGAAGGACTGAGGAGGGCACCTGGTCTGCAGCAGACTGCCCGAAGGACACACGACAACCAAGGACACTGAGCAGCAGCTTCCCATCAGGAGCCCCTGAATTTGCACACCCTGAGCAATTTCCAAAAGCAGGCTGCAATTTCTCAGCTTTGGTGTCTGCCTGAAGGTAGAAGAGGAAGTTGAGTAAAACCCCTTCAGCCCTTCTGAAAGGAGGAGGGACTGAAAAGCTGCATTTGCTTGTTGTAGCAAACATGCTAACCACCATTTCTTCTCTCTGAAGAGAGAGGGGGGTGGAAAAAAAGGCCACATCAAACTGCTTGAAACTGGAAGCTCAGTGTGGGTACAGCTCTTGTCACAGGCCAGATCCCAAGCAAGCTGAGGTCACCAGGAGGGTTTTGCCTGGCTCTGGAGAGGCTCCTCCAGGTAGGCAAGCGAGCGGCGGAGCGAAGCGCTCGGAGACGCTGTGCCTATTTTCTCCTTGGGAGTTGCCTGGGAACAGGCTCAGCTTGTCTGCAATGTGTCTGGGGTTTGGATGTGTTCACCAAAGCCCAGCTTTGCTCCATCCTCCTCAATTTTTATTTTAGAACCTTGCTCCATGAATAATCTCCTCGAAGAAAATATCCCCCAGCAGACGAAAGGACATCTTTAGGTAAAGAATTGGGAATGACATCAGTCCCACACCTCTTTTTTTCTCCTCTTTTGTTCTTTCTCCCCCCTCCCCCCCCCCCCCCCCCCCCCCCCAAGCTGGCTCACAAGTGGATGATTTGTCAGGATTATGCATCCTTCGTGCCTGCCCCAGTGCATGGGAGGTCCTGAGAGCTGTCAGCCCGTCCTATGTGGGCAGCTGGGGCTGAATTCCCACCCAGCAAAGCCTGTGGTGGACAGAGGGCTGAGCTCCACACCTCCCTGCAGCCCCAGGCTCTGCACCATCCTTCATCCTTTTGAGGGGCTTTCTGGTCAGGGTTGGACTAGGTGATCTGTTGAGGTCCCTTCCAACCCCTAATGTTCTGTGATTCTGTGGTCTGGAGAAGGCTGAGAGGGGATTTAATAAGTGTGTAGCTGAGGGGTGAGGGTCAGGAGGGAGGGGAAAGCCTCTGCTCACTGGCACCCTGGGACAGGACAAGGGGCAATAGATGGAAACTCCAGCACGGGAGGTTCCACCTCAACATCAGGAGGAACTTCACTGTGAGGGTCCCAGGGCACTGGAGCAAGCTGCCCAGAGAGGTCCTTCTCTGGAGCCTTTCCAGCCCCATCTGGATGTGTTTCTGTGTGCCCTGTGCTGGATTCTACGCTCCTGCTCTGGCAGAGGGCTGGGCTCGATGTACTCTGGAGGTCTCTTCCAACCCCTGACACCCTGTGATCATTTCTCTCAGCACTGGACCTCCAAGGTCTGTCTTTGTTCAAGCCTGCTTCAAGTGGCTGCATTCTGTTTTCTGGCTGGAAGGAGGCCGTGGAAAAACAACCAAAGCATCTCACCAATGTGAATACTCCCAGCTAATGACCAAACCTCTGCAACAGGAAGGTCATTTCTTGGGGAGGGAAGGAGGCTTGGAGGGGGGGGGACAACACATCATTCTGAATGAAGGGAAGGGTGCAAAGATCTTGCAATATTTGCTGTAAATGGGTTGTTATGGTGAACATTCCTGTCAACAAGTTCATTAGCTCAGAGATCCACCAGTGAGCAGGGACCAAGAAAATGTGCTCTAAAAAAGAAATCAAATAATATCAATAATTCAAAGGGCAGCTTAATGGGCAGCATTTTGCAATCCCTGTCTAGCTCTGCTCCTCACTGAGAATTAGTAACTTCACTCCAGGCCAGATTCAGTCTTACTCATGCAGAGCAGCACCACGTTTTATGAGTAACCCCGGTGATATTTAGGGCTGTTGTTTGGAACAAGATTGGAATCAGAGAAAGACAAGTGGGAGGCACAGGCTGAATCGCCTTGATTAATAAGTGTGAGGTTGTTGTTTTCACATGTGTCTATATAAATAAACAGGGCCAAGGAGGGATGTTTGGATTGACAGGCTTGCCAGGGGCACTTCGAAACCTCTCGCAGGGTCTCTACAGGAGAGCAGCTCCAGCCCTCTGCTCGGCCTCCTGGCCCTTCTCTGGATGCATTCCAGCACCTCCAGATCCTTCTTGTAATAGAGGCTCCAGAACTGGAGACAGTGCTCCAGGTGGGGTCTCACCAGAGTGGAGCAGAGGGGGAGAATCACCTTAACATGAGCACAGCCATGCTGGAGTGAGCTCACCTCCAAGCTTCACCCTGGCCAAGATCACAGGATCAGGATCACAGGATGTTAGGGGTTGGAAGGGACCTCCAGAGATCACAGGATCAGGATCACAGGATGTTAGGGGTTGGAAGAGACCTCCAAAGATCATCCAGTCCAACCCCCCTGCCAGAGCAGGGCCATAGAATCCAGCACAGGTCACACAGGAACACATCCAGATGGGGCTGGGAAGGCTCCAGAGCAGGAGACTCCACAACCTCTCTGGGCAGCCTGTTCCAGTGCTCTGTGACCCTCACAGTGAAGTTCCTCCTAATGTTGAGGTGGAACCTCCTGTGCTGTAGTTTCTATCCCTTGCCCCTTGTCCTATCCCAGGGTGCCAGTGAGCAGAGCCTGTCCCCTGCCTCCTGACCCCCAGCCCTCAGATATTTATAAGCATTCATTAAATCCCCTCTCAGCCTTCCCTTCTTCAGACCAAAAAGCCTCAGGGCACTCAGCCTCTTCTCTCTTTGCCATGTACAGCAGGCTCCTCTTTTAACAGAAGAGGACAACACCCAGAAGTTACTTAACATCAGGAAAAGAGGAATTTGCACCTTCAGAAACAATAGGGGATGAAGCCCTTCTGTGGGTTTGACTCTCAACAGCTCTGGCTGCTGCCTGTGACGTTACATAAGGTCTCCACTGCCCTTCACTGAAGTGATGGATGAAGTTTTCAGAGCTGCCCAAAGGCCTTGAAAGCACAGGGCCCATTCTGCAAACTAATGAGGTCCTTGGGATTCTGCATCCCATTGAATTTCAGTGCTTCTGGGAGCAGTCTCATTAGCCTCTAACCCAGTAAGGGTTTCCCAGTTTGTTCTGCTCCCCAGTTCATTTCACCTCAGGACTCCAGCCACCAGCATACATCAACAGCACAGAGTCATAGAGTCAACCAGGTAGGAAAAGACCTCAGAGATCAACTCCAACCTATTACCTAATACCTAACACCTCCTGACAACTAAACCATGGATCCTAGTGCCACATCCAAGCCTTTCTTGAACACCTCCAGGGATGGTGACTCCACCACCTCCCTGGGCAGCACATCCCAATGGCCAATCTCTCTTGCTCTCTCCTCCAGCCTTAACTTCCCCTGGCACAGCTTGAGACTGTGTGCTCTTGTTCTGGTGCTGCTTGCCTGGGAGAAGAGACCAACCCACATGTGGCTACAACCTCCCTTCAGGGAGTTGTAGACAGCAAGAAGGTCTCCCCTGAGCCTCCTCTTCTCCAGGCTAAGCAACCCCAGCTCCCTCAGCCTCTCCTCACAGGGCTGTGCTCCAGACCCCTCCCCAGCCTTGTTGCCCTTCTTGGGACACCTTCAAGAGTCTCAATGTCCTTCTTAAACTGAGAAGCCCACAACTGGACACAGGACTCAAGGTACTCAGCACTGGTCAGGCCACACAAGGCAGAATGACTTCCCTGCTCCTGCTGGCCACACTATTGCTGATGCAGGCCAGGATGCCCTTGGCCTTCTTGGCTACCTGGGCACACTGCTGGCTCTTGTTCAGCTGCTGTCAACCAGTACCCCCAGGTCCCTCTCTGCCTGGCTGCTCTCCAGCCACCCTGACCCCAGCCTGCAGCTCTGCACCACCATCAAGAAGTGGAAAGAAGCCTCCAAAGCCCAGTTGTGCCCAACTGCTCTGCCAGAACGCCTCCGAGACCCATTGAGGGAGGGTTCTGACATCACCAGCGAGGGGGGAAGGCCCTGGTTTGAAGCTCACTGATGCAAAGGAAAGTCCACTCATTTTTAAGGACTTCAAGTGAGGCTTGGATCAGGCCCTGGAAGAATAAGGATGACATAGAAAAAACAACATGACGTCTGCCAGATCCACCAATATGCTCTGATGTTTTGCCCAGCCCGGTGATGCAAAGCAGATGGAGCACACTGACGAGCCTGGCCTGCTCCAATCCCTCCTTCCAGCTCTCCAGGATTAGTTTTCATCAGGCATTTTATTTGTGGCATAAATGCATTTATCTCATCACTGCTTCTGCTGCAGGGTTGCAGGAGGAAGATCAGTGCCCGTTAGCTGTGCCAGAGGCAGCGCTGCCCCGGGTCAGCGCTTGGCGGCCACCTGCTTGCAGTCAGGTTTGGAAGGTGCTTATCAGCAGGGCTTGGAATGAATTGGGTTTAGCTGTCTCTGCCGGGCTTGCCTTGGCCCAGGCAGGTTGCACAACTGAGCAGTTTCACAGTTGCACTCTCAAATAAGACATCAGGGCAATGATCACATCATCCCAGCGTGGCAGGTGTTGGAAGGGGCCTCTGGAGATCATAGAATCAACCAGGCTGGAAAAGAGCTCAGAGATCAGCAAGTCCAACCTGCTACCTAATACCCAGCAGCTCCTGACAGCTAAACCATGGCTCCAAGTGCCACATCCAATTCCTTTCTAAACACCTCCAGGGATGGTGACTCCACCACCTCCCTGGGCAGCACATTCCAGTGGCAAATCTCTCTTTCTGGGAAGAACTTTCTCCTCACCTCCAGCCTAAACTTCCCTGGCACAGCTTGAGACTGTGTCCTCTTGTTCTGGTTGCCTGGGAGAAGAGACCAACTCCCACCAGGCTACAACCTCCCTTCAGGATCATTTACTCCACCCACAGCAGCTTGCCCAGGAGCACAATGCCCAGGTGGGGTTTGAATCTCTCCAGACAAGGAGACTCCACAGCCTCTCTGGGCAGCCTGCTCCAGGGCTCCAGCACCCTCACAACAAAGAAGTTTCTCCTCCTGTTCAGATGGAACCTCCTGGGTTCCAGTTTGTGTTCATTGCCCTGTCACTGGGCACCACTGAGAAGAATATGTCCCCATCCATCCATCCATCCATCCATCCATCCATCCATCCATCCATCCATCATCCTGACACTCACTCTTTGATGCAAAACACAAGGCTCACCATTGAGCTTAAGCACATCCTTAAATCACACCAAAGCCATCACAAAGAAATATCTATAATCAGCTGAATCAGTGCCAGAGGACTAGGAGGAATCCAAGCTAGAGGAGGGAAGATTCAGACTGGATGTTAGGAAGAAAGTCTTCACCATAAGGGCGGTGAGACACAGGAGCAGGCTGCCCAGGGAGGTGGTGGAGGTTTTGAAGGCCAGGCTGGATGTGGCTCTGGGCTACCTGACCTAGTGAATAGAGTCCCTGGCCATGGCAGGGGGGTTGCAACTGGCTGGCCCTTGAGGTCCCTTCCAACCCTGACAATTCTATGCTTCTGTGAAGATGCACTTAAAAGGAAGTGAAAGGAACTGTCTCACTGTTTAAATCACCTCTCCCTGGCTCTCCCCTCCCCTGCCTACTGCTGCACAACAAGGGGGCTAAAATCCACGGGGAAATGCTGACACAGGAGGAGTTTGTGGACTGGGTGCCACAGCACCCAGAAGAGGCATTGCCCTGCCTGATGTTCCCTGGCAGTGACAAGGAAGAAAGATGTAAACAGAGGCTGGGCTGTGAGCGTGGATGGCTATAATAAATGCAGGCATTAGCACACATCCAAAGCTGCTGAATGGCTGAGAGGTTAAGGAGATTGGATGATGGCCCTCAAAATGAAATAATCTATATTTGGCTGGCAATTCATTGCTTCCAAGATGTTTTCTGCTTGACTCTGCACATATTCCTCATTGCAGAAATAACTTGGGTGGCTGCAGCCTGCCTCCAACCTCAAGCCAGCTAACCCTGGAGTGCTAAAAGGCAAGAGCTGAGTTTCCATATCCCCACCAGACACATCTCCAATGAAAACATCCCCAACTGCCTGGGTAACAGCTGTGCTGCTCTGAGCTTGCTCCTTGGCACCAGGACCTGACCCCATCCACACCATCCAAGGGTGGAGCTGACTCCAGTGTGAGAGCCACACATTTGCACCCACATTTCACCAGGGTTTCCACAGCACCTCCTGCTCCTCAGAGCTGAGGGAGGCTTGGGCTTTCTACTCCCTGGAGGGACAATCAGCTGCACGGACTGTCCACAGGTTTGGCCTGCAGTGGCATGTGTACAACCACGCTTGAGCACACAGCAGGAGGAGGGACAGCTTACAAATGCACAAGACCAGGCACAACACTCAGCACAAGGCTGAGTTACCTCCAAAGTGAGCATTGACTTCATGCTTTAGAGGTGAGAATTGGACTGGAATGAGGAAGGCAGCGAGATGGACACACCACACACGCTTTGGCCTTCAGTCAAACTCTCCTCCTGGCTGCAGCAAGGGTGCTGCTGATCTACAGAGGCAAACAATTAACCCTTTGTATCCCAAATCTCCCTCTGAGGAGAAAGGATTGCAATAGAATAGAATGGAATAGAATGGCATAGCATAGCATAGCATAGAATTAACCAGGTTGGAGCTGTTTGTGTCCAACCTATCACTCAGCACCATCTGATCAACTCAACTATGGCAGCAAGTGCCTCATCCAGTCCCCTCTTAAACACCTCCAGGGATGGGGACTCCACCACCTCCCTGGGCAGCACATCCCAATGGCCAACCTCTCTTTCTGGGAAGAATTTCTTCCTCACCTCCAGCCTAAACCTCCCCTGGCACAGCTGAAGACTGTGTCCTCTTGTTCTGGTGCTGCTTGCCTGGGAGAAGAGACCAACCCCCACCTGGCTACAACCTCCCTTCAGGGAGTTGTAGAGAGCAAGAAGGTCTCCCCTGAGCCTCTTCTTCTCCAGGCTAAGCAACCCCAGCTCCCTCAGCCTCTCCTCCCAGGGCTGTGCTCCAGACCCCTCCCCAGCTTTGTTGCCCTTCTCTGGACACCTTCAAGTGTCTCAATGTCCTTCTTAAACTGAGGAGCCCACAACTGGACACAGGACTCAAGGTGTGACCTCACCAGTGCAGAGCACAGGGCAGAATGACCTCCCTGCTCCTGCTGGCCACACTATTGCTGATGCAGGCCAGGATGCCCTTGGCCTTCTTGGCCACCTGGGCACACTGCTGGCTCCTGTTCAGCCTACTGTCAGCCAGTCCCCCCAGGTCCCTTTCTGCCTGGCTGCTCTCAGCCACTCTGACCCCAGCCTATAGCACTGCCTGGGGTTGTTGTGGCCAATGTGTAGAACCTGGCACTTAGATGTGTAAACCCTGTCTCACCTGCCATCATCCTGGACTGTAAATGGATTGAGGTCAGGATCTGCCTCCCTGGGAGCACAGCCCCACCACAGTCCAAGTCCTAGCAGTGGCTGGAGTGTTACACATGCTCCCTTCTTCCTTCAGACTGAACTGCAATTCTGCCCTGTCTAATTTTGTCCTATTGCTCCTAACGTTACAGCTCTTGGCCATACTTCCTCTCCTCACCATTCTGTTTATTTGTGGAAAGGAAGAAATGCCACAGGGTAATGGTTTCATGCTGCTACAGAAAGGCTCCAGAGTCGAGATATTGCTGGAAAACCAACAGTGAGACAAAGCTGAGCTGTTTCTTTTCCTGTTGAGGCACAAGGATGCTGAGATCATGTCCTATCACAGTGCAGTCTAACTCTGCTGCACCAACACCACACCTAGAGCCAGGCACAGAATCAGACTGCTTTGGCTTGGAAGGGACATTTTAAAGCCACCTGGTTCACAACCCTGCAGTCAGCAGGGACATCCCCAGCTAGAGCAGGTTGCTCAGAGCCCCAAACAACCTGAGCTGCAATGCTTCCAGGGATGGGACATCCACCACCTCTCTGGCCATGCTGGACCAGGCTCTCACCACCCTCAGTGTCAAACATCTCTTCCTTCTCTCCAGTCTGAATCTCCCTCTTTTAGTTCAAACCATCACCCCTTGTCCTGTCACAACAGCCCAGCTCAAAAGCCTGTCCCCAGCTTTCTGACTGGTTCCTTTAATTACTGAAAGGTCTCCCCGGAGCCTTCTCTTCTGCTGGCTGAACAACCCCAACTCTCTCAGCCTGGCCTCCCAGCAGAGGGCTTCCAGTCAACCAGTTCAGCTCAACCAGTGGCAGTCCAGTTTGCCATCCTTTGGAGCAGATTTGACAGCCCTCATCTGGGGTACCTCACACCAGATGCAAACCAGGTGAATAAATGCTTGAACTGCAGCGGAGCTGCCCTGAGCAGCCCAGCAGAGAGTCCCTGTACTCTGTGAGCAAGCAGACCACTGGCAAGGGACCAGGATGCAGTACCTCCATGTGAGCTAACAGTGTGCTTGCAACCCCCAGGAACTCACCAGAGCTGAGGACATCCCGCCAGGAGAGTCATTTCCCATCTGATCTGCTACACAGATCTCTCTCTTGGCTTCCAGCATGCCTGGTCCCGCTCCTGGGCGCTCTGAAGGAACAAGAAAACATCAGAAACCATCTCTGTGTGACTGCTACACAGTGGCCTCTGTTAATCTGCAGGCAAGTCCTGGGCCCCAGATGCCTCACTGACTCCTGCTTCACGCCCTGGCCCAGCCATATTTATCTATCCTGTTTATCTTTGGAAGGAAAAATGTATTTCATGTGCTTTCAGCGACCTTGGGTGAAGCAGCCCTCCTCCAAGGCTCCCCCCCTCCAGTCCAGACAGGGCTGTAAAACAACTGACCCCATTTGGTGTGGAGCCTCTGCCCAGCAGCAGGAAAAAACTCAATCAGGAGATTACTGAAGAGCTCTCAGAAGCAGCCACTGGGGTGGACTCCCCAGGCAGCGGTGTCAAGGCTGTAAAACATGTTTGATGGAGCGTTTTATGCCGCTTTAAATTTGGAGCTCCTCTGGAGAGGAGTCTGAAGGCTTTTTCAAGAATCAAATCTCAACCCTGGTGCCCCCAGGCAGGCACAAAAAGCTCCTTCATGGCTGGGGGAGCTGCTGTGCTGAGGCTCTGACCTCAGCTCACTCCTCAGCTGTATCAGCCGTGTTCTACAATCGGCGCAGCCTGAGCAGCACTTGGGAAGTGGGCTGGGATGGCTCTTTCCTCTGGCTTCCCCCTCCTCCCCCCCTCTAGGGCATTAAAGGAAGAAAGTTGGTAGCTGGGATGTGGCTTGGGAAGGCTCTAAGGAAAACTCTTCCCTCTCTGAGATGAGGTGCTGTGGTGGTTTCTTAATAGGAGGTTTAGAGAGTTCCTTCCCCTGGGGGAGATTCTCAGCATATTTTGAGGCTGTCTCTTTGGAAATGTGTCATGAAAAGGTAGGGTGGCTGCCTCACAGATTCTTTGCCTCTCAGTAATCATGGAATGGTTTGGCTTGGAAGGGACCTTCAAAGCTCCTCTAGTCCAACCCCCTGCAGTCAGCAGGGACATACAGAATTAACCAGGATGGAAAAGACCTCAGAGATCCTCAAGTCCAACCTATCACCCAGCACCATCTGATCAACTAAACCATGGCACCAAGGGCCTCATCCAGGCTCCTCTTAAACACCTCCAGGGATGGGGACTCCACCACCTCCCTGAGCAGCACATCCAAATGGCCAATCTCTCTTGCTGGCAAGAACTTCTTCCTCACCTCCAGCCTAAACCTCCCCTGGCACTGCTTGAGACTGTGTCCTCTTGTTCTACTGCTGGTTGCCTGGGAGAAGAGACCAACCCCCACCTGGCTACAACCTCCCTTCAGGGAGTTGTAGAGAGCAAGAAGGTCTCCCCTGAGCCTCCTCTTCTCCAGGCTCAGCAGCCCCAGCTCCCTCAGCCTCTCCTCACAGGGCTGTGCTCCAGACCCCTCCCCAGCTTTGTTGCCCTTCTCTGGACACCTTCCAGCAGCTCCACATCTTTCCTAAACTGAGGAGCCCAGAACTGGACATAGGCCACAGCTGTGCCCTGGCCAGCACAGCCTCTCAGACCTCCTGCAGCCAGGAGGAGGGAGCTCCACCACCTCTGCTGTTACCCCCAGCTCTGCAGCACCAGCAAACTCAAACCTCCACAGTTCTTGGAGAAGACAGTAGGCAAATGTCCATCCTTCATCCCTGTGACACTTTCACAGGAAGCCCTAAATGAACTGGTTGAGGACAAGAGATGTTTTGCCTGCTTCTCACAACTCACTCCCATTTGGTCCTTCCCCTGCACATCCATCTACAGCCACCCCCTTGGCTCAGCTTCCTTGGCTCTCCACACTCATGGCTTGGTACAACCCTTCCTACACCCTCCTCCTGCGCTCTGAAAGCTTGAAGTCCACACTCAGGTCTTGTCAGTGGCAGGAAGAGTAATCACATCTCACTGTTCAATGCCTAACTAGCAGCTTGCCTGGTTCAGGGATCCTCTTCACCACGAGCACAGTGCTCCCAGTAGTTTTGATCTGGTGGCAGCTGCCTCGGGTTATGTCCTGCTCTGTTTGAGCTGGCTGCAGGTTGGTTTCCCTCTTAGCTCAATTCATCACATGTTAAATTAACAGCCAACACTCAAAACATAGAATCACAGCATGGTTTGGGTTGGAAGGGACCTCCAAAGGTCATCCAGTCCAACCCCCCTGCAGCCAGCAGGGACATCCTCCACCACAGCAGCTTGCTCAGAGCCTTGTCCAGCCTCCCCTTGAACATCCCCAGGGATGGAGCCTCAGCTGCCTCTCTGAGCAACTTGTCCCAGTGTTCCACCACCCTCATGGTAAAGAACTTTCTCCTGCCATCCAATCCAAATCTGCTCTTCTCTCATTTCAAACCATTGCACCTTGTCCTCTCACTACAGGTGTTTGGAAAGAGTCCCTTTGCAGCCTTTGTGTAGACATCCTTCAGGTACTGAGAGGCTACCAGAAGGTCTCCTTGGAGCCTTCTCTTCTCCAGCCTGAACACCCCCAGCTCCCTCAGCCTGTCCTCACAGCAGAGGTGCTCCAGCCCCTGATCATTTTCTTGGCCCTCCTCTGGACCCTCTCCATCAGGTCCATGTCCTTCTTGTGCTGAGGGAACCAGAGCTGGCAGCAGCACTCCAGGTGAGGTCTCACCACAGACCTTTCTATAAGCCACCACCATCACTGTCATGAGAGACTGCTGCAGAGCCACACAGACCTCCAGCAACCCTGCTTAGACCTTGCAGTTTATTAGACTCTTGGAGATACACAACTGCAGCAGGCAAAACAAACCCAGAGCCAAACCTTCACTTCAAAATCTCCACAAATCCAAATCCTTGTCAGGAGTCAAAGGAGTTTGACTAACTCTATCAATCTTAACCACATTCTTTGCTGCTTCCTCTCTGCTGGAAGCAGAGACACAGAGGGGGGTGGAAAACCCCTTCTGATAGACTCAGAGCCTGACCTAAGTAGCCCTTACAAGATTTCCAGTTTCTGTTCTGCATCAGAGCCAGGGATCATCCCTGAGCCATCAGCAGGGACAGAACCCAAAACTTCCAGCAATGAAAACCACAGCCCTGGGCTCTGGGTCTTTGTTTCTTTTGCTGTTGAAGGGCTGAAAAAAACTCAGGGTAAATCCTTGCTGCTTCCTCTGGGTGCTGGGAATGAAACCCTCAACCACTGCAGATACTTGGAGGGGAACCTGATGTGTTTCACTAAGAGATTTGGTCACTGCATCTCACCACCCTATTAAATAGGAGGTTCACTCAGAGGAGTCCAAGAGCAAGTTTATCTAGAAACTGGACCCTCAAACCACACTGTTCCCATTGTATAGGTGAGAAGAAGCAAGTCCACATAGAATCAGAGAATTATTAGAGTTGGAAGGGACCTCAAGGCTCAGCCAGTTCCAACCCCCCTGCCATGGCCAGGGACACCTCACACTACAGCAGGTTGCTCACAGCCACCTCCAGCCTGGCTGCAAACACCTCCAGGGATGAGGCTTCCACCACCTCCCTGGGCAGCCTATGCCAGGCTCTCACCACCCTCATGGGGAACAACTTCTTCCCAGCATCCAATCTAAATCTCACCTTGGTCCAGAAAAGCATCTGAAAATATAATTGCAGATGGAAGGTGTCCAGAGAAGGGCCACAAGGATGAGCAGAGGGCTGGAGCTGCTCTGCTATGAGGACAGACTGAGGGAGTTGGGGCTGTTCAGACTGGAGAAGAGAAGGCTCCAAGGAGACCTCATTGTGGCCTTCCAGTATCTGAAGGGGGCTCCAAGAAAGCTGGGGAGGGACTTTTGAGGGTGTCAGGGAGGGATAGGACTGGGGGGGGGGGGGGGGATGTAATTAAACCAGAAATGTGTAGATTGAGATTGGCTGTGAGGAAGAAGTTGTTGCCCATGAGGGTGGTGAGAGCCTGGCACAGGCTGCCCAGGGAGGTGGTGGAAGCCTCATCCCTGGAGGTGTTTGCAGCCAGGCTGGAGGTGGCTGTGAGCAACCTGCTGTAGTGTGAGGTGTCCCTGGCCATGGCAGGGGGCTTGCAACTGGCTGTTCCTTGTCCCTGACAATTCTCTGATTCTGTGATTGTATGACCTGAGCACATTCCTCATCTCTCTCCTGGGTAGCCACCAATGGAACCTCTGTGCCTCAGCAGGATGGATCAGGTAGTCCTTCTCTTCTCCTGAGTTCTCATGGAGATGACAACCTCTGCACTTTCCCCCTGACAGCAGCAGATGAAAAGCAAACTTCAGTGGCAGCTGGAGCCCCTTGGTGCTATTAATAAAAGCCAGGATAATAAGAAGGGAGGTTTGCAAATTAGCAGCCCTTGCTACAAACACAGATACACCCAATTTAGCACAAATCAGCACAGGCTCTTGCCTGCTTAGTGGCTATTTTAATCACTGGTGACTAATGCCTGTGAGGGCTATTCCAGGGTTTGACGTGCCTCAAACACAACAACAACAACAAATACCCCCCCAAAAAAGGGGGGAAAGGGAAATCTTGTGGGGGAGAGAGGGGAGAGGGGAAGAGATGGAACTGGCTGAAGCCAAAGGTTCATCACCAGAAAGCATTAGGCTCTTACCACCCATCGTGCTGCTGGGGTCACTGGCCAATTGCCCCCCTGAATAACAGCTTGGTTTCTCTTCTGTTGGTGTGAAGCTAAGGAAAACAGTCATGCTCTGGGACAACAAACAAAGGCTACCTGTCCCTTCCTTGGTTATGGAAATGGGGGTCAGCTCTTCTCTTTGCCAAGGGGGCAGAGCAGGAATGCTGCTTGGCACACCACCAGAAAGGAAATCGCTGCTGAAGTATTTGACAGGAAGAGAGAAAAATAAAGAGGAGAGGAAACAATGCAAAGGGAGGGTGGAGGGGTGGGGGGTGGGGAGAGGGAACTTGTGCTTCATGTGGAGGAAAAGGGCTGCATGGCAAACGCATCAGAGAATCCTCTTGGCTGGAAGAGACCTTTATGTTCATCAGGCCCAGCCATTAACCCAGCACTTCCAGGTCACCACTAACCCATGGCCCTCAGCGCCACATCTACCACAGCTCTGAAACCCCTCCACCGTGCCCCTGGGCAGCCTGGGCCAGGGCTTGGCAAGCTTCTCAGGGAGCATTTTTTCCCCTGATGTCCAACCTTAGCCTTCAATGTTCAGCCACCATCATTATTTATGTGACAGGCATTGGAATCCCAGAATGCTTGGGGTGGAGGGGACCTTAAAGATCAACCAGTTCCAATCTCCTTGCCATGGACAGAGACATTTGCAACTAGAGCAGGCTGCTCAAAGCCCTCTCCAACCTGGCCTTGATACTTCCAGGGCTGGGGCATCTACCACCTCTCTGGGCAACCTAGGACAGTTTCACCATCCTCCCAGAGAAGAATTTTTTCCTGATATCTATTCTAAACCTAACCCTTTTTCACTCCTCCTAACTCTCCCTGAGAGAGTCCCTCCCCATCTTTCTTCTGGACCCTTTTATGTACTGAAAAGCCACCATAAGCTCACCCCAGAGCCTTCCCCAGGCTGAACAACCCCAGCTGCCCACACTGATGGGGATCAGCCCAGGATAGGGATGGCAGTGCTCAGTGCCAGCTCATGGCCACCTTTCCATCCATCCATCCATCCATTCCCTACCCCCATCCATTCCCTCCATCCATCCATCCCCCCATCCATCCATCCCCCCATCCATCCATCCTTTCCCCCATCCATCCACCCCCCAAAGTCCTTTTCCACAGGGCTGCTCTTCAGCCCTTTATCCCCAGCCTCTATTTGTGTTTGGGATTGCCTTGCAACTCATCTTTTTGGAACTTGATGAGGTTTGTGGGGGCCCACTCCTGCATGCCATCCCTTCCCTTTAGAGTATCAGCACCTCTCACCTTGGTGCCACCAAGAACACCAAGAATGGGGAGCTCAGGACTTCTCCTCTCCCTGGTGTACTCCATCTGATCAGAACCAGCAGCATAAAAGCCTTTCTTCAGGGCATGCCTGAGCAGAAAGCCACTCCTCAGCTCCCAACACCATTCCCTTCAGTACCTGCTGATTTCATGACAGCTGAGGGACCTCACAAACTCTCCAGGTCTGTGGTGGCAGGAAGAGAGCCAAACAAAAAGCCTGGGAGCCAAATACTGCAAGTGGCAGGACGAGAGTTCCAAAACTGCAGCATAATCACTCCTGTCCTTTGAGGGCTCATCTGCTTTTGAATGGAAGATGTGGGGGAGGCTGCTCCAAGCCCTCCAGTTGGCTTCAGCACTGCAAGCACACAGGTACCTTGTGGCCCTCTGAGTATTTACATTGACTCAGGCCACTGCAGCTGCAGTTTTACAGTGCTGGAGACTCCCAACATGACTGATCATAAACAGCTGCTTCTGGTTTTGACTAAGAGGGAAATCTTCTTTGGTTTATTGCTCTTGTGGCTACTGAGCACTAGCTTTGGAAAGCTGCTCTTCTCAGTGGCCTTGGACCTATTTCTCCAAGCCCTTTTCTTTTTTTCCCCTCCCCCCTCCCTTTTTCCCCCCCACTTCTTCAGAACATGTTTGTTTACCAACGTGGCTCCAGAATGTTGGCAAAGATTTGCAGACCCCTGGTGCAGCTACAGGAAATATTTCTAAAGCATTCCTTTTCTGAGAAGTCTGCAGCTTGAATAACCTCTTGCCATGAGGCTTCCAGCATCAGCCAGTTGCACTGGAAGGGCTTCCCACCTTCCATTCCCACCTCTCTAGCCTAAGAATAAGACAGATTTTGAAGCCAGTGAAGGTAGATGGTTTTGAAGCCAGCTGGGTAGATGGTGGAGTGGTGAGTGGTGCAGCCAAAGTAAGTCCAGAGGAGAGCTATGAGACTGGTGAAGGGGGCTGGAGGGAAAGTTGCATGAGGAAAGGCTGAAGGAGCTGGGGAAGCTTCTCAGCCTGGAGAAGAGGAGACTTGGAGGAGACCTTATCACTCTCAACAACTACCTAAAAGGAGGCTGTAGTCAGGTGGGGGTCAGGCTCACCTCCCAGACCACCAGTGACAGGACATGGTGTGAAGCTGCAGCAGGGGAGGTGTAGGTTGGATATTAGGGAGCACTTCCTCACAGAAAGGCTGATTAGGCACTGGGATGTGCTGCCCAGGGAGGTGGTGGAGTCACCATCACTGGAGGTCTTCAAGAAAAGCTTGGATGTGGCATTTGGTGTCATGGTTTAGCTCATGTCATGGTGTTAGGTCATAGGCTGGACTTGATGATCCCAGAGGCCTTTCCCAGCCTCAATAATTCTGTGATTTGCTCTTGCACTTCTTGAGCTGTTTCACTTGGCTCTCCCACTTGTTACTCCCTGTCTCTTTCTCTTCAGACAGGAGAGCAGCTGACAGGCTCTCTGCTTGCACTTCACACATCAGACATCAACCTTCTCACTGGCAAGAGGAGGAACTGAAAGTTCTGCTGGTGCTCATGGTTGGGAAAGTTCACAGGTTCACTGATAAGCTCTCCAGGGAAGTGTACCCTACAGCATGTTCTGGCCTGCAACTTGCCAGGTACTTCTGAGTGAGTACAGGGTCTTCTCTGCTCGCTCCATCCTTGGCCAGGTTGCCAGGAGGACTGAGTGTACCGGGAGGCGACATCTGTGGCTTCACAAAAGGACCTTTGGGAAACCTGGCTTGTCTTTGGGTGCAAAGAAGAACTCTTTGGGAAATCTGGCCCTAAGAGGCATGGAAAACAGCTTCTTGCAGGTGCCACAAGTTCTGATTGTTTCCTCCAGGCCTGTGCTCTGCCAGGTGATGACAAAACCTTGCATTTCCCTTTGTCGTTGCCATCCAGAGATGCAGGAGGTGGTTCCACGTGCAGAGCTGTGTCAAAACCGGGAGGGCTGCAGCCCTAATTCAGCTGAACTTTCAGAGCTGCTTGGAAACCTAATTCATATTAAACTTTATGGGAACTGGACCTCCAAATTCCCTCGGTGGCTTTGCAAAACACAGCTGGAACTAATCGCTGGGCAGAAAGGTTTTGGGGGTGGTGGGGGGGGAAGATTTTGATCTAGAGAAGGAGAGCTTTCAATGCCAAAAAAGCTTTTGCAATACATCCTCACATGGCATCCAGAGAGCTGACTATCTCTTCAATGAAGCAAAAGGAGCTAATCCCTTGCCTGTAACTCTTTGTGCACCTGCAGAGGTTCCAAACCAGGCAGGAGAAAGGATGCCGGCGGCAGAGTCCGCGGCAAATCCCTGCCCCAGCAACCTGCGGGGCTGGGAGAGGATAAATCAGAGCAATTCACACCCAGCTCCTTTCCCATTGAAGAAATTGTCACATTCCATCGAGGGAGGCTGGTCAAATCTGTGACCATCTCAGCCCTTATCAAGCCTTAATTTCTCCTTCCTGTTTTGGCAATACTTTAACGCTAAAGGTCAGGGAGCGCCGGGCCGCGAGTCGGGAAGCAGAGGAGCTCTGATCTGAGAGCAACATCATTTAGCCCCACAAAGCCCCACTTGGGATTTTCTCCTCCTTTGTTCCTTTTCAAGACCACGATCCATCTTCCACTGAGGACAATGGAAGTGTTTCCACACACACACACACACACCCCTCCCCTCCAACTTAATGAGACTTAGATCGGGCCCTAAATGTCAGTATCGCTCTATTAATATTTATGCCCTTGGAAGGAGGCCAGAAAAGATACAGGATGTGCAAGAGGGAGCCACGAGAGCCATAAATTTCCCTGACTTAAGTCAGTTCTTCACAAATCCTCAATGTTTCTAACGTGTGGCAATAATAAAATAGCAGGATTCCAACCTTCTCCTCTTACTCTACAAACCTTGCCCCACTGTAATATGTCCAAGTTGGCTCCAGAGCTGAAAAGTCATCTGCAGTGCAACTCTCCTCTTCTAGCTCACATCTAGTCTCTCTCTCTCTCTCTTTCTCCCCCTCTCACACATCCCTAAGAAAATAAACCTGTTATTTCAGAAGTTGGACATGAAGTGGTCAACATTAAAAGGCTCCCAAAGCCAACAAGTTGTAATGATTTATAGCCTTTAAAGGTCTTCAGCAGCCTTCCAAGGAGGGGAGCTGAAAAACTAAACCTGTTCCTGCAAGGCTCCTACAAGCATGACAAGTGGCAACCACTCCCAGAAGGTCCTTCCAGGCTCTTTCCCTTGAGGTTTCCTCTCAACGTGAGGAAAAGGCCAAGCAAAGTGTGGCAACAAGAGGAGCCTGCCGGCTTGCCACGCCAGGGCCTGTCACTGCAGGCTGTGTGGCAACCACGGCGCTCAGACCTTCTTCAGGCAGCTGCTCCCCGTGGCTGGAGGAGCGATGGGCAAAACCAGCCCCAAAGGCCTGGAATTTCTGCGTCCCTTGAAGAAGTCCCCAGATGGTCGGATTCCTCCCTGCCTCGCCGCCCCTTCCCAGCGGGCACTGCTTGCCTGAGTGGGTGGAGGAATGCGGGCAAGCTCGCAGCATAATAGTCCACTGACCACCAGAGCTGTAGAGTAAGGTCACTGGGGAACAGCAGGCATTGAAGAATGTGCCTGAGCTATGCCCAAGCTATGCGGGAGGAGGCTTTGTCTCCTTTGGCATGCTGAGCCTGGCCAGGGCCACAGACAGGATGGCAAGGGCTGGGAGGCACTGGGAAATGGGCAGGGGCTGCTCTAAAGAGAGGGAAGGGAAGGGAAGGGAAGGGAAGGGAAGGGAAGGGAAGGGAAGGGAAGGGAAGGGAAGGGAAGGGAAGGGAAGGGAAGGGACGGGAAGGGAAGGGAAGGGAAGGGAAGGGAAGGGAAGGGAAGGGAAGGGAAGGGAAGGGAAGGGAAGGGAAGGGAAGGGAAGGGAAGGGAAGGGAAGGGAAGGGAAGGGAAGGGAAGGGAAGGGAAGGGAAGGGGTGGCTAGGGAAGGGGTGGCTGCCAGAAACGTTTGCAGGACATCACCTCCTCACCCTGCTTAGCTACCTACACATTGGTCTAGACCAAAGTGCAGTGTGAAGGAACATGGAAACGAGCCAGGTAGAGCATCCAAAGATTAATACCAGGTAATTCTGGGGTTGTTTAGCCTGGAGAAAAGGAGGCTCAGGGCAGACCTTATTGCTTTCTACAGCTTCCTGAAAGGGGGTTGTAAACAGGTAGGAGTAGGTCTCTTCTCCCAGACAACCAGCACCAGAACAAGAGGACACAGTCTCAAGCTGTGCCAGGGGAAGTTAAGGCTGGAGGGGAGGAGAAAGATCTTCCCAGAAAGAGGAATTGGCCATTGGGATGTGCTGCCCAGGGAGGTGGTGGAGTCCCCATCCCTGGAGGTGTTCAGAAAAGGCTTGGATGTGGCACTTGGAGCCATGGTTTAGTTGTCAGGAGGTGTTGGGTATGAGGGAATAGGTTGGACTTGATGATCTTTGAGGTCTTTTCCAACCTTGTTGATTCTATGGTTCTATGTCTTGTTTGATTTGCCCTCAGAGTACCTTAGTTCATCAGGTGAGGCAAGGTTTGGTGTCCTTTATTGGACCTTCTGATGCTGCTGACCTTGCTACAAACTTTTTCTTGCTCATCATCATGGAATAATCTCAGCTACAGTGGCACTTCCAGGACAGCTTGGCTTAGCAAAGCAGTTCCACACTTCTCTCTGACCAGGAACGTAGGAACAAAGCAACTTTTCCTACTGGATCCACATCCTCTGCCTCTGGAGCCCTGGATTTAGGGAAGCAGAGGAAACAACCAAACTAGACAGAGAGACTCTTTCTCCAACCCAGCATCCTACCTCCAGCAGTGCCCAAGCTCAGATGCTTTACAAATACCAGCAAGTCCACACCAGGGTAGGTTTTCTCTTGTATCTGGGCAGTGATCTGATCCTAGGGGCAGTTTCCTCTGCTCCTCTGAAGCCAGCAGCCCAACTTCTCAGCTTGAGCCTATCAATCCCAGACCCCAAATCTGAAGGATCCCTTCCTTGAGGGACATTTTTCTTAGTGCAAACATGACAGCCCAGACCATTTCTCATGTTGCTAAAGAGCAGTCTGTGCAAAACAAAACCAACAACACCCCCTCCCCCCCTCCAAAAATAAAACCCAACCCAACACAAAGCCAAACCAACAACAAAATCTAAGCCCAGAGCCTGGCGCTGTCCTCACAACATAAAAGATTTCAAAGGCTGAACCCCTTGAGATGCTGAGAAGCTCACATCAATATGGGGCCTTTGAAATTGCCACAAACACAAAAGCACCCAAAAAAGCCACCAAAAAAACCCCAAACAAACCAAAAACCAAAGCAGCTTTTGCAATGTTCCTCGAAATCTCTGGAAGTATAGCAGAGCAAAGCAGCTCCACGGTGCCTTTGGAGGGAGGGGGCTTTAGCACCCTGGGCATGGGGGAAAGGGCAGGAAGCAGAGGGATGGGATGGAATCTGGAGCCTCAGCCAAGGCCTGCCAGGACACAGGGGAGGCACAGTTTGGGGGAGGGTGGAAATTAATAATAAACTAATATAATATAAAAAATAAAATAAAATAAAATAAAATAAAGTAAAATAAAGTAAAATAAAGTAATAAAATAAAATAAAGTAAAATACAGTAAAGTAAAATAAAGTAAAATAAAATAAAGTAAAATAAAGTAAAATAAAATGGAGCAAAATAAAGTAAAATAAAATAAAATAAAGTAAAATAAAGTAAAATACAATAAAATAAAATAGAGTACAATAAAATAAAATGAAATAAACTAAAATGAAGTAAAATAAAATAAAGTAAAATAAAATGAAATTAAATAAAAAATAAAGTAAAATAAAATAAAGTAAAATAAAATAAAAAATAAAGTAAAATAAAATAAAGTAAAATAAAATAAAAAATAAAGTAAAATAAAATAAAGTAAAATAAAATAAAAAATAAAGTAAAATAAAATAAAGTAAAATAAAATAAAATAAAATAAAATAGAGCAAAATAAGGTAAAATGAAATTAAATGAAATAAAATAAAATAAAATAAAATTAAAAATAAAATAAAATAGAGCAAAATAAAGTAAAATGAAATTAAATGAAATAAAATAAAATTAAATGAAATTAAACTTTAAAAAGTAAAATAAAATAAAATAATAAAATAAAGTAAAATAAAATAAAATAAAATAATAAAGTAAAATAAAATACAGTAAAACACAATAAAATAAAATAGAGCAAAATAAAGTAAAATAAACTAAAATAAAGTAAAATAAAATAAACTAAAATAAAATAAAAGGAAATAAAAGGAAATTAAATTACAAAAGAAAGTAAAATAAAATAGAGTAAAATAAAATACAATAAAGTAAAATAATAGGATAAACTGAAGGAAAACAAAACAAAATGAAATGAAATGAAGTGAAATAAACTAAGATAAAATAAAGTAAAATAAAATAAAATAAAGTAAAATGAAGTAAAATGAAATAAACTAAAGTAACCTAAACTAACCTAAAAGTGAAGGATTAAAATGAAATAAAAATAAAATACAATAAAAATAAAAAAGAGAAGCTTGGCCACGGGGGAAGTGGTGTGCCTTGCCTCCATATCCTGTAGATTCCAACTTCCCCCCAGGAGTGTGCTATCTCTTATGAAAACAGGCAAACAGACTTCTCCAAACTGCTTCCCGCTCTGCTCTGCCAGCCTGAGCTTTGAGCAGCAAAACAGCGCTGCAGGCTGGGCACAGAGTGGCTGAGAGCAGCCAGGCAGAAAGGGACCTGGGGGGACTGGCTGACAGCAGCTGAACAGGAGCCAGCAGTGTGCCCAGGTGGCCAAGAAGGCCAAGGGCATCCTGGCCTGGGTCAGGAACAGTGTGGCCAGCAGGAGCAGGGAAGTCATTCTGCCCTGTGCTCAGCACTGGTCAGGCTATACCTTGAGTCCTGTGTCCAGTTCTGGGCTCCTCAGTTTAAGAAGGACATTGAGAGACTTGAACATGTCCAGAGAAGGGCAACAAAGCTGGGGAGGGGTCTGGAGCACAGCCCTAGGAGGAGAGGCTGAGGGAGCTGAGGTTGATGAGCCTGGAGAAGAGGAGGCTCAGGGGAGACCTCCTTGCTGTCTACAACTCCCTGAAGGGAGGTTGTAGCCAGGTGGGGGTTGGGCTCTTCTCCCAGGCAACCAGCACCAGAACAAGAGGACACAGTCTCAAGCAGTGCCAGGGGAGGTTTAGGCTGGAGGTGAGGAGAAAGTTTTTCCCAGCAAGAGAGATTGGCCATTGGGATGTGCTGCCCAGGGAGGTGGTGGAGTCACCATCCCTGGAGGTGTTCAAGAAAGGCTTGGATGTGGCACTTGGAGCCATGGTTTAGTTGTCAGGAGGTGTTTGGTATCAGGTAACAGGTTGGAGTTGATCTCTGAGGTTCCAGCCTTATTGATTCTATGATTCCACCCCTGCCACCCAGTCCATGGCAGTGGGGTGGAAACAGCAGATTGCCTGAGGAAATCTTCCAAAGGAAGAGAATCAAGTGGTTGTCCTCCTCCTCTGCTCTGCCCTGGTGGGACCACACCTGGAATACTGTGCCCAGGTTTGGGCTCCCCAGTTCAAAAGAGACCTGCTGGAGAGAATTCCTATCAGGCCTGAAGATATAACAAAAAACTTTCCAAGCTGAGGAGTTTTCCAACTCGTGTTGAGACAGAGGCAGCATTTCCAGTCACTCTGGGCCACCAGAAGCTCTTGCAGGCTCTGCTTCTCCTTGGAAAACACAACACATGAGGAATTTAAGCAAAGGTGGTGCATCAGACACTGTGAGCTCATCTCACAGTTGGGAAGAAGAATGAAGTGTGTTGCCCTTCAGCAGCAGACCGAGAGAGCAGACAAGAGTCTAAGTGCCCACATCATTTGAAGCACAAACGTGTCTTCTCAAACCTGCCACCTCACTTCCTTTCCCAGCCCGCAGAATGGACTCTCTGGCATCTAATGAAAGTGCTGTGAAGCAAGAGGAAGGATGTAGACAACCATTTTTGTGTTGGACATGGAAGCAAATGCTCATCACCTAATTTTTCAAGCTTTAAGGGCAGCAGAGCATCACCAGCATCACCGTAAGGTCAGCTGCAATCTGGGCAAGCCCCTGGCGAGCTCTGACAAGGGCAGCTGGATCCATGTGGATTCCAGGGAAAGCAAGTTCAGAGCCCTCAAGCCTGGATGCAAACCTGGTGTGTGAGCTGGTGACCCTCACTCCTCAGCCTGCACCTGATGTTTCAAGCACTACAAATCAGGACTGTCCATAGGTCAAGGGAGGGGATTCTCCCCCTCTGCTCTGCTCTGCTGAGACCCCACTTGGAGCTCTGTGTCCAGTTCTGGAGCCTCTGTTACAGGAAGGATCTGGAGGGGCTGGAAGGTGTCCAGAGAAGGGCCACGAGGATGAGCAGAGGGCTGGAGCTGCTCTGCTATGGAGACAGACCTTGCCCTTTTGCCTTTCTCCCTGGTTAAACTAAACCAGTTAAAGACTTCTCATCCCAGCACAAGGCTGCACCTCCGAAGGGTTTTCCTGGCACAACCAGCAGGCTCCCTGCTGCATTTGACCTCACGTAAGGAGGAGACCAAAGCTTTGGAGCTTCTCATCCCAGCACAAGGCTGCACCTCCAAAGGGTTTTCCTGGCACAACCAGCAGGCTCCCTGCTGCATCTGACCTCAGGTAAGGAGGAGACCAAAGCTTTGGAGCTTCTCATCCCAGCACAAGGCTGCACCTCTGAAGGGTTTTCCTGGCACAACCAGCAGGCTCCCTGCTGCATCTGACCTCAGGTAAGGAGGAGACCAAAGCTCTGGAGCAGAGCCCTGGCTGTGCTTCAGCCCCACAGCAGACGTGAGGCTGTGAGCAGGCAGCCCAGCAGCTAGGTTTGCTTTCTGCTTGTTTTCCACAAAGCCTCTGCCCAGACAGGGCTCTGACCCAGTTCCCCCTGCAGTCCACGACGGCAGCCGAGCGGCTTCGGGAGCTGGACGGCACCCAGCGGCCGGCCGGGCGGAACGCTCTCCTTCATCCCACAGCTCCAAGGCCTCCTGCCCCTGCAGCTCAAAAGCCACCAGGACCTCTGCATTTTTACACACACACACACACACATAGAGCAGCCCAGCTTAGCAGGATGAGCAGCACCAGCCTTGCCTCAGAACACAGCTGCTGAAACCCGATGTCACCATTCACGCAGGGCGAGATTGCCACCGTCGCCTGGCACCCTGACCCTGGGCCCTGCCCTCCCAGCCAGCTGCAAGAGCATGCTGCATCTTGTGCCCACGTTTGCTTTCCTCAGCAAGCCCTCAAGGGGCTTCTTTGGCTCAGCCCATGCTGCTGGTGAACAGCTCCCTTTGGCTTCCATGTTTACATCCTTGTGGCTGTTAATGGGAGAGAAGCCTTTTATTTTAGACCTTCTCCTCCCCTCTCTTTCCTCCCCAGCTCCCTCTGCAGGGGTGTGGGGGGGTGTGGGGGGGGGGGGGAAATGTGACCTTTAAGATTGTTTATACCCATCAACAAGAAGGCCTCTCCTTGCCAGATTCCAAGAAACACGAGACCGTCTTGGAGCTGGGAAGAGGGAGGGGAGCATGGGTGAGGAGCAGGAGCAATCCAGGTCAGGAGTTCACAGACAGGATAAAGCAGAAGGCATGGAGAGCAGGCAGGCTGGCCAGGAGGGTCCTCTCCACTCAGAGAGGCAAGCTGAGCGCTGGCAGCTCCAGCCAGGAGGCGCAGCTGGCTGGCGGTGCGGAGCGTGAGGAAGCACCTGGTGGTGGTGGTGGTGGCTTTGGAGGATACAGGTGAGCACTTCTTCAGCTTAAAGCCCTCACAGGTCTTCTCCCAGCTGTGTCACTGAGGACTGAGAGAGAGAGCCATAGAATTGTTTTGGTTGGAAAAGACCTCTAAGATCGCTGAGTCCAACCATGGACCTAACACCACCATGGCCATCAAACCGTGCCCTGAAGTGCCATGGCCACACCTTTCTTGAGCACCTCCAGGGATGGGGACTCCACCACCTCTCTGGGCAGCCTGTGCCAATGCCTGACCACTCCCTTACTAAAGAAACTCCTAAAGTCCAACCTAAACCTCCCCTGGTGCGATTTGAAGCCAGTAGTGAAGGATGAGAATTTATCACAGTCTGCTTTTGCCTTTCATACAATCACAGAAAGAACCAGGTTGGAAAAGACCTCAGAGATCATCAAGTCCAACCTAATACCTAGCACCTAACACCTCCTGACAGCTAAACCACGGCTCCAAGTGCCACATCCAAGCCTTTTTTGAACACCTCCAGGGATGGTGACTCCACCACTTCCCTGGGCAGCACATCCCAATGGCCAATTCCTCTCTCTGGGAAGAACTTTCTCCTCACCTCCAGCCCAAACCTCCCCTGGCACAGCTGGAGACTGTGTCCTCTTGTTCTGGTGCTACTTGTCTGGGAGAAGAGACCAACCCCCACCTGGCTAAAACCTCCCTTCAGGGAGTTGTAGAGAGCAAGAAGGTCTCCCCTGAGCCTCCTCTTCTCCAGGCTCATCAACCCCAGCTCCCTCAGCCTCTCCTCACAGGGCTTGAGCTCGAGACCTCTCCCCAGCCTTGTGGTGCCTGCTGTGATAAATCAAGGGGTTTGACAAGACAAGGAGGGAGATGAAAATCTTTTCCCACTGTTGAACATAAAAGTAAATAAAAATGTAAGCAGACAAGCAGACAAGCCCAGGAATTCCTGCTCATTGCCAGCATCAGCCTTCCAGGGAGTAGCACCACACAGTTTTTCCTGCCATCATACTGAGACAAATGAGCAAATGTTGTGGCTTCAGGGATCCAAACTTCAATGTCATGATAGGCAGAGGAAGTCCTGGCAGCTCAGGACTGGCATGAACTGTTCCTGGGGGGCAGTTGAAAAGACACCTGGATGAGGAGCTTAGGGCCACGGTCTGAGTTGTGTATAGGGAGAAATTAGGTTGGACCTAATGATCTTAAGGTCATTTCCAGCCAGGCAATTCTATTCTCCTAGGCAACCAGCACCAGAACAAGAGGACACAGTCTCAAGCTGTGCCAGGGGAAGTTTAGGCTGGAGGTGAGGAGAAAGTTCTTCCCAGAGAGAGTAATTGGCCACTGGAATGTGCTGCCCAGGGAGGTGGTGGAGTCACCGTCCCTGGAGGTATTCAGAAAAGGATTGGTTGTGGCACTTGGAGCCATGGTTTAGTTGTCAGGAGGTGTTAGGTGCTAGGTATTAGGTTGGACTTGATGATCTCTGAGGTCTTTTCCAGCCTTATTGATTCAATGATTCTGATTCCATCTTGGTCAGGAGAAGCATAGGTGATCAGGGAGTTGGAGCACCTCTGCTACAAGGACAGGCTGAGGGAGCTGGGGGTGCTCAGCCTGGAGAAGATTCTATCATTCTGAGCCTCTGCAAACCCCAAAATCATTCAGGCTGGATAAGACCCTTGGGATCCTCAAGTCCAACCATAAACCCTACTCTACAAAGCTCACTCCATATCCCCAGGCACCACATCTAAATGACCTTTAAACACATCCAGGGTTGGTGACTCAACCACCTCCCTGGGCAGCACGTTCCAACCCACGGGGGCACAAAATGCCAACCCCAGGGGCTGGCAGGAGCTGCTTTAAGTTCAAAGGTGGCACCACCACCACCTCAGTAAGTCAATGAAGGGCAGGAAGGGTGAAGGATCAATAGAAACCACGGGGGGTGGGGGAGGGATAAATGGGGTGGGACAGAGCAGAGATGCTGTGATACAGCACACCAGTGTCGGGCACCCAGCCCAGTTCAAGGCAGGGTTTCCAGGACAGAGGTATGCTTCTTGCTTTCAGTCCCCTCCCTAAACAACACAGCAGAGTGGATGTCAAATTCAGCCCCGAGGTAGTTGGCAGTGAATCAGGAGGTTGACAGCTTCAGACCCTTTCTTGTGGTGGAAACCCTCTCTGAATCTATACAGTTACAGTCACTGGGCTGTGTCTTGTTCTCATTTACACTTATCTCCTCTGCTGGCTTACACAATACAACCAGAGGAGGTATTTGGCCCTGTGCAGGGCTTTTCCTCCTTGTGTTGCCTGCCCAGATATGTTATTTATGTCCCATTAGATCCATTTGTTTCTTAACTAATAAACCTCAGAAAATCTTTTTCAGTTAATGGGCTGTGCTCTTTAAACCATCCTGGTCACCCTTCCTGGGAGCTAAGACTGTGAGGAACTAACAGCTGCTGAGTGGAACACATGGACTGAGCTTTGTGTCTTCCCATTCTTGGGGCTGGTGAGAGCCTGGCACAGGTTGCCCAGGGAGGTGGTGGAAGCCTCAGCCCTGGAGGTGTTTGCAGCCAGGCTGGAGGTGGCTGTGAGCAACCTGCTGTAGTGTGAGGTGTCCCTGGCCATGGCAGGGGGGTTGGAACTGGCTGAGCCTTGAGGTCCCTTCCAACCATGACAATTCTGTGATTCTATGATACTGGTACTGCCCTGGGTGAGTGCTCAGCTCAGGGCACACAGAGTCACAGGTTGCATCAGGTTGGAGGGGACCTTCCAAGGTCATCTCATCTCACCCCCCTGCAGTCCCAGCAGGGACATCTGCAGCCAGGTCAGGCTGCCCAGGGTCACGTTGAGTCTAATCTTGAATGGAGAGGGTAATCATCATAGAATCAACCTGGTTGGAAAAGACCTCAGGGCTCAGCAAGTCCAACCTATTACCCAACACCTCCTGACTAACTAATATGTTATTCTTCAGTTAGTCTTGAAACTTTGGAGACAGGGCCTCAACCATATCCCTGGGCAGCCTGTTCCAGTGCTCCACTGTGAAGAACTTCCTGCTGATGTCCAGCCTAAACCTACCCTGTTCCAGTTTCAAACCATTGCCCCCCATCCTCTCACCACAGGCCCTTCTAAACAGTCCCTCCCCAGCCTCCCTGTAGGTCCCCTTCACATTCAAATGTAGCTATAAGTTCTCCCTGGAGCCTTCTCTTCTCCAGGCTGAACAGCCTCAATTAATTTCCTATCTGGATTTTAAGCCCACACATGGACTTCTCACCTCTACCTTCAGCAGCACGGGACATGCTGTGAAGGAGAAAAGCAGATGGATGTCACAGCTGGCCATGCAGACATCCCAAGTTGTTCTCTTTTTGAGACACCTCAGCTGTTCTTGGGCATTATTCTGTCTTTCGATCTGTTCGGGGGGGTTGGAGGTTTTTTGAAGGAGTGTTTCTGCTGGGTCATGCAAGGTTGTGGCAGCAGCTGGGACCTGTGTGCTAGGGCACAGGAGAAAGTTCTTTGAGGAGAAAGTTCTTCCCAGGAAGAGTAATTGGCCACTGGAATGTGCTGCCCAGGGTGGTGGTGGAGTCCCCATCCCTGGAGGTGTTCAGAAAAGGCTTGGATGTGGCCCTTGGAGCCATGGTTTAGTTGTCAGGAGGTGTTGGGTACTGGGTAATAGGTTGGACTTGATCTCTGAGGTCTTTTCCAACCTGGTTGATTCTATGATTCTATGATGATTGCCCTGGGCAAGCCTTGCCTGGCTGCACTGCTGATGGAGTGGTGCTTGTCTTCCCTTTCCCTGCCTGACCAAGCTGCCAGAAGCCTGCTTGTGCCTATGATGCTGGAGTAACATCTGTAGGCTAAGGCCAGTCATGTAACCTCTGCTACTTGTGTCCACTCATCTGCCAACATGCTGCCTGCAATCTGAGGCATGCTGCTGCCTCATCCCTACATTGTCTCAGGGATGAAAGAGCTTTCCAGGAGAGAGCAAGCTGGCCCACCAGAGCCAGCAGTTGCTTGTTTTTCCCTGGCTCCTGTTTCCAATATAAGTGCTTGGTTTAGGTTATTGTTTCTCCTGTTTTGCTCCTCATTCATTCTAGCATTCCATCTTGCCATGCAATTGGAGTTATTCAACTCAAAGATAAAAAGGAATCATGAGAATGCTTAAGGACCAAGCTGGGCTGCTCCTCGCCACGGACGCTGTGTCCTGGGTTCCGTGACTGAGGGGATAGGAGCTCCTCTGAGGAATTAGTCTCCATTCAGATCCTCAGGAAATGTGTCCTGATTGGATACAAATGAGAGAAATGAAATGCAGATGACTCCTTCTTGGCTGCAGCTCCAAGGAGGCCCATGCAACATGGGTATCTTTGGTCAGCTACCTTCTGCTTCCTTCCAACTTGTGTGCTGGTCCTACCTGCTTAGGTTTGCAAGCATCAGAGAATGGAAGTATCACAGCATGCAAGAATCATAGAATGGTCCAGGATGGAAGAGCCCTCCCAAAGGTCATCCAGTCTGACCTCCCTGCAGTCAGCAGGGACATCCCCAACTAGATTACTTTGAATATCTCCAGGGAAGGAGCCTCAACCACCTCCCTGAGCAACCCGTTCCAGTCTCCACCACCCTCATAGTGAAGAACGTCTTCCTGATATCCAATCTAAACCTGCCCTTCTCTAGTTTGAAGCCATTGCCCCTCGTGCTGGCACTGCAGGCCTTTGCAAACTGTCTCTCCTCTTCCTTCCTGTAGCCCCCTTTAGGTACTGGAAGGCTACTATCAGGTCTCCCTGGAGCATCCTCTTCTCCAGGCTGAACACCCCCAGCTCCCCCAGCCTGTCCTTGTGGCAGAGGTTCTCCAACCCCCTGATCACCTATGCTTCTCCTGACCAAGATGGAATCAGAACCATTGAATCAATAAGGCTGGAAAAGATCTCAGAGATCATCAAGTCAAACCTGTAACCCAGGACTCCTCCTAAAGTCCAACCTAAATCTCCCTTGGTGCACTTTGAAGCCAGTAGTGAAGGATGAGCATTTATCACAGTCTGCTTTTGCATTCCATACAATCATAGAAACAACCAGGTTGGAAAAGGCCTCAGAGATCATCAAGTCCAACCTATCACCTAATACCCAACTCCTCCTGAAAACTAAACCATGGCTCCAAGTGCCACATCCAATCCCCTCTTGAACACCTCCAGGGATGGTGACTCCACCACCTCCCTGGGCAGCACATTCCAATGGCTAACAACTCTCTCAGTGAAGAACTTTCTCCTCACCTCCAGCCTAAACCTCCCCTGGCACAGCTTGAGACTGTGTCCTCTTGTTCTGTTGCTGGTTGCCTGGGAGAAGAGACCAACCCCCACCTGGCTACAACCTCCCTTCAGGCAGCTGTAGAGAGCAAGAAGGTCTCCCCTGAGCCTCCCGGGCAGCAAAAGGAAACCGAGCGACTCTTTCTGGTGATCAGGACCTAATTCTGTGGAAAAACCTTTGCAAATTCACAGTAGCCCAGTTCCAGGAGTCAGCTCATGCCCACAGAGGAAACTGCAGATTCAGCCTGCCTACAGATTGCCACACTCCACGCACGCAGAGCTTCCCGTTTGCTGGCAGCAGCTCTTCGGAAGTGCCTGCGAAGACAGAAACCACCAGGCGCAGAGACCGGGGAGCTGGAAAGCAGCAGCAGCAGTCTCGTGAAGGGCCACTTCTGCTTCCCTTGCTATTTTGGCTTTGCTCATAGCATTGGAAAGTCAGAAAGGAAATGACATAAAAAGGAAAGAACACTCCAAAAAAAAAAAAACCAACACCCAACCCAACCCACCCCCCAACCACCAACCAAACCCCCAGCACAGCCACCAGCAACCCCGAAACATGCAGACATTGACACAGCAAAAAAGCCAGCTTCCTCCTTCTGCCCCCAGAGAAACCCAAGCCAAAAGCCTGCTCTTGCTGTTTTGAGACATTCAATGGAAAAAAAAAAGTCTTGTTCCATTCTCTGATGCTTGTCCGTCGTGTCATGAGACAGCACGTACCCTCCCCACCCCCCTCCCTCAACCCCCTTCCCCCCCCCACCCCATCCCCCAGCAGAGGAAAGATTGTGACAGAAAGGCAAACAGGTTCTTCTCTTTCGCTTGTAACCTATCCTGGGAGCCTCTCTGACTAGGGAATCAGGAGGAAAACAGCAGAGAAACCGTGGCTGAATGAACCTTTTTGTTGTAAGCACAAGGATGTCCTGCTCGGGGCTGTTCGGTCTGGAGAAGAGAAGGCTCCAAGGAGACCTCGTTGTGGACTTCCAGGATCTGAAGGGGGCTACAGGAAAGCTGGGGAGGGACTTTTGAGGGTGTCAGGGAGTGATAAGAGTGGGGGGGATGGAGCAAAACTAGAAATGGGTAGATTGAGATTGGATGTCAGGAAGAAGTTGTTCCCCATGAGGGTGGTGAGAGCCTGGCACAGGTTGCCCAGGGAGGTCTTGGAAGCCTCATCCCTGGAGGTTTTGAAGGCCAGGCTGGATGTGGCTGTGAGCAACCTGCTGTAGTGTGAGGTGTCCCTGGCCATGGCAGGGCAGTTGGAACTCAATCATCCTTGAGGTCCCTTCCAACCCTGACAATTCTCTGATTCTACTTGTAGAATTCTACTTGTAGAATCACAGAATCGACCAGGTTGGAAAAGACCTCAGAGATCATCAAGTCCAACCTCTTTCCTAATACCTGACACCTCCTGACAACTAAACCATGGCTCCAAGTGCCACATCCAATTCCTTTCTAAACACCTCCAGGGATGGTGACTCCACCACCTCCCTGGGCAGCACATTCCAGTGGCCAATCTCTCTTGCTGGGAAGAACTTTCTCCTTACCTCCAGCCTAAACTTTCCCTGGCACAGCTTGAGACTGTGCCCTCTTGTTCTGTTGCTTATTGCCTGGGAGAAGAGACCAGCCCCTTCCTGGCTACAACCTCCCTTCAGGTAGTTGAAGAGAGCAAGAAGGTCTCCCCTGAGCCTCCTCCAGGCTAAACAACCCTGTTGATGTACTCCCCTTCTATCCAAAAATTGCCAGATGAGCTTGAGGAGGCCTCCTGAAATAAGCCAATCTGAACCACAGCATAACTAAATCTTAGTAAAAGAAGCCAATAAGTCGTCGTCATCATCATCATCATCATCATCATCATCAAACTATCTCCAAAACAGAGTTTGAACCCCCCCAAAGCAGACCAGAGAAGAGACTGCATGGACTCCAACGTGGAGCTCCCCTCACTGATGAGAGAGAAGGCACGGAGATGGATAGCAGCCGAAAACGAATGTAATGGAAGATACATCAGCAGGCTGGTCCGTGGCCAAAGTCTGATCCCACCTCTGGAAACCCAAACCCACAAAGGACTAAAGTGAAGGGAAAAAAAAAAGAGAGAAAAAAACCCACCCCAAAAAAAAACCCCACCTAATGATCTCTCAAAGCTACCTGATACCTCCCAAGCTCTCTAGCTTAAGGAGAGCCATGGGACCCAGAGCTGTACTTTGTGGCCGTGCTCTTAAATGTCCTGTTTAGGTACTGGGAGCTGATGATTCCCAGACTATGATAGATGGTCCTAGCTGCAACCACAGCTGTAAAGACACAGGCAGGATTATTCTGAGCATCCATCACCCACCTGACCTGAGCCTTGTGTCTCATGTCACCCAAGCAGGGGGTGCAAATTGCATTACAGCCACCAGAGTGAGTCGTGTTACAACTCCTGTGCGTGTCCGTTACGTTCAGGAACAACCTCCCAGCTCCTCCAGAGGGGATGGCAGAGATGGATGGACATCTCTCTTTGATCTGGGGAGTTCTCCCTCTACCTCCAGCTTGCCTCCAGTTGCCTCCAAGGTCATGCTGTCAGGACAGGGACAGCATCCCCCCCTCCCCTTACATCTGAATCTCATCTCCTTTCCTCCACAACCACAGTCTACACGTGTTTGCTGTTACTTCCAGATGTGTCCACAACTTGAAAGCAGTGATTTCAGAGGGAAAAAACCTTTAGAGCTAGTGGAGCTGAGTCTCCCTTCCCCTCCCTTTCCTTCAGCATCTGTCCAGGTCCTCCACGCATGCAACACCGAATGGTTTCAGGGAGTCAATAACTCACCAAGGAAGTGTCTGCACATGGATGGGGCAGAGGCAATGCAACTCCTCTTCTCCCTGTGATACTTCAAGCTTTTCTCTCAGCTCACTGTCTCAGAATTCACTCCTAGAGATCTTTGGCTAGGGCACTGCAGACAGATATCTAACAAGAAACCATTCTGGTGTCCTTCCCCATGCTGGAATGAAACAGATGCCTGCAGAACAATGGAAGCAAAGGCACTGACTAGGACCCCATTGCCACCATAGATGCAAAGGCACGTACCACACCAATATATCTTAGTCCTACTGTCCTCACCAGGGCAGCCCTGGCAAAAGGCTCTGTCCTGCAGCCATCTCCAGCCCTGGGTCATTCTTCAGTAGCTAGACTGGGGGTCCCTTTTGGTGGCTGGTCGTGGGGATTGTGGTGGGCAGGCACACAATGTCACTTCAGTGTGGCACTGCAGGCTTTTCATTTCCCCTTGGTGAGGACAGAAGGAGGGAGAAAGGAGGCAGCCTGGCTCATGCCAACACCTGGAGCATTTGCTCCCCAGTCAGAGCGCCACCGAGATGGGAAAGGCTCGCTCTGCATTCGGGAGTCGTTCTCAGAGCGGCTCTCTTCCCCATCAGCTGGTGACAGCCCACCCCCTCCACGCCCTGTGCTGTGGGAAGTTAATTTGGAAGCCAGCTTTGCCATCTGTGGACTACCCCATGCTGGGAAAACCCTCAGCTGGGGAGATCTGTTGTCTTTCCAGAGCAAGCGCAAAGAAACCGGAGCGTGGGAGAGAACAGGGACCTAAGAATCCTTAGCAGACTCCTCCACGCAGCCCCCAGCCTCCACCTCTTCCACCCCAAGTACCTAAATGGGTCCCCTGGAGTGATGTCTGCTGTGGACATCAGAGCAGCCTCGCAGCAGCACTCCTGCTGCTGCCCTCAGCTGAGTCATGACTCACCACCAAAGGGGACTTTGACCATTGTTGGTTTATTATTTTCATTATTGCATTCATCATCTTCATTTCCCTCCCTCACTCCTGGCCAAATGACAAAGAAAGACATCCACACATACACACAGGAGAAGGAGAAGGAGAAGGAGAAGGAGAAGGAGAAGGAGAAGGAGAGAAGAGAAGAGAAGAGAAGAGAAGAGAAGAGAAGAGAAGAGAAGAGAAGAGAAGAGAAGAGAAGAGAAGAGAAGAGAAGAGAAGAGAAGAGAAGAGAAGAGAAGAGAAGAGAAGAGAAGAGAAGAGAAGAGAAGAGAAGAGAAGAGAAGAGAAGAGAAGAGAAGAGAGAAGAGAAGAGAAGAAAAAGAAAAAAGAAAAGAAGATAAAAGAGAAAAGAAAATAAAATAAGAGAAAAGAAAATAAAAGAAAAGAAGAGAAAAGAAGAGAAAAGAAGAGAAAAGAAGAGAAAAGAAGAGAAAAGAAGAGAAAAGAAGAGAAAAGAAGAGAAAAGAAGAGAAAAGAAGAGAAAAGAAGAGAAAAGAAAAGAAAAGAAAAGAAAAGAAAAGAAAAGAAAAGAAAAGAAAAGAAAAGAAAAGAAAAGAAAAGAAAAGAAAAGATAAAAAAGGGGAAAAACTAGGAAAAGAAAAAACCAAAAACCCAAAAAGGAAAGAAAGAAGGGGAAAAAAACTGCCAACATGGCCCACATCTGGAAACTGATTTCCCAACCCCAGAACAAAGAGCTCTGAAACTGTGGCTCCAAGTCTCCTGTTTGTGTTCTCCCATTATGTAAAAAGTCCTATAATAAAATCTAATGGAGCAGAAGCCCAAGAGCTGGCAAGGCTGTGGAATTTGTTAGCAAATGAGATCCATTCAGAAGTTCTTGTGGGGCTGTGTGTTGGACTTACAAAGCTATTAAGCTCAGAAAGGCTGCAGGAGCACGACAGCTTTTGGTTCCAGAGGGCTTCTCCCTATAGATCAGCCTTGGCTTAAATCACTTCTTCAATCCCAGCTAAACCACTGTGCCATTTCTCTTCCTTTCCATGGTCAGAAAGATCACTCTCACCAAAGTCTTGTGGCTGCACAAAGATAGGGAATCACTCTGGAAATGGAGAGGTGAGAAAGGGGAGGGGGGAAAAAGAACACAATGGGGAAGAGGAGCAACTCCAGAAATCAGAATTATTTCAGCAAGGGCAATGGGGGACAAAGAGCTCCTGAGAGAGATTTAGGATGTGTCCTTTTTAACAGAAGGGAGTTCTTCAGGGAGGGTTAAAAAGCTGCTGCTGCTGCTGCCACTTTGAACAGGGCAGAAGTTTCTATGTCAGAGAGAAATGGGAGGGGGAAGGGAAAAAAAAGCCATTTCAAAAACATGCAGTTTTTAATGTGAAAAACTGGGAGCCCATCACATTTGAATGGAAAGAAAATCCAGGCATTGTTGGGAAAGGGCAGAGTGCACCCCACAGGGACAGCAAGCAAAGCATTACTGGCTGGGAATTGTGGAGGAGGGGACAGTTATTTGAGGGCTCCAGAAGAAGATGCTTCTCTGACCTGCTTGATCCCACCCAGGTCACATACAGCCACATGCCCTTCAGCTGCCAGGTCCACCTTGGGTCTCCTGAACAGCAGCCCCACATTCTGGCACACAACTGAAGGCCAGGTCTCAGAATCACAGAATGGCAGAGATTGGAAGGGACCTCTGGAGATGATCCAGTCCAAACCCCCTGCCAAAGCAGGGCACCCACAGCAGCTTGCCCAGGAGCACAATGGCCAGGGGAGGTTGGGATCTCTCCAGAGGGAGAAGACTCCACAACCTCTCTGGACAGCCTTGTTCCAGGGTTCCAAAACCCTCACAGCAAAGAAAGTTTTCCTCACATTCAGGTGGTACCTCCTGGGTTCCAGTTTGTGCCCACTGCACCTTGTCCTGCCACTGGGCACCACTGAAAAGAGTCTGGTCCCATCCTCTGAGCCCCTACTCTTTAGCTATTGATCTGAAATGGGAAGATCCCCTCTGGGGCTGCTCCTCTCCAGGATAAACAACTCCAGGGCTCTCAGCCTTCCCTTCTCACAGAGATGCTCCAGGCCCCTCAGCATCCTTGTAGCCTCCACTGGAGTCTGCAGTAGTTCCCTGCCTGTCTTGAACTGGAGAGCCCAGAACTGGACACAATACTCCAAATGTGGCCTCAGCAGGGCAGTGCAGAGGGTGAGCACAGCCTCCCTTGACCTGTTGGGCACACTCTTCTTAATGCACCCCAGGAGACCATTGGACTTCTTGGCCCCCAAGAGCACATTGCTGGCCTGTGGTGAACTGTTGCCACCCACCAGCATTCCCAGGTCTCTCTCCACAGAGCTGCTCCCCATCAGGTCACCCCTGCCCTGCACTGGTGCAGGAGGTTGTTCCTCTCCAGGGGCAGGACCCTACACTTGCCCTTGGTTCCCCTGTGCCCAAGCCTCCAGCTTGCTCACGTCCTTTAGCTCCAAGCCAGAGTGATCTAGGAAGAGGCACCACAACTGGGTGCACATGGAGGGGGCCACAGTATTCAACAGCCTCCTGGCCCTCAACCTTTTCCTCCCTCCTCTCTTTTCTCACATGGCTGTGCTTATGTTCAGTGCTATGTTTGTGCTGTGTGCTGTGTTCAGTGCTGAATCACTGGACTTTGCCTTTCATCTGCACCCTTGGGAAGCGTTACAGGGATGGAAAGAGAAAGGCTCTCACTACTTAATAACACTTTCCAAGTACAAGGGAGAGGAGATTCCTGGAAAACCAGGTTAAGGCTGTCCAAAAACCTTCGAAGAAAACATGGCAAACTGTCTATAGCTAACTATTCATGGTGGGGATGGGAGTTTGACTACCCCTGAAGGCAAGAGACTGCTGCCCAGGTCTTAATCATCATTCTGGTTAGTCACTGAAAGCTAAACACATCGTGAGGAGGGCAGAAAGGGCTGCTGCAAACAAGCAGCCTCATTATTCTGCAGGAGCTCTTGTAGAGCCCACACAAATTTGCCTACATTGGGATTCTAAAAGGGACATGGAGCCAGGCCTTAGAATTCTGAACCCAAACTTCTCTCTCCATGCATGGAATTGCTCAAACAAGAGCAAGAATTGGTCAAAGCATTTGAATGTTAGGGGTTGGGTTTTTTTTTTTTCAATGAACAGTGGCTTTTCTTCAAAAAGAAAATTAATTTATGAGCATTTTCTCCTCCCCTCCTCCCTCAAGTTTTTTTTTTCCCCCCTATTTTTTGTTCCTTTCAGTAAACCCCAGAAAACAATAAACAGTTTTTCAGCTTTGTTTGCCTTCGTGCTTCCCCTGTGGCCTCCCTTCTCGTGGCAAAACAGAATGAAACCTGATGAGAAGGTGCAGGGGGGGGTGGGAATAAATAACACAAACTAACCAAATGCTTTCCTATTTGGTGTCCTTTAAAGCAGGTTGCCCAGGGAGGTGGTGGAAGCCTCAGCCCTGGAGGTGTTTGCAGCCAGGCTGGAGGTGGCTGTGAGCAACCTGCTGTGGTGTGAGGTGTCCCTGGCCACGGCAGGGGGGTTGGAACTGGCTGCTCCTTGAGGTCCCTTCCAACCCTGATAATTCTATGACTGCTCTGACAGGGCAGCCTGTGGAAGTGAAGAGCTGACTGGGTGTCTCCACACAACCCCAAAGAGCTGCCATCTCACAGAATCACCAAGGTTGGAAGAGACCTCAAAGATCATCAAGTCCAACCTGTCACCACAGACCTCATGACTAAACCATGGCACCAAGTGCCACATCAATCCCCTCTTGAATGCCTCCAGGGATGGGGACTCCACCACCTCCCTGGGCAGCACATTCCAGTGGCTAACAACTCTCTCGGTAAAGAACTTTCTCCTCACCTTGAGCCTAAACTTCCCCTGGTACAGCTTGAGACTGTGTCCTCTTGTTCTGGTGCTGGTTGCCTGGGAGAAGAGACCAACTGCTGCTTTTCTAGATGGCTTTGCTTGCATTTCACTATCCTTATGAGGAGAGGCTGAGGGAGCTGGGGTGGCTTAGCCTGGAGAAGAGGAGGCTCAGGGGAGACCTTCTTGCTCTCTACAACTACCTGAAGGGAGGTTGTAGCCAGGAGGGGGTTGGTCTCTTCTCTCTGTTCTCCTGTGATGCACTTGAATGGTGGATCTCAGAGGAGCCATCAGCCACAGAATCCCAGAATACAACCTCAAAGACCATCCAGTCCAACCCTCAACCCAGTCCTTGTAACACATGGCCACAACCTCCCCTTACCAGACCCACCTCTGCTGTATCTACTCCACCCAGAGCAATGAAGCTTCAGCCTCAGCTCTCCAGTCTGCAGCCTCCTTAGCAATACAGAATTGTTTAGGTTGGAAGAGACCTTTAAGATCATCAAGTCCAACCAGCACTGCCAGGTCACCACTGAACCATGTCACTCAGCACCACATCCACCTGGCTTTGAAGCCCCTCTAGAGATGGGGACTCCACCACTGCCCTGGGCAGCCTGTTCCAGGGCTTGACAACCCTTTTGGGGAAAAAATTGTTCTTCAAGTCCAACCTTTCCCTTGGTACAACCTCAGTCTGTTTCTTCTTTCCTATCACCTCTTCCTTGAGAGAAGACACCAACACCCTGCCTCACTTCAACAAGCTTTCAGTGAGTTGCAGAGATGCAAAAGGTCTCCCCTCAGACTCCTTTTCTCCAGGCTGAACACCACCAGTTCCCTCAGGTGCTCCTCACAAGACTTGTGCTCCAGGCCCTTCATTCTCTCTGAAATAATTTCTCTCATTTATGAGCATCAGAAACTCCCAACCCCCTGGTTTGCAGCCCAAAAGGCCTGAGTTAGCCACTAGTTGAGGACATCCCCCATCTCTTCCCTACCCTACTCATGTCCCCTCCCAGCCTGCCAGCTGACCTCAGCACACAGCAGCGCCCTCAGTTTCGCCCCAGCCAATCTATTTCTCACACTCCAGGACTACACAAGCTGGTGTAAGGTACAACTCTGCTCACTAAACACATTTTCCAGCCCTCATGCTTGCACAGGACAGTCTGCAGGTGACATCTGAGGGGAGCTGTGGGCTCCCAGAGTGGAGCAGGCACCTAACTCAGCCCGGGGATTTCTCAGGCGGCGTCAGCGCTTCGCCAAGGCTTTGACTCACGGCTTCTGAACGCTGCTGAGGCTGGCAATACTGACCAGCAGCTGGGAGAGGGTTTGATGATTTACTGAAGCCAGGGCATGGGCTTGTCAGGCTGATGGCTTTCAGTGCTGCAAGTCAAGCCTGCTGTGGATCTCAGCAGCCTACTGTCCCACGGAGACGACGCGGCCAAGTCCCGTCTCACCCGCTCCCCTCCCTCGAGGACGCTCCGGGGATGCCAAAGCGAGCCCCAGCCCTGGTCTTCACAGGAATCCATGAGAATATTGGCCTTTGGCACATTCGTGGAGACAAGGCCTTGCCCAAAGCACATACCAAGGGGATGAATCTCCCAGAAATATGATTTCTCTTTGCCTCATACCAAAACATTCATAGTAAGCCGGGGCGGCGCTGCGCAGCAAAACATTGGCAGGAGGAAACGCTCATAAAGAGCTAAGGCACTCAAAAAACACCCAGAAAAACCTCCCAGAAGAAACAAACAGAAGAAGAATATGCTGCCCATTCAGACACAAAAATGCTAACAGAGTAATGCTGTCTCATGATGAAACCGAAATGTTTACATGGAGGCAGCGCAGAATTCCTTTGGCTGGCAAACACGAGAAGCATCTCCCACAACCCGCTGCTCTGAGGGGCAAAGGGGAGAGAGAAGAGGGGAGGAAAAGTAGGGGAGGATGAAGGGAAAGGGAGGGAAAACAGGAGGAAAAATAAGGGGGGAGGGGAGGATGAAAGGAAGGGGAGAGAAAACAGAGAAGGAAAAGTAGGGGGGGAGGGGGGATGGAAGGAAGGGGAGAGAAAACAGGAGGAAGAGTAGGAAGTGAGGGGAGGATGAAGGGAAGGGGAGAGAAAACAGAGGAGGAAAAGGAGGGGGTGAGGGGAGGATGGAAGGAAGGGGAGAGAAAATGGAGGAGGAAAAGGAGGGTGGGAAGGGAGGATGAAAAGAAGGGGAGAGAAAACAGAGGAGGAAAAGTAGGGGGGAGGGGGGATGGAAGGAAAGGGAGAGAAAACAGAGGAGGAAGAGTAGGAAGTGAGGGGAGGATGAAGGGAAGGGGAGAGAAAACAGAGGTGGAAAAGTAGGGGGAGAGGGATGGAGGAAAGGAAAGACAGAGAAAACAGAAGGAAGAGTAGGGGGGGAAGGGAGAACAAAAGGAAGAGGATAGAAAAACAGGGAGAGGGATACAGATTAAGAGATAGACTGAGAAGGAAGCAATGGGGCAGGGAGGAGGGCAGAGAGCAGAGTTCATCTTAGGGAGCCTTCTGCTCCCTGTTTACCTGACAGTAGCCAGATTTAGAACCACAGAGCTGTCGAGATTGAGAGAGACCTTTTGAGATCCTCAAGTCCAACCACTCACCTAGAGTTCACAACCCCATCACCACTGCTAAGCCACCACCACTAAATCACCTCCTAAGCACCACCTCCATGTGTCTCTTAAATACCTCCAGGGATGGTGACTCCACCACCTCCCTGGGCAGCCTCTTCCTGCGCCGGAGAAACCTTCCTGTGAAGAAATCTTTCCTGAGAGCCAACCTGGCACCACAATCTGTTGGCATCTCCTTTACACAACAACAACAACAAAGTCATTTGCTTCACTTCCCCCCCTCTCCAGAACAACAAACCCAAACAACACAAGCAGATCCCTACCAGAGGCTGCCAACAGCATGCACACACACACACACACCACAAAGTTAGGCTGCCCAAAGGGGCCGAGGCAGTGGGAAGAATGTCTCACTTATTAATGAATTTGTTCTATATTCATGTCATTACAGATAATTACATGCTAGTTCCACAGCCTGAGCCTTCCTCAGCCAGCAATGGTGAAGTGATTCATGACTGACAGTTGCACAACGTGGCTGCCAGTGACCTCATCATCTTGCATGGAAAATCCTCTCCAGATACATGCGTGAGCAGTGACTCACTTTGACACCTTGGGCTGACATTTGTGGCCCAGGCCAAGCCTGTCAGTAAGACAAAGGCACTTCTTGTGAGGCTTCCAAGCCCTGCAGTTGGGTATGGAGCACACAGGAGCAAGCAGGGAAAGGTAGTCCTCAAATATGGGCTCTGCTCCCGCTCTGCTCTGCCCTAGGGAGACTGCATCTGGAGTCCTGTGTCCAGTTCAGGAGAGACAGGGAACTGCTGGAGAGAGTCCAGGGCAGGCTAACAAGATGCTGAGAGGCCTGGAGCATCTTACAGGTTGGGCTTGATGATCTTTGAGGTCTCTTCCAACCTTATTGATTCTATGACCTCTCTGTGGAGCAAAGGCTGAGAGCCCTGGGGCTGCTGAGCCTGGGGAAGAGCAGCCCCAGAGGGGATCAGAGCAATGCTCAGCAAGAGCTGAAGGGTGAGGGGCAAGAGGCTGGGGCCAGACTCTTTTCAGCGGTGCCCAGGGACAGGACAAAGGAAAATGGGCACAAACTGGAACCCAGGAGGTCCTACCTGAACATGAGGTAAAAAACTTCTTCGGTGTGAGGGTTCTGGAGCCCTGGAGCAGGCTGCCCAGAGAGGTTGTGGAGTCTCCTTCTATAAAGACACTCAAAACCTGCCTGGACACATCCCTGTGTGACTTGCCCTAGGTGACAGAGGAATTGGACTCATCTCCAGAGGTCCCTTCCAACCCCTGCCATGCTGGGATTCTTTGATTCAGTTCATGCATGCAGCAGCCAAGTGAGCTGGCACAAGAAAATACTCCAGGCAGCAGCACTTCTCCAGCAGCACCCAACACCAGCACTGAGGAGCGCAAGGCATGGAGTCCATTTTGCTGCCATGCCAAGGAAAACAGATGGAATACTCTGCCCAGCACTCCAAGTCCAGAAGCAGGAACACCCCAGAAAGCCCTCAGGAACCAAGACAGGCCATTCCATGCAGAGAGAAGAGACTGCAGCATCGGCAATCAGCAGAGACAGCAAAGTGCTGTGGGACAGCCTCGATTAGAAGAGGAAATGTCACACAAGGCAGCACTCAGATGCTGCTCAGGAGGAGCTGCTTGCAGCACCTATTTGTTCCCATCTTGCCAAGCTACCAGTGAGCCCAGGGCAATAGGTGGTCACTTCCAGGAGCCCTAAGCAGCACTTTAAGGGTCTCACATCCTCGTGAGGGTGCAAGAGAAGGCATGACAGCACCAGCTCTCCCCACTGGCCCCCAGGGAACACTCTACTCACCACAGCCATGCCCCTGGCCTGCATCCCTCTGGCCCTGCAGCAGTCAGTGCCACCCACTCACGTGCCTGCCAAGCCATGCTGCTGCTGCCCTGACTGGAGCTGCTTCTTGTCCTACATCAATACCAAAAAATACCCAAGCCCAGCTCTCCCCTGGCTGCCATGCAGTGCATTCCAGTTCCTCCCAGTCAGTGTTTGTGCAGTGTTTTCAATGCATGAAGCATTCTATGCAATGCTAACTATTATCATAATGTTCCCCTCCTTCCAGCCAGCCCCACGGCCACATTCCCCACCTCCCATTTTAGCACGTCCATGGCATCAGGAATTACCCTGTTTTCATTTACCCTGCCCTCTGCCATCTGATCCCAGCCCCCAGAAGCTTTAAATAGTCTGCATTATGATGAAGGCTTGTTAGAACTTGTCCCTAATCACTCCAGGAATAATCCTTGATGGCTTGTTTCAGGCTGTGTGGGGGAATGTCTGCGAAGCAGCAGAGCTCCTGGCTTCCCCAGGTCCCTCCTAGAAGAGGAGTTAAAGGTTCATGCCCAGCACAGAACAAATGGCACATTGTGGGGGTCATGTCCACCAAGGAACCCCTTGGTCTGGACATGTTAAGAGTGAAGACCTGGAAAGGTGCAGCTCTGAAGGGAAGGAGCTGACCATGCCAGGGGTTGATGTTGTGTGGTACTACTGTGTTGGTGAGCACTGGGCCCAGTTCTGGGCTCCCCACCTCAAGAGACACAAGGAACTACTGGAGAGAGACCAACAGAGCCTACAAAGATGCTGAGGGGCCTGGAGAAGCTCTGTAAGGAGCAGAGGCTGAGGGGCCCTGGGGCTGTTGAGCCTGGAGAATAGAGTAGAGTAGAGTAGAGTAGAGTAGAGTAGAGTAGAGTAGAGTAGAGTAGAGTAGAGTAGAGTAGAGTAGAGTAGAATAGAATAGAATAGAATAGAATAGAATTAACCAGGTTGAAAGAGACCTTTGAGATCATCAAGTCCAACCTATCACCCAACACCATCTGATCAACTAAACCATGGCTCCAGGCACCCCATCCAGTCTCTTCCTAAACAGCTCCAGGGATGGTAACCACCACCTCCCTGGGCAGCACATCCCAATGGCCAATAACTCTTCCTGTGAAGAATTTCTTCCTAACCTCCAGCCTAAACCTCCCCTGGCACAGCTTGAGACTGTGTCCTCTTGTTCTGGTGCTGCTTGCCTGGGAGAAGAGACCAACCCCCACCTGGCTACCAGAGGGAATCTGCTCAATGCTCAGCAAGAGCTAAAGGGTGGGGGGCAAGAGGCTGGGGCCAGACTCTTGTCAGTGGTGCCAGGGACAGGACAAGGGGCAATGGGCACAGACTGGAGCCCAGGAGGAAAGAATTCATTGGGGTGAGGGTGCTGGAGCCCTGGAGCAGGCTGCCCTGAGGGGCTGTGGAGTCTCCTTCTCTGGAGAGATTCCAACCCCAGCTGGGCATTGTGCTCCTGGGCAAGCTGCTGTGGGTGCCCTGCTTTAGCAGAGGGCTGCACCAGATGATCTCCAGAGGTCCCTTCTAACAGCTCCCATGCTGGGGTTTTGTGACAGATTCCAAGCAGCAGAAATTAACCTGCTCTGTATCTGCCTGGATGCTACAACTGCTCCCCCCAGAGCTGTTCTCATCCCAGCTGCTCCCAGAGCTCACACTGTGGTCACTTGCAGCACTCCTGTTACCTGGACCACCACCAAGTCAGGGGCTTGACAAAAGGGAGCAAGGGAAGCTGCCCAACACCTGGGTGGAAAAGGGGCAGGGGGGGGAAGGAGGAGCTGCATGAAGTCACTGCAACAGAGATAGGTGTTCAGCCTTGAGACACTGAGCACCAGGGGTGCCCAGGCAGTGAGGCTGCTGAAGGGACCACAAGCTGCTAAAGGAGAGGTTTGGAAAAGCTGGAGAAGCCATGCTGGAGAAGGTCCAGTTTCTTGAGGTGGAGTTAGCTGGCTCACAGCAGTGCTCACCTTCCAGTATGGACACAGCAGGCAGCACCATGAAATAATAGCAATAAAAAGCTCTTCAAAGGGCAAACCCTTCCAGTGCTGTGGTCCAGGGAGGATTGTGCAAAGGCAGCCTCATTGCTCTGTGCTGCAGACAGCCACACAGCCAGAGCTGAATGCATCTTACCCAAGAGCACTCAGCAACACCAGTGACAGAGCCAAGTTGTGAAGGGGCTTTGATATCTTCATCATGGAGCAAAATGTGGCTGCTCAGTCCCCCTGGAATCCTAGGCCACAAATCTGGGGTCACAGGAGCAGGGACATTGCAGCTCTTCAGGAAGGCAGGGATTTGTGCTGTAACACAAAGTCAGGCTTAAGCTCAGACACAGCAAAAGCATGCAATGGTTTGGGGGGGGGAAGGGACCTCAAAGAGCCAATCACCCTGCCATGGGCAGGGACACCTTCCACTAGACCAGGCTGCTCAAGGCCCTTTCCAGCCTGTCCTGGAACACCTCCAGGGAGGAGGCATCCACAGCTTCCCTGGGCAACCTGTTCCAGTGCCTCACCACCCTCACTGTAAGGAATTTCCTCTTACAATCCAGTCTGAATCTACCCCCCTCAAGCTTCAATCCATTCCTCCTTGCCCTAGCACTGCAAGCCCCTCATGAAAGAACATCCCTGCCCATCTTTCTCGCAGCCCCCCCCCCCCTCAGGCACTGCCAAGGCTGCTGCTTGGCTTCCTGATGGGCAGAACCAAGACTGTCTGCCCTCTTTCAGCCAAGGTGTTGGCAAGCAGGGCAGGAACTCAAGCACACTCATCACTAAGGCATGAGGGATGTTTCTCCAAGGTGGAAAGTCAGATTTTGCACCAGGAGAAACCTGGGGCAGAGACCCACAGAGGCACAGGCTCCTTGCAGCTGCAGAGACTGCTGTAAGGGTGGCACAGCCAAGGAAACCATGTCCTCCAACACAGGCAAGATGAACCAAGCCTGGAGAGGAGCAAGAAAAGAGCTGCCCCTAAAATAAACACATGCAGACATAAATCAAGCTGTGAAAGCAGGTCCTACTTCAAAGTTGAACCTCAAGCTGAAAAACACAGGAACAAGCAGGCATTCCTAGAGAAGCTCCCCTCAAAGGGGAGCCTGAGGACACAGAGGGCAAAGCCTTATCCTAATGGATGTTCAAGTAAACACACCGGGGGGTCCTCACTATTTCACCATGTGGACCTCACTGAGATGTCCAAATTAGAAGCCCAGGCTCCCTGCAAACTCCACAGAGAGGGGCAAACATTTTTTGACAGTGATTCAGAGCCTGGAGGGTAGGAACCCAGCTCCTGTTCTACTTATGTGGTCCAAACCACCTCCCCCCCCGCCAGCGGTGCCTTGCCCTCTCTTCAGCGCACACTCAGGGGTTAGGCAGCCCCAGCTCAGCTCCTGCATGCAGTGGTGAATGTTACACAATGGCAGTGAATTCCTGGAATCTCCTCTCTGTGGCAAGCACAGGATGAGCCCAGAGGGAAGTGAGTGGAGAATCTCAGATGGGGAACCTGATGCAGTTCTCACAGGGCTGGGGTGGCAGAGAGGCAGCAAATGTGAGTTCCTTTCTTATTTTGGCTCACTCATGAAGCCTGGCATTGTGTAAAGGTGGGCAAAGGAGAATGAGCATCATCCATCACTGGCCATGGAGATAAAATGGCTTTGTTCTCAATGGCAGAGAGTAAAAGCTGAGCTTGACCAGATGATAAAAGCAGATTTTATCAATCATGGAATCATAGAATGGTTTGGGCTGCAAGGGACCTTTAGAGGTCATCCAGTCCAACCCCCCTGCAGTCAACAGGGACTTCTGCAGCTGGAGCAGGTTGCCCACAGCCCCAAATAACCTCACATGGAATGGTTCCAGGGATGGGACATCTACCACCTCCCTGGGCAAGGCTCTCACCACTCTCAGCACAAAACATTTCTTCCTTTTCTTTAGTCTGAATCTCCCTCTTTGAATTCAAACCTTCGTCCCTCCCTGTCCTGTCACAACAGGCTCTGCTCAAAGGTCTGTCCCCAGCTTTCTGATCAGTCCTGAAGGGCCACCAGAAGGTCTACTTGGAGGCTTCTTTTCTCCAGGCTGAACAAGCCCCAACTCTCTCAGCCTGGCCTCACAGCAGAGTGCTTCCAGTCCTGCAGGTAGGGTCTCAGCAGAGGGACAGAATCCCCTTCCTGCCTCTGCTGCCCCTGCTGCTGGGGGATCAGCTTTGTACCCACCAGTGCCTCAAGTCCTTCTCCACAGGGCTGCTCTCCAGCCCTTCATTCCCAGGCTGCACTGATACTGGGGGTTGCCCTGACCCAGGTGTAGGACTTTGCACTTGGCCTTGATGACCCTCCTGAAATTCACCTGGGCCTACTTCTCCAGTTCACCCAGGTCCCTTATGGACAGATCCTGTCCCTCATGCATGCCAACACCACCACTCAGCTTGGTGCTGGCAGCAGACAGGCTGAGGGTGTCCTCAATCCCACTGCCTACCCTACAGAGGTGCTCCAGGGAGAGCAGGCACCAACTGGAATCAAGCAGCAGAAGCTTTCCCTGAGCTCAGGCAGACTGAAAGCTGTTGACTAAACCCAAACAAAGAGTGGTGGTGGTGGGGGTGGTGGTGGTGGTGGTGGTGGTGGTGGTGGTGATGATGATGACTGAATTTGACCTTGACAAAAAGAGCAGCACCAGCTCTGGATGCATTCAGCATCAGTTGCCACCAGCACCACCCCCCACCCCCAGCACATGAATAACTTAGCCCTAAGTTCACTGTTGTGCTCTTGACAGGTTATCAAGGCAGGAAAGCCACATTCTCTTCAAGCATGGAAAAAATAAATACATCCAGGAACAGAGGAGGTAAAAGAGCTGAGCAGGGTCTGCTAGGTGGGACATTGTGGCACCTTATCAGGCCCCAGATGCATGAGATCAGCAATGCCAGCTGGAACCCACTGGGGCTTATCTGGGCACTCAGGAGTGTAGGAAGAACGAGAGCCAGAGGAGTTTTATTCCACATGAATCCCTGAATGCTGCCACTGGAGATAAGGAGCCAAGTCCCAGGTTATACTGAGTCAATGACAAATCTAAGCTTGACTTCATCTGGGCTGGGCTTTCCTGCCCAGCATCCAAGGGTAAAAGCCACACTAAGCACAGGAAAAAGGCAGCAGAAACCACTGAAGCCCTTCACAGCTTGTTTTGAGGCCACTGGGAACCTGTCTGCATCAGCTGGGAAAGGTGGCTGATGATTTCTTTGCTCAGCCAGCACCCAGCCTGCTGTTCTGAGGCTTAGGGTTGGGTGTTTTTAGGGCTTAGGGGTCAGGTTTGGTAACTGAGGATGTGACCCCATGCCAAAAGCAACTGTTGAACAGTTTGACTGCTGTTGGAAGAGGCACTTGGATGAGCATCCTGACCTGGAGCAGGAACAGTGTGGCCAGCAGGACCAGGGCAGGGATTGTCTCCCTGTACTCAGCACTGGTGAGGCCACACTTCAAATGCTGGGTTCAGGTTTGAGCCCCTCAGTACAAAAAGGACACTGGGGTGCTGGGGCAGGTCCAGAGGAGGGCAAGAAAGGTGGCAAGGGGGCTGGAGAACAGGGCTGGTGAAGAGTGGCTGAGGGAACTGGGGTTCTTCAGGCTGGAGCAAATGAGGCTGAGGGGAGAACTCATTGCTCTCTACAACGCCATGAAAGGAGGTTGGAGCCAGGCTGTTCACCCAGGGGAGTTACAGGACAAGAGGAGATGGCCACAAGTTGTGTCAGGGGAGGTTTAGGTTGGACACAAAGCACGATTTTTTCAACTGAAAGGGTCATCAAGCCCTGGGGCTGCCCAGGGAAGTGGTGGAGTCAGCATCCTTGAAGGGATTGTAAAGCCAGGCAGAAGCCCAACACCTCCTAGGAAAGGGGATCTCTCCTAATGACAGCAAAGCTGCCTGGAGGGATGCAGGACACCTTGGTACCACGAAGAAAGATGGGCAAAGGATTGTTTTGGTGCTTCTCAGCACCTCCCAGAAAGGGGAACCTTTCCCAGTCACATCCAAGCTGCCTGGAGGGATGCAGGTCACCTTGGTACCACCAAGAGAGACGGGCAAGGGATTGCTTGGGCTTTTCCCAACACCTCCCAGGAAAGGGGATCTCTCCTAATGACAGCAAAGCTGCCTGGAGGGATGCAGGTCACCTTGGTACCACCAAGAAAGATGGGCAAAGGATTGTTTTGGTGCTTCTCAGCACCTCCCAGAAAGGGGAACCTTTCCCAGTCACATCCAAGCTGCCTGGAGGGATGCAGGTCACCTCGGTACCACCAAGAGAGATGGGCAAGGGATTGCTTGGGCTTTTCCCAACACCTCCCAGGAAAGGGAATCTCTCCTAATGACAGCAAAGCTGCCTGGAGGGATGCAGGTCACCTTGGTACCACGGAGAGAGACGGGCAAGGGCTTGTTTTAGCTCTCCTCTGGGTGTGTGGCCTTTTCACGGGGCCGGGGCGGAGGCGCGGAGCCTCCCTCTCGCTGCCTCTGGGCTGTCACCTTCCATTAAGCAGCTGGTGGTGGGGAGAAGGGGAGGGAAAAGCCAGCAGTGGGCTCGGTTTGCTGTTTTTGCGGGCACTTTACAACTTCAAAGGCTTCCCCCTGGTTCACAGGGGGCAAGGGGCAGAGGTCAGTAGGCACAGTTTGACCTCCCTTTCACCTCCTCCCCGAAAGGCAGAGACGCACACACACGCAGCGCCCAGACACCGAGAGGAGGCAGAGAAGGAAGAGGACATCTTGGCAAACACTTTTGATCCTCTAATCTTTCTTCACCTTAGTGCTGTGGAGGCTTTGTCCAGCAGACAAAGTGCCCTTTGGAGTCTGACACTTCCATGCTGGACCCTTTCTCCTCCTCCTCCTCCTCCTCTCCAAGAAGGAAATAAAGCAACGCTGCAAGCCAGAACTGAAATCAGAAATGCTGCTGCTTCCCAGGGCTTCTTTCTCTCTTCCCCCTCCTGTCTGCTTTTGGGTTGGGATTTGTGGGGGGGGGTTTGGGTTCTTTCTTTCTTTCTTCCTTCCTTTCTTTCCTTCCTTTCTTTCCTTTCTTTTTCTTTGTTTCCTTTCTTTTTCTTTCTTCCCTTCATTTCTTTTTCTTTCTTTCCTTTCTTTTTCTTTCTTTCCTTTCTTCCTTTCCGTCCTTTCTTTCTTCCTTCCTTTCTTCCTTCCTGCGTTTCTTTCTCTTTCTGTCCTGCCTTACGTTCCTTCCTTTCTTTCTCTCTTTCTTTCTTTCCTTCCTTCCCTTCCTTCCTTTCTTTCTCTTTCTTTCTTTCCTTCCTTTCCTTCCTTCCTTCCTTTCTCTCTTTCTTTCTTTCCTTCCTTCCCTTCCTTCCTTTCTTTCTCTTTCTTTCTTTCTTTCCTTCCTTTCCTTCCTTCCTTTCTCTTTCTTTCTTTCTTTCCTTCCTTTCCTTCCTTCCTTTCTCTTTCTTTCTTTCTTGCCTTCTTTCCTTCTTTCTTTCTTTCTCTTTCTTTCTTTCTCTCTTTCTTTCTCTTTCTTTCTTTCTTCCTTCCTTCCTTTCCTTCTTTCTTTCCTTCTACTCTTTTTGATTGGTTTGTTGTTGATTTGTGTTTTTTTTCCTCTCTCTCCCCTCCTAGCTAGATATCTCTCCATCTCTCTATAAACCCCACCACTGCACATGAGGGAGGGAGTAAAGCAGGAGTGATTGTTCCAGCATGGGATGGGGAAAAGAAAATGCCTTTTTCTTGTCTTTAAAGACAGCAGTGGTGTATTTTTTCCTCTTTTTTTGATCCCCCCCCCCCCCTTTTTTTTTTTTCTATTTATTTGATGGGGAGGTCTCTCAGCCTGGGGCACAGAGGAACAAGTTGGGGGTTTCAGAAAGCTCTCCACAGCTGGTGATTCTATCCCTTGCAGTGCCTACAAAGACATTGAGAAAGCAGCAGAGAAAGTAAACAGTATCACTTCTGGGGATGGAGAGGGGGGAGAGGAGGAGGGGGAGGGGGGCAGAGGAGGAGGAGGAGAAGAGAGGCAGATGAAATTTAAACTGGCCATCAGCCCAGCCACCAACTTAAAACAATACAGGGAGAGGAAGCCAAAAAGGAAAGAAAAACAGAGAGGGGTGTGTATGGAGACACACTCTGTGTGTGTGTGTGTGTGAGCATGCAAAGCTGAGCAGGAGCAAGGAGAGGAAGGGATGAGGTTGCAAGGCAAGGTCTTGGGAGCCATCCCTGGAGGTCCATCATGGAGCAGAAGGGCTTGCAGGGGGGAGGTTTTGGGGGCAGAGTGTGAATAAGTCCACAAGCATTTCCAAGCAAGCTGGCAGAGCAGAGCTGTGCACCTCAAGAGTGAGAGGAGGAAAACCACAGGGTCTAGAAATAGCAGCCTGAGCCTTGTCACCTCCTGGCATCCTCAAAACCAGAGGACAAGAAAGGGGCAGGCAGGTCTGGGCTGAGATCTGGTGAGTGATGCTCTCCCAGCTGGCACCAGGCAGACTCAGGCTACGTTCCTCTTGCAGCTGGCTCTGGGAATCATGCTCCTGCTGGGCTGGAGGCAGGTCCATGGTAAGCTGCTGCCTTTCCCAAGCAGTTTGGTTTGACAGGACAAGAGAAAACACAGAGGCAGGGCCGTGTGGTGCTCTGCAGCTCCAAATTGGGTGTTTACTACTACACAAGGCACGAGCTTGGTGCAGCTTGGTCCAAGCCTGTACAAGCCCTCCTCACACAGACTGGTCCTGGATGCTGGCTGGGGTTCAATCATCACCTTCCAGAATAGGTCTGGCTGTGTTAGATCTTCTCTGGTCATGTTGACCATGATCTCACTGGAATGAGGTTAGTCATCTTCGCGTGGGGGAAGGGAGAGGCAGGCCTTGCTGGAACACCCAGCAGCCTGGGGAAGGCTAACAAGCCTGCCTTCAGAGATGTCTATATGTGGACCTCAGCAGAAGGGCAGTTGGAAAGCCTCTGGAGACACAGTGTGCCTTAAAAGGACCAGGCCAGCCTGTTCTTCAGGCTACCCATCCAGCTTTCTGCTACCTCTCCCACAAGGAGGAGTCAGGCATCCTGCAGGTTGATGTGTCCTCTAAAGTGCTCCAGCAACTGCCCTCTCCTCCAAGGAACTGCACAAATGTCACAGCTGGAAGCTGCAAGCTCCATGCTCCTCTCCTCATGTGGGAGAGCAGCAACACAGATACACTGCTGGCTGAGCTTTAGAGCCCTTGGTGGTACTTGAGAGCCACGAGCTGCCTGTCACCAGCTTGGGAAGACAAGATGCATCCTAACAGAGGCCCAAGTGTGCCAGGCTTTGCAGCTTCTCCATATGGCCATGGCCAGAACCAGACCTCTCTGGTAAATACAGCAAACAAGCACTGCACCCCTCCAAGGGATTCTTCAGTTCCCCCCACCTCAAGTCTCTGTGAAGATTTGGTATGGATTCAACTGACCTGGCAGCTTCCCCAAGGGCTTATTGCCCCCTTGCCTCCTTGGCACTGAAAATCTACCTGAAAAAGCTTCAACTGCTACTACTACTACACCCTCAGCCTAGGAGGAGAGGCTGAGGGAGCTGGGGTTGCTTAGCCTGGAGAAGAGGAGGCTCAGGGGTGACCTTATTGCTCTCTACAACTACCTGAAGGGAGGTTGTAGCCAGGTGGGGCTTGGTCTCTTCTCCCAGGCAAGCAGCACCAGAACAAGAGGACACAGTCTCAAGCTGCACCAGGGGAGGTTTAGGCTGGAGATGAGGAAAATTACTCTTTCTTCCTAGAAAGAGTAATTGGCCATTGGAATGTGCTGCCCAGGGAGGTGGTGGAGTCCCCATCCCTGGAGGTGTTCAAACAGGGATTGGATGTGGCCCTTGGAGCCATGGTTTAGCAGTCATGAGGTGTTGGGTGACAGGTTGGACTTGATGATCTCTGAGGTCTTTTCCAACCTTATTGATTCTGTGATTCTATGAAATGATGCTTGGAGGTACAGGGTGCTGGTAATGAGATCCTTCAGCATCCCACTGGGAATGGCCAAGAGCTGAGCATTTCATGCAGACCTAAGTGGCTGATGGCACTGCAATGAGACCTAGTTTTGGTTCCACCACACTCTGGAAGCCATGCACTGGATACCCACAGGTAGTTTTGTGCTTCAATGATGCAAGTTGCAGCAGGAGAAAATCTAGTTGGGCATTAAGGATAAAGATTCACATTTCATGTAAAACAAACCCTGGAGCAGGTTGCTCTTCAGCCTCAGAGAGGATCAAAATTGGCCCAGGCAAGGCCCTGAGCAACCTGAATGTGGTCCTGCTCTGCAAGAGCTTGAACCAGATGATCTCTGGAGGTCCTTTCCAACCTCTATTAGTCTGTGATCAAGGAGGCCATGTCAGAACCTGCCCAAGACACACAGAGTACCTCATGGCCAAGTACAAACAGCAGCATGGAGGCACCCCTGTTGTGGGCTTTCCAATACAAATATTGCTGTGGTTACCTCTGGATTAAAACAAACCCTTGGGAAGCAGACAAGCAGCACCAGGTAACGACAGAGTCATGCTGAAATGAGAGACTCCAAGGTGTGGATTCTGTGAGCCCACAACCTCCACAGGGATTCAGCTCCACCCAAACCCTACAACAGAAGAGTCACAGGATCAGAGGAGGTTAGGGGTTGGAAAGGACCTCTGGAAGTCTTTCAATTCCAACCCCCCCGCCAGAGCAGGAGCAGAGAATCCAGCACCAGGCACAGAGCAACACATCCAGATGGGGCTGGAAAGGCTCCCAGAGGAGACTCCACAACCTCCCAGCCTGCTCCAGGGCTCTGTGACCTGCAGAAGTGCAGAAGTTCCTCCTCATGCTGAGGTGGAACCTCCTGTGCTGGAGTTTCTATCCATTGCTCCTTGTCCTGTCACAGGGTGCAAGTGAGCAGAGCCTGTCCCCTGCCTCCTGACCCCCAGCCCTCAGATATTGATGAACATTCATTAGATTCCCTCTCAGTCTTCTCTTCTCCAGACTAAGCAGCCCCAGGGCTCTCAGCCTCTCCTCACCAGCAGGTCTCCAGTCCCTTCATCATCCTCCCAGCCCTCCACTGGACTCTCTCCAGCGGGTCCCTGTCCCTCTCGAACTGGGGAGCCCAGAGCTGGACACAGTATTCCAGGTGAGGTCTCATTAGGGCAGAGTAGAGGAGCCAGCAGACCATCACTAGCACACTTCAGGTGGCCCTCTCACCCCAGATGGGGCAGAGCCTGGTTTGCAAGACAACTCATCAGGAGCAGATCACCAGCCTCCATTTAAACCCTGACCAAGAGCCATCTCACTCTCCACTCCTAAGAGCACAGTGCTTTGCTTTCACCCAAGCGAGTCCACATTCACTTTCCCTGCTGGAAGGGCACCGAGGTGTCTTGGGGAGGGCAAAGGAGGGTTTCACAGATAAGCAGCATCTTCACCTACCTGGGCACGTGGCTAGCAAATACAAAGATCACCATCTAGTGGCTCGCAGGGAAGGTACCGACTGTGGTACACAAGCCTGCTGAGCACCAGCAACGGGGCTGCTGCCGCACAGCACAACTGACTCCTCGGCAAGTTAGGCACCTGTGCGACCACAGAGATGGCCAAGGGCCTGGCCCGCTGAAAAGTGCTGTTCCTCCCTCCCTGCAGTCAAAGGCTGACCCCTTCCCCATCACCCTTTTCTCCCCCTGCCCCACACAGGGTGTGGGCACGTGGTGAGGGAGCTTAGTGCTCAGGTGTCTGCTGTAAAGCAGGCAAAGCCCTGCAGCAGTTAGTGTAAGGAGCCAGGAGCTGGCAGGGGTTGATGCAGCCCATCCTTTTGTAAGGGAGAGGAAGGTAGATAAGATGAATCCTGTTGATGAGGTCCCACAACCTGGAAAACCAATTAGCAGCAAGCCTCTGGAAGGCTTGGCCTGTGAGCAGCCCATGAAATAGTCTATTCCAGCTCCTTTCCCTTTGCCTCAGCTGCAAACCATTCAGGACACAATATTCCTGAACTACTCCCCGGGGGATAGACAAAACCTTTGCTTCCCTCAAACAGCCCTGAGGAACTCTGCTCCTTGTCCTCCCTGCCATCATGACAGGCACCTCTTTGAAGTGCTGCCTGGCCCAGGCAATGCACTACACCAACACAACCAGGATGCCTCCAGCACACGAGGCAGACCAAGTGCTTCCTCAGAGCTTCTAGGGATGGTCTGGCTGGCCCAGAACAAATACCACATGTGGCTATTTACTTCAGAGCCATGCCACAGAGCAGTGAATGGGTCAGACACTGCAGTGGGGCACTGAATGCCACCAGATGAGGCCAGATCACAGACTCAACCAGGTTGGAAAGGACCTCAGAGATCAGCAAGTCCAACCTATTACCTAATACCTAACACCTCCTGACAACCATGGCTTTTTTGAGCACCTCCAGGGATGGGGACTCCACCACCTCCCTGGGCAGCACATTCCAATGGCCAATTCCTCTTTCTGGGAACAACTTTCTCCTCACCTCCAGCCTAAACCTCCCCTGGCACAGCTTGAGACTGTGTCCTCTTCTTCTGGTGCTGCTTGCCTGGGAGAAGAGCCCAACCCCCACCTGGCTACAACCTCCCTTCAGGTCTGAAGCTAACAGAGGACACAGTTTAGTTCTAGACTCCTGTCACTCCCTGACACCCTCAAAAGTCCCTCCCCAGCTTTCTTGGAGCCCCCTTCAGATACTGGAAGGCCACAATTAGGTCTCCTGGGAGCCTTCTCCTCTCCAGCCTGAACAGCCCCAACTCCCTCAGTCTGTCCTCAGAGCAGAGCAGCTCCAGCCCTCTGCTCCTCCTCGTGGCCCTTCTCTGGACACTTCTGCACATAAATTCAGTCACACTGCACATTCCTAATGGCCTCCTTGCAAGCATTAAACATTTTGGAGGGCTTAATGGAAGTGGTTGTCATCAGTCAGGATGGCCTTCAGTGGCCAAGAAGGTCAACAGCATCCTGGCCTGGATCAACAATAGTGTGGCCAGCAGGACCAGGGCAGGGTTCATCCCCCTGCACGCAGCGCTGGTGAGGACACAACCCAAATACTGGGTTCAGTTTTGGGCCCCTCACTAAGATGGACATTGAGGTGCTGGGGTGGGCATAGAGAAGGGCAACACAGCTGGGGAAGGGTCTGGAGAACAGGTCTGGTGAGGAGCAGCTGAGGGAAGTGGGCTTGTTTAACCTGGAGAAGAGGAGGCTCAGGGGAGACCTTCTTGCTCTCTACAACTCCCTGAAGGGAGGTTGTAGCCAGGTGGGGCTTGGTCTCTTCTCCCAGGCAAGCAGCACCAGAACAAGAGGACACAGTCTCAAGCTGTGCCAGGGAAAGTTTAGGCTGGAGGTGAGGAGAAAGTTCTTCCCAGAAAGAGGAATTGGCCATTGGGATGTGCTGCCCAGGGAGGTGGTAGAGTCACTGTCCCTGGAGGTGCTCAAAAAAGGCTTGGATGTGGCACTTGGAGCCATGGTTTAGCTGTCAGGAGGTGTTAGGTATTAGGTACTAGGTTGGACTTGATGATCTCTGAGGTCTTTTCCAGCCTGGTTGATTCTATGGTAGCTATCTCTAGGTGACACATGTGTCTGTGCCAGTCAGGCTCCTGTTAAAGCCTCTGGAGAAATGAAGCCCTGCAGAAGGAATTCATGCTGGCCACGAGGTCTGTGGTGACAGGCTGGCCTCGATGAGGTCTCTTCCAACCTTGGTGACTCTGTGATCAGTGTGGGACAAACTCACCTTTGGGGATGCTCAGCCCTTTCTCTTTCTTCAAAGAGTGCAGACAAAGGTGGGGGTCGCAGAGAGCTCCTTCCTTCGAGCTGGGGGAGCGCCGCGGTGCCGCGCCGGGCTGGGGATCTGCGGAGCCCTCAGGATGAAGCTGCTCAGCGCTCCCAGGGGCTGCAGTGGCCTCCAGGGGGACTTTGCATCCGGCCCCAGCGAGCCAGGGATGATTTTCCATAGTCTCAGCAGTAGCTTCTGCGAGGCTGAAGGGCAGGTCCCCTGCAGACCAGAAGCAAAACTCAGCTCAGTGGGGCCAAGAAACCACCACATGCCTTTAAGTGCGTTTGGCTGCTGAAGGGCAGCTCCAGTGGGGTGAGGCAGAGAAGTGCTATTTCCCCCTCAGGAAAGCTAGCTTTATTTTCTAAAGGTTAATGAGAACTAGAAGAAAATTAGGGCTGGCCAAAAGAATGAAAACAAATGTTGTGTATTCTTCTAGCTTTTTTTTTTGGGGGGGGGGGGTGTTGGTTCCCCCCCAGCCTCCTTCTTCTTCTCCTTTCCCTCCCCCCCTTGTCTTCCAGGAAAAAAAAAAGCATGGCTTTGGTTTTCCTGCAGGCAGTTGCTTCATATCAGTTGTACCATGTGGTGACTCAGACATTTTGTTATTCTAATCCAAGCCAAAGGGGAGATATATTTTATGAGAGGCATGTCCCCCCCCCCCCCCCCCCCCCTTGTCTCCCCATCCTGGATGTGTTCCTGAGAGAAGAGAAATGCAGTCAGAACCCTGAAGATGCTTCATAGCATCTCTTGGCAGGTTGGAGACTGCCTTTGCTCTCTGCTGGCAGAGCTAGCCTGGAGAAAAGGAGGCTCAGGGGAGACCTTCTTGCTCTCTACAACTCCCTGAAGGGAGGTTGTAGCCAGGTGGGGGTTGGGCTCTTCTCCCAGGCACCCAGAACCAGAACAAGAGGACACAGCCTCAAGCTGTGCCAGGGGAGGTTTAGGCTGGAGGTCAGGAGGAAGTTCTACACAGAGAGAGTGAGTGCTGGAATGGGCTGCCTGAGGAGGTGGTGGAGTCATCATCACTGGAGGTGTTCAGGAGGAGACTTGATAGGAGACTTGATAGGGTGCTTGGTGCCATGGGTTAGTTGATTGGGTGGTGTTGGATGATAGGTTGGATGCAATGATCTTGAAGGTCTCTTCCAACCTGGTCTATTCTGTTCTGTTCTATTCTATGAGAAACTGAGTCTTGCAGCAAGCTCCCATGGAGGACAGGGCTTGCTCTTAAGTCCCATAAAGCAGAGGAGGGAAGGCACACCAGCAAATATTCAAAGCTCCTCACACAAATCTAAAGAGGACAATGAGGAAAGGAGCTTTGGTGAGAGCTGAGCTAGTGCCTAGTGCTGAGGTGGGTCCAGAGAAGGACAACAAAGCTGGTGGAGGGTCTGGAGAGCAGGTCTGGTGAGGAGCAGCTAATGGAACAGAGATTGTTTAGCCTGGAGAAAAGAAGGCTGAGGGGAGACCTCATTGCTCTCTACAACTCCCTGAACTGAGGTGGGTGTTGGTCTCTTCTCCCCAGCATCAAGTGATGGCCTCAGCTTGCACCAGAGGAGGTTTAGGTTGGATATCAGGAAAAATTTCTGTCCTGAAAGAGCGGTCAGGCATTGGAACAGGCTGCCCAGGGAGGTGGTGGAGTCACCATGCCTGAAGGTGTTCCAGAAATGTGTGCACATAGCGCCTGGGACATGGTTTAATGGCCCTGGTGGTGTTAGGGTGACCAGCTGGACTTGGTCTTTCCCAGCTGAAACAGTTGTGTGGCTCTGCAGCCTCACAACAGGGCTGCCTTTGCTCAGCTGGCAATCCATTAACCACTCAGATGCAGTAACTCCAATGCACTCCAACTGCACATCCAGAAGAGGTTAGACCACCTGTAAGTCATAGAATCACAGAACCTATGGAGAAGATGGAGAAGACCTCAGAGATCATCCAGTCCAACCTGTCACCCAACACCTCATGGCACCAAGTGCCACGTCCAATCCCCTCTTGAGCACCTCCAGGGATGGTGACTCCACCACCTCCCTGGGCAGCACATCCCAATGGCTAACAACTCTCTCTGGGAAGAACTTTCTCCTCACCTCCAGCCTAAACCTCCCCTGGCACAGCTTGAGACTGTGTCCTCTTGTTCTGGTGCTGCTTGCCTGGGAGAATAGAATTGCCTGGCTGGAAATGACCTTAAGATCATTGAGTCCAACCCCCACCTGGCTACAACCTCCCTTCAGGGAGTTGTAGAGAGCAAGAAGGTCTCCCCTGAGCCTCCTCTTCTCCAGGCTAAACAACCCCAGCTCCCTCAGCCTCTCCTCACAGGGCCAGATTGCTCTTCTCATATTTCCCCTTCCCAGGGGTTTTCCTAGGGAAACCTTAACTGTGCAGAGTAGATCACCACAAGCTCCTCATGCATCCTACAAACACTCCATGAAGGACTGCCAAAGAACAGCAATTTGAGTGCAATGACCAAGAGCTTCCCCCTGATCCAGCCCTCTGGTGTGACTCCACGGTGCAAAAGTGACCCAAGGCAAGGGAAGCTTTGGCCTCCAGCTGCCAGGTTTGTTTCCTGGGCACAGGTCTGCCTTTTGAACTCCAAAACCTTTGCCCACTGTGAAGCTACCAGGCCCCACAGGCACACGCAATGGAAACCAACAGAAGACTTGAGGGGCATCTGGTGGAGCCAGTGGTTTCAGAGAGGCTACAGAAGAAATGTTTTGGCTGTGCTTAAGCCATGCACAAAGCAAAAACCAAAAGGAGTTACTAAATTCCCCTCCCTCCCATACAGGTGGAGAAGGAGAGCTTTGAAAGCTTCAAACAGCCATTGGCTCAGAGGAGATAGCAGATGGCTCCAAGTAACAAAGACACCGTCTTTTGAGTCAGGTTTTGAGCAGTGTCTCCTGGGGGAATGCCACACAGGCTCTCTGATCTCCTGCATCTTTGTGGCACTCCCCACATGCTCTCTGTTCCTTCCTAGAGAGGATGCTTCCCTGGTGCTCAGAGCATCGTCCTTCTCCCCTGCTCAGCCTGCTCTGACAGGCCAGGTGTGTGTGCACAGAAAAAGAAAGGTCCATAAAAGCCTAAGCCCAGTTTTGGGCTCCCCAGTTCAAGACAGACAGAGACCTGATGGAGAGAATCCAACAGAGAGCCATGAGGATCAGAGAATTGTCAGGGTTGGAAGGGACCCCAAGGATCAGGCAGTTCCAAGCCCCCTGCCATGGCCAGGGACACCTCACACTGCAGCAGGTTGCTCACAGCCACATCCAGCCTGGCTGCAAACACCTCCGGGGATGAGGCTTCCACCACCTCCCTGATGATTAGGGTCTTGAGCATCTCCCCTGTGAAGAGAGGCTGAGAGCCCTGGGGCTGTTTAATCTTGAGAAGAGAAGGCTGAGAGGGGATCTGATCAATGTCTATCAATAGCTGAGGGGTGGCTGTCAAGTGGAGGGGGCCAAGCTCATTTCAGTGGTGCACAGCAATAAAACAAGGAACAATGGGTTCAAGCTCAAACACAGAAGGTTTCAGCTCAACATGAGGAGCAACTTCTTTACAGCGAGGGTGCCAGAGCCCTGGAGCAGGCTGCACAGGGAGGTTGTGAAGTCTCCTGCTCTGGAGCCTTTCCAACCCCACCTGGATGCATTCCTGTGCAGACTCCCCTGGGTGATGCTGCTCTGGCAGGGGGGGTTGGACTGGATGATGTCTGGAGGTCCCTTCCAACCTCTAATGCAGTGTGAAGCCCCAGCTTTAGATGGCTGAGCTCTTTGGGGAGGGAATCGCCCTCGGAGCCGCGGCGGGCTGGGCAGCCCGGCACATACCCACCCCCGCCAAAGAGTTCGGATAAAGAGCAGAGGAAAAGCTTTGAATTAGTCCAGAACTCCTCCCACTACCTCACTTCCAGACAGATATGAAGTGACAACACCCTCAAACAAAGCACCCCAGCCCAGGAGAACATTATCAGATCGTTCAGAACAATTGCCATTGTTAACCGCTCCAAACCCCCGACTTAGAACGACCTAGAATTGGGATCCTGGAAAGCCCTCCGAGGTGCTTAACTCTTTCAGTGGTGTCCACCACAGAGCAGAAAGGTTTGCTTGGGGAATGACCTTTGGCAAGGGCTTGTTGTGATAGGACAGGAGAAATGGATTGAAGCTGCAGGAGGATGGATTTAGACTGGATCTGGAGGTGCTGGAAGGAGCCCAGCGAAGGGCCACCAGGGCTGAAGGAGCTGGGGTTGTTTAGCCTGGAGAAGAGGAGGCTCAGGGGAGACCTCCTTGCTCTCTCCAACTACCTGAAGGGAGGTAGTAGCCAGGTGGGACTTGGTCTCTTCTCCCAGGCAACCAGCACCAGAACAAGAGGACACAGTCTCAAGCTGTCTCAAGTCTCAAGCCATGGTGCCATGGTCTAGTAGTCAGGAGGTCTTGGCTGACAGGTTGGACTTGATGATCTTTGAGGTCTTTTCCAACCTTGTTGATTCTATGATTCTCTGATAGAGGTTCTATGATTCTCATAGAGGGCTGGAGCTGCTCTGCTCTGAGGACAGGCTGAGGGAGTTGGGGTTGTTCAGTCTGGAGAAGAGAAGGCAGAAGACACACAACAGCGATGGATGAACAAGTCAGAGGAACCAGCACTTGATCCAAGCCATGGCAGCCACCAGCAACAGCTGCCAAAAGCAGACCAAGTCCCCTGTGACAGATGTCTTTGTCACACTCCCCTGCTAACAGCTCCTGAGGAATGAAGATCTTAATGAGGAGCAGCCAGAGTCCATCTAGGACTGACTCTGGGTCATGGACTTCATTAAAGCAGTTCCTCGAGGAACCAGCGAAGGGAGATGAACAGAAACCTCTTAGGGAAGATGAGTGCAAGAAGTTGAAGTGCAAACACAGCACAAACCCACAGCAGACTTCTGCTCCTCCACTGGCACATGCTGCACCCACAAGAGCTAGATCTTTCTTCACCCAAGCAGATACAAGAATAAACAATGACAGCACCAGGGACCACAGAACCAGTCACTGGCTAATGGCTCCCGCTAGCATTCTGCCTCCCCACAGCGTGGTGTAGTAAGGACCCTCCTCAATAAAACCCAGAACCTAGAAGACAGCTGAGGACAGGCTTTGGAGCGGGGCCTGATGGGACAGGACAAGGGGTGATGGTTTGAAACTGAGTGGTGGATTCAGAGCAGAGAGAAGGGAGAAATGTTTGCCACTGAGGGTGCTGAGGCACTGGCCCAGGTTGGCCGGGGAGGTGGGAAATGTCCCATCCCTGGAACCATTCCAGGTCAGGTTGGTTGGGTCTCAGAGCAACCTGCTCTAGTTGCAGATGTCCCTGCTGACTGCAGGGGGGTTGGACTGGACCTTCAGGGGGTCCCTTCCCACCCAAACCAGTCTGTGATTCTGTGGTAAGATGCCACTTCTCAGTGATACATGGGAAGAGACCTCAGCACCCACACCTCACAAGAGGCCATGGTGAACTATTCCCCTAGACCCTCAACCAGAGGGCAAGTCCCCTTGTGGTGAGCTGAGTGGAGACAAAATGCTCTCTGTAACAAATGCCTTCACCTTCCTACAACCAACAAGAAACTGACTTCAAACAGCTGTGGCCATTGCAGCTGTGGACTACCAAGTCATGCAGCAAAGGGCAACAAAGCTGGGCAGGGCTCTGGAGCACAGCCCTGGGAGGAGAGGCTGAGGGAGCTGGGGTTGCTTAGCCTGGAGAAGAGGAGGCTCAGGGGAGACCTTCTTGCTCTCTACAACTACCTGTAGACAGGCAGGGGCTGGTCTCTTCTCCCAGGCAACAGTGACAGAAGGAGAGGACACAGTCTCAATCTCTGCCAGGGGAGGTTCAGGCTGGATGTTAGGAAGAAACTCTTCCCAGCAAGAGAGATTGGCCATTGGGATGTGCTGCCCAGGGAGGTGGTGGAGTCACCATCCCTGGAGGAGTTTTGGAGGAGACTGGATGGGGTGCTTGGTGCCATGGTTTAGTTGATTAGATGGTGTTGGGTGATAGGATGGGCTCGATGATCTCAAAGGTCTCTTCCAACCTGGTCTATTCTATTCTATTCTATTCTATTCTATTCTATTCTATTCTATTCTATTCTATTCTATTCTATTCTATTCTATTCCATTCTATTCTATTCCATTCTATTCCATTCCATTCCATTCCATTCCATTCCATTCCATTCCATTCCATTCCATTCCACTCCATTCCATTCCATTCCATACACACACATGGGGTTGAGGACAACTTTTCTGTGCAGCTAGGGCAAAGCAGAGGGCCAGAGAGACTTCTGAGCCTGCTTTGGTGCCTGGGGCCAGGGAATGACTGCAGTATGTAGCACTCAGCCAGAGCCCACCCCCACCCCCCCCCCCCAACAGACTTTTATTGCTGCATCTCTGCTTTAATCTCTCCCTTCCTTGTAAGCAGCAGCTTGAACAATGCCTCCATCCTTAACCATACAACTTGCTTATTTGCAAACATCTCTTCATCTTCAGACCACAGACAGGCAGATTGGTCTTGGGTCATTACATTCACTCCTATTGTGTGAACCAATTACCGCAAAATCCTTACCACCCACCCACCCCACCCCCTCTTTTTGTTGTTTTATTTTAAAGGAGCAAACTAAAAGACTGACTTTGGGTGTCAACAAACAATCCCAGAACCTGACTTCTGGGCTCTTGAGGAAACCCAAGCTCATCCTTCTGTCTTGGGGAAGCATTCCTTGTAGCTAACCAGCACATCCTTTTGTCCTTGGCTGTCAGTTTAAGTCTGGCAGCCTTCTGCCCTCACCCAGCACATGGATTCCCAGCAGAGAATACAGAATCACAGAACCACCAAGGTTGGAAGAGACCTCAAAGATCATCAAGTCCAACCTGTCACCCTGCACCTCATGACTACTAAACCATGGCACCAAGTGCCACATCCAATCCCCTCTTGAACACCTCCAGGGATGGGGACTCCACCACCTCCCTGGGCAGCACATTCCAACAGCTAACAGCTCTCTCTGGGAAGAACTTTCTCCTCATCTCCAGCCTAAACTTCCCCTGGCACAGCTTGAGACTGTGTCCTCTTGTTCTGGTGCATTCAGCAGCTCAGGGTTAGGTAGAGGATCTTGATTATGGGAAAGAGAGATTGGCCATGGGAATGTGCTGCCCAGGGAGGTGGTGGAGTCACCATCCCTGGAGGTGTTTAGGAAGAGCCTGGATGAGGCACTTAGTGCCATGGTTTAGTTGATCAGATGGTGCTGGGTGAGAGGTTGGACTTGATGATCTAAAGGTCTTTTCCAACCTGGTTAATTCTGTATTCTATCCACTGACTCCAACAACACTGCTGATTGGCACTGCTGATGAGATGATACCTGACCCTCTATCTCCCCACCCCTTCTTATGACCTAAGGTTTACTGGCAAAGCTCTGCAAGGTCACTCTGTGGGATCCAGCCCAGGTCTTCCCTTCTTCATCTGTGAAGCACAGGAAGGGTGGCACTGTTGATGGGGAAGGGGCAAGCTGAGGAAGTCTCCTCTCTCCTAGCATGGCTGGCTTATGCCTGTTCCCTTCTCTTCTCCACATCTGGGTAATTGCATTTCAAGTGAAGGCTTTTCTAGCCAGCAAAAGGAGGCCCTGCAAAATGAGTTAGAGGAAACCACAAGTTTGGCACCAGAGCCAGCATCCTTCTCTGAATCCTCACGCTGAGCCTGGCTGTCTGCACAGCTCTGCCTGAAGAGGAGCACAAGGCTTGTTCATGTGTGTGCAAGTATTTCCCTTCCCAAGTCTGTGCTCTGCTCACCCCCAGACAGGTGAAAATAGAATCCATGTTTAGAGACACCAGCAGCACCTAGGCCCTGAGGGAAGTCCACAGAACCTCCTTGAGAAGACATCTACCTGCTTACACCCTGACATCTCACCCTGGATCCAGCTGGCAGCCCCAACGCTGAGCACACACACAGAGCACTGGTGGACAGCGAGCTGGACCAAGTCCCTGTGACGTCTGTCGCGGTGGAACTCCTTCTGCTTTCATCCTTCTGCCTGGCAGAGGGGTGCAGAATGAGGCTGCTGTCATAGGAAAGGATTCCAGCTCCTCAGCTCTAACAATAGAGGCTTGTCCTGCTGGATCCAGAGGCTCCAGGTTCAGCTCCCACAGCCGATCCACCCGGCGCGGTTGTCAGAGCAACGCTGGCCTTCGAGGTAGGGAATTACTGGAAATGACTTTGTAATTATTTGAGCTCACTCAGGGGAAGGATCCAGAGTTCTGCAGGCACAATCCTCTCCAGAGTGGAGTCCAATGAGCTGAAATCCCACCTGGCCACCTATCTGCAAGAGCTGCTACGCAGACCAGAGCCACAACCGAACCCTGCGCGAGGAAGGAAGAGAAACCTTTCCTTGGTGCCTTCTGCATCCTTCCCCCTGCCCTGCATTGACTTCTCAAGTGAAGGCTGTGGTGGGGGAACCTGCCAGCTCAGCAGCATGGGCATCCTGTGTTCATCCACACCAAGGGAAGAGCCTCATCTACTGCCACCCAGCCTGGGCACGCTTCTCTGTGGTCAGGACAAGAGGTAATGGCATAAACGTGGACTCAAGAAGTTCCATCTAAACTTGAGAAGGAATTTCTTTACTTTGAGGGTGGCAGAGCACTGGAGCAAGCTGTCCAAAGAGGTGGTAGAGTCTCCATCTCTGGAGACTTCCAAGGCCCACCTGGATGTGTTGCTCTGTGATCTGCTTTAGGTGATCCTGCTCTGGCAGAGGGGGTTGGACTGGGTGATCCTCAGAGGTCCCTTCCAAGCCCTAAGATTGTGATGCTGTCAGAGTGGGGAGAAAGCTGAGTGACCTCTGGGGCTAGCCAGCCCACTACCATAAAAACAATCACAGAATCATAGACTCAATAAGGTTGGGAAAGACCTCAGGGATCACCAAGTCCAACCTGTCACCCAACACCTCCTGACAACTAAAGCATGGTTCCAAGTGCCACATCCAAGCCTTTTTGAACACCTCCAGGGATGGGGACTCTACCACCTCCCTGGGCAGCACATTCCAATGGCTAACAACTCTCTCTGTGAAGAACTTTCTCCTCACCTCCAGCCTAAACCTCCCCTGGCACAGCTTGAGACTGTGTCCTCTTGTCCTGGTTGCCTGGAAGGAGCTTAGCGACACAAACCCAACTGACTTAGGAGACCCATGAGACAATCCCTCAGGGGAAATCAAAGATGACAACAAGAACATGGCCCAAAAGCTTGGGGTTGAAAACCACTTCAAGCCCATGGAACTGCTGGTGCCAAGCAGCCCACAGATCTGTTTCCCACGTATTTGACTCCTGTCACTGCTTGGCCTGCTGTAACCTACACCAGATGTGAGGAGAGATGCAGCAGATAGAAAGCCAGGCTGATTTCACCCAGGAAAAATGCACACAGGCAAACAGAAATCTACAACATGCATCTCACACAGAGCTCTTCTCCTCATTTCAAAGACACATCCTTATTGTTTTGCCCAGTTTGGAGCCCATTTGACTCTTCTAGGACTAGGTTAGGTCACACCTTGAGTCCTGTGTCCGGTTCTGGGCTTCTCAATTGAAGAAGGGACATTGAGATGGGGAGGGGTCTGGAGCACAGCCCTGGGAGGAGAGGCTGAGGGAGCTGGGGTTGCTTAGCCTGGAGAAGAGGAGGCTCAGGGGAGACCTCCTTGCTCTCTCCAACTGCCTGAAGGGAGGTTGTAGCCAGGTGGGGGTTGGGCTTTTCTCCCAGGCAAGCAGCACCAGAACAAGAGGACACAGTCTCAAGCTGTGCCAGGGGAGGTTTAGGCTGGAGGTGAGGAAGGAATTCTTCCCAGCAAGAGAGATTGGCCATTGGAATGTGCTGCCCAGGGAGGTGGTGGAGTCCCCATCCCTGGGGGTGTTCAAGAAAGGCTTGGATGTGGCACTTGAGCCATGGTTTAGTTGTCAGGAGGTGTTAGGTATTAGGTAATAGTTTAGACTTACTGATCTCTGAAGTCTTTTCCAATCTGGTTGATTCTATGATTCTGTGACTGTCCCAGAGCCCCTAAGGATCAAGAGCTCACTGACATCCAGGGGGTGCTGGATCAGCTCCTAGGAGATGAGGAGTGCTGCGAGGAGTGCTTCGGTGTGGCTGGGTTTGCACTGCAGACGCTGCAGCGGCGCCGTCCCTACGGTGTGGCTACAGTGTCAGGCTGGAGCTCAGCTGCTCCAAACACAGCCTGAGAACCAGACTCAGCAGCCTGGATGAGGAGCAAGCCCAAGACACCCTGGAGCCGCTGTCCACCTCTGCTGCGGCTCCAGCGAAGCCTGGCCAGCGAGCACTCCGCTGGCGCGTTTTGGCCCCTTCTTACCCATTCAAGCCATTAATCATTCATCTTAATTATCTCGGTGGTATTTCGTGCTCCTCCCCCACCCACGCTGCCTGTCTGCTTGTGGGATCCATCTGGTGCTCCTCCTCACCAGCTTGGACCGCAGGAGCTCCGGAGAGAGGGCCACTTGGGCGTGACGTGTGCGCCGCGCCTCACGCGCTCCAGCCTCGGCCGCCAGGGCAGACCTCACATCTTGTCTCGCCACAGCTATTAGCCACTGATGGCACTCAGCAGATCTGATGAGGCAACACACACCCCCCACAGCATCACACTGCATTAGAGGTTGGAAGGGACCTCCAGAGATCATCCAGTCCAACCCCCCCTGCCAAAGCAGCATCACCCAGGGCAGTCTGCATCCAGGTGGGGGTTGAAAGTCTTCAGAGATGGAGATGCCACAACCTCCCTGGGCAGCCTGCTCCAGGACTCTGGCACCCTCACTCTAACACCCACACACAGGCATGGAGCATGTGTATCTGCATGTATAGGGGCCAGCTCTGGAGCACAAGAGAGATGTGAACCTGTTGGGAGTGGATCCAGAGGAGGCCACAACAGCAAGGAGAGAGCTGGAAGCCCTCTGCTGTGAGAACAGGCTGAGAGAGTTGGGGTTGTTCAGCCTGCAGAAGAGAAGGCTCCAAGGAGACCTTCTGGTCGCCTTTCAGGACTTAAAGGAGCTGACCAGAAAGCTGGGGAGAGACTTTTGAGCAGGGCCTGGTGTGACAGGACAAGGGGTGATGGTTTGAAACTAAAAGTGAGATTCAGCCTGGAGAGAAGGGAGAAACGTTTGACACTGAGGGTGGTGAGACATTGCCCTCGGTTGCCCAGAGAGGTGGTAGCTGCCCCATGCCTGGAGCCACTGCAGCTCAGGTTGTTTGGCTCTCTGAGCAACCTGCTCTAGCTGCAGATGTCCCTGCTGACTGCAGGGGGTTGGACTGGATGACTTTGCAAGGTCCCTTCCAAGCCAAACCATTCTGTGATTCAACGTTCTGACTGCACATGCACATAGAAGCCTCCTGGAGCCAGGTATGTCTGGAACTACAGCAGATGCCAGAGATCAGGGGAAGCAGGAAAGAGAGCAGCAAGATGAAAAGTTCCAGATGTGAAATTTTAGCTGAACCTATCTTCTGCCTGCTCACTCCCTCTAGCTGCAGTCCACAACCTTGCACAGAGAAGAGCCACTCACCACTCACACCACCAGCGTGTGAAAACATCTTTCTGGAGGCAACAAGTGCATTGTGCACAGCACAGGGGAACAGCTGAGGTCTTCAGGGCTCTGGTGACCAACACACCAACACTTGCAGGGACTTCCACAGCAGCAGGGTTCAGGAACTGTGCACCTCATGTGCACTGTGGCACAGGAGGGAGCAGCAAGGTCAAGGAGGCTCAACAAGGCTTCCCCAGCTTTGAGCTGTTTGACACTTTGCTACCTGCCTTGCTACCTCTGGCTGCGACTGTGGGCAAGCAGAAGTGTGTCTCAGCAACCAGAACAAGTCCTCAGTGGAGGACAGCCAGCTCTGGGAATTTCTTTCTGATCATTCATTGCAGGCCAGGGCCAGCTGAGTGTCCTCTTTCAGGTACAGATGCCATAAAATACCAACACACTTTGGCTATCAATCACTTGCATCAGTATTCATCATCAAGTTCATGAGATGAACTTACGAGCTCCTGCTTTCTGCTCAGGTCAGTTAAAGGTGATGCAGAGGTGCTGGGTAACAGAGTGGACTAGCAAATGGCTGGAGTCCCTCCCTTGGTCATGGCCAACCCTGAGGGAACCTACCAGCACCAGAACAAGGGGACACAGTCTCAAGCTGCACCAGGGGAAGTTTAGGCTGGAGGTGAGGAGAAAGTTCTTCCCAGCAAGAGTAATTAGCCATTGGAATGTGCTGCCCAGGGAGGTGGTGGAGTCCCCATCCCTGGAGGTGTTCAAGAGGGGATTGAATGTGGCACTTGGTGCCATGGTTTAGTCATGAGGTCTATGGTGACAGGTTGGACTTGATGATCTTTGAGGTCTCTTCCAACCTTGGTGATTCTGTGATACTGAGACCCAGCAGGATGTGATCTCAAGCAGCTGTGCAGGAAGAGGACTTCACACAAGTCCCACCTAACACTTCAGAGGGAAAGGTGTGAACACAGCGTGCTGTGATCACAGAGGAGAGGAGAGACCCACTCCTCTTTCCTAGGAGGGACTTGAGGTTATTTAGCCTGGAGAAGGAGGCTCAGGGGAGACCTTATTGCTGTCTACAGCTACCTGAAGGGAGATTGTAGCCAGGTGGGGGTTGGGCTCTTCTCCCAGGCAACCAGCCCCAGAACAAGAGGACACAGTCTCAAGCTGTGCCAGGGGAGGTTTAGGCTCAAGGTGAGGAGAAAGTTCTTCCCAGAAAGAGAGATTTGCCACTGGAATGTGCTGCCCAGGGAGGTGGTAGAGTCACCATCCCTGGAGGTGTTCAAAAAGGCTTGGATGTGGCACTTGGAGCCATGGTTTAGTTGTCAGAAGGTGTTAGGTATTAGGCAATAGGTTGAACTTGATGATCTCTGAGGTCTTTTCCAGCCTGGTTGATCCTATGATTCTTTCCACCACAAGGAACAAATGCTGGGCTATGGTCTGTATCCATCTCCACTTTTCTCCTAAGGAAGGAGACCTCTGCATGGGGAGGATGGCAACAGAAGCCCAGGCAGCAGGAGCAGATGACAAACACATGGTGCTGCTGTTGTCTGCCTCGGGAGACACACCAAAGAGCTGAGAAATGGAAGAGGAAGCACTCCTGTCCTACGAGGACCAACAAGTCTGTGTGTGTTGGTAGGAATTTAAGCTGTGGGAGTTTAACAACAAGCAGGTGTCCCACAAAGTGAGCCTGCTGCTCCTCTCACAGCCCCTTTGCTTCATGCTCCTACCCAAGAAGCAGCTCCAGAACCTCCTGCCCCAGGCTGGTGAGGACAGCCAGGAGAGCTGCACCAGCAGTGTATGTCTGCTGCCTTCTGCAGGTCACTCACCACCCACACTGGCCAAGTCATGGCCACCACGATGGCACAGCCTTCTCAGCCCCATTCTTACACTGCCTGTGCTCAGAGGGTCCCACCTGGTCTGAGTTGTTCTGCAGCTCCTCACCCAATCCCTCTCACAGAATACAGAATCAACCAGGTTGGAAAAGACCTCAGAGGTCATTGAGCAGAGTCTGACACACAACCCTTCATCTTGCCTTGAGCCATCCTCACCTGGAGGGTCTGCAGATCACAAGAGACAGAATACAGAATTAACCGGGTTGGAAAAGACCTTTGAGATCATCCAGTCCAACCTATCGCCCAGCACCATCTGATCAACTCGACCATGGCACCAAGGGCCTCATCCAGGCTCTTCCTAAACACCTCCAGGGATGGGGACTTCACCACCTCCCTGGGCAGCACATCCCAATGGCCAATCTCTCTTTCTGGGATGAATTTCTTCCTAACATCCAGCCTAACCTCCCCTGGCACAGCTTGAGACTGTGTCCTCTTGTTCTGGTGCTGCTTGCCTGGGAGAAGAGACCAACCCCCACCTGGCTACAACCTCCCTTCAGGTATCTGTAGAGAGCAATGAGGTCTCCCCTGAGCCTCCTCTTCTGCAGGCTAAGCAACCCCAGCTCCCTCAGCCTCTCCTCCCAGGGCTGTGCTCCAGACCCCTCCCCAGCTTTGTTGCCCTTCTCTGGACACTTTCCAGCAGCTCAGCATCACCATGGAACTATCACAATTAGAGAATCTATGTGGCTGGAAGAGATCTTTAAGTTCATCAAAGCCACTTGTCCAGGCAGCACCGACATGTCTCAACTGAACCATGTTCCTCAGCACCACATTATCGATTCTGTGATTGATTCTATGATCTTATGTGGCTTTTCAATCCCTCCAGGAATGGGGACTCCACTACTGCTGTGGACAGCCTGTTCCAGGCATCTGGGGGGAAGAAATTTTCCTCATGTCCAAGCTAAAGCTCAGCTTGAAGCCATTTCCTCTTCTCCCAATTAACAAGTGACAGGAGGAGAGACTGATCCCCACCTTGCTCCCAGCCTTCTTTCAGGCAGATGTAGAGTCAGAAGGTCTCCCCTCAGCCTCCTTTTCTCCAGGTGGAACAATTCCAGTTTCTCCAAGTACTCCTCACCAGCCCTGCTCTCCAGACCCTTCCCCAGCTTTGTTGCCCTTCTCTGGACCTGCTCCAGCACCTCAACGTCCTGCTTGGAGCGAGAGACCCACAACTGAACTCAGTACTTGATGTGCAGCCTCAGCAGCGCTGAGCACGGGGGCACGATCGGTGCCTCGGTCCCGCTGGCCACACTGCTCCTGATGCAAACCAGGAGGCTGCTGGAATCGGTGGTGAAACACCAGCTCACCCCAGCTGCAAACCTCTCCTGATGTTTTAGGGCATTCTGGCCCTATTACTGCCCACAATAACTGCGAGATGACATTAGGGCTGCCGCAGACTTCCTCCCCTCCTCTGCTGCGAGGTCCCTCAGCTCCCCGGGGCATCCCTGCCCTCGCCCGGCGGCTCCCCGGCTCCCCAGAGGACAGGGGCACTGCCGTGACACTTGTTCCCTTCAGCTGCTCTCCTTCCCTTTGCAGGGCTTTTCTGTCTCTGCTGGAGCTCTGAGCAGCCACAGAAGAGCTGGCTCTGCTCAGCAGGGCCTCTGCTCATTTCCTGAGCACTTTTTGATGCGTTCCGTTTGTGACCAAGCTCGGGCTGGGATCCCAGCTGATATTTTAACTTCAGCCTCCACAGATTTCGAACTCCAGCCACTGTAAATAATTCCCTGACATGCACTCTGCCTGCTTTTTGGCACTTTTTGCTTGTGTACAGTATATTGAAGCTTTTTAGTTCCCCTCCTTTCCTCTCTTATTTAAACCTTTCCTACCTCTCCCCACGGCAGCTGTCACGGAGGAGACAGCACCTTGGTGAAACCGCCCTGACCCTTGGTGAAGTCTGGAGGCACCAAATCACTTTGACAAACCCCTGCACAACAATCAGCACATTCTCTGCTTAACAAGAGCCAGATGAAGCGGTGTGCCATGTTCTAGGAGATGTTTACAGGACAGGGAACATTGGAACAACCACATGGCTTCAAACCAGGCACTGAGCTACAGGAGGAACCTGGGTTCAGCAGTCGCCAGGACCAGAAATTAACCAGGCTGTAAACAAAAAGGATGCAAAAAACCCTCTGCTGTGGCAGTCAGTAAGGAATTTTGCCCACTCAGGCTGCTTATTGCTAGGTCTTCACAGGCTCACAGGATGTTAAGGGCTGGAAGGGACTTCCAGAGTACATTGAGTCCAACCCCTCTGCCAGAGCAGGGCCATAGAATCCAGCACAGGTCACACAGCAACACATCCAGATGGGGCTTGAAAGGCTCCAGAGCAGGAGACTCCACAACCTCTCTGGGCAGCCTGTTCCCAGTGCTCTGTGACCCTCACAGTGCAGAAGTTCCTCCTCATGTTGAGGTGGAACCTCCTGTGCTGGAGTTTCCATCCCTTGCCCCTTGTCCTATCCCAGGGTGCAGCTGAGCAGAGCCTGCCCCTGCCTCCTGACCCCCACCAAGTCTTCTCAGAGCTGGTTTATGCCTTAGGAGATAAGAATTCCTCACTCAGCCCTAGTAAAGCCCTAATGAAGCAGTTAAACTTCTGCTTAATTTTATACCTGCAGCCAGATCCAAGAGGATCAGGAGTGTGCCAAAAGTCACCAGCCCCTTGCTTAGGAGTAATCCAGGCAGCATTTTAGAGAGAGCTCCTGCACGCTGTGTCCTCTGCTTCTGCCATGCCTGCTGGACAAGGAGGAGCCCTCTCACACAACAGGCAGACAGGTCACAAGCCTGTGGACTGCCCTAAAGGTGACAACCATCACTGGGAGATCCTGGAAAGGTGAACAGAGGTGGCCCTTCCTCGTGTGACTGCCCTTTTCTCACCATCACAAGGAGCCTTAAACTCCAGAGACAAGGACACCACAGCAAAAAACCCCAAGCCATCAGAAGCTCAGCTTCCTCAACAAGAACTCTTCTTGGTGGGTGTCATCCATCCCACTGCCTCAGCCTTTTGCTAGGGTTTCTCTCAGGGTATTGCAGAGCTGTAGAGACAGCTGAAGTCTCCTTCCAGGCTGCCCCTTCTCTTTGGAGCTTGATCTGAGGGCAAAGAGTGGAGGTTCAAAACAAAGAGTAAACAAACCCCAAGCTCTCCTTGGCTGATTTTGCTCCCAGGCTCCTGCTCACTCTGGAATTTCTTTTCCTCCTCTCTGCCTCAGGAAAAGAAGACAAATAAAGGGTCAAGAGGGTGGGACGTGGAGAGAAGAAGAAAGAACATCCAAACTCCATCAAGAATCCTTTGTCTATGTCCAGAGTCAACAGATGAGGGCAAGGTGATCCTTGCCACCTACCAGATGCCCATCAGGTGTCTTCCAATATTGCTGCTTGCTCCAGGGGTGGAAGGTGGATCTGTTACTGGCTGGCCCAAACTGAAGCCCCAAACATCTGTAGAGTTTGGCTCCCAGGGAAGGTCTGATCTGAGCTATCCTAGAAATTCCAGTTTTGTCTGGCCCAGAAGTTGCTGGCCATGTGCAGAGTGGAAATGGGAGTGGAAACCTGTCATCACAAGAATGGAGTGCACTCTAGGCAGGCTGCTTTAAGCTCTTTAGGATGGCTTCCCAGCTGGCAGAGATGGAGCTGAGCTGCAAGACAGTCAGTGGAACCACATGGATTCACACCCCCCAAGAATCCAGCCTTCTTCAGAAGAATTCAGGGCACTCCAGGGTTGCATGGAGAGCTGGCAGAAAGCTTGACTTGTATTACAATGCCACAGTTTTGTGCCTTCAGCTTCCTGTGGGAGGACATTCCCAGGAGCCACGAGAGAATCAGAGAATCAGAGAATTGTCAGGGTTGGAAGGGACCCCAAGCATCAGCCAGTCCCAACCCCCCTGCCATGGCCAGGGACACCTCACACTGCAGCAGGTTGCTCACAGCCACCTCCAGCCTGGAATTAAAATCCTCCAGGGATGAGGCTTCCACCACCTCCCTGGGCAACCTGTGCCAGGCTCTCACCACCCTCATGGGCAACAACTTCTTCCTCACAGCCAATCTCAATCCACCCATTTCTGGTTTTGTTCCATTCTCCCCAGTCCTATCCCTCCCTGACACCCTCAAAAGTCCCTCCCCAGCTTTCCTGCAGCCCCCTTCAGATACTGGAAGGCCACAATGAGGTCTCCTTGGAGCCTTCTCTTCTCCAGACTGAACAGCCCCAACTCCCTCAGTCTGTCCTCATAGCAGAGCAGCTCCAGCCCTCTGCTCATCCTTGTGGCCATTCTCTGGACACCTTCCAGCACCTCCAGATCCTTCCTGTAATAGAGGCTCCAGAACTGGACACACTGCTCCTCACCCTGCTGGCTCTGCTTCTCTTGCTGCAGCCCAGGCTGGGATTGGCTCTCTGGGCTGCAAGTGCTGACTGCTGGCTCCTGTTGAGCTGCTTCTCCCCCAGCACCCCCAGGTCCTTTTCTTCAGGGCTGCTCTCATGTTCTCCAGCCTGGTTGCTCTATTGCACTGTGTTGCCTCCAGCTCTAGTCAGAGGTCAAAGCACTGGGATGCTACCTTTCTCATGACTCCTGAAGCTTGTGCTGTCCCAGAGGAGGCTGCCACAACCTTCAGGCCTCCTCAGCCCACGTTTGTCCATGATGGGCAGGAATATCTGAATGAGGATTTTTCAGACACTGAAGAAAATCCCTAAGGTTTGACCTTCCACATGGGGACCTCTCCACATGGGTTAGAGTTGTTTGCATGGAGTAAGACACCAGGAAGTGTGCAGTCAGGAAGAAAAAGGTGCCTGGCATTGAGCTGGCATTGAAGTGAGAAGCACAGACAGAGCCAGCAGGGTGGAAGCGAAGGGGAACGGAGTGTGCAGTGATTTCATTCTGGGGCTAAAGGCAGAGCCAGCAACATAGCCATGAATCAGAGAATCCCAGCCTGCTTTGGCTTGGAGGGGACCTTGAAAGTTCATCCAGCCCAATCAGCAGGGACATCTTGGTTGGAAAAGACCTTTAAGGTCATGGAGTCCAACCATCAGCCAACTCTGCCAAGCCTGGTTGGGGTCTGCCTCAGCATTCTACCCCTCATGGGGTCTGGAAGAATCACAGAATCAACCAGGTTGGAAAAGACCTCAGAGAGCATCAAGTCCAACCTGCCACCCAACACCTCCTGACAACTAAACCATGGCTCCAAATGCCACATCCAGGCCTTTTTTGAACACCCCCAGGGATTCTACCACCTCCCTGGGCAGCACATCCCAATGGCCAATCTCTCTTGCTGGGAAGAACTTTCTCCTCACCTCCAGCCTAAACCTCCCCTGGCACAGCTTGAGACTGTGTCCTCTTGTTCTGCTGCTGGTTGCCTGGGAGAAGAGCCCAACTCCTACCTGGCTACAACCTCCCTGCAGGTAATTGTAGAGAGCAAGAAGGTCTCCCCTGAGCCTCCTCTTCTGCAGGCTAAGCAACCCCAGCTCCCTCAGCCTCTCCTCCCAGGGCTGTGCTCCAGACCCCTCCCCAGCTTTGTTGCCCTTCTCTGGACTCCTTCAAGTGAGTCCTAGCTGAGAGCCTTAATGTACCTAAGCCTTGCAGAAGTTTTCACGAGCTGTTGTTTTTTTCTGTTACCCCTGACTCACCAGCAGGGAAACTGAGGCAGCAGGAGGTAATACACAGCTCAGTGGTGGACAAGAAGAGAATGTCTTGCTCCAGACTTCCAGCTGGTTGGCTCTGCCTCTCAGCCAATGTTGGCTGCTAGGTAAATAATGGAGCTGTCACAGCCAGAGGTTATTTTTAAACCGTGGGTATTGAGTTTGGCACAAAGGGCAGCGGAGCACAGCACGAGCGAGGGAGCCCTGAGGAACAAGTGCCCTGCACAGATGGAGCTGCTTTGGGGAAACCTTGTTGTTCTGCTGCATTTATGTAATCGCTTGAACGGGAGCCCAGGCTCCAACCTTTCAGCTGCACAAGAGGACGGGGAGAGGCCCGAAGCAGGAGGATGGAGCAGGATGGTGGAGCTGGCAGCGCCGCCAGCCGGCCATCGCCTTCTCCCCCCCGGGGCCCCGGGCCAAGCCGCTCCGGTCAAATCCATAGGGGGGCAGCAAACCCTTTGTAGTCATGGCACTGCCTTCCCAACCTGATCCTCTCCCACACTGTCCCTGGGCAGCTGGGCAGCCCCACACAAACAGGGTACACAATCAAGCAGGTTGGAAAAGACCTCCGAGATCAGCCAGTCCAACCCAACACCATGTAATCAACTCAACCAGGGCACAGAGTGCCTCAGCCAGGCTCTTCCTAAACACCTCCAGGGATGGGGACTCCACCACCTCTCTGGGCAGCCCCACACAAACAGAATACACAATCAACCAGCTTGGAAAAGACCTTTGAGATCACCAAGTCCAACCTATCACCCAACACCATCTAATCAACTCAACCATGGCACCAAGTGCCTCAGCCAGGCTCTTCCTAAACACCTCCAGGGATGGGGACTCCACCACCTCCCTGGGCAGCACATCCCAATGGCCAATCTCTCTTGCTGGGAAGAATTCCTCCCTAACCCCCCACTTAAACCTCCCCTGGAGCTGCTTGAGACTGTGTCCTCTCTTTCTGTCACAGGTTGCCTGGGAGAAGAGACCAACCCCCACCTGGCTACAACCACCTCGCACCCTTGGGAAGGTCAGTGTGGATGTGCAATGTCAGGGCAAGGAAGATGTGCCTGCAAAGTCTCTTTGGACTAGACATTGGTGGTCAGCCCAGCCCAGCCAGAGCAGACACAAGGTGTGTGGCCATCAGCAGGGCTGGCAAGGCTCTGGGAAAGCAAGTGAGGTGTGTTTCAGGATGGTAAGAATGCAAGGAGAGCCACACTGGCTCACAGCAAAGCTCCATCTGCTTCCACACTCAGCTTCCATGGGGACCAGCAGCAGAAATGGAGAGAAGACTACAATGAAAAGAACAGACATGGGCTTGCTCCATCCAGCCCAGGATGCTCCCCTGCCTCCTCCAGAGCTGCACAGCTCCAGCCAACCCCATGCTGCCCCATGTCCATGCAACTTCCCTCTCACAGCTTCAGCACAAAGAGAGACTGGGTGGAAGAAAGGAGCCAGGACAGGGCTCAGACAGAGGAGGTGAAACTACACTACAATGAAGAGGAACTTTTGTCACAGACTCACAGGATGTCAGGGGTTGGAAGGGACCTCCAAAGATCATCAATTCCAGCCCCCTGCCAGAGCAGGAGCATAGAACCCAGCACAGGTCACACAGGAATGCATCCAGATAGGGCCTGAAAGGCTCCAGAGCAGGAGACTCCACAACCTCTCTGGGCAGCCTGCTCCAGGGCTCTGTGACCCTCACAGTGCAGAAGTTCCTCTTCATGCTGAGGTGGAACCTCCTGTGCTGGAGTTTCCATCCCCTGCCCCTTGTCCTGTCCCAGGGTGCCAGTGAGCAGAGCCTGTCCCCTGCCTCCTGACCCCCAGCCCTCAGATATTTACATCTATTAAATCCCCTCTCAGTCTTCTCTTCTCCAGACTGCCAATTAGAACTAAGTAGGCTGTGACTGATCCTGCACCTCAGGGCACAAACTGAGGTTTGAGATCCACCCTGACTTGTTGTAGAGTTAGAGAATGGTTGGACTCAATGACCTTAGAGGTCTTTTCCAGCTGCAACAGTTCTATGATTCCAGGGCCAACTGTGCCCTCCCTCTCCTCTCAGACATCTCTGGTCAAGAATCTCTGCATTCATGTGATGAAAGGCAGGGAAGATGTCTGTGTTGTGGGGGTACCACAAGCCTCAGCCAAGGTGAGCAGTTGTAGAGCCAGCACTAAAGAACCACCACACAGAAGCCCCAAGCAAAACTCTGTGCTGCATCCAGTCACCCAACACCACCAAGAGCTGGATTTGCTCTCTGGACAGGCAAGAGAGAAGACTGGGAGGGCACACAGGTGACTTACCCAGTAGCCCACAGGCAGCCAGTGGTGGAGCTGGGGTTAGCTCACAGCTTTCCCAGCTTCTCCCTTCCCATGCTCCAGCCACACTGTCCCTTTCCTGCTTGCTTTTGCTGCTCTCCACCCAGCTGTCTTTACTGAGCAGGCTTCCTCCAGTGCCTTCCAGACAGCTGCCAGGTTTGGATGAGTGTCTCCACTCCACAGAATGGGCTGCCCCTGCTCTTAACTCTCCTTTCCCATAGAGGGAAGCAAGACAGATAGCTCCATGGCAGCTGGATGGGAGCTCACCTCCCCTTCTCTACAGGAGACAGTTGTCTCCCTCTTTCCCCCTCTCCACTCACAGCTTTCCTCAGAGACCCTTTTGCCTCCAGGAGGAAACAAACAAATCCATCAATTCCTCCTTTCCCCCCTACCTGCCTCAAAAAGAGCCAGTCCCTTTCCTCCCAGCTGCCAAGCCCTCCAGCATGCCTCAGACACAGGGCTGACCCTAGGTGGACAGGTGACAAACAGGACCTCTCTTCTTTCTGCTGTTCTCCTCAATAGGGGAAAAGAAATTAGAACAGAATGGGTCCCAGGCACTCCCTCAGGCTGCTCCATCTCACATCAGATGTTCATTCCTCAGCCCCTGAGCACGCTCTCCAGTTGCTGCTCACCTCCCCTGACATCACACCGGGTGAGGCATCTCCATCCCTTCTCCTGCAGCTCACCTCTCTGCTATGGCCACTGCCAGCCTGAGCTAAGGGAAGAGGCTCTGAGTTCCTAAGCTCTACTGGGCTCACAGGGAGGTGGGGGGAAGGAAAATACTGGGAATTGAAGAGGAAGGAAGAGGGAGAGGCTCTGGGAGCAGGTGAGGACATGAGCCTACAGATGCAGGGAGATGCAGCCCCAGCAGAATCCAGCCCTGCCAGAAGACTTCTCCATGCTGATGCTGCCATCCCCAGATGGATCTCAAGCCTTCTGCAGCAGTGACACCTGAGGCTCTCCTGAGTAACCACCACCAGAAGGGCTTTGACTGGGTCAAAGACACTGGAACAGGCTGCCCAGGGAGGTTGTGGATGCCCTCTCCCTGGAAGTGTTCAAGGCCAGGCTGGACGAAGCCTTGAGCAACCTGAACTAGTGGAAGGTGTCCCTGCCCATAGAGGGAGGTTGGAACTGGATGATCTTCAAGGTCCCTTCCAACCCAAACCATTCCAGGATCAGCCACTTCCAACCCCTCTGCCATGGCCAGGGACACCTCACACTACAGCAGGTTGCTCACAGCCACCTCCAGCCTGGCTGCAAACACCTCCAGGGATGAGGCTTCCACCACCTCCCTGGGCAACCTGTGCCAGGCTCTCACCACCCTCATGGGCAACAACTTCTTCCTCACATCCAATCTCAATCTATCCATTTCTAGCTTTGTTCCATTCCCCCCAGTCCTATCCCTCCCTGACACCCTCAAAAGTCCCTCCCCAGCTTTCTTGGAGCCCCCTGCAGATACTGGAAGGCCACAATTAGGTCTCCTTGGAGCCTTCTCTTCTCCAGACTGAACAGCCCCAACTCCCTCAGTCTGTCCTCACAGCAGAGCAGCTCCAGCCCTCTGCTCATCCTCATGGCCCTTCTCTGGACACCTTCCAGCACCTCCAGATCCTTCCTGTAATAGAGGCTCCAGAACTGGACACAGAGCTCCAGGTGGGGTCTCAGCAGGGCAGAGCAGAGGGGGAGAATCCCCTCCCTGCCCCTGCTGGCTCTGCTTCTCTTGCTTCAGCCCAGGCTGGGATTGGCTTTCTGGGCTGCAAGTGCTGACTGCTGCCTCCTGTTGAGCTTCTCCTCCCCCAGCACCCCCAGGTCCTTTCCTTCAGGGCTGCTCCCAAGCCAGTTGCTCGAGAGGATGATAAAGCCACTTACAGTTCACTTTTAGGGTTTTTCTCTGGACAGAACAAGCTTTTGTGCTAAAGTTTGTGACGCCTTTTAGATTCATAAACATTCCCCCCCTCTGCCCCAAGGTCATCTGCATACTCATAAATAAGCAATAAAATCACTCTTTGGAGGCCAGCAAAGCCAAGTCAAATGCAGGCTTTGCCAGCATGTCCACAGCCCTGTTTATTCCATTAGTGCAGCAGACCTTGCAAGTGGAGCACGTGGCTCTGCCCCTGCAAAAGGAAAGGAGAGCAATGGGGGGGGGGGGGGGGAAAGCCCCAAAACAAACCCAAGGAAAAACCCCAAACCATCCAAAAACTCCAGCAGAATTCCAACCTCCATCTGCATGAATCTCAGCACCATGTGATGCTTGTCCCAGCTCAAGAGGGACAGGGATCTGCTGGAGAGGGTCCAGTGGAGGGCTGTGAGGATGATGAAGGGACTGGAGCTCTGCCCTGTGAGGAGAGGCTGAGAGAGCTCTGGAGGAGAGGATTTAATAAATGCTTATCAATACCTGAGGGCTGGGGGTCAGGAGGCAGGGGACAGGCTCTGCTCTCTTGCACCTAGGATAGGACAAGGGGTGTTGGATGGAAACTCCAGCACAGGAGGTTCCACCTCAACATGAGGAGGAACTTCTGCACTGTGAGGGTCACAGAGCCCTGGAGCAGGCTGCCCAGAGGGGTTATGGAGTCTCCTGCTCTGGAGGCTTCCAAGCCCCATCTGGATGTGTTCCTGTGCCACCTGTGCTGGATTCCATGGTCCTGCTCTGGCAGGGGGGGTTGGAATTGATGATGTTCAGAGGTCCCTTCCAACCCCTAACCTCCTCTGATCCTGTGACTCTTCCATTGTAGGGTTTGGGTGGAGCTGGTTCCCTATGGAGGTTGTGAGCTCACAGAACCAACACCTTGGAGTCTCTTATTTCAGCATGACTCTGTAGTCCCTGTCTCTCCCAACCCCTACCATCCTGTGATCCTCTGTGCCCTCCACCAGGCTGCCTGGGAGGTGTCAAACCTCTCACTCCATCAACCCACTTCACTATAGGCAGCAGCAGCAGCAGCATCCTGCCCCAAAAGGGGTGGAGGACTTTTTTTCCCCCCTCCTTCCTTTTCAAGTTGTAATTCAAGCCCAGCCCCATCCAAAGAGCCCTGCTCCAACCTTTCAGCAGCGAGTGGCTTGGAGGCTGAGCAGGGCAGAGGGAGGGAGACAGCCCGAGGGGAGCAGCGCCGTTGCGAAACCTTTCTCCAAAGCACAAGGCTGCAGTCGAGCTGCCATGGTCCAAACAAACCATGGGGGCTTGTGCTGTGCTCCTGAAACCAGGAATGTAGGTCAAGAACTTCTGGATCTCTTGGACTGGGAGGCATACAAACTCTGGCAGCAGTGGGGTTTCCTTTTTATCCTTTGCCCTTCTTTTCCTCCTTTTTTTTTGCCTTTCCTCCTCCCTCTCCTGCCCTTCTCTCTCCACTCTGCAGCTTTTCCTCTTCCAGTGCCTTTCCCTCTCCCCTCCCTTCATCCCTCCCTCTCCCTCCTTTGCCCCTTCCTTTCTCTCTCCCTTCATCCCTCCCTTTCTTTCTCCCTTCATCCCTCCCTCTCCCCTTCCTTTTTCTCCCTTCATCCCTCCCTTTCTCTCCCTTCATCCCTCCCTTTCTCTCCCTTCATCCCTCCCTTTCTCTCCCTTCATCCCTCCCTTTCTCTCCCTTCATCCCTCCCTCTCCCCTTCCTTTCTCTCCCTTCATCCCTCCCTTTCTCTCCCTTCATCCCTCCCTCTCCCCTTCCTTTCTCTCCCTTCATCGCTCCCTTTCTCTCTTCATCCCTCCCTTTCTCTCTCCCTTCTCCCCTCCCTTTCCCTCTCCCTTCTCCCCTCCCTTTCCCTCTCCCTTCTCCCCTCCCTTTCCCTCTCCCTTCTCCCCTCCCTTTCCCTCTCCCTTTCCCTCTCCCTTCAACCCTCCCTTTCCCTCTCCCTTCCTCCCTCCCTCTCCCCTTCCTCTCTCCCTCTTCATGCCTCCCTCTCCCCACACTGCAAGCTGCAGCTTCAACTCAAGCACCCTGAAAAGCTCCGTTCTGTTCATCACCACACTTCCCATTCTGGCTGGTTTCCCCTCCGGCCCCCATCGATTAGGACACAAACCAAGCACTCAAAAGCTGCCCTGGGGGCATGCAAGAGGACGATGCACGTGGGGAAAACCCCGTCACGGCCAGCCCGGGCTCTGTGCACACCTATGACTGCACATGAGCTCGGCTCTCCCTGCACCTCGCCTTTCCTCCCCCCTTTTGCAGCCCCAGGGACGGCTGCAGGCCGGCTGCCGGAGCCCGGCTCGGCGCCTTAGGAGCCGCGTCAGGATGAATAATGGGGGCAAGAGATCCTGCCAGAGGGTCACGGAACAGCAAGTGCGTAAAAAGGCCACAGTGTCCACGCAAGACCTGCCCAGGGCTGGCAGAAACTGCTGCCAGACAGAGACCAACATCAGGTTGTAGACTTCTAAGGTCAGCGGAGGCAGGAGGTCGGTTTCTGCTGAGCCTTCTCGCTAGAGCCTGGATTTACTGATTGCCACCCAGGAATCCCGGCAAGTTGTTTCTTCCCCCCGCCCACCCCCAGGCAATAAAAGTACAAAAGGGCTTAAGTAGGTGGTTAAAGTCAAGCTGTACCTCAGACCTCGTAACGGGCTGCTCTTGGGCTCCAGGAGCTAGAAGATCTGGCCCTGATCTTCTGCTGAGGAAGCCTCCCTGGTGTTAACCATTTGCTGGGTTCTCATTTAGAAGCTCCAGGCACGATGTGGGTATCCAGCACAGGGCTGACAGGATGGAGTCGCTCCCTTCTGGCTACTAAAGAGCCGACAGACTCTCCCTCAGCTTTCCAGGGCTTCCTTTGAGCCCCCCTGGAAATCATTTTCTTATGGATCTTTCCTCCAGCTAGTGAGGGATGAACACACTCCACTCAGTATTTCAAACCACCTCAGCAGCCTGTCTTTGAGAGCTCAGCATAAACCTTCTTGGGCCCAAGGTCTGCAGCTGAAAGGCTGGAAAAAAGCAGAAGAGAGAAGAAAAAACCACCCAGGAAAGGTTAGCACAAGAAATAGAGCAGAGAGAGTAATCCTGGTGAGAAAAATTATCCTACATTCAGTTTCTACAGTACTAGACCCACAAAGGCTGTTCCATGCCAGGAGCTGGAAGCCCTCTAAGTGCCAAGATCCAGGTTATTCATGCAGCAGTAACTGGTGCCCCTGAGCATGGTCCTTGTGACACAGCCAGTTTTTTCCACAGGACATCCCAGATCATTCTTCCCTGGTCCCCATCCAAGCCTGAATTTTTCTGCCTGTCTCCCACAGCTTGTCCTTGTTCTGCCTCTGTCTGTGCTGCTGCCTCCACAACGAAGTTTCTTGGTCCTCTTGTGCTTTGTGTTTCTTGAATGCTGAGCCTCTGCTTGCCCCATCAACCACCTCAGCTGCTCTCCCTTCTCATGGGTATCATCCCCATCTCTCAGGCTCACTTTGTCTTCTCACCATTCCAGTTCCTTCCCTGGCATCAGCCTCCTCCTCCCTGCTGGCTTTCAGTACCATTTCCAGTCTCAGACCTTCTGCAAGTCCTCACTCCCATGCCAGGTTTCTTGTGCCCAGCTGCTCCCTTTGCTACCTTCTCCTCCACACTCAGCTCCCAGCATTTCCTCTGCATTTGCAGTTTGCTTGCACACCTCTTCCCTGCCTCCTAGGCACTAGCACAACTCAAGCCAGCAACACCACAGGAGAGACAAAGAGCTTTTCCATCTCCTCCCCAGCATCATGGCACCAGGGAAGTCACTGGGAAGGTTCCTGGATGCAATATAGAATCATGGACTGCTTTGGCTTGCAAGGGACCTCCAGTAGTCATCCACTCCAATACCCCTGCACTCCCCAGGGACATCTGCAGCTAGGGCAGGTTGCCCAGAGACCCAAACAACCTGGCCAGCAATGGCTCCAGGCATGGGACATCTCCCACCTCTCTGGGCAGCCTGGGCCAGGCTCTCACCACCCTCAGGGTCAAACATTTCTTCCTTCTCTCCAGTCTGAATCTCCCTCTTTTAGTTCAAGCCAGCACCCCTTGTCCTGTCACAGCAAAAAGTGGTGCTCAAAAGTCTGTCCCCAGCTCTCTATTCAGCTCCTTTAAGTCCTGCAAGGCCACCAGAAGGTCTCCCTGGAGCCTTCTCTGCTCCAGGCTGAGCAATTCCATCCCTCTCAGCCTGGCCTCACAGCAGAGGGCTTCCAGCCCTGCCAGCATTGCCATGGTCTTTCCCTGGACTTGCTTCCTTCTGTTAGTTCAGTGCTGCTCAGTCAGCTCTGGTGTGCCCCCAGGATGCTCACATCTAAGCCAGGGGCTGATGGGTGAAGGGCCAGGGGACAGGAAAGCAGTTCCCTAGGAAATGAAGAGACCCTGAGATGGAGGAACTTCAGGCTTGCCACCACCTTTGAGGGCTCCAAGTCTGTTCCCACCCATGACTTCACTGAGTATTCATCTCTTGTTACCAGCAGGGAATGGAAGAGAACAACTTCTAGACAACCTGGGAAGCCAATATCTGGGGCACTTCTGGATGCTCCCAGACACCACCAGACAGCTTTACCCATGGCTCACCAAGCCAAGCCAGCACTGACCTTCAAAGGCAGCTACCTACACACTGCTCTGGCAGCCTAGACTCAGCTGCCACCCCCAATAGCATCAACCATAGGTGGTCTTGCTCAGCAGGAATCCTTCCTCTGTAAGAAGGGACACCCCACACCATTAGAGGGGAAGCTGAAGAGGCTGGGAAATCCTCAGGTGCTGGCTCATGGCTGGGTTTGAGACACCTTTGCTTCCCAATAACACAGCAAGGGCAGCAGGTGTGTGGCTGAAGGTCCCAAGAGCTGTGCTGGGGGAAAGCAGTGGTTGGCAAGGAGAGGGGGAGCCATCAAGAAGACAAACTCACAACTAGCAAAGAAAATCTTTGGATGGACTCAGTCCCAAGAAATCCCTTCTGGGTGAACAAACCTGCTCTGTCAGCAGCCTTCACCTACCCTCAGTGGCTGTTCCAAAGCATTCACCTTGGAAGATGTGGCCTTTGACAATCAAAATACCAAACACTTCAGGTTTTATTGCAAGCCCTCCTGCCTTGGAACGAGCTGATGAAGGTCTCACTGTGCTCCTGGGCCTGTGAGCTCCAAGCCCTCATACCTGTGGCTTGGTGGTACATAGGTCTGCTTATAGCAGCCACACTCCAACACCTCCCCACAAGCCCACAGCCCCCAGAGGAACCCTCTGACTCATGGCAGACACACTTATTTTCCCCTTCTCTCTCTTTCCCCCTGTGCAGTTTGCTTGCTGCCATCCAGAAAAGGGCTTCTGCTTCATGGGAACCAGACAAGACAGCTCCCAAGGGCTTCCAGCACAGGATGATTTGTCATCCCCACCTTGTCAGTCAGTGATGCAGCCTAGGAAGGTCTTGGGGGGTTCATAAAACCATAGAATAGTAGGGGTTGGAAAGGACCTCTGGAGGTGGAGTCCAATCTCCCTGCTAAAGCAGAGTCACCTAGGGCAGGCCACAGAGGAATGCAAATCCTGTGGTTTGGGTTGGAAGGGACCTTCAAAGGTCATCTCACCCAACTGGATGTGAGGAAAGGGGGCAAATCAGACACCAGAATGCCACAGTGATCCCTCAGGCTTTGGGGTGAGCTCTTGCAGGCCATGAGAGGGACATGGTGGGACTGGGGAGCTGAGCAACACTGTGCAGGCACAGCAAGAGGGTCCTGGTGTGCCTTCAGAGCAGAGCTTGCATGGCACCCCCCGAGGGCAGCACTGCCCCATCCCCTTCCCAGCTCTGCTGGCCAAGGTGCCCTCTGGGAGGGAGGGAGGCAAAAGGGCCAGCTGACCACCACCTTGCTTGCTCAGCTCCAGTTCAGCACAGAACGCCCTGCCCTGTGCTGTAGGAGCTGCCTGGAAGGCCCAGGAGCTGCCTACTGTGTCTATGTGCTGCGCACCTTCAAGCCTTCCAGTTGCAGCTCTGCTCTGGTTTTCATCTCCTCCTCCACTTCCCTGCAAGGAATTGCCATTTCCCAGGAGCAGAGGGCGGTGGGGAAAGTCAACAGGCTCCTTTGAAAAGGCAGCAGCAGCATCTCTGAGCCTCTGGGCTTTTGAGGTCATTTTTGGTGGTCACTCAAACCTCCCCTTTGTAGGAACTCTGCCAGGGCCTCTCTGCCTCACGCTGCTGAAAGGCAGGGGACCCTCTTCACCTCCCAGGAGCTGTGCAGCTGGCTCCTCACACCCACCTGGGGGGAAACTTCTCAGTAAGGAGAACAAACTGGAGCAAGGACAGGACTGTCACCAAGAGTGGCACACTTCCCTGAGCTTTGCTGCCAGCTTCCATCATGAGTGGCACTGGAGCAGGACTCTGTCCTGATGTCCACCCCTTGGATCTGTTCATGGAATCCCAGCAGGGTTGGGAAGGACCTCTGGAGATCATCCAGCCCAACCCCACTGCTAAAGGAGGGTCACCCACAGCAGGTTGCACAGGATCACAGCATCCAGGTGGGTTCAGAACCTTTTCAGAGCAGACAACTCTGGGCAGCCTGCTCCAGGGCTCAGGCACCCTCACAGCAAAGAAGTTTTAACTCCTGTTCAGATGGAACCTTCAGATGGGCTCTGGTTTGCACCTTGTTTCCCCTGGCCCTGTCACTGGGCACCAGTGGCAAGAGTCTGGCACCAGTGTCTTGCCCTTTCGCTATTCATCAGTGCTGAGAAGAAGATCCCCTCTGGGGCTGCTCCTTTCCAGGCTCAACAGCCCCAGGGCTCTCAGCCTTTCCTCCTCACAGGGATGCTCCAGGCCCATCAGCACCTTTGTAGCCTCCACTGACCACTCCCCCGTGGTTCCCTGTCTCTCTGGAGCTGGGGGGCTCAGAACTGGATACGATTCTATTCAGCAACACAGTTCTGTTCCATCAGGAGTGTGTGATGAGCTGGAGACAGAAGGAGGTCTCCCTTAATTCCCCTGGGGGCCATCATCCCAATCCCTGCCCAAGCCCACTAGAGGAGCTCAGGCTGCAAGTGAGAGAGGCTGTTGGGAGAGGACCAACCACCCAGCCCTGCGGTGTGGGCATCCTCCTCCTCCTCAAGGACAACAACAACAACCACCCAGTGAAAAACAACAAAAACCGGGGGGGGGAGAAAGAAAAAAAAAGGTCATTTTTCTTCTTCTTCTTCTCCCCCCTCTCTCCCCACCTTCCAGAAAGTCTTGGTTTCATCCCAGTGTGGAAGGAAAACAAATGCTCTCCAACCGCAGCATTTTTCACAACCCGGAATTCCTTGCAGTCTGGCCAGCCTCGGTGGATCAATACCAGGCATTTCTTCCCTCCTCTGCTCTGGCCTTTTCCCTTCCAGCCTCCTTTCTTCCCTCCCCTCCCCTCCCTCCCCACCCTGGCCCCACTCACCGAGGGGAATAAGGGAGCTGGAGGTGTCGGCCGGCCGGCCGGAGGAGTCGGGAACGCTCCAGCTCGGGTTTAAAAGGGACAGAGGGGAAACAAACCCCTGGCGTCAGCCGGAGCAGCAGGGCAGGCGTGGAGACCTTGTTTTGGATTTCACAGAGCCTCTCCCTGGGGAGAGCTGCCTTTTTTTTTTTTTTTTCTCCCCTCTCTCTCTCTCCTTTTCTTTCTCTCTTTTTTTCCCCCCTCTCTCTTAAAGCTTGGGTTTGTTTGTAAGTTAAAAGTCTCAGGCTTTGAAGCGTGGTCAGCCTGCCAGATGGAATTAGTCAGTGCCTCTCTCTCGGTCAGAAAGCCCGGGCAGAAGAAGTGGGATGCAAGGACAGTGTAAGGGCTTTTTTCCTCCCCTCCCTTCATTTATCAAGGCAACTCTCTGAATCAACCTCTCTATTCTCACCCACCCCTTCCCCAACAGGCAGCCTGAGAGCTTCACAGGACCCCAAAGCAGGGGGGCAGCAGGCAGAGAGCGAAACCTTCCATGTGCGCAGATGGATGCGGCACCGCCGGAGCTGGTGGCTCCCAAGCTGATTCATGCTGCTCAAGATCAGGAAGGGTGGCCAGCAGGAGCAGGGAGGTCATCCTGCCCCAAACTCAGCACTGGTTAGGTCACACCTTGAGTCCTGTGTCCATCTTGGGCCCCTCAATTGAAGACAGACATTGAGATGCTGGAAGGTGTCCAGAGAAGGGCAGCAAAATTGATGAGGGGTTTGGAGTACAGCCCTGGGAGGAGAGGCTGAGGGAGCTGGGGTTGCTTAGCCTGCAGAAGAGGAGGCTCAGGGGAGACCTTCTTGCTCTCTCCAACTCCCTGAAGGGAGGTTGTAGCCAGGTGGGGGTTGGTCTCTTCTCCCAGGCAAGCAGCACCCGAACAAGAGGACACAGTCTCAAGCTGCACCAGGGGAGGTTTAGGCTGGAGGTGAGGAAGAAGTTCTTCCCAGCAAGAGAGATTGGCCATTGTGATGTGCTGCCCAGGTTGGTGGTGGAGTCACCATCCCTGGAGGTGTTTAAAAAGAGACTGTATGAGGCACTTGGTGCCATGGCTGGGTTGGGTGATAGGTTGGATCTTTTCCAACCTGGTTAATTCTGTATTCTATTCTAACCTCTCTCTTCCCCCTCCCCAAAATGCGGCCTGAGAGCTTCACAGGAGCCCCAAAGCAGGAGGGACAGCAAGCAGAGAGCAAAACCTTCCATGTGCACAAATGGATGTGGCACCACCGAAGCTGGTGGCTCCCAAGCTGATTTATGCTGCTCAAGATCCAGCCCAGATGTTTTTGCTGGTACCTGCCTGAAGCTATAAGATGTCAGTGGAGTTTCCTCTGCTTAAAAGCAGTGCTCAATCTGGCTCTCCTCACCCCTGGCTCATACCACCTTTCCCTCTCTTCCCACCATGGCCTGTTTCAAATCTTCTTACTAATAGGTTCTTCAAGATGTGCAATCCCCCTCCCAGGTGAGCAGCCTCCTTCTCCCATCTTTCTAAGTGTGTTTCTGCCTTCACACACATCCTCACACCAAGCACAGAGCCCCAAAGGCCATCTTTGAAGCTTTACCAATCATAGAATTGTCAGGGTTGGGAGGGACCTCAAGGCTCAGCCAGTTCCAACCCCCCTGCCATGGCCAGGGACACCTCACACTGCAGCTCACAGCCACCTCCAGCCTGGCCTTACAAAAGGGTGCTGGCAAAGCAACCAATCAGAATCAATCAGAGCAGAAGAGATTAGATGGTGCAGGGTGATAGGTTGGACTTGATGATCTCAAAGGTCTTTTCCAACCTGGTCTGGTCTATTCTATTCTACTCTAATTCTACTCTAATTCTATCCTATCCTCAAGTCCAACTGATCACCCAGCCCTATCTAAGCAACCAGGCCATGGCACTAAGTGCCTCCTCCTTTTAGACACCTCCAGGAACACTGACCCCACCACCTCCCTGGGCAGCACATTCCAAAGGGCAACCTCTCTTTCTGGGAAGAACTTCTTGCTAAGAAGGGAATCACCTCAAGGGAGGGGATTCTCCCCCTCTGCTCTGCTCTGCTGAGACCCCACCTGGAGTATTGCATCCATTTCTGAAGCCTCTGTTACAGGAAGGATCTGTTATAGGAAGGTGTCCAGAGAAGGGCCACGAGGATGAGCAGAGGGCTGGAGCTGCTCTGCTCTGAGGACAGACTGAGGGAGTTGGGGCTGTTCAGTCTGGAGAAGAGAAGGCTCCAAGGAGACCTCATCATGGCCTTCCAGTATCTGAAGGGGGCTGCAGGAAAGCTGGGGAGGGACTTTTGAGGGTGTCAGGGAGTGATAGGACTGGGGGGGATGTAGCACAACTAGCAATGGGTGGATTCAAATTGGCTGTGAGGAAGAAGTTATTCCCCATGAAGTTGGTGAGAGACTGGCACAGGTTGCCCAGGGAGGTGGTGGAAACCTCATCCCTGGAGGTGTTTGCAGCCAGCCTGGATGTGGCTGTGAGCAACCTGCTGTGATGTGAGGTGTCCCTGCCCATGGCAGTGGGGTTGGAACTGGCTGAGCCTTGAGGTCCCTTCCAACCCTGACAATTCTATGATCAAGCCTAAACTTCCCCCTGTGCCATCTGAGACTGTGTCCTCTCATTCTATTGCTGGTTGCCATGCAGAGCCATGCACAGAAATAGTCCATGTGACCTTTGGGCTCTCTAAGTTTCTCATCAGCATGCCAGTTACAGCCACAGGGTGGTCCAATGCCAGTTACAGCCACAGGGAGGTCCAAGCAGCATAAAGTGATCATGGTGCTCAAATACTTGAGGAAGAGACTGAACAAGGGGTGATGGATCTCTGAGCCAGGTCCTTCTTAACCATGCAACAGGCAGCATCTCAAAAGCAACAAGCATGAGACAACAGCATCTGCACTTTAGTGCTGTTATTATGTTACCTGAATACCAAACCCTCTGCTACAGCAGGGCACCCACAGCAGGTTGTCCAGGATCACGTTGCCCAGGGGGGTTTGGAATCTCTCCAGAGCAGGAGACTCCACAACCTCTCTGGACAGCCTGCTCCAGGGCTCTGCCACCCTCACAGCAAAGTTTCTCCTGTTCAGATGAAGCCTCCTGGGTTCCAGTTTGTACCTGCTGCCCCTTGTCCTGTCCCTGGGCACCACTGAAAAGAGCCTGACCACATCCTCCTGACCCCCATCCTCCTGACCCCTATCCTCTAGCTGTTGATCAGCCTCGAGAAGATCCCCAACACTAACTCTGAGCACAGGCAACTGCCTTGGGCAACCTCAACCTTCAAAGACAGCAAAGCAGATCTCCAGAAGCAGCAGTGGTGTGCAGCTGGCAGCTGGGCTGTTTGCTAGCACAGGAGCAGTCTCAGAGGCTTGCTCAGCTGAGGGGGCAAGCCGCACCTAGGGTAGAGGAGAAGCTGGACTCACACAGCCTTGCTGCTCAGACAGATAAATCCACCACAGGGCACAGCATTTGGCTTTCACTCACCTCACACCTTCCCCCCCACACACCCTGCAGCCTCTCAAATAGCCACCCAAGCTGGGATAAACCATGGCTGGGCAGGGGCTTCCCTTCCCAGCAGCAAAGGGACCCCCCCTGGACTGTGTTTCATCATCCCAGACAGAAGGGGACCAGGGGGAGAGCAGCAGGGATCTAATTCTGTGGCGATCTGGCCACATTCTGTGCTACTTGGTGCATATTTCAGGGATGCTCTAAGCTGCCAGCACAGCCCAGGGCTGGGCAGAACATGAGTAACTCTGGCTTAGAGGAAGAGGCAACAAAAAGAACCTAAGAGAGGTTCTGAAAGCAGGCAAACAGCCTTGTTTATGAAGCCAAAAGAGAGAGTGCAGCCTATTCCCAGGCCAAGGGAATTTTTCTTGCAACCTTTCTTTGCCTTGGCTACCTGGCCACCCTCACATAAACAATGGAGGCACACCAAGCAAGCAAGCAAGGAGGCCTCACAGAGGTTATAAAAATATCACTTGTGTAATTAGACTGAATCAAAACTCATGACTTGCTGGTTGGAAGGAATGCTTGTGTTTCCCCTCTCCATTTGCCTTCCCCCCACCCCCCTTTTTCTTTCTATTTTTTTCCTCCCCTCTCATAAAAATCCAGATAAACAAAAGCCTGAGGATATTGGATGGTCCCTTGCATATTGTTTGAAAGGCAGAAACAACAACAGCAGCAGCAGCAGCAAGCACGGTGCTGAGGAGCGGAGGCTGCCACTGGCGCTGCGCTGCCCCTGGCATCCTGCGTGCAGGAGCTGCTCTCCCCCTGGCTCTGCCCTGCACAGCAGCTGTCCTCATGTCCCATCCCAGGGTGTGATGAAGCCACTGTCCTGCTGTGGAGTGTCTCCTCACTCTGCCCACAACTGGCAGTGGGGCAGGGAATGGTGGCAAACTGGATCGGCACAAGCCCTACAAGGGGAGGCTGAGGGAGCTGGGGTTGCTGAGCCTGGAGAAGAGGAGGCTCAGGGGAGACCTTCTTGCTCTCCACAACTCCCTGAAGGGAGGTTGTAGCCAGGTGGGGGTTGGTCTCTTCTCCCAGGCAAGCAGCACCAGAACAAGAGGACACAGTCTCAAGTTGTGCCAGGGGAAGTTTAGGCTGGAGGTGAGGAGAAAGTTCTTCCCAGAAAGAGAGGTTGGCCATTGGGATGTGCTGCCCAGGGAGGTGGTGGAGTCACCATCCCTGGAGGTGTTCAAAAAGGGATTGGATGTGGCACTTGGAGCCATGGTTTAATAGTCAGGAGGTGTTGGGTGACAGGTTGGACTTGATCTCTGAGGTCTTTTCCAACCTTATTGATTGTATGATTCTATGATATTCCTACCTCTGTCCCTGGCTTCAGGGGGGATTGGCTTACTCACAGAATCCCAGCACGGTGGGGATTGGAAGGCATCTTTGGACATCATCCAGTCTAATCCCCCTTCCTAAAGCAGGGGCACCCACAGCAGGGTGCTCACAATCACAATGCCCAGGTGGGTCTGGAATCTCTCCAGACAAGGAGTTTTCACAACTTCTCTGGGCAGCCTGCTCCAGGGCTCTCCCACCCTCACAGCAAAGAATTTTCTCCTCCTGTCAGAGGGAACCTCCTGGGTTCCATTTCATGCCCATTGCCTCTTGTCCTGGCCCTGGGCACCACTGACAAGAGTCTGGCCCCAGCCTCTTGCCCCCTGCACTTCAGCTCTTGCTGAGCATTGCTCAGATCCCCTCTAGGGCTGCTCTTTCCAGGCTCAGAGCTCTCAGCCTCTCCTCCTCACAGAGAAGCTCCAGGTCCCCTCAGCAGCTTTGTAGCCTCCACTGGACTCTCTCTGCAGTACTTCTTTGTCTCTCTTGAACTGGGGAGCCCAGAGCTGACTCCTTACAGACAGACACCCAAAGAGAGGAGAGGGGAAGCCAGTGCCTGGAACACCCTTGCTTACTGTAACTGTTTCACAAACAACAGCCCCCCCCCAGCCTCAATCTCCTCTTTTAGTGCAAACCATCACTCCTTGTCCTGCCACAGCAAAAAGCTGTGCTCAAAAGTCTGTCCCCAGCTCTCTATTCAGCTCCTTTGAGTCCTGAAAGGCCACCAGAAGGTCTCCCTGGAGCCTTCTCTGCTCCAGGCTGAACGACCCCAACCCTCTCAGCCTGGCCTCACAGCAGAGGGCTTCCAGAAGCCCCCAGGCCAGCGAGGCACAGCTCAGCATCACCCCCACAGCCCCCAACACTCACACACTTTGTAAGAACCTCTGGGTAGCAAGCAGGAGCCTTGCCAGCTTTCAGAAAAGGTTGTGTGTGGCCCTAGAAACAGAGCTAGATAGGCTTCAAAAGAAGAAGACTGAACCAACCCAAAACTATTTGGAGTATTTTCTCTTTTTTTTCCCATCTGTTTTCTCATTTGGACCCTGGAGGCTTCATGTTTTCAAGTGAAGTTGTTTTCTTCCAGGATCAAGAGAGCTGGAAATGCTGGCTTGGGACAAAAAAAAAAAATAAAATAAAGAAAGAGGAAAAAAGAAAAAGGAAAAAGAAAAAAAAAAAAGAAAAAAAAAAGGAAGGAAAAAGAGGAAAAAGAAAGAAAGGGAAAAAGAAAGGGAAAAAGAAAGGGAAAAAGAAAGGGAAAAAGAAAGGGAAAAAGAAAGGGAAAAAGAAAGGGAAAAAGAAAGGGAAAAAGAAAGGGAAAAAGAAAGGGAAAAAGAAAGGGAAAAAGAAAGGGAAAAAGAAAGGGAAAAAGAAAGGGAAAAAGAAAGGGAAAAAGAAAGGGAAAAAGAAAGGGAAAAAGAAAGGGAAAAAGAAAGGGAAAAAGAAAGGGAAAAAGAAAGGGAAAAAGAAAGGGAAAAAGAAAGGGAAAAAGAAAGGGAAAAAGAAAGGGAAAAAGAAAGGGAAAAAGAAAGGGAAAAAGAAAGGGAAAAAGAAAGGGAAAAAGAAAGGGAAAAAGAAAGGGAAAAAGAAAGGGAAAAAGAAAGGGAAAAAGAAAGGGAAAAAGAAAGGGAAAAAGAAAGGGAAAAAGAAAGGGAAAAAGAAAGGGAAAAAGAAAGGGAAAAAGAAAGGGAAAAAGAAAGGAAAAGAAAGGGAAAAAGAAAGGGAAAAAGAAGGGAAAAAGAGGAAAAGAAAGGGAAAAAGAGGAAAAAGAAGGGGAAAAAAGGAAAAAGAAAGGGGAAAAAAGGAAAAAGAAAGGGGAAAAAGGAAAAAGAAAGGGGAAAAAGAAAAAGTTAAAAAAGAAAAAGAAAAAGAAAAAAGAAACAGGGGAAAAAAAAGAAAAAGGAAAAGAAAAGGAAAAGGAAAAGAAAAAGAAAAGAAAAATAAGAACAAAATAGAAAATAAAGAAGATAGAAAATAAAGAGAAAGCTGAGAATCTCATTCAGCCTCTTGATTCCAGGAGCTCAAATCAAGACCACAAGTCTCAAGCAAAACTCCCAGCCGTCACAGGGCTGCACAACGATATGCAGCAAGGGAAGGCAGCCTGCAGAAGCATGGGATGGCAATTCCCACCTCCCTCCCTGGAGCTGCTGCTGGGTTCTTTCTTCTCACCTCAGGCTCGGGGGTTGTTTTTCTCTTCCTCTGGGGACTCTAATTCTGGGCAAACAAAGCAGTTGCTTCCCTCACAGCCCAGGGTGTACTCTCAGCTCTCCGGCAAGTGCTTTTCAAAGTCCTCAGTGCTGGTTTCATGAGAATCAGTGGGTTGAGCATCAAGGAGGAAAGAAACAGAAACAGAAGGAAATCAAGAAATGGTCTGAAGGAGAAAAGCTGCATCGAGAATCCTACATGAGCACAGCCCTGGGAGGGGAGGCTGAGGGAGCTGGGGTTGCTTAGCCTGGAGGAGGCTCAGGGGAGACCTCATTGCTCTCTACAACTCCCTGAAGGGAGGTTGTAGCCAGGTGGGGGTTGGGCTCTTCTCCCAGGCAACCAGCACCAGAACAAGAGGACACAGTCTCAAGCTGTGCCAGGGGAGGTTTAGGCTCAAGGTGAGGAGAAAATTCTTCCCAGAGAGAGTTGTTAGCCATTGGAATGTGCTGCCCAGGGAGGTGGTGGAGTCACCATCCCTGGAGGTGTTCAAGAGGGGATTGGATGTGGCACTTGGGGGGAGCCATGGTTTAGTTAGTCAGGAGGTGTTGGGTGACAGGTTGGACTTGATGATCTCTGAGGTCTTTTCCAACCTTATTGATTCTGTGATTTCATAGTACCACAGCCAGGTTTGAGTTGAAAGGGACCTTTTAAGGTCATCTAATCCTGCAGGCAGCAAGGACATCTGCATCTAGAGCAGGTTGCTCAGAGACCCAAACAACCTGAGCTGCAATGGCTGTGCCCAGCTGCTCCCTTTGCTACCTTCTCCTCCACACTCAGCTCCCAGCATTTCCTCTGCATTTGCAGTTTGCTTGCACACCTCTTCCCTGCCTCCTAGGCACTAGCACAACTCAAGCCAGCAACACCACAGGAGAGACAAAGAGATTTTCCATCTCCTCCCCAGCATCATGGCACCAGGGAAGTCACTGGGAAGGTTCCTGGATGCAATATAGAATCATGGACTGCTTTGGCTTGCAAGGGACCTCCAGTAGTCATCCACTCCAATACCCCTGCACTCCCCAGGGACATCTGCAGCTAGGGCAGGTTGCCCAGAGACCCAAACAACCTGGCCAGCAATGGCTCCAGGCATGGGACATCTCCCACCTCTCTGGGCAACCTGGGCCAGGCTCTCACCACCCTCAGGGTCAAACATTTCTTCCTCCTCTCCAGTCTGAATCTCCCTCTTTTAGTTCAAGCCAGCACTCCTTGTCCTGTCACAGCAAAAAGTGGTGCTCAAAAGTCTGTCCCCAGCTCTCCATTCAGCTCCTTTAAGTCCTGCAAGGCCACCAGAAGGTCTCCCTGGAGCCTTCTCTGCTCCAGGCTGAGCAATTCCATCCCTCTCAGCCTGGCCTCACAGCAGAGGGCTTCCAGCCCTGCCAGCATTGCCATGGTCTTTCCCTGGACTTGCTTCCTTCTGTTAGTTCAGTGCTGCTCAGTCAGCTCTGGTGTGCCCCCAGGATGCTCACATCTAAGCCAGGGGCTGATGGGTGCAGGGCTGGGGGTCAGGAAAGCAGTTCCCTAGGAAATGAAGAGACCCTGAGATGGAGGAACTTCAGGCTTGCCACCACCTTTGAGGGCTCAAAACAAGACAGTAGGTTTAGCAGGAGGTGTCAGGCTTGTCAGCCCTGCACAGGAGATGTTTTAAGCCCTATATCCTCCCCAGATTATCCTGGGTAAGGAGGATAAACCCAACTCACCAATAACTCACACCTAGAGCAAACACTACCCCTTGCTTCTGGCAGCAGAGCAGCCAGCATTCATCTCTCTGAGAAATGGCCTTAGGGGAAAAAATGCTGGTTCCAACCTCTCTTAGACCCTAAAACCCCACCAAATTCATCGTTCCAGGGCACACTTGGTGGAGGGCAGAGGCTCAGAGGTTAAGGATCCTTCTCCGAGAGGGACACAAAGCCGCACATTCCGGTTGGGTGCCTGCCGATAGACATCCCGTGGCTGCCTTCTAGAGGTGAAACCCAGCAAAGATAGCAGGGTGACTGTCAGGCTGTCTCCAGCTATTCAAATACAGGCAGCTTGAACTGCTCTCAAAAGGTGTTGATCCAAGGAAAACATGAAATAGAAGTCAATGGATCCGAGTGGAAAATATTAGAGCAGGCAAATCGGCTGCTCCAATAACACTACCTCTGCCCACAGGTATGCTTGAAGGGGATGGGGAGAGAAGGGAGAAAGAGAGAAGGTTCTGTGCTCAATATCTGAGAGGTTTGGGCTTGTTTGGGGATGAGGGTTTGGAGGGTTGGTTTTTTTGCTGCTGCTGTTGTTGTTTTTGCCTGCAGAAATCTCACCCAGGAGCAAGGAGCTGCACGAGTCCCAGAACACAGCAACTGGTGGAGAGTGGATCCTGCAGCCAGCTCTGGAGCCCCTAGCACAGGAAGGATCTGGAGGTGCTGGAAGGTGTCCAGAGAAGGGCCATGAGGATGAGCAGAGGGCTGGAGCTGCTCTGCTCTGAGGACAGACTGAGGGAGTTGGGGCTGTTCAGTCTGGAGAAGAGAAGGCTGAAAGGAGACCTCATTGTGGCCTTCCAGTGTCTGAAGGGGGCTCCAAGAAAGCTGGGAAGGGACTTTTGAGGGTGCCTGGGAGTGATAGGACTGGGGGGGATGTAGCACAACTAGCAATGGGTGGATTCAAATTGGCTGTGAGGAAGAAGTTATTCCCCATGTAGTTGGTGAGAGCCTGGCACAGGTTGCCCAGGGAGGTGGTGGAAGCCTCCTGCCTGGAGGTGTTTGCAGCCAGGCTGGATGTGGCTGTGAGCAATCTGCTGCAGAGTGAGGTGTCCCTGGCCATGGCAGGGGGCTTGGAACTGGCTGAGCCTTGAGGTCCCTTCCAACCCTGACAATTCTATGATGGAAACATCCCTCAGCAGCTGCCACAAGCAGCCATGGGGCCCTGCCATAAACCACTGCAAACTCCAAGCTGGGGTCATTAGCATACAGCAAGGTCATGGCCATGAGTGCTGTGATGAGTCAAGTCACCCAGTGCCTCCCCTCACCAACTTCCAGCACTCTGGATTAAAACAGCTGTGCAAAACCTTAGAGAATCACAGAATTGTTTTGGTTGGAAGAGAGCTGGAAGGTCATCAAGACCAACACTTAACCCAGCACTGCCAGGTCACCACTAAACCATGGCCCTCAGCACCACATCCACACAGCTTTTAAACCCCTCCAGGGATGGGGACTCCACCACTGCCCTGGGCAGCCTGACCCAGGGCTTGACAACCCTTTTGGGGAAGAGATTGTTCCTCATGTCCAATTTAAAGCTTCTCTGATGCAACTTGAGGCTGTTTCCTCTTGTTTTGTCACTTATTACTAAGAAGAGACCAACCCCACCTGGCTCCAGCCTCCTTTCAGGGAGCTGTAGAGAGCCAGAAGGTCTCCCCCCAGCCTCCTCTCCAGTTCTCCCAGGTGCTCCTCACAACACTCATTCTCTAGCCCCTCCACCAGCTTCAGTGCCCAGCTTGGGTTATTCCACAAACAAGTCAGAAAGAGTTTTAGGCCTAAACACTTGGTCTGCAGGCCACCTCACCCCCAGGAGCAGCAACAGCAGGTACCCAACCTGCAGCAGTCCCTCTCTTTCTAACCCCCTCACACACTGGCACAGCCAGCCACATGGAGCTAGACAACCCTGGGCACACATCATGTTTGCATGAAGATGGCCACAGAACAGGCCTGCAACCACCTCCTGGATCCAGTGGCTGAGAGAGGAAGAGGAAAAGCTGTGCTTGTGACCTGCGAGGCAGCACAAGTGCTGTGGCACTGGCATGTCAGCAGGTCACAGCAGAGCCTGGCACACAACCCTTCATCTTGCCTTGAGCCATCCTCACCTGGAGGGTCTGCAGTTCACAAGAGACAGAATGCAAAATTAACCAGGCTGGAAAAGACCTCAGAGATCATCCAGTCCAACCTATCACCCAGCACCATCCAATCAACTCAACCATGGCACCAAGTGCCTCATCCAGGCTCTTCCTAAACACCTCCATGGATGGGGACTCCACCACCTCCCTGGGCAGCACATCCCAATGGCCAAGCTCTCTTTCTATGAAGAACTTCTTCTTCACCTCCAGCCTAAACTTTCCCTGGCACAGCTTGAGACTGTGACCTCTTGTTCCGGTGCTGGTTGCCTGGGAGAAGAGACCAACCCCCACCTGGCTACAACCTCCCTGCAGGGAGCTGTAGAGAGCAATGAGGTCTCCCCTGAGCCTCCTCTTCTGCAGGCTGAGCAACCCCAGCTCCCTCAGCCTCTCCTCCCAGGGCTGTGCTCCAGACCCCTCCCCAGCCTCATTGCCCTTCTCTGGACACCTTCCAGCATCTCAATGTCCTTCTTCAATTGAGGAGCCCAGAACTGGACACAGGACTCAAGATGTGGCCTAACCAGTGCTGAGCACAGGGCACAATGACTTCCCTGCCCCTGCTGGCCACACTGTTCCTGATGCAGGCCAGGATGCCATTGCCCTTCTTGGCCACCTGGGCACACTGCTGGCTCCTGCTGTCAACCAGTCCTCCCAGGTCCCTTTCTGCCTGGCTGCTGTCAGCCACTCCACCCCCAGGGCTCCAGGAGCCGTGCAGCAGCTCTCTCGAGGCGTGGACAGCTCCCACCAGGACGATCCAGACCTTATTTTTCCGCGCACCAAAAGGCGCCGAATTCCTTCCTTTCCCCTCCGAAGCCCAGGGCTGGCTTGGCTTGCCACCTCCCTGTTGGACAGCTCAGTCACACCGAGTTCATCCCACCAGAGCTGGTGAGAGATGAAACCAGACCCTGGAGCTCTGAGCCAGAAGCTGGTCCCCCTCCAGGTCCCGGAGAAATCCTCTGCGGTCGCGGGGACGTCACCGCTGAGGTGGGCTCTACCTCAGCCTCTGCTTGTTATTAGCTGTACTGAGGATTTGAAGGACAAGGAGGCACCCAGCCAGGGTCTACTCCAAGATCCTGCCTTTGCAGAACATGCATCTGGCCTTCATTAATTCTTAAATGGTCCAACGTGGGCAGAGGAACTGGGGCGGGGGAGGGAGCGAGCCGCAGCCGGGGCAGGCGCAGGGGACCTCCCCTCCGGGGGCTGCTTTGGTGGGAAGAGGTTTGTGACCAGGGAACATCTTACCCAACACACACACACACCCCTCACTGCACCAGGGAGACCGTGCAGCCTCCCAAGCACCTGTCTGGGGCAGGCAGCTTCCAACAAGGACTCCCTGTGCAGAGCTCCCAGGGCGGTCATCACAGACCTGAGGGTGACAGGCCGGGAGGGCAAGTCAAGGAAGGACCCTGGAAACTCAGCCAAGAAGTGGTGAGGAGATGGGCCCTCACCACACCCCAAGGAGGCACCAGACTTCAGCATGCTGCCACCCTCCAAGAGCTGAGCTCAGAACACCAGCAGGCTTGAGCAACGAGGTGCCAGCATCCACCCTCTCTCTGCTGGATTCCATGGTCCTCAAGGATCTCCCGAGGTCCCTTCCAACCCCGAACCATCCGGTGATGCACACAGCTGGAGCCACCCCCACTTTCACCTCCTGGCCCTGAGAGCAAACAGGTGGTTGAGCAAACTCCCTACAAGCTTGGTCTGTGTCTCCTCCAAGAGGGAAGAACATCCTGTCTGGGGGACACAGGAGTGGCAGATTGAAAGAGAGTCTGGCTCACGAGGCTCAGAGTCCATCTGCAGGCATGGCTATGAGTGTACAAGGAGGGCTGGTGACTCAGCAGGGATGAGTGTCTCATAGGTGGGGCGCTGAGCAGACAGCTGAGTGTGCTTGTGTGGTGTGTGGGCAGCAAAGCACATGGCAGAACAACAGGGCACAGGCAGCCCCTGGGTAAACAAGCGTGGCAGGAGTGAAAGGACACAGCAAGGCCAAGGACTTGGTTGGGGAAGTCAAGAACCATCCCAGCCACGTCCATGCAAGCTGGGGCAGCCCACTGCTTTGCATCTGCAGCTGATGGGGGTGGGGAAAGCACCCAACAGCCCCTGCCCTCCTGGGTGGCATCAGGTAGAGAGACTTGGATGGGGTGCTCAGGCACGGGGCAGACCTTGGGTTGACCTGACCTCTAACTGAGCAGAAAGAGAGCTGTGGGAAATGAGACTGTAAACAGGAAGGCAAGAGATAAATAAGAGATGGGGAGGAAAGAGATTTATTTAAAGTGACAGTTGCTTTTTAGCTCCATTTCCCCTTTTCTGCTCAGCTAGAAATGAAGGCCCCCACCCTCCTCTGCTCTCCTGCCAAGACAGCACACACCACTCACCACTCTTTCCTAGCTGATGCAAAGCTTGCTGCGTGCCCCTGTTAACACCACCACTGCTGAAGCTGGCCAGGGAGCTGAGCAAAGTATGTCTGCATGCTCCAACAGCTATGAGGAGGAGTCCACAAGGTTCCCAGCTAGCTCCTCTCTTTGGTAAGCCACAGCTGTTAGATGCAACATGATGATCATAGAATCACAGAATTGTCAGGGTTGGAAGGGACCTCAAGGCTCAGCCAGTTCCAACCCCCCTGCCATGGCCAGGGACACCTCACACTGCAGCAGGTTGCTCACAGCCACCTCCAGCCTGGCTGCAAACACCTCCAGGGGTGAGGTTTCCACCACCTCCCTGGGCAACCTGTGCCAGGCTCTCACCACCCTCATGGGCAACAACTTCTTCCTGACATCCAATCTCAATCTCCCCATTTCTAGTTTTGTTCCATCCCCCCCCAGTCCTATCCCTCCCTGACACCCTCAAAAGTCCCTCCCCAGCTTTCTTTCTGCCCCTTCAGATCCTGGAAGGCCACAATTAGGTCTCCTCAGAGCCTTCTCTTCTCCAGACTGAACAGCCCCAACTCCCTCAGCCTGTCCTCATAGGAGAGGTGCTCCAGGGATCTCCCCTCCACCTCTCCAGATGGAGGTTAGGTGATGCACAATGATGTGATTCCAGATGGTGATCACTCTATAAAGTATTCAGGTTGGTTCGAGGCAACAAAGCCCAGCAGGGAGAAGTCACCAGCTCCAAGTGATGTTAAGTTCTTCAAAATGAGGGTAGTGAAATGCTGGAACAGGTTGCCCAGAGAGGTGGTGGAGGCCCCATCCCTGGAGACACTCAAGGTCAGACTTGATGGGGCCCTGAGAGCAACCTCATCCAGGTAAAGATGTCCCTGCTCACTGCAGGGGGGTTGGACTAGTTGAGCTCCAAGGGTCACTCCCAACCTGATGCATTCTGTGATGTACTGTAGTGGAGCAGAGGGGCCAAGAGGGAACAAGCCCTCTTCCAGCTCCACCCAGGGCTCAGTAGCTCTAGGAATTGAGCCTTGCTCAGCATCAGTCCCATCTGGAGTTCTGGAAACTCCAGTCCATGCTCTTTAGGGGACCAGAAATAAGCCTTTAGCTTCTGCAGCCTGATGGAACTCTAATTTTAAGCCACCTCAATCAGGGCAAGCCCACAGCTGGCTGTCAGGCAGCTCTGTGCCCCCACTGCCAGGTCACACACAGACACTCTCCCCCTTCTGCCGCACTGATTACCAGTCAGGAGAGAGGGGGAATCTTTTGGTCAGCAGAGGCATTTTTTGTTGCATTCTCAGAACTGGATGTTCCTTGCCTAGAATGAGGATTACTGCAGTTTCTGATCACTCCTGCTGGCAGCTGCCTTTGCCTGCGCTCCGCTCTCCCTCCGTCTCCTCCACCAGGGAGGTGGGGGAAGCACCGAGCCGTCCCAGGACGGAGCCTGGGGACAGGGGCTCGGCCCCAGCTCTCTGAGGAGAAGAGAAGAAACCAAACCCAACCAACTCAGTCCTGTTACAGAAACCCAGTTAAGTAGGCAAGCTAAACAAAACACAATTAGGTTTCCTCTGGCCAGCCTGGAACATATGGTATTCGTCAGCCAGTCGTGTTCCTCTCTTGATTCTGGCAGGAGATAGCTAACTTGTTCCAAGCACTAAGAAAGCTCCTGGAAAGTCAGCATGCTGAGCAAACTTTTGGAGGGGGGGGGGGGGGTAGCTGGGGATAGAATAGCTCACCCAGACCCGGGTTTGACAGCATTTCTTCCACATTGTTCAGCAGGGCTCTAGGTTACGATGCCTGCCGGCTCCAGCGCCTTCCCCCTTCACAGCATTCCCTCTGCTGCTGCCTCTGCAAGTCCTCATTGGCTAAGCACACCCAGGCACAGAGGACTGGGGTGGAGGGCTCTTGCCAAGCAGGCAGGCAAAGGTGTGGAAGGAAGAGAGGTTCCTGTGGGTTTGGGCTCCAAGGAAGCAAAACTGCCCCAAAGAGCAGTGCAGCAAGCCCTTCGTTGTGTTACCTTTCTGGAGCAAGATGCAACTCTCAGAACTGCAGCGCTGTTTAGGTTGGAAAAGTCCTCCAAGATCATCAGGTCCAACCACCAACCCACCACCACCATGGCCATTAAACCATGTCCCAAAGTGCCATGCCCACAGGTATCATGAACAGCTCCAGGGATGGGGACTCCACCACCTCCCTGGGCAGCCTCTGCCACTCCCTGACCAAGAAGAAGTTTTTCTGACCAGCCAAGAAGTTTTTCCAGGCATCCAACCTGAAGCTGCCCTGGCACAATCTCAGGCCATTTCCTCTCCTCCTATCACCTGATGCTAGGGAGAAGGGACAATCCCCACCTCACTGCACCCTCCTCTCAGGGAACTGTAGAGAGGTCTCCCCTCAGCTTCCCTTTCTCCAGACTAGAACGCAGTTCCCTCAGCTGCTCCTCACCAGCCCTGTTTTCTAGACCCTTCCCCAGCTTTGTTGCCCTTCTCTGGACCCCCTCCACTACTTCAGTGTCTTGCTTGCAGCGAGGGGCCTGAAGCTGAACACAGTCTTCAAGGTGCTACCATCCCAGGATGGAGCAGCAAGCAGCTCCCCAGCAGGAAGGCAGCAATAAGCACCATGGTGGCAGAGAGGCTGGGTGCTGCAGAAAGCAGTAGCCACAGATTTTGGCCATCAACCAGAAATCTCTGTGAGGAGCCCTGCTCTGGGCTGGGAACATTCTACTCTGCTGGAGCTCATGAAGAAGTCAGCAAAGAGCTGATTCACCAAGAAACAACTCCACCTTCTAAGAGAGGGAGCTGGAAACCAAGTGATATCTGCAGAACTACTGCCCCAGCAAGCCCAGGGAGGGCTGTGGGAAAGGGAAGCTGATACCTTGGTCTGTTCCAGTAACAGGAGAGAGGCTGCAGCCTGGAAGTGAGCAGAGGGCTTCCCATCACACACTCCAGGCCTGCCTGAGAGGCTCAGCTGCTTTTTGAGTCCACTTACTTCAGCCTCATCATTGCCAGGGCTGGTGTGACCTCTCCTGTGCAGGTTTGCTTGGTCTGCTCTGGGTCTCTTTTGCAGGGAGGCAGCCAGTTCATTCCCTCCAGGGCAGCTGCAAGCCAGCACTGCCTGCAAGTCTCTGCACTGCCTTTCATCTTCCCATACACAGTTGGCCTCGTCGCCTATCTCTTCCTCCCCATCCCTCTTGGACAGCCTGGCTGGCTCAGGTCACTGCAGCCTCAGCCCAGTTTTCCTTGGGCAGTGAAAAGCTGGGGAAGGAGATTGTAAAGAGCAGCTTCTTCTGATCATCCCTGAGCTCTTCCATCTGCATGTGTGCTGCCAGCCTTTGGGACACGTTGCCTGGGGAGGTGGTGGAGTCACCCCCCCTGGAGGCTTTGGGACAGGTTGTCTGGGGAGGTGGTGGAGTCACCACCCCTGGAGGCACTGAAAAACAGAGTGTAGAGATGGCAGTTGTGGATGTGGTTTCATGGCCATGCTGTTAAGTTGGACTCTCTGATCTTAGAGGGCTTTTCCAACTAGATCAATGCTGTGATTCTTTGATTCTCTTCTACCTGCCAGCCACAGTCACTCTTGTTCCTTCACTGCAGAAGGCAAAGGTCTTCCAACCTCTGTCTCTTCAGTGACATTCCTGCCTCACCAGTAATGCTTCAGAACACCTCAACCTCCTTTCCCCCCTCCTTGGAACCTGATATCCTTTGTAGCAGAAAGCATTCCCTCACTTCCATTTCCAGCTTCATGACATCTGAGACCTGGCTCAGGCACTAGGCTTCTGTCTGTCCTCACTGCATCCACCACAGGCCTGCTGGTCAGCTTTTCCCAGCAGTTGCTGCACTAGGAAAGCACTTCCCACTCCTCTGGGTTGCAGTCATGAATCAGCACAACCTGCCATGACCACCAGACACGTGCTGGAGCACATCAAGGACTGAAGAGGTTGCAAAAAACCACATTCTGTTCCCAGACTGCTCAGCCCCATCACATCCAAACCCTCAGCTCAAGGCACAGCTCTGAGATGGCAGCTCTTTGGGGTTGTGTGGAGACACCCAGCCAGCTCTTCACTTCCACAGGCTGCCCTGTCAGAGCAGCCATAGAAGCAGAGAATTGTCAGGGTTGGAAGGGACATCAAGGCTCAGCCAGCTCCAACCCCCCTGCCATGGGCAGGGACACCTCACACTACAGCAGGTTGCTCACAGCCACCTTCAGCCTGGCTGCAAACACCTCCAGGGATGAGGCTCTCACCACCCTCATGAGGAACAACTTCTTCCTCACATCCAATCTCAATCTACCCATTTCTAGTTTTGCTCCATCCCCCCAGTCCTATCCCTCCCTGACACCCTCAAAAGTCCCTCCCCAGCTTTCCTGCAGTCCCCCTTCAGGTACTGGAAGGCCACAATGAGGTCTCCTCAGAGCCTTCTCTTCTCCAGACTGAACAGCCCCAACTCCCTCAGTCTGTCCTCAGAGCAGAGCAGCTCCAGCCCTCTGCTCATCCTCGTGGCCCTTCTCTGGACACCTTCCAGCACCTCCAGATCCTTCCTGTAAGAGAGGCTCCAGAACTGGACACAGAGCTCCAGCTGTGGTCTCCCCAGAGCAGAGGGGGAGAATCCCCTCCCTGCCCCTGCTGGCTCTGCTTCTCTTGCTGCAGCCCAGGCTGGGATTGGCTCTCTGGGCTGCAAGTGCTCACTGCTGGCTCCTGTTGAGCTTCTCCTCCCCCAGCACCCCCAGGTCCTTTTCTTCAGGGCTGCTCTCAAGCCACTCCCTGCCCAGCCTGTATCAGTGCCTGGGATTGCCCTGACCCAGCTGCAGGACCTTGCACTTGGTCTTGTTGAACCTCATGAGGCTATCATGGGTGCATCCAGCCCATCGCTTCCCCTGGCTCTCCCATCAGAGCAGCCAGCCCATCGCTTCCCCTGGCTCTCCCATCAGAGCAGCCAGCCCATCACTTCCCCTGGCTCTCCCATCAGAGCAGCCAGCCCATCGCTTCCCCTGGCTCTCCCATCAGAGCAGCCAGCCCATCGCTGCCCCTGGCTCTCCCATCAGAGCAGCCAGCCCATCGCTTCCCCTGGCTCTCCCATCAGAGCAGCCAGCCCATCGCTTCCCCTGGCTGTCCCATCAGAGCAGCCAGCCCATCGCTTCCCCTGGCTCTCCCATCAGAGCAGCCAGCCCATCACTTCCCCTGGCTCTCCCATCAGAGCAGCCAGCCCATCGCTTCCCCTGGCTCTCCCATCAGATGTGCTGCTCTTGCTCTACTTCTAACAGGAGCAATTCTCCACCGAGCTCCACGGTTATAGGCCACTGCTCACAAGCATTGGTGCAGCCAGCCAAGCTGCCTGTCCTCTGCAGGGAAGGCACAACACCCTCACCAGCTGAGCTTTCAGGAACCCAAGCATCAGCTGCAGCTTTGCCCTTGGAGAGCACCACCCCTCAGCCAGCCGGGGGCTCTGTGGAGCGAGGCAGCAGCGTGTCAGCAGCAGCGTGTCAGCAGCCCCTCCCCACAGCAGCCAGCTGACTGGGGCTGCCTTTTGTCCTCCCCCACATCACACAGGCTGCAGCAGAGCCTGCTCACCGAGGGCCATTCATCTCTTCTGCTCTCAGGTCCTGCTCAGCAGCACCCTACTGGGCTTTCCTCATCCATCATTCCTGGCAATTCCACCTCTCTCTCTTGCTGGGCACTTCCTCCCCGTGCCTTTGAATCAGAGGGGTTGTTTTCTCCCCTCCCTCAAAGGAGCTTCTAACATTTACTACATGGTGTTGGAATCTTTGGACTGAACTGAGTCACAGTTCAGCAAAACTAGGCTGGTTTCATCTCCCTCACAGTAGGAAATTGGCCATCCTGCAGCTGCCTTTCTGCTTTCCTCTTTAAACCATCTCCTCTTCCTGCAACTCCATTCTCAGCAGCACATGGCTTCCAAAACAGGAGATAAAATGGCTGTTGCCAAAGGTTGTTTGCAAAGCTGTTCAAAGCAAGAGGGGACTTCACCAAGTTTCCAGTCATTAAGCAGAGTTACAGCACTTGGCTCCGTCCTGCAGTCTCCCAGTATCTCTCATTAACACTGGTTTACAACTGCTCTGCTGGGAGTCCAGAGTGAAATTTCCACTGCCTTCCAGGGTGGAGGATGGAGCTTGGAGCTTCCTAATGCAAACCCAGCGCGATGTCCCTGCGTGCCCTGTCCCAGGCTACCTGAGTCCAGCAGAGACCACTGCCAAGCACAGCACCCCCCTGGTGCAGCCCAGGGCTGCCTCTTATTTGGGTTCTTTCACACATCAGAAAGCAGCCTGCAGGATTTGAAAGGCCTTCAAAAGCATGCAGCAGATAAACAACCAAACCACCCAGAGGTGGAGAGCTCAAAGGGCAGCGTTTATGTTGCCTAAGCCTCTGCCAATGGTTTTCAACCTGCCCCTTGCATCCAGGATTCCCTCCCCTTCCCTACCTGCTTTAGTGAAGTTGTCCCTGCTCCCTGGGTTAGGTGACCTGTAAAGATTCCTTCCAACCCAAACCATTCAGTGATTGAGTCCTTCAATTTCACACACCAGAGCCCAGTGCCAAACGCTCCAGGCTGCCCAGAGCAGGTTGGCTGTTGGCATGCTCCACACTGCACAAACTGCTCTTGCATCACAGAATCCCTGCATGGTGGGGGTTGGAAGGGAGCTCTGGAGACCAGCTAGTCAAAAAAGACCCTGCTAAAGCAGGGGCAGTCAGAGGAGGTTGCACAGGATCACACAGCCCAGGCAGGTTTGGAATCTCTCCAGAGAAGGAGACACCATAACTTCTCTGGGCAGCCTGCTCCTCATGTTTAGGTGGAAATTCCTATGTTCCAGTTTGTGTCTGTCCCTGGGCACCACTGACAAGAGCCTAACCCCATGCTCTTGTCCCCCACATCTCCTTTAGCTCTTGCTGAGCATTGCTCAGATCCCCTCTGAGGCTGCTCATCTCCAGGCTCAACAGCCCCAGGGCTCTCAGCCTTTCCTCCTCACAGAGCTTCTCCAGGTCCCTCAGCATCTTTGTAGCCTTCTACCTGGGCTCTCTCCATTAGTTCCTTGTCTCTCTTGAACTGGGGAGCCCAAAGCAGGACTCACACATGGATCCCCATTTCTCTGCAGCAAGCAAGGTGAGTTTTCAAAGACAGCATGTGCAAACATCACAGATTGTTAGGGGATGGAAGGGACCTCCAGAGCTTATCCAGCCCAACCCCCCCTGCCAGAGCAGGATCACCTAGAGCAGGTCACACAGGAGCACATCCAAGTGGGTTTTGAGTATCTCCAGAGAGGGAGACTCCACAACCCCCCTGGGCAGCCTGGTCCAGTGTTGTCACCCTCACAGTGAAATAATTCTTCCTCCTGTTTCCATGGAACTTCCTCTGCCTCAGCTTCCACTCAGTGTCTCTTGTGCTGCCATTGGGCATCACCCAGCAGAGCCTGGCTCCAGCCTCTGGGCACTCACCCTGCACATCTTTATCAACATGCATGAGGTCACCTCTCAGTCTCCTCTTCTCCAAGCTAAGGAGCCCCAGCTCCATCTTCCACATTTGTTTGATTTCTCATACTGGTGTTCCTCAGCAGCATCTGCTACAGGAGAAGCCCAGGCATTGCTTCTGTGTGCATGAAGTGAAGAATGTGAGAGGCTGCCTCAGCCACTTGCAAGCGCCTGTGCCTGTGCCCACCTCGCTTTAAAGGCTGGCGCAGCCTGCAAGGCAACGTAAGAGCAATAAAAAATAATAGGAAACAGGCAGGAGAATGAAGAGCAGCAGCCAGCTGGGATCTTCTAACCAGTGACATCAAGGGAGTGCTGAGGTAATACACTGATGGGTTTTAAATTAACTGTAACCACTCAGGAAAAAGATCGAGGCGTCACTGCGGACAGCTCAATGAAAACATCTGCTCCCTGCACACACAGCAGCAGGGACAGAGAGGGGGGAAATAAACCAAGGAGGGGGAAAAAAGAGAAAAACACAAGAAAGGGGGGGAAAAACACCAACCAAGAAGGGAAGGAAAAAAAAAAAACAAGACTAGAAAAAAAAAAAGAAAGGGGAAAAGAGAGGGGGGAAAAAAGAAAGAAAGGGGAAAAGAGAGGGGGGAAAAAAGAAAGAAAGGGGAAAAGAGAGGGGGGAAAAAAGAAAGAAAGGGGAAAAGAGAGGGGGGAAAAAAAAGAAGGGGAAAAGAGAGGGGGGAAAAAAGAAAGAAAGGGGAAAAGAGAGGGGGGAAAAAAGAAAGAAAGGGGAAAAGAGAGGGGGGAAAAAAAAGAAGGGGAAAAGAGAGGGGGGAAAAAAAAGAAGGGGAAAAGAGAGGGGGGAAAAAAAGAAGGGGAAAAAGAGAGGGGGGGGAAAAAAAGAAGGGAAAAGAGGGGGGGGGAAAAAAAGAAGGGGAAAAGAGAGGGGGGGGAAAAAAAGAAGGGGAAAAGAGAGGGGGGGAAAAAAAGAAGGGGACAAGAGAGGGGGGGAAAAAAAGAAGGGGAAAAGAGAGGGGTAAAAAAAGAAGGGGAAAAGAGAGGGGGAAAAAAGAAGGGGAAAAGAGAGGGGGGAAGAAAAAAGAAGGGGAAAAGAGAGGGGGGAAGAAAAAAGAAGGGGAAAAGAGAGGGGGAAGAAAAAAGAAGGGGAAAAGAGAGGGGGGAAAAAAAAGAAGGGGAAAAGAGAGGGGGAAAAAAAGAAGGGGAAAAGAGAGGGGGAAAAAAAGAAGGGGAAAAGAGAGGGGGGAAAAAAAAGAAGGGGAAAAAAAGAAGGGGAAAAGAGAGGGGGAAGAAAAAGAAGGGGAAAAGAGAGGGGGAAAAAAAGAAGGGGAAAAGAGAGGGGGAAGAAAAAAGAAGGGGAAAAGAGAGGAGAAAAAAAAAGAAGGGGAAAAAGAGAGGGGAAAAAAAAAGAAGGGGAAAAAGAGAGGGGGAAAAAAAAGTAGGGGACAAAGAGAGGGGGAAAAAAAAGAAGGGGGGGGAAGAAATAGGATAAAGACCAATAGCAAAACCACTCTAAATGCCAGCAGATAAATCAGTGACATGTTCAAGGCTTTGAGGAGCGTGCTGAAGTTTGCCTGCCCTGTTTCAGAGCAGGGAGAGCAGGAACAGAGGCCAGATAAGGATGCCAAAAGAATTTTGTTCAAGGCGCAGAAAGGTTTCCAAGGTCTTCAGGAGGAGAGATTGAAGTCCAAATAGCTCAGCAGAGCTCGTGCTAGAGGTGTATAAAGTGATGAGCAAGACAGGGAAGGTGTTCCCATTTACCCTTTCTCATGCTGAAGAAACAGTGGCCACCCAAAACCACTCCAAAACTATGAGGCACAGGAAAGAGAGCTCAACAATATTCTGCAGGCTGCCCAGTTGGAACTTGCTGCCACAAGTTAAGCCAACATCCAGAGAGGGAGCTGCCATCTTGCACTAGACAAGAGGAAATCCAATATAAATGATCTGTACGTGCCTGGGCAGGCACTGAACTCCTGGGGTTCAAGAGACAGAGGAACCCAAGGCAATGAATCAACTGAGCCAGGGAGGAACCCAAGGCTGGCAAGGCTGAGGGAGGAACGGGCACCTGGAAGAGGACACTGGGAGATGAAAACCTGACATCAAACTGGAAAGATAAAGGAGGTGTTTTGTGGGGTTTCCTCCTCTGTGCTCCCTGTCAGAGAGGGGAAATGAAGATGCAGCTAGGCTGTGTCAGAGCATGTGCCTCAGCCCTCTGGATGAAAGGAGAGGCAGCAAAAGCTGGCCACAGGTGGATGTTTACAACCGCAGCTGGCTGGGCTGTGGACGCAGCAGCCAAGCCATGACGGGGCTGCCCCACTCCAGGCTGCCCTGCCACGCTCCAAACACCACCAGCAGCCCCATCCATCCCCTGGCACCACATCCCACTTCACCAGTCAGACCTCCAAAATAAACAGGCAGCACCTGAATATCCTGCAGATGGGGAAATTTCAGGCAGCCCTGAGTATTTTTAGCCTATGGCTCGATTTAGGCTGACACAGAGACACCAGCTTCAGCCCTTGGCCAGGAAAGGAGGCTTGGCCAGCAGCAGGAGCACATCTTTTGAGCAGCTTGTGGCAAAAAAAAACCAGCAGGTTTTTTTTGGGGGGGTGGGGGGGAGGGTTACCCACAGATCCTCCAGCTCCACCATCCAACAGTTTATTTGGTAGGTCCAGATGGGGTTTCCCCTCCACCAGGCAACAACATGAGGTGCCTGGAGCTCCAGAGATAACCTCCCTCAGGGCAAAGCTTGCACATCTCGCTGCACAATCCCAGCGGTTAGGGCTCTGTGTTTGCTCCATGGGTCAGCTCAAGCCCCCCCACGGCTCTGACTTCCTTTCCAAGAACGAGCAAGGACAGCAGCAGCCCTGGTAAGGCCACCAGAAGAGAACAATTTTCCCCTTCACGCTCAGGGATTTCCCCAGGTCCTCCCCAGCAGCAGCACTGAGAGCGGCGGAGGCGACGCTGCGAGCGCACGGGAAGCATTAAAGCATGACACCACCCAGCTCCAACCACCCTGCCCACACCTCTCCCACAGCACAGAGCTGCCTGTCCATCGGGGTGCCCAGGGGACGTCCCCAGCAGGGCTCACACAGGCCTGGCCGTGGGATCGGGGGCTCCCCCGTGCACGGAGGCGCGGCTGCCCACCCAGGCACGGCGCCGCGGGCCTGAACGGGAAGCACGACAGCAGGCAAGGCACCACACAGACGTGTGGGAGAGGGTTTACAAGCACCTGCACACTGAGCAGCCTGCCTGGCCTTCGAATGACATCATCCAGCCCCAAAGAGCTGGCTCTTGTCAATCTTTCCCCTTGGAAACAGCAGATGGGTAAGAACTTGCCCTGTGGTCCTGGGACAGCAGGACTTTGTTCCCCCCTGCCCCCCAACATGTTCACCTCCCTTTCTCCAAGGAAGCACAGAGCATCACAACCAGAAGAACCAACAAAAAGCATTGCAAAAGCCCCCCAGACAACTCTGCAGCTACTCACACGACCTCCAGCTTCAAGCTGCCTGCTGCAGCCCAGGAAGCAGATGGCCCAGGACAGCGACACATGCCCTGTATCACTCATCAGGCACAGGTGACCCTCATGAAGCTCAGTCAGGGCAAGTGTAGGGTCCTGCCCCTGGGGAGGAATACCTCCTGCACCTGTACAGGTGAGGGGTTGGCCTACTGGAAAGCAGTTCCATGCAGAAGGATCTGGAAGTTCTGGTGGATAAGTTCACCAAGGTACCCTCGTGGCCAAGAAGGTCTCCTGGGGTGCATTAAGAGCAGGCCAAGGGAGGGTGTCCTCCCACTCTACTCTGCCCTAGTGAGGCCACAGCTGTAGTACTGTGTCCAGTTCTGGGCTCCCCAGTTCAAGAGAGAGAATTACTGCAGACTGACCAGTGGAGGCTACAAAGATGCTGAGGGGACCTGGAGCAGCTCTGTGAGGAGGAGAGGCTGAGAGCCCTGGGGGTGTGTAGTCTGGAGAAGAGCAGCCCCAGAGGGGCTCTCATCAATGCTCACTAAGAGCTGAAGGGTGGAGGGCAAGAGGCTGGGGCCAGATTCTTCTCAGTGGTGCCCACTAACAGCACAAGGAGCAGTGGGAACAAAGTGGAAACCAGGAGGTTCCACCTGAACAGAAGGAGAAGACTCTGTGGTGTGAGGGTGCTGGAATCCCGGCGCAGGCTGCCCAGAGCGGCTGTGGAGTGTGGAGATTCCAACCCCACCTGGGCATTGTGACTGTGGGCACCCTGCTGTGGGTGCCCCTGCTTTAGCAGAAGGGTTGCTCCAGCTGATCTTCAGAGGTCCCCTTCCAGCCTCCACCACCCTGGGATTCCGCTTTTGCCCAGGCTGCTCTTCTTCCTCACACCTGCCCTTCTTCCCTGCCCCCCAGGTCCACCAGTGGGGGAACCCCCACCCCCACCCCACCCCCCCAGCACGCACACAACATCATAAAGGCAGAGAGCGGAGTGTTGAGCAGGGCTTTGATGTGCAGCCAGCCCTTCAGGAGGCACAGTACATGCTGTATGCTCGCTGCCGTCAGCCTCCCGGCCTGAATCCTCCACTGTTTTAGGAAAAAGGTAGGGAGGGAGGGAGGAGAGGGGAAGGGGGGAAACAGACCAAGCTTTGTGGAATTCTCTTTAAGAGTGTATGCATGACTGTATGAAAAGGGAGATATTTTTTTCCCCCCTGACCTCAAAAAGACAATATTATTGCACACAGCCCTGTTTGCAGCAGCAGCCAAGCTCTTTCTTCACGAAGCAGGGGCCGGCGGCGCAGGCAGGCAGGAGGCTGCGAAGGGGAAACCCTCTCTCCGCCCAGTACGACATGGAAATTCCTTGACCTCAGCTCCCAAAGTCGATCAACAGGCCTGCAATGGGCCAATGAAACGGCAATTAAAAGAGCAGAGTGGCCAAAGCAGATGAGGGCAGGTGTGGAAGGGAGAAGGCACAGCCTGCTTTTTCCAGGCAGAGGGCCTGACACACGCACACCAAATAAAGAGCAGGAGACGTGCCGGGCTGGGCAGAAAGCAGGGCAAAAAGCAAAGGCACCGAGACGTTGGTTAGCAAAGCAAAGACTTCAAATGCCAGGCAAACAGGTTCTGATTCATAGCCCAGGGCCTGAGGGGAGAGAGGCAGGGTGCACCAGCCACCAGGGCAGAAATAAATATTTGCCTGGGGCCGTGCTATCGTTCGGTGAGCTTGAGGGGAAAGCTGGGTGTCCGCCGGCAGCCCAGACCGCGGCAAACAGCTGCATCCTCCCTCTAGACCCGGGGACACCGAGCGGCGACAGCGCCGCAGACCTCTAACCCTCTCTCAGGCTGCGTTTGCTTCCTCAGGAGGGCACCAGAGAAAGGGCTTTCCTTGAGTGGCATCGAGGACACCTCAAGCCTACTGTGTCCAGAAAGAGCCTGGCAAGCCAGCTGCCAGCAGGTAAAAAGGTGTACAGCAAAAACTGCCCTGTGCTGGCTTCCCAAGGCAAGGGAGACAGAGCCCTCTGCTTCGGCAGAGGGACAGGGAACTGCTGGACAGAGTGCAACAGAGACTACAATGATGCTGAGGGGCAGCTCTGTGAGAGAGCCCTGGGGCTGTTGAGCCTGGAGCAGAGCAGCCCCAGAGAGGATCTGAGCAATGCTCAGGACCTGTAGATCATAGAATCATTTCGGTTGGATTAGACCTTTAAAGATCAAGCCCAAACATTCTCTACCTCTACCAAGGCTGGTGCTAAACCATGGCCCTCAGCACCACATCTCTGCCTCTTCTCAACCCCTTCAGGGATGGGGATTCAACCCCACCTCCCTGGGGAGCCTGCTCCAGTGACTGAAGATGAGCTCTCAGAGCAGACAGCTCTGTTGCTCATGAGCAGCAGTTTCAGTACCTTCTGAGTTTCTCCAGTGAAGGACAAGCCCTTAAAACCCAAGGGTGACACCTAAGGAACTCAGTTCTTCCTGAATCTCCAACGTGGGCTTCCCCAAATGCAGCACACAGTTGGGATCTATGGCCTTTGCTCTCTAGAGGGCATCATGGATATCAATCCAGACTCTCCTCTTCTGCCCTGCTCACCTGCCTCTCTTCTGCTAACATCAGACTTTCCAAGGTCCCCCCCAGAGCTCCCAGTTGAGGACAGAAATGTATTTATTAGGGCAAAATGAACAGAGGGTGTATGAAGCAGAAAATGAGCCCAGTCTGTTCAACTAGGGTTGGGCAAGCTTGTTTTTGCCTAATTTAGAGGCCATTCAAACATTGTGGGTTTGAACATTACTGCATCAGTGTTTCACTTAGGAAAAACTGTGAAAAGAAGAAAAAGAGGAGGGGAAAAAAAATGAAAGGTGAAGAGAAGTGTGGGGGGGAAAGAATCCAGTGGAAACATAAATAGCTTGTAACGTATATGGGGCACCCACTTGTGCCAGCAGAGACCTCCTAAGCCCTAACACATTGCACAGGCTTCCCTTCAGCTTTAAAATACTCCTCAAAAAATGAGAGTAGAGAGTAAAAAGCCCTCCTGAGTTGCTGTATAGAGGTGGAAGGGGTCAAAAAGAGATGGACACACACTGCTAAGGACCTAATCTCTGACCCATCTTCACCTGGGCTTCAAAGACAAGGTCCTGCAGATCAAGAGTGGAGAGTGACTTTGCTCTCCATCTTTAATAGAAGAGAATTAACCAGGTTGGAAGAGAACTTTGAGATCATCCAGTCCAACCTATCACCCAACACCATCTGATCAACTAAACCATGGCACCAAGCACCCCATCAAGTCTCCTCCTAAACACCTTCAGTGGTGGTGACTCCACCACCTCCCTGGGCAGCACATTCCAATGGCTAACAACTCTCTCTGGGAAAAACTTTCTCCTCACCTCCAGCCTTAACTTCCCCTGGCACAGCTTGAGACTGTGTCCTCTTGTTCTGGTGCTGATTGCCTGGGAGAAGAGATCAAGCCCCTCCTGGCTACAACCTCCCTTCAGGTAGTTGAAGAGAGCAAAAAGGTCTCCCCTGAGCCTCCTCTTCTCCAGGCTAAGCAACCCCAGCTCCCTCAGCCTCTCCTCACAGGGCTGTGCTCCAGACCCCTCCTCAGCTTTGTTGCCCTTCTCTGGACACCTTCCAGCAACTCAACATCTTTCCTAAACTGAGGGGTCCAGAACTGGACACAGGACTCAAGGTGTGGCCTAACCAGCACTGAGTACAGGGCAGAATGACCTCCCTCCTCCATCTTCACCTGGTCTTTGAAGACAAGGTGCTGCAGATCAAGAGTGGAGAGCTACTTTGCTCTCCATCTTCACCTGGGCTTCAAAGACAAGGTGCTGCACATCAAGAGTGGAGAGCTACTTTGCCTGGCTGAGCTGCTGAGGCCTGTGGATCAGCAGGACATGCTGCAAAGGCTCTATGGATCCTGCAGCTGGTTCAGCAGCTCTCTCCATCCCTCAGCTGTACCTGGCTGTGTACAGGACTCCCACCAGCCCAGCTTTCTCCTCCTTTTACACTTGTGTCTGGGTGGCAGGAATCTCCCTTGGGTGACAACTAACCAACCAGGGGGTGCCTTCCTCAGACAGCTGACATCGTGGCAGTGGTCAGCAGCTAAAGAAGGCCTGCAGGGTGCAAAGCTCACCCCAGCTGAGGGGACAGCTGCACTCCTCCCCAGCTGCACCTCAAAAGCAGCAGCAAAGAAGAGATGGGAGATACCCTTAAGGCAGGGAGTGAAAACAAGTAGAGGGCACAAGGCAAAGAGAAAAGCAGGCACAGGGAAGAACCTTCAGGCACTGTGGGTGCAAGGTTCTCCTCACCAATCTGTATGAAACCACCTCCTGCCACACAGCTCCATTACAAAAGCCAAGAGAGCAGGTGGAAGCCAGACTGAGGCCTCCAGAGGCACTGGCCTGCTCCCCACCCTCAAATTTGCTTTAGGTAGAACCAGAACACACAAAAAAACCCCAAGGAAATAGAGGGCTAGCAATGGACTCCACTTACCTGCCTGTGAGCAGGGTCCAAGAGCGGAGAGCATGGCCCAGCCGAGCAGTCCTCCTACCACCGGCACTCTGCAAGCCTCTCTCCAAGAGCCACCAGCCCAGGAGAGACCTCCCTCAGCAGATGAACTCCACCCAAGCCCTTCTGAAGTCTCCCCACCTGGGTGGGCTCATCTTTTGTTCCCATTTGCACCTGGGCTACACCACCCCTCACCAGCAGGTCCCCTAAGACCTTCTTGCAGCCTTTCAGTAGTTAAAGGGGGCCTAGAAGACGGCTGGGGACAGACTTCAGCAGGGGCTGCTGTGACAGGACAGGGGGGGGATGGCTTGAACTAGAAGAGGAGAGATTTAGACCAGATAAGGAAGAAAAGTTTTTACACTGAAGGTGGAAACACTGAGCCAGGTCACCCAGAGAGGTGGTAGATGTCCCATCCCTAGAACCTTTCCAGGTGAGGCTGATTTGGGGCTCTGAGCAACCTGCTCTAGCTGCAGGTGCCCCTGCTGGCTGCAGAGTGGTGGACTGGATGACCTTTAAAGGTCTCTTCCAACCTAAAGCAGTCTATGATTCTCTGATAAGCAGCACCCCTAAGAAGAGCCAGGTTGTGTTTTCACCACAGGGGAGATGCCACCACCACCACCATGTTACACCATCCTTCCACCCCGGCTCTGGGCCCTTGGAGCCCCGGGGATGCCTTCAAGCACAGTGACACAAACGTCAGCGGGGGCTGCCCCAGCCCTGCCCTTGCTTGCAGCACAGGGGAAGGTGCTGGGAGCCCTGCATGGTGGTGACCCCACCCAGGAGGAATCCCTTTGCTTCTCCACACCACCTCTGCTTCCCCCCACCCCCATAATCTATATGTTTTCCCGGCCCTATGTATACTTTCCAGCTCGTTTCCTCCTGCGGTTCTCATTTCCCGCTCCTAGGAGGTGAGCTCATGTGTTTCTCAATTACCAGCCAAAGAAAGGGAGAGGGAGAAAGCAATCTTATGGAAACAGATGAAGTCATCCCTGTCTAAGGCCATATTATGGCTGGTGCTCACAGAGCCACGACGCAGACATCTCTGCTTCCCCCCACCAAAACCCCCAGCAGGGCAGCCTGGCTTTCCAGCTCCCAGCTCCGGCTGTTCTCCAAAGGGAAGATGCTCCACAGACACTCAGCAGAGCGCTGCCTTTTCCCCCCTCTCATCACCACTGCTCTCTCTCCTCCCACCCTTTCGTCCCCAGTGATCCCCAAGGCTCTTTTGCCTGGCTCCCAGCAGGCCACCGAGTCAACAGGGAGCCCAGAGAGGCTGCGCCAGGCTGGCAGCGCTGGGACGCCGGCGGAGCAGCGACACAAGGGAAATCTAAAGGCAATTAACAAGCATAATACAAGGGGTTGTTTAGAGAAGGTGGTGGGGAGGAGAGAATCAAATTAAAACAAATAAAGGAATGTTTTAACGAGGGCAGCAGCGAAGGCAGGATTAGAGGGGGCCTGAATGGCATCTCTATATTTCCCCCATGGAAGGGAGGGGCGCCCGGAGCAACCAGAGCTGCCCCACCAGAGGTTGTGGAGCTGGGGCTCAGGCTCGCAGAAACGTTTGCTTAGAAAGAGAAGAAGGTAATTGCTGCAAATGGAGAGTCGTTCAGGAAGCAGCCAGCCCTCCCCGGGGCCACTTCTTGCGCCTTTGGAGAGCTAGGGACGCTGCTTTGGGAGCGCTGGGCTGAGGGATGGAGAAGTAAAGCAGCACAGGGCAAAACCAACAAGACAAGACGGGAAGACAACAAATCTCTCCTTCCCATGGTCCATGCGCGCTCAGTGTTTCCCTTCCCTTCTTCCTCACTCCCCACGGACACTTCGGGCCTTTGGGGGCGCTGATCAGCCTCGCCTTCAGAAGTCCATCCGATGGCCACCACGGAGGGAACGAACTCGGCGGCTCCCAAAGCAGGGACCCTGCCCCTCCCCTCCCCATGCCCCAGGCTGGAAGGTGAGGCACAGGGCACCGAGGATGTGTTTACTCTCATAACACCCCTGTGAGGTGGGGAAGTCATAGCCTCATCTGACAGATGAGGAACAGAGGCGAAGGGAGATTAAAGGATTAGCCCAAGGTCACGCAGGAAAAAGTTTGTAGCAGGGGTGGAAATTAAACCCAGGGCTGTGGGTCCCAAAATCGGTGCCTTAAGCACAGGGAGCAGACTTCCCCAGAGCTGCTCAAGCCTTTCATATTTGATAGTTTGTTTGCTTTTCAAACAGAAAAACAGTTTATTTTCTACCTCCACATTTTCATAGAACAGGGAGAGGGAAGAGCTCATTTCCTGCAGGCAGAAGGTGCTTTAGATCTTATTTATTTCTTTTTAACTTCATTTCTCTCTTTTTTTTTTTTTTTTTTTGCTTTGGTTTTAGCATTTCTGAGGAAGGGGGGGGGGGGGGAAGGGAAAAAGGCCAAGAAAAAAACAGAAGGCAGCAGAAATTTCAAAGCACAGGAACAGGTTTCTTTTCATTTCTAATCCATCATGGGAAATACTTTCCAACCAGCTCTGCCTGGACTCTCTTTGCCTTACCAGCTTTTCAATACCTTTGCACTAGTATTTTTTTCATAGGGCTGTGCTAGCTTTGAAAGCCCACAGAGGCTGTTGTTGGACCACACTCCCAGCACCGAAAAGCCCTTGGTCAGAAAGGGGCTCTACAAACAAACACAGGCGACAGGTCCTTGACGTACGTAAGCCGCAGGGCCAAGTCGCAGAACGGCCTGGGTTGGAAGGCACTCCCCAGAGGTCATCCAGTCCAACCTCCTCTGCAGGCAGCAGGGGCATCCTCAAGTAGGTCAGGTTGCCCTAAGTCCTGTTGAGCCTCACCTTGAGTATCTCCAGGGATGGGGCCTCAACCACCTTCCTGGGCAACCTGTTGCAGTGTTCCACCACCCTCATGGTGCCGGACTTGTTCCTAACATCCAGTCTAAATCTGCTCTTCTCCAGTGTGAAGCCATTGCCTCTTGCCCTGTCACTGCAGGCCTTTGTAAACAGTCTCTCTCCATCCTTCTTGTAGTGCACTTCAGGTACTGCAAGGCTGCTGTTAGATCTTCCTGGATCCTCCTCTTCTCCAGGCTGAGCAACCCCAGCTCCCTCAGCCTGTCCTTGCAGCAGAGGTGCTCTGGGTTAGCCTTCAGCTGGTGCTGTCTCTGCTCATCCACAGCCTGCCCAGTCCAGGTGTGCCTCTGGCTCTGAAACTCGCCCATTTTCTTCCTTTTCCTGCGCCACCAAGCCCTGTCCTTCCCAAAGCACAGGCTCTGGAAGCCCCTTGGCAGGCTGGCCCAAATCCTCTTCACTCGTGGACCAGCTGAGGTCGGCAGAGGAGCGACTGCCTGTCCATGATCAGCTTGGGGAGCAGCAGCAGCAGCAGAGCTGGGGAAAGAAGATGGGTTTCATTAATACAGAGCCTCTCTCCATTCAGACAGGAGAAATTCAGCCCTCAGAGAGGCCCCTAGGAATTTCCCATCCCTATCCAAGAGGGGAGGATTTTCACCCCGAGAGGCTAAGCAGCTAGGAAGCTGTGTGGAGAGAATGTGATTGAAAGGTGACTCAAGGACCCAGCCACTGGCTTCCCAGGAAAACAACTGGGAATGGGTAGGCAGAACAGGGCTGGGCTACGTTCAGGCCAACCAAGCAGTTGAAAAGAGCTACAATTGGTAAAGCATTTGGGAGAAAAGTGTGGAACACTTACATAAAAGCTGAGTGCTGCTCAGAAACAAAGATCTCTCTTCCTGTCATTGTGCTTAACGATCTCTGAAGAGCAAGAGGGCAATCCACAAGGATGACTACCACCATCACACATGGTCCTGTGACAATGAGGGAATGAGGCTCAAACAAAGACACCATCCTTCCAAGGCACTTCTCACTCCCAGCTTGCTTCCCCCGCCCCGGCTCTACTTGAAGTCTTACACAAGCAGGCAAACTTCATGTCTCAGGGAATCACAGGAGGACAGAAAGTTAGGGGTTGGAAGGGACCTCCAGAGATCAGGGAGTCCAACCTCCTTGCCAAAGCAGGATCACCTAGGGCAGCTCCCACAGGAACACATTCAGCTGAAGTATTCCCCCAGCAGCACACAGGAAACTCCTGAGCAGTGGCAGTTCAGGGCCCCTCCGTTTAGGAAAGATGTTGAAATGCTTCAGCATGTCCAGAGGAGGGCAACAAGGCTGGGAGGGGTCTGGAGCACAGCCCTGTGAGGAGAGAGGCTGAGGGAGCTGGGGTTGCTTAGCCTGGAGGAGAGGAGGCTCAGGGGAGACCTTCTTGCTCTCCACAACTACCTGAAGGGAGGTTGTAGCCAGGTGGGGGTTGGTCTCTTCTCCCAGGCACCCAGCACCAGAACAAGAGGACACAGTCTCAAGCTGTGCCAGGGGAGGTTTAGGCTGGAGGTTAGGAAGAAATTCCAATGGCCAATCTCTCTTCCTGGGAAGAATGTGCTGCCCAGGGAGGTGGTGGAGTCCCCATCCCTGGAGGTGTTTAGGAAGAGACTGGATGGGGTGCTTGGTGCCATGGTTTAGTTCATTAGGTGGTGCTGGGTGATAGGTTGGACTTGATGATCTTGAAGGTCTTTTCCAACCTGTTCAATTCTGTATCCAGCTTATTCCATGTCCTGGAGACATCTAAGCACCCCCACACAAAAGGGTTTCATTGCCCTCCCTGGCTCCCAGCACAGCTGGGCTGTGTCTGCCCCACCACTGCACATACTCACCACCTTCCTCTTCTAAGAGCAGAGCTTCAGCAGCATCAGAAGCTCAGGTTTTGGATCTCTCAACTGACCTTCATGCCCTGAAGACTGTGCTACAAGCTCCAGCAAAACCCTTCCTTTGACTCAGTCCCAAGGGAGGGCAGTTTGTCCCCCTTTGGGACATGCTCCTGGAGGTTGGGTGACTTCTGCCACAGCCCAGAGCACCCTGGTGAAGAGCTTGCTTCACAAACTTTGACTCACCTGAGCCAGCACAGATAACATGAGCAGTGCAGGCCAGCATGTGCAACCCAAGCCATGTCCAAAGCCACCTGGAGACCTTAGCATTTGGGCTGTGGCTGCAGCCTCTCTCTGTCACCACTCCCCCATTATCAGCTTCATTAACAGTGGGAGAGAAATTACACTTGGATGTCCCTGTGCTCACACAGAGGTGGCATGAGGGCAAGCTCCTTCCCCAGCTCATTCAATTTGCTGTGCTCTGTACCTCATGGTCCATGTTTGGTTGCATCCTGAGGATACACCATGAGGGAAGAATCACAGGATCACCAAGGTTGGAAGAGGCCTCAAAGATCACCAAGTCCAACCTGTCACCACAGACCTCATGACTAAACCATGGCACCAAGAGCCACATCCATCCCCTCTTGAACACCTCCAGGGATGGGGACTCCACCACCTCCCTGGGCAGCACATTCCAGTGGCTAACAACTCTCTCTGGGAAGAACTTTCTCCTCACCTCCAGACTAAATTTCCCCTGGCACAGCTTGAGACTGTGTCCTCTTGTTCTGGTGCTGGGTGCCTGGGAGAAGAGACCAACCCCCTCCTGGCTACAACCTCCCTTCAGGGAGCTGTAGAGAGCAATAAGGTCTCCCCTGAGCCTCCTCTTCTCCAGGCTAAACACCCCCAGCTCCCTCAGCCTCTCCTCCCAGGGCTGTGCTCAAGGCCTCCCCCCAGCCTCATTGCCCTTCTCTAGACACATTCAAGTGTCTCAATGTCCTTCTTAAACTGAGGGCCAGAGAGACCTGAACACACAGGGCTGTCTGGGAGAGGCTTGGCAGCTGCTGGGCTAGGGAGCCAGGTGGGTGGGTGCTGCCACCTCAGCCTTCATCCTTTTTTGCAGGTCAGGATGAAACACAGGGATGAACATTCCTGGAGCTAGCACTATCCAGGCTGAGCTGGTGTGGTTTTCACTTCTTTCTCCCAAGTTCTGGGTAAGATGAAGTGAATTCCTGGAAACTGAAGGGTTTGGACACTGGAGTTGTAGACTTGAAAGAAAAAAATACTACTTCTGGCTACAATGATTTATTTATAGTTGCAATCAAGGACAAAAAGGCTCTTCAGAGAGGGAGGATGAAGTGGAAACAAGGCCAGGCCTAGAAACCTAAGACTATGGGGATTCCCAGAGCAAAATTAATCAAGGGATTGGGTTGTTTTCTATTTACTTTTTCCCCTAAATGGTTCTCTCTCTCTCTCTCTCTATTTGGCCTATCTGGCCCAGAGCTCTGTAACAGCTACACTGCTGGCTCCTCCCCATGGGCTTTGAAGCTGGGCCAAAAGCACAGAAATTGGGCCTGGGGATGGGTCTCAAACTCACAAGAAGGGTTTAGGAGACTTCAGCCAGAAAGGCCACTCCACACCTCACTGCTGGAACCATTCTCTGCTTGGCCACAGCAAAGGCAGTGATGGGTCTGGAATGTGGCAGAGGAGGAAAAGAGCAGAGCTATAAATCTCCAACTGCACGGAAGAGAGGGAGAAGTGCAAGAAGGTAAGAGAGAAGCCAAAAGCCCTTGCAGCTACAAAGAGCACATGGCAGGAGTGTCTCTGTGCAGGGCTCAGATTTACAGCCTGCCAGGCTATGTATTAGTCCAGCTCCTACAAAAAGTGGGTGTGGTGCAAACCCCCAGACAACCTTTTGGGCTGGAGGCTCTTGTAGATGTCTTTTCATCTCCTTCAGAGCAGGCTTTTGGCCTTGCAGAGCTCCCCTGTTGAATAAGAGATCTGGCTCCAGCTGCCATGACCTGGCTAACAAAGGAGGTGGGGAGCTGCAGATCAATTCAGACAGCAAGATTGAAGGTGATCTTTCTGCCCTAGTGGTTAACAATTCCTTCCAACTACAGGCTCCAGCTGAGACCTCCAGCCTAGACAGGCCCTCCAACCACTGCAGCAGGGAGAGAGTTGCCCATGCAGACCAGAGCTGGAGCTAACCCTTCCCTTAGGGAAAGCCTCAGCCTAGACAGGCCCTCCAACCACTGCAGCAGGGAGAGAGCTGCCCATGCAGACCAGAGCTGGAGCTAACCCTTCCCTTAGGGAAAGCCTCAGCCTAGACAGGCCCTCCAACCACTGCAGCAGGGAGAGAGTTGCCCATGCAGACCAGAGCTGGTGCTAACCCTTCCCTTAGGGAAAGCTTCAGAAAAGCCAGAACCACTTTACCCCAAGAGAGGCTGAGCTCACCTCTGTTTGTCCATCGCCCAGTCTGGACTCTCAGGCCCCAACTTCCCTCTCTGGGCTGGAGTAAGAGCCCTACACTGCCTCCCAGGTCATTACCACATGTAAGTGCCTTCAGCTAAAAGGCTACTGCAGGTTCTGCCTTCAGCCTGCGCTGCTCCTGTTTGCTTACTGCGTTCCAGCCTGGCAGAAGAGGCTGCTGCTCCCTGTTTACATACACTTTGCTCCAAGAGAGGCTTTTCAGTCTGTTCAGGTGGCCTGACTTCCACATGGGGCCAAGGAGCTGCACTGCACCATCTCCATGCTGCATCTTCATGCAACTTGCTCTCCACGCTGCATCTCTGAAGCACTGAAAGATGAGTGAGCTTCCAGCAGCAGTTATCACTGACCAGATTCAGGTTGGATGTTAGGAAGTTCTTCCCCATGAGGGTGGTGAGAGCCTGGCACAGGTTGCCCAGGTGGTGGAAGCCTCATCCCTGGAGGTTTTGAAGGCCAGGCTGGATGTGGCTCTGAGCCACCTGATCTAGTGTGAGAAGTACTGTGTCCAGCTCTGGGCCCCTCAGTTTAAGAAGGACATTGAGACTCTTGAAGGTGTCCAGAGAAGGGCAACAAGGCTGGGGAGGGGTCTGGAGCACAGCCCTGTGAGGAGAGGCTGAGGGAGCTGGGGTTGCTTAGCCTGGAGAAGAGGAGGCTCAGGGGAGACCTTATTGCTCTCTACAGCTCCCTGAAGGGAGGTTGTAGCCAGGTGGATGTTGGTCTCTTCTCCCAGGCAACCAGCACAGTCTCAAGCTGTGCCAGGGCAGGTTTAGGCTGGAGGTGAGGAGAAAGTTCTTCCCAGAGAGAGTTGTTAGTCATTGGGATGTGCTGCCCAGGGAGGTGGTGGAGTCACCAACCCTGGAGGCGTTCAAGAAGGGACTGGATGTGGCACTTGGTGCCATGGTTTAAGTCATGAGTTCTGTGGTGCCAGGTTGGACTTGATGATCTTTGAGGTCTCTTCCAACCTTGGTGATTCTGTGTCCCTGCCCATGGCAGGGGGGTTGGAAATGGCTGATCCTTGAGGTCCCTTCCAACCCTGCCAATTCTAGGATACAAGAAACATGGCTAAAAGCAGTGGCAGAGGGGTAGAACCTCAAGCTAAACTGGGGCAGGAGCACATCTTGATGAACTTCAAGTCAGAGGATTTAAAGAGCTGGCTGAAACAATTAGCCATCACCTAGGTCCCTCTTGCCCAGCATGGCTGAAGTGTACAACAGAGAGGACAAAGCAAACATCAAGCCCTGAATTAAGAACCTTTGTGGGCTCCAGGAGGAGGAAGAGTCAGGATAGCTCTGATTCCCAGAAAATAAGTCTGAAAGCTAAATAAATAGTGAATAAACAGCACAAACCCTTTGTAAGCACAGAAGATAAAGTCTGAGGCTAATATGGATTTAATCAGAACTAAAGTGCAGCCAACCAAGCTAACTTCCCTCTGTGACAGGCTGCATGGAGAGCAGGGAGGCCACGGATGTTCCATGTCCTGACTTGCAAAGCTTCAGATGCAAAGCATCCTCCCAAGACATCCAATAAATGGTCTCAAATAAACCAAGAGGCCTGGGAATAGGCTCCTTGGATGCTAACTATCAGTGGGTCACTGTCAAAAGGGAGGGATTAACCCAGCAGAGTTGTGTGGTGTTTGTTGTGAGTCCAGCTTGCTTCAAAGCTTTCTCCAACAACCTGGGCTTGTAAATTACACAGCTGCTATGTAGCTGGGAAGGGCTGCCCGAAGACAGCCTGGAATTCTGGTCTTGGCAGTAGGGGAAACATCTGAAAAGAAGTTGGATCCCATTCAGCAGAGATAAGGACTGGGGGGAACTGCACAGTTCCTTAGCAAAGGAGAGGGGGAGTCGAGGCGGCCTGCAGCTGAGCGAACATGAGTCAGCTACGTCCCACGGCTACAAACAAAGGGCATATGTTGTCCTGGGTTGTACAAACAGGACTCCAGCCTGTAGACCATGTGGAGTGACCCTTCTGCTCTGGTCAACATGGCAAGGCCTTAGCCTGGCTGTCCCAGCTAGTCCCTGGACAGCAAGCTTCAGAAGAGATGTGCGCCGGCTGGAAAGAGTCTGGAGGAAAGCAAGGGGAACCACCAAAGGTCTCAGCAAGCCTCTCCCACAAGCAGAGCTGTGAGCAAACTGGGGTTGTCCATCAGAAAAGGGAAACTGGTCAGCAGGCAGGACACAGCAAGAGGCTGCAGACTCCTGGAATTTTCACCTGCCTGGGCACCAGGCCCCTTCCACCTAGGAAACACACAGCAGGGGAGCAGCGGGTGCTGGAGGAAAGCGTGACTGAGGGTGGTCCTGTGGAGACCCCGGTGGAAACAAGGATTTGGGGGCACTGCTCACAAAGAGCAGGAGCTACTGACCCCCTTTGCCTCTGACAGCCCACCCAAAAGGAGGAGGCAGCAGTTTCTGCACGTTGGAAGAGCAGCCAGGCCAGAGTGCGTGTGAGCCTGTGATTGGAAACAGGCTGCTCCTCACACTGCAGCTCTGCTGCTGGCGGGGTCTGACAACTTCCTCATTCCTACATGGTCTCCTCATCCCAGATGAGGGAGCTGGTGTCTGGGGAAGACCTTTAGTACTCATGACAAAAATGTTCCCACCCTCTCTTTGCTCTCTCCTCACTTCACCAAAGCATGCAGACAATCTTACTCTTCAGAAGCACCCATCGGCTCTCCCTCCGCTGCCTCTGGCACTGCTGCTCCCATGCCTGACTCATGGAGAAGGCTTCCACTGATGGAGAGTGCTCCACTGGTTTCAGTGGGACATGAACAGGACCCCAAAGGGATGATAATGAAAGGTGAGGAACACACAGCTTCCACAAGTGACTGATCAGATTGGAGAGTAAGGAGCAAACTCCGAAGCACAAGGGGAAGGGCTTTGTGCTGGACCAGAACCATGCAGAAGGCAGAGCATGACCAAGCTGCTTTGCTCTGAGGGTATGGGAGTGACCTCCCCTTCCCAGACACACCTCAGAGTGAAAGCCAGGTGGCTGCTTCCCTGGGCAAAGGATGAAATGCTGGTGGCAGGCACAGCTCTGGGTTCCCATCCTCAGGCAGTGAATGGAGCAGGCCAGGCTCCCAGCTGGGGGGAGGGAACACCAAGGGAGGGTCTCCAGTGCTTAGAAAGCCTAAAGGCCCAGCCAGGAGGACAAGAAGCAGCAACCACAACCTTGTGGAATATGAAAGGGAGGAATAAGTAAAAGCAGATGGAGCTGTGCCACAGAGGGCTCTTCCCTCACATTCCCAGCGTGCCACGAGCGGTCACCTCCCCTGCCCAGATCCTCTCTGTCCTCACTCAACTGGGCAGCTCTGCTCTTGGCAGCCTCCATCCCTGGGGAACACTAAACTTCACAGCCCCAGCACACACACAGCAGACAGGGAGGTGGCTTAGCTTCCCTCTCTCCACAGCCAAGCCAACCACTCTGGAGCCCCAGCACGACCACAGCACAAACCCAACCGGGTTCAAAACCTTCAGGGTTTCCTGCAGGACTTGGTTATCTCCACTGTTTTTCCAGGCAGGTTCAAACTTGGTCACACATGTTCTGGGGGAGCTGTCAGTGGAAATGTCTCTTGATGCAGAAGTTTACACAGAGTTGGTTACACAGCTGGTCAGCCACAGGCACTGTGCCCAGGCTCAAGCCTGCTGACCACTTGACCACATTACAGAATCCTGGTGGGGGCTGGAAGGAACCTCTGGAGATCATCAAGTCAACCCCCACCCCCCTACCAGAGCAGGATCACCTGGGGCAGGCCACAGAGGCTTTGAAAGCCCCCAGAGAAGACCCCATGACAGAATCCCAGAATTTCAGGGGCTGGAAGGGACCACAAGAGACCATCTAGTCCAACCCCCCTGCCAGAGCAGGCTCACCTACACCAGATCACACAGGACCTCTCTGGGCAGCATGCTCCAGAGCACCTTCACAGCAGAGAAGTTTTTCCTCCTGTTCAGGTGGAACCTCCTGGGTTCCAGTGTATATCCATTGCCCTTTGGCTTATCACTGGACACCACTAACAAGAGATTGAGCCCATCCTCTTGACACACACCCTTCAGGTACATATTGAGCAGATCCCCTCTGGGGCTGCTCTTCCCCAGGCTCAACAGCCCCAGGTCCTTCAGCCTTTCCTCCCCACAGAGATGGTTATTCCTTCCATCATCCTCACAGCCCTCAGCTGGACTCACAGAATCACCAAGGTTGGAAGAGACCCCAAAGATCATCAAGTCCAAGGTGTCACCACAGACCCCTGTCCCTCTTGAGCTGGGCAGCCCAGAGCTAGACTCAGCACTGCAGATGTGGCCTCACCAGGGCAGCGCAGAGGGGGAGAACAGCCCATGGCCCATGCCGTGCTGGCCACTCTCTTCTTCATGCAGCCAAGGACACCCTGGGCACTCCTGCCCAGCTGACTGCCCACTAGGGCTCCAAGGTCCTTTGCCATGGAGCTGGTTTAAAGTTGACTTTGTAGTGATGAGAGAGCTTAAGCAGCTTGCACACACATGGTTTCTGGCATGTACTCAGGACAAGGAAGACACCAACAGACCATCTAAGGATCACATAATACCCTGTATCAGATAATGCCAAGAGGGGCCTGAGCCAAGTATGCTTTCCCCCCTTCCCCCCCTTGCTTTCCCTTCCCTGGAATCTTCTTAATTTGTTTGTTAGGAGAGGAGATTACTCCACAGAGTATTTTCTTGAAAGAAAAACACCACCACACACACAAGAAGCTGCTATTTTCCCAGATCACTAGAAAAATTCACTAGATTCTTTGAAAAGCAGACAGCAGATGCAAGAGGAGCACAGTGAGAGGGAAATCACCCTTCAGGGTTGCAAATTAACCCTGCCATTTCCTCAGCCATGCTCCAGTCATGGCTGCTCTACCTGAGGATGTCCCTGCTGACAACCTTCAGAGGTCCCTTCCAACCCAGACCACTCTAGGACTCTATGATTTGAATAACCCTCTGCATCCAGGTCCACCTCACCAACAGGTCAAAGGATGTTCTCCCCCTCTGCTATGACTTAGAATCAATAAGGTTGGAAGAGACCTCAGAGAGCATCAAGTCCAACCTGGCACCCAACACCTCATGACTAACTAAACCATGGCTCCAAGTGCCACATCCAGTCCCTTCTTGAACACCTCCAGGGATGGTGACTCCACCACCTCCCTGGGCAGCACATCCCAAGGGCCAATCTCTCTTGCTGGGAAGAACTTTCTCCTCACCTCCAGCCTAAACTTCCCCTGGCACAGCTTGAGACTGTGTCCTCTTGTTCTGGTGCTGATTGCCTGGGAAAAGAGACCAACCCCCACCTGGCTACAGCCTCCCTTCAGGGAGTTGTAGACAGCAGGGGGTTGTAGACCTAGTGAGGCCACATCTGCAGTACTGGGTCCAGCTCTGGGCACTCCAGTTCAAGAGGGACAAGGAACTACAGGAGAGAGTCCAATGAAGGCCCCAAAGACACTGAGGGGCCTGGAGCAGCTCTGTGAGGAAGAAAGGCTGAGAGTCCTGGGGTGTTGAGCCATGAGAAGAGCAGCCCCAGAGGGGATGTGACCAATGCTCACCAAGAGTTAAAGGGTGGAGGGCAAGAGGCTGGGGCCAGTCTCTTTTCAGTGGTGCCCACTAACAGGACAAGGGGCAGTGAGCACAAAGTGGAACCCAGGAGGTTCCATCTGAACAGGAGGAGAAGGCTCTTTGGTGTGAGGATGGTGGTGTCCTGGAGCAGGCTGCCCAGAGAGGTTGTGGAATCTCCTCCTCTGGCCATTGTGATTGTGGGCACCCTGCTGTGGGTGCCCCTGCTTTCAGCAGAGGGGTTGATAATCCCCAGAGGGCCCTCCCCACCCTCACCCTGCTGTGATGTTTCTTAGAAGCTTCAGGCAAACCAAACATTCAAGTGTGTGCATGGGTGGCAGAGCAAGGTCCCCTTTTCATTCCTCCTTGCAAAAGCAGCATCAGGGTGAAAAGTAAGAACCACCTCACAGAACTATCATTTGGCACTCCAAGAATGCTGGGGAGGAGAGGGTTTAATCTTTCAGCAATTAGAAATGTTTAAGTCATGCTGGAAGCAAAAAACCTTCAATTCAACTTTAATTAGAGAGGCGTCACTGGAGCTCTTATTTGGATTTGACAGGCCACAGAGGAGAGCAGCTCAGCTTCTCCAGTTCTGCTGAACAGGGCAGAACAGCCAGAGAGCAGATCACAGGCAGGAGGATTCAGTTCAGGCAACACCCAGCTCAGCAGAGGGCTGGTTTCTCATCTACCTGCTCCAGAGGTGACTGCTCCCTGAGGACCCTGAGCACAGGCTGCAAGGCTGCTGCACAGGAGGGCTACAGAAGCACTCTTGTTTGGCCTGCACTGTGCCATGGAGAACACCTCTGGGAGGAGTTGGGGCACGCTAAGCAGACTCTGGTGGCTGCTAGACCAAGCAGGAGCAGACCTGAGGGGGTTGGTTGATAGTTGAAGATGAGCCAGCAGCTGGACCAAGAAAGCCAACAGCATCCTGGCCAGGATCAGCAAGAGTGTGACCAGCAGGAACAGGGAAACGATCGTCCCCCTGTACCCAGGGCTGATGAAGCCACACCTCAAATACTGGCTTCAGTTTTGGCCCCCTCACTACAGAAAGGGCACTGAGGTGCTGGAGTGGGCCCAGAGAAGGGCAAACAAGCTGGGGAAGGGTCTGGAGGACAAGTGTGGTGAGGAACAGCTGAGGGAAGTGGGGAAAGGAAGGCTGAGGGGAGAGCTTATTGCTCTTTGACTCCCTGAAAGGAGGCTGGAGCCAGGTGGGGGTTGGTCTCTTCTCCCAGAGTGACAGGATAAGAGGAAATGGCCTCAAACTGCCTCAGAGGAGATTTAAGTTGGACATCAGGAACAATCTCTTCCCCCAAAGGGTTGTCAAGCCCTGGGTCAGGCTGCCCAGGGCAGTGGTGGAATCCCCATCCCTGAAGGGATTTAAAAGCTGTGTAGATGTAGTGCTGAGGGTGATGGTTTAGTGGTGACCTGGCAGTGCTGAGTTAATGATTGGACTCAATGACCTTTAAGATCTCTCCCAACCAAAACAATCCTGTGATACTATGCTACCTCTCCAACTGCAGCAGCATCAGCTTTGCAACAGTCAAAGGCTGATGGTTCATTAGCATCAGTACACAAATATGCAGCCATCATCCTCCACAGGCATCACAACAGGCTGGCTCTCCATGGTGATGCAGCAGAGCAACCCTCAGAGTGCAACCAAGTGAGTGCAGAACAACCAAGGTGGTCCTCCTACACCACCCCCACAGCGATGCAGCCAAGGGAAGGATACAGCAATTACAACACAATACACTGACAGGAAGGGGTCCAGAGAATGAGCAGAGGGCTGGAGCTGCTCTGAGGACAGACTGAGGGAGGCTGTTCAGTCTAGAGAAGAGAAGGCTCCCAGGAGACCTAACTGTGGCCTTCCAGTATCTGAAGGGGGCTCCAAGAAAGCTGGGGAGGGACTTTTGAGGGTGTCAGGGAGGGATAGGACTGGGGGGGATGGAAAAAAACCTAGAAATGGGTGGATTCAGATTGGATGTTAGGAAGAAGTTGTTCCCCATGAGGATGCAGAGACACTGGCACAGGTTGCCCAGGGAGGTGGTGGAAGCCTCATCCCTGGAGGTGTTTGCAGCCAGGCTGGATGTGGCTGTGAGCAACCTGCTGTAGTGTGAGGTGTCCCTGCCCACAGCAGGGATCCTTGAGGTCCCTTTCCAACCCTAACAATTCTTTGATTCTTTCACTGAGATTAGGAAACAGCATTTCTGCTAGAAGAGAGCTGGGGCCACAGGGCCACAGCCCCAGGTACGACCTCGGCGGTGAGCTCCACCACACGCGCGTTAGAGGGAGACAAGGCTCCACCAGCTCTCATTCCTTCTGCCACTGAAGGCAATAATTCAACTCTTAACTCTGGCTGAGGACAAGGGATTTTATGGGAACCACAAATCAAGGCACTGCATGTTTTCAAGGCTGGCAGGGTCCCTCTTTAGTACTGAGATTTTTTCTCTGATGAAAGAGTTTTCAGTTGGCCAAGGCGAGAGGAGAGAACCATCAGGCTTGCCATGAGCTGGGGAGGTAGGCACAGGGACTCCTACAGCAGCACCTGACAGCTGGGCACTTTTTCTTGCAAGAATGGCTGCAGAAGAGGTGGGGGGAGGGAAGTGAGTGCAGTGAGCCATGGCAAACAGGACAGAAATGATACAGAGAACACAAGGCAGATGGAACACCATGGCCAAGTGTCCCCAAGTGCCAAGCCTGAAGGTCTCTTGAACACCTTCAGGGATGCTGACTCCACCACCTCTCTTGGCAACCAATCCCAACCTATTCCAATGTCTGGCCACTGTTTCTCTAAAGACTTTTTCTCCCCCCCTAATATCCAAACTCAGCCTCCCCTGGCACAGCTTCAGGCCATTTCTTCTTGTTCTATTACCTGATACTAGAGAGATGAGAATAAACCTCCCTCCCTGCAAGCTCCTTTCAGGGAGTTGTAGGGAGCAATGAGGTCTCCCCCCAGCCTCCTCTTCTCCAGGCTAATCAACCCCAGTTGCCTCACCCACTCCCCACCAGGCCTGTTCTCCAGACTCTTCATCAGCTTCATTGCCCTTCTCTGGATACTCTTCAGCCCTTCACTGTCCTTGTTCTAGTGAGTGGCCCAAAACTGAACCCAGTATTTGAGGTGCAACCTCACAAGTGTTGAGTCACAGGGGCAGGATCGCTGCCCTGCTCCTGCTGGCCACACAATCACTGATCCAGGCCAGGATGCTGTTGGCTTTCGTGGCCACCTGAGCACACTGCTGGATCATGTTCACACAGCTGTCTACCAGCACCCCCAGGGCCTTTTCTGCTGGCCAAGTACTAGTCAGGAGGAGACTTTGGTCCATCCCACCCATCTAGAGTCCACTACCACACATCCCCTTTGTGATGCCCTCCTGCTCCCCAAGCACATCCCATTTGCCGCTCGGCTCCATGCTGTGCTCCTACATCCCCTCTCTGCTTGCTTAGATGAGGAACCAACTAGTTAAAGCAACACACACAAACACTTAAGCAACTTGTCCACCTCACCCAGGAGGCCTGACTGGTACAAGAGAACTAACTGGAAAGCTTGAGGAGACACAGACATGAAGGAAAGATCCCAGCACTTCTTACCCAATTTTTCTCCTGGGATCAGAGTGTAAGGTTGTGAAACATATCAGAAAGCTGTTTGCTTCTTCCCTTTCCTAAGCCTGTGTCTGAGGGCTTAATTTTTATGGGGATGGTGTTGCAAACAAGCCAGGCAGGGCCTTCAGGAAATGTCTCTACCCCTGATCCTTCACAAGCCAGGCCAAACATTCTCCAGTAGGGTCTTTGGAAATTATCTGAAGCAAAGAAGCTCCAACTCTGATGTGGACACGGCCGAAAGCTGCAAGAAGCTCCTTAGGCTGGGCAATGGCACCTACAGGCTTAGCCTATTTCCATTAATCAAGACTCAAAGCAAAGGCTTTCCTGGCACCCTGGCCCCGCGTGCCTGCACTGCAAACCCCACCGGGGTCTGCGGGGAAGGTTCAGCCGAGGCCTCAGCGCAACTGGCGGCTCCGGCGCCCGACTCCAGGAACCATATAAGGTTACATACTTCATTAAATGTTAGCAATATGCTGCAAACTGCAGCGATGGCATGCACTTTATATACAGTTTTGATTGTCTCTAATCCGTGTCAACACAGCTGTGCTGCAGACCTCCTAAGTCACCGCTCGGCAGGCTCCATCTGCTCCGCCGAGGCTCGGGGGCTCGCCTGCGACTCACGGCAACTTCTTGAAGGCTTTTTACGATTGCTGCCTGTGAGAGCTGCCTCTTGCGTGAGCCAGTGTCAAAAATGTGACTAATGTGGCAAGCTTGTGTGGTGCGATGTGATGGAGCTGGCAGCTGGAGGGACGAGGGGGAGGAAAAAACCCCCCAAAGCCCGCTGAAGACACGTCGCCGAACGCTGACAAGGAGGGGTCGCTAAATAACTCTTCACCTCCAGCAGCACGTACTTCATTACATCAGCATTGTGCAAGGAATGTTCCTATTGTCACTGAAAATGAGGTCCAAGCATCTGAAAGGACTTCACAAGGGAACCCAACCCCACCCCCGGAACGATAGCTTTTGTGTCGAGCACTCTGTTCAACAAAGAAGCGAACCCAACCCACCCGACCCAGGCTTCTGCGAAGCTGCCGCTGCCGCCCTGCGAGCGGCCAGCTGCACTGCCCCACTAAGGCCAACCAACCTGGACAGGGAGAGGTTTGGTAGGCAGAGAGATATAGAATAGAATACAGACTGCAAAGTTAACCAGGTTGGAAAAGACCTTCGAGATCATCAAGTCCAAACCATCACCCAGCACCACCTGATCAACCAAACCATGGCACCAAGCGCCTCATCCAGGCTCTTTTTAAACGCCTCCAGTGATGGGGACTCCACCACCTCCCTGGGCAGCACATTCCAATGGCACATCTCTTTCTGGGAAGAACTCCAGCCTAAGCCTCCCCTGGAGCAGTGTGATAGTTTCAGCTTGAGACTGTGTCCTCTTGTTCTGGTGCTGCTTGCCTGGGAGAAGAGACCAACCCCCACCTGGCTACAACCTCCCTTCAGGGAGTTGTAGAGAGCAATGCGGCCTCCCCTGAGCCTCCTCTTCTCCAGGTGTTAGCAGGCCCATCTCTTTTACTAGCCACACAAACTTCAATGGGAAAGAGAGAAGGAAAAAACCCAACAACTTCACCTCAGCAGCCACAGGACTAGGGTTAGGACCTTAAACCCCAGGCTAAACTCCCTACGTGCTCCAGAACAAGAAGTGTTTATAGTGGTGATCAAGTTTTCTCTTGGTGTGTTTTCCTCACCAGTAGAATCATAGAGGTTGGAAGAGACCTCCAAGAATCATAAAGCCTGGACATGACCTCCAAAGAGCAGATCCAACTGTTAGCCTGGCTCCCTGGTCCCTGGCTGTGACTAGATGATCTCTAAGGCCCAATCTAAATCATCCTAGGAATCTATGAAGCTGCCAAGAGGCCATGGAGCTGCCACCCCTTCAATGTACTCCTTATGTAACACCCACAAGGTTTGTTTGACATTTTCTTTGGTAGGAGACAGGCACTAATTCACAAGAAAATAACCCCAAATTAAATCATTCTGAAAGTCCCTAGGTACAAAAAGTGTTTTGCATTTCTCCTGTAGTGTTTTGAAGGCTTTTTTCCCCCCCCCCCTCCTCCCCTCACATTTTCCTATTTGACTCATGAAGGGAAGATACTTTAATAATCTAATTAGAATGACTGAGGTATCTCTATCTAGATAAAGATAACTCCATCCCCCAGGAAAAGTTTCAATTCAGAAACTGTCAGTGAGCTCTCTCAAGGTTGTGAAATCCTTGGCTTTTAGTCTGCTTGCCCTCTGGCTGGATAAAGTCATTTTAAGTGCAGGTGGCCTCTCCATGTTTCTTTTCTCCATTCAGCAAGTTCTCCATTCAATAAGCTCTTCTACCTAACTGAGGGGCCAACAGGTCTTTGTCCCCCACCACCACCCCCCTTCATCTTCCCAAAACAGCTCCTGCTCCCTCTACTCCCTCCTCCACCCTGCCTAAACAGCTCCTGCTCCCCTACCACCATTGCTGCACCCATCCCAGAGCCAGGGGCAAGACCCTCAGCCAGCCAAGACACCCCCCAGAGGAGCTCAGCCCCAGCAAGGAGCCCCAGCCAGCACCCGTGGGGGAGACTGGAGGAGTCATCAGTGCTGGTCCTAACAACCGGGGGGCCACCAGGCCCCCCGGCCTTTGGTGTCACCACCACCATCACCCAGTGTGCAGCAGGGGCACTCACCAGAGATGAGAGGAGGATCCTCCAGCCCAGATGGGCTCAGCTTGGGGCTACTGCCTCTCCTGGGGGGGATTAAATAGGGGAGTGGGTGGGGAGGGCCAAGTGGCCACAGCTGGGGTGGGAGGAGACTCCAGCAGAGCCCAGGTGCTGTGGGTTTGAGGGCAAAAGGGGGGAAATGGGGAGGGTGGGGAGGCAAAGGGGCAGCTCTGGGGGGGGAAGGAGAGGCTTTGAAAACAACTTGGTTTGCCATAAATCTTCCCTAATGCACAACTGCAGCTCCTGGATGGCTTTGCCTCCATGCAGAAAGAACAACCCCCCCAATGCTTCATCAAGCAAAGCACACTGGTGGCTACTACAATGAAACCTTTCCACCAGCATCATTTTGCTTGGCAGCAAAATCTGTGCTTTTCAGCTCACAACAACAAGTTTTAACAGAACAACAGTTCTCCAAGAGTGAATTTTTTCCCCTGGACACCAGCAGCCAACACCAGGCTGACTGAGGGCCTGGAGCATGTGCCCTGTGAGGAGAGGCTGAGAGCCCTGGGGCTGCTTAGTCTGGAGAGGAGAAGGCTGAGAGGGGATTTAATAAGTGTTTATAGATACCTGAGGGCTGGGGGTCAGGAGGCAGGGGACAGGCTCTGCTCACTGGCACCCTGGGATAGGACAAAGGGCAATGGATAGAAACTCCAGCACAGGAGGTTCCACCACAACAGGAGGAGGAACTTCTTCACTGTGAGGGTCACAGAGCACTGGAGCAGGCTGGCCAGAGAGGTTGTGGAGTCTCCTCTGGGAGCCTTCCCAGCCCCATCTGGATGTGTTCCTGTGTGACCTGCACTGGATTCTATGGCCCTGCTCTGGCAGGGGGGTTGGACTTGATGATCTTCAAAGGTCCCTTCCAACCCCTAACATCCTCTGATCCTATGATATTACAACCTGGAGAACAAATCCAACCCACCTGCAGCCTCAGCAATGGCCGAGGACCTTTGTCCTGCTCGAGGTGTGGGCAGTGTGCTGCAGGTGTGCTCTCAGCCAGCCCCTTGCTCCCTTTGAGCTTTCACTTTGTTCCATTTATACCTCCTGTAGCCATCCCAGTTATTATTTCAAGTCCAAATGAATAATATCTGGCCAGCTCACTGCTCTAAGTGAGACAACCAAGGAAAGTGAGGGGAGTGAGTCAGCAGCCCGGCCTATGGCTCATGAGTGGATGTGAGGTTTGCGCCCGAGAGCGGCGCAACGCGTGCGGGGAGCTCTGCCTGCCTCTGCCATGTGCAGAGTGGGCTGAGCATTACTCAAGAGGCCTTTCTCCTTTGCCAAGGACAAGCCTGCAGGTGACATAAGTTCTGCTCTTGGTGTGAAGGCCCAGACAATGCTTCACAGCTTGGAAGGAGGTGTCGTCACCCACAGAGCACCTCCGAGGGAGGGAGTTTCAGTCACCTCTCCACTCTCTCCCCATTGCCTTAAGGGAAAGGGCTCCACTGCTTCATTCCTTTCACACAGAACAACTCCCCCTCCATCACATCCCTCCACTTCCCTCCAGAGCAGCAGTGCTCTCCTTCCTTCCACACACCTGGCTCGCCACAGGGAGACATCCCAGCCTTCCAGGTGTGCTATGGCAAACCTTGTGGTCAGAGCAGAAAGCAGAGGTGCCTCCTCAGGCTGGCTTCCTGGCAGGTGTTCCAGCAGAGCCCTCCACTGCATCTCCTTCACTGCATCTCCTTCACTGCACCCTGACTGCTCCCCTGAATGCACACCAAGGCAAGCCAGACCTTTAAAAGGGGACAATTCAAGGAAGAAAGCATTTCAGTGTCCACTTCTCTCCTGCTTTTCTTTCTCTACCCTCCCCTCTTGGGAATAAATCCATCTATAATTTCTCCTACAGTTACACTTTGGAGACCCAAGGCAAACATCTCCTCTCCTGTGAGGACAGACTGAAGGAGTTAGGGCTGTTCAGTCTGGAGAAGAGAAGGCTCTGAGGAGACCTTCTTGTGGCCTTCCAGTATCTGAAGAAAGCTGGGGAGGGACTTTTGAGGGTGTCAGGGAGGGATAGGACTGGGGGGAATGGAAAAAAACTAGAAATGGGTAGATTGAGATTGGATGTGAGGAAGAAGTTGTTTCCCATGAGGGTGGTGAGAGACTGGCACAGGTTGCCCAGGGAGGTGGTAGAAGCCTCCTGCCTGGAGGTGTTTGCAGCCAGGCTGGAGGTGGCTGTGAGGAGCCTGCTGTAGTGTGAGGTGTCCCTGGCCACAGCAGGGAGGTTGGAACTGGCTGAGCCTTGAGGTCCCTTCCAACCCTGACAATTCTGTGATGCTATGATCAACTTGTCACCTGGGGAGATCCCTGCATGACTGCTGCCATGCATGGGGGGAAACTCCCAGCCCTCAAACCCATCAGAAGCCACACAGCCTCACCAAAAAGCTTCTGCAGTTCTCAGAAAGATGAAGTACTTGGTGTAACTGGAAAGACCTTGACCTGGATGAGCAGGCCCAGTGGTAGTGCTCAGGCTGGGATCAGAGAGAGGCAGCGCTCCAAGAGGGCTGCGCCGCGAGCCAAGATCCACACTGAGACTTGGGACCTGTTTTAATTATTGTTTCATTTCTTTCACTGCTCAGGAACATGTAACAAGCTGAAATGTGCGTCGTGCCTGTAAACATTTACTTTCCTTTGCTCTTGTGCAATGCTGTGTGGCTCATTCCCCTGGATGGTGCCTGGAATGCAGGCACAGCCGTAACGCCGCGGCACGGCCGCCGCCGCCCGGCTCCGCCGCTGACCAGCACAAGCTGCTCTGAAGGAAGTTGCTAGAAACCCCACATCAGGCAGCTGTGGATTAGGTTGTTTCTGAGGGGACCCTTCTCCATTCTGCCACATGATCTGTGCTTGACTCATGCCCTAAAAATCACAGAATCACAAAATGGTTTGGCTCGGAAGGGACCTTGGAAGCTCATCCAGTCCAATCCCCCTGCAGTCAGCAAGGGACATCTGCAACTAGAGCAGGTTGCTCAGAGCCCCAGACAACCTGGCCTGCATTGCTTCCAGGGATGGGATATCTCTCAGCTCTCTGAGCAACCTGGGCCAGGGTCTCACCACCCTCAATGTCAAGTATTTCTTCCTTCTCTCCCTCTTTTAGTTCAAACCCTCACCCCTTGTCTTGTCACAAGAGGCCTGCTCCAAAGTCCGTCCCCAGCTTTCTGATCAGCTCCTTTGAGCACTGAAAGGCTACCAGGTGGTCTCCTCAGAGCCTTCTCTTCTCCAGGCTGAAAGAGCCCAAGTCTCTCAGCCTGGCCTCGTGTGAGAGATCCTGGGATCATTTTTGTCAGGTGCCTGTCCGCGTTTTTCTCTCACACCAATCCATCCCGCTTGCGCTTTCGCCAGTTCCTTTGGGCTGTGTGGGCTCCTCACGCCCTGTACCAGAGGACCACGTACCTTGCACAGTCAGACACACGTGGCTGTGGCTGCAGCAAGCCTGATGGCACAGACACAGACATGAGGCGGCCTTGGAGAGCTCGCTGCAGATCCCAGCAGCGCCCTGGCCCCGCCTGCCCGCAGCCTGCAAGCAGAAGGGTTGGCTTTGAGCGGCGCAGGAGAAGGGGCACGCACACCACCACCACCACCGTGTGAGCTCCTCCAAGGCCTTCAGCAGAGACATCATCTGGCAATCTGGCAAACCTCACCAGATGCACAAGAGGCTGGTCAAGGCCGCAGGGGAGAGCCGGCCGGTCTGGGAGCACGCCGGCCTCCCCCCGGCCCTCCAGCGAGGCTGCCTGCTGCCTCTGGAGAGGAAGAGAACCTTTGCCCCTTCTTCTTGGTCTGAAGGAGCATCTGCAGGACTGAACCCAATGAAAGCCAGCTGTGAGGAATGAAGGGAGGAGAGGAGGGGGAGGCAGGGAAATGTTGATTATTATGACTAGGAAAAACGCTATTAAAAAAAAATAAAGCAAAGGGCAAAAGTGATCCCATATGGGAAGCACAAATTCAAAGCAGGCCACCAGGCAGTGTCTGCTCTCAGGCCTGGGGGCTGCGCTCACGTGTCAGGATGCAGTGCCCTGGGACCCCTCTCAGCGCTGGAGTTCCGCCGGAGCATCCCAGGCGGCGGCCGGCACGGAGGCCGTGGATTAGAGAGGCTCTGCAGCCTGACCACAGAGTGATTGGCCTCCCCCCCAGACACACAGAGCACAACCTCAGCTCTGCCAGGCCTCATCGGCCCACCAGCCCTCCTCTGCCTCAGCTTATTTCAGGCCGCTCTAGTGCTGGCTCCTCACTCCTCTGGAGGTCAGCCGCTGCCCTTCTCCGCTCCCACAGCTGCCCTTGCGCTCTTCTCCTTCTCACTCCACGCTTCTCCTTCTTCAGATCATCTCCATCACTTGCTCCGTCTGCCTACTCAACATGTGTCCTTCAAGCTGTTCCTGAGCTGCTCCAGCCAAGCCCCAGCAGCCAGGCTCTCTGGGGCAAGCCATCTTCAGCAACAAGGTGGTTGTCAGGGTGCAGACGGCAAGCACGGCCCAAGGGCGGTCCCCTTGTGCCTTGCCAGGGAGCGGAGGGAGATGCTCACCCTGTACCAGCCATGCTGTGAGGTTCACCCATGGTGTCACTGGGCAGATGGGCCTCTCACTCCAAGAAGGACACTGAGGTGCTGGAGCAGGTCCAGAGAAAGGCAACAAAGCTGCTGAAGGGTGTGGAGAGCAGGGCTGGTGAGCAGCAGCTGAGAGAACTGGGATTGTTCAACCTGAAGAAAAGGAGGCTGAGGGGAGACCTTCTGGCTCTCTACAACTGCCTGAAAGGAGGCTGGAGACAGGGCAGGGTTTGGTCTCTTCTCCCAGGAAGTGACAGGAGGAAATGGCCTCTACTTGTGCCAGGGGAGGTTTAGGTTGGACATCAGGAACAATTTCTTCCCCAGAAAGATTATCAAGTCTTGGGTCAGGCTGCCCAGGGCAGTGGTGGAGTCTCCATCCCTGGAGGCATCTCAAAGCTGTGTGGATGTGGTGCTGAGGGCTGTGGTTCAGTGGCGACCTGGCAGTGCTGGGTCAGCAGCTGGATTTGATGGTAAGGTTTTCTCCAGCCTAGGGGATTCTCTAGAAAGCCAACCCTCCCTTCCTTGTCAGGTGTTTCTTCCACTGCTCCTGAAGCACAAGGAGAGACAGTGCAAGTTCTCTGGTGGTGGTGATGATCAACATCCACAGAGAGGAAAGCTGGAGGACAGCAACACGACTTCCCATGTCTGTGGGTGTACTCCCCAGAGATGAAAGACACTGCAGATCTCAAGGGACAGATGGTTAAAGGGTGGGTGGCTCAGTCTGCCCTGCTCCTGTGAGTCTGGCAGACTCACAATATTTGGTACTTGCCTTTTTTCCCCTCCCTCATTAAGAGGCCTCTGCCCACATGTGGGCCTCAGTGTCTGTTTAAAAGACAAAGTCACTTCTTGCATACTCTGATGGAGAGGAAACATACCCAAAATGTGAACTTCAGAGTTCAAGCCACAGAAAGAGGAAAGAAGCCCTTTAAGAAAATCCATGGGAAACCCTCCCATTAGAAACCAGTCTCATGGTTTGGGAGCCCAGCTCAGCTGTAGGAAAACCCCTGTGTCTCCCAAAGCCAGAGCAGGAGGCACTCCAGCCCAGCCTTCCAGACATCCCCAAGCCCTGCACCAGGGTGTGGGCAGCTTGGACCTGCTGTTTTGAGCTCCATCTCTCTGGTGTCTGCATTTGGGAGGGAGAAGCAGGAAGAGAAGGGGGCCTGAAGACACTCCACTCCTCAGTACTAGTCTGTGTCTCTCTCTTAAAGCCAGAGCAGGAGGCACTCCAGCCCAGCCTTCCAGACATCCCCAAGCCCTGCACCAGGGTGTGGGCAGCTTGGTTTGAGCTCCATCTCTCTGGTGTCTGGATTTGGGGGGGGGGGGAGAAGCAGGAAGAGAAGGGGGCCTGAAGACACTCCACTCCTCAGTACTAGAGTGTTCCACAACACACTGAGGGCCACAGCCAAATGCATTAGCCTGCAGCACTCCCAGATCCTACTCAAGAGTCTTCATAATTCCTCTTCTCAAGCCAAGAAAAACAGAGCAAGCAGAAAACAAATAACAGTGGGCAAGCAGGAGTATTTGTCCCTTACTACAATGGCCTTAAGCAATCAGAGAGGTAGGGCTGATGAACCTTTAATTACTTGTGCAATAATGACCTCTGTTTCCAGCATTCCTTGGCAAGGCAGGAAGTGGCTGGAGCAGTCAGGGACCTGTTATGTTCTCCTCTCCACAGGCCTGAAATTGATACCAAGGCCCCTCACCCAGCTGGTCACAAGGTTCAAGACAGGCTCCACAGAGAGGTTGTTTATAGCTATTAAAAGCAGTGAAAAGAAAATACAATAAAAACAAACAGCTTTTTTGTTTCTTTCTCATTGCTAAGGAGTTGTTGTTGAACAGAAATGGCTCTAAGGTGCTCAAAGCTCCCAAAATACTTTCTCCAGATAGTTAAAGGGGTGGTTAAAAAAACAACACCTAAACCCAAAACCAAACCAAAAGCAAATTATGAAATCATCCCTCAATCTCAGTGTGTCAATATTTTGTGTCTCACTCAGCACTAGAGGGATTGGAGGGGGCACTTCTCACCAAGGAGCCCTAAATGTGAGACACAAAGACAAGTGGGGGCAGACTGATCACCCCTAGATAATTTCAATGACACTAAACAAAGAGAAGTTTGAGGAATTGCCCCAAGTTCAGCTGAACACAGCCTGGAAGTGAAAGTTTGCTCTCCTGATTCCCAGAACTGACCATTCTATCAGAGGGGGGAATCAAGACATCCACAGCTGAAAACACTGAGAGAATTGCTCAGCCTAGAGAAGAGAAGGTTCTGGGGAGACCACCTGGTGGCCTTGCAGTGATTAAAGGAGCTGATCAGAAAGCTGGGGACAGACTTTGGAGCAGGGCCTCTTGTGACTATTCTATTCTATTCTATTCTATTCTATTCTATTCTATTCTATTCTATTCTATTCTATTCTATTCTATTCTATTCTATTCTATTCTAATTCTATTCTATTCCTATTCCTAGTCTATTCATGTGTATTCATCAACCTGTGCATTACAAAGGGGGGAGGGCTTGACCTAAGAGAAGGAAGAAATGTTTGCCACTGAGGGTGGTGAGACCCTGGCCCAGGTTGCCCAGAGAGCTGAGAGATGTCCCATCCCTGGAACTATTCCAGGTTAGGTTGGGGTCTCTGAGCAACCTGCTCTAGTTGCAGATGTCCCTTGCTGACTGCAGGGGACTTGGACTGGATGAGCTTCCAAGGTCCCCTCCAACCCCAGCCTGCATTCTACGCAGAAGGTGCTCTGCCACACAGCTAGAAGTACCACGGCCAAGGCAGCTGCCAGGCTTGCCCTCTTCCCTCAGCTCCACCTCAGCTGGGATTCTGCAACATGAGAGAGGCTGGTCCAGAGGTCAGAAAAAAGCAACCCTGCAGGAGACAGCTCGCAGGCACTTCTGCTTCCGAAGGAAATCAGTCTCTTCCTATCCCCACCCCCATCTGCTGCAGTCAGCCTGGGCCTTGACGCATGTGGATCTGACAACTTCCCAAAACCTCTTGTTCTTTTCACATCTTTGATATCTTGGTTATCCACAGACACAGCCAGAGTGTGTCTGTGTCCAACAAAGCTCTTGGCCCTGAGACTTTGTGGCAAAGAATTGCACAACACTAATCCAACTCAACACAGAGTGAAAATACTTCCCTGTCAGATTCTCTCTTGCCCTCTTCTGGGTCCCACGGACAGCCTCCACTCACATTCCTCAGCAGGAGAGGTACTGCTGGGTAGCTCATCTCTGATCATGCTGCCTTTTCCTCCTCCAGAATGAACATCTGCAGTCTCTTTTCACAGGAGGGTTTTGTTGGCTCTTTTTGATGGAGGTGGAAAAGATCTCTAAGATCACCGAGTCCAACCATCAGCCTAACACCACCGTTGCCAAACTGCTTCCTGCACAGCCAGAGCCAGCTCCTGAAGTTCCTCTCCTTCTCTTGGAGATGAGTGGTTAAAACAGCATGGTGTGTCCCAGGATTTAAGAGATTCTCTACAGCACAGGAAGCTGTCCTGGGATGGCTGAGCAGCTTTCCTGATGGAGATAGAAGAGGAAGTTGACCCTGTGCCCATCTTTTAACCTAAAGACCCTCCTTGCATCTTCTTCCCACTGCCCTTTCCCAGCTGTTTCAGACATGAGGAGGATCTGGCCTCATCCTCTGAGATGCCAGCAAGCAGAAGTGATGCAGATCTCCCCTTCCTGCTGGATCTCCACTCAGGTCACAACCACTATTAAGCTCAGCTGGAGAAATGGAAGCGCTCAGAAGCTGACTGAGTCATCTAACCCAACAAAGAGCAGCAGCAGACTGCACACAGCTCTGGAAAACACCAACTCCCTGGAATGAAGGGCTGCAATGGGTGAATTCACCCCAAACTTCAGGGCCAGTTCATTGAGAAGGGTAACAGGGAGGTGGTAGGAGAGAGTGGGGCCACCTCTGGTTTGAAAACAAGTGGCCAGAAGAAGGCCTGTGGGCAGAGCTGGGGCCATTGTGGTGCGAGTCAGCTACTCACAGCTTCCACAGAGACTCACAGAACCATTAAGGCTGGAGACCACCTCCAAGATCATCAAGGTCAACCATTAACCCAGCACTGCCAGGTCATCACTAAATCATGTCCCTCAGCACCGCAGGGACATCCCTGCAGGGGTGGGGACTCCAGCACTGCCCTGGGCAGCCTGTTCCAGGGCTTGACATCCCTTTGGGGACAAAGGTTTTTGTAATATCCAACCTAGCCCCTCCCTCCCCAACCCAAGGCCATTTCCTCTTGTCCCATCACTTGCTGTTCAGAAGAGACTGAACCCCACCGGGCCCCATCCTTCTTTCAGGGAGCTGTAGAGTAAGAAGGGCTCCCCTCGGCCTCCTTCTCTTCAGGCTGAACAACCCCAGTTCACTCAGCTGCTCCTCATCAGCTTTGTTGCCCTCCTCTGGACATGCTCCAGCACCTCAATGCCCTTCTTGTAGTGAGGGGCCCAAAACTGAACCCAGTACTCAGGGCATGGCCTCACCAGTGCCAGCTGGAGGAGAATGATCCCTCTCCTGGTCCTGCTGGTCACACTGGCTCTGATTCAGGCCAGGATGCTGGTAGCCTTCCTGGCCACTTACACACAGGCTGGCTCATACCCAGCACCCAGTCAAGTCTTAGAGCTTCTCAGGCCCCCTCACATTCACCCTGCAGACATTTGCCTGCCCAGCCCTTAGCAGCAGCACCCATCTTTGAAGTCCATGGCCCAGTTATGTCTGTGTACATCAGCAGCAGGCCCACCAAGCACTGGGCAAAGCAGCGACAGCAACAGCCTCCAAACTCTTTCAGCTCTGCTCTTTCAAAAGGCTTGGAAGCTCTTCCCCTCCTCTTCCCCTAGCCCCTTCCACAAAAGCTTTGCATGCAGAGCAGTGTCTCTTGGGTCCCTCATTCTCTTGAGCAAAGTAAACAGACCTCCCTTGCAGCAACAAATGAACAACAAACAGAAAGAGGGGGGGTGGAAGGGAGGGGGGTGGGGAAACAACCCCCAAAAAACATAAAACCTCTCAAAACTCTGCTGCCAACTTGGAGAGGGCTTTTTTTCCACCCCCCTCTTTTTCTTAGCATGTTTAATTTCTCAGCAAAAAAAAAAAAAAAGGGGAAAAATGTGCAAACTATGCCCTAAGGGTGACCCTGCACAAAGCCTTCTGCTGGCTCCAGCGTCCTCCATTCCCCCCTCAGCCCTCCACAGCTCTCTCCCCTTTCCCCACGCTCATCCCCTGAGCGCAGGGAGCAGCCCCGAGCACCCTGGCACCCGGCTGGTTTGCTCTCCTCCAAGCATGCCAAAACAAGCTGAGCTGCTAAATCCCTCTGAAAAATCTGCCCTCTGCCTGGCAACGTGTTTGCCTCCATCCTCTTGTTTGTTTTCCTTTTGTCTTCGGGCCCCTCAGCCCCAGGGCCAAGGCTGCTCCTAGCAGCGCTGGCTGCTGCTGGGGTCTGGTGGTGCTGCTGTTGTTTGGGTCGGGGTTTGTGTTTGGGTTGGTTGGGTTTGGGGTTTTGTTTTGGGGGGGGGAGGTTTTCTTTTTGGTATTTATCTTTCAATCAAGTGTTCCTCCTTGCAAGGATAAACAGGATGTTTAAAGACTCTGGGTATGATGACCAGTCTTTGACAGCTGTTGTGACACATCACACGCTGGGGCTCGCCATGTGTGCGAGCGCTGGCACAGCTCGCTCTGCAGCAGGCTCTCCCCCGGGGAGGAGATGGACTGACTGACCTAAGAGGCCTCCACCAGCTCCAGGTTTTCAACACAGGCTCACAGGAATAGAACAGAATAGAATAGAATAGAATAGAATAGAACAGAACAGAACAGAACAGAATAGAATAGAACAGGAGTAGAATAGAGCAGAACAGAACTGAATTGAATTGAAATAGAGCAGAGCAGAATAGAATAGAGTAGAATAGAGTAGAATAGACTAGACTAGACTAGACTAGAATAGAATAGAATAGAATAGAAGTAGAATAGAGTAGAACAGAACTGAATTGAATTGAAATAGAGCAGGGCAGAGTAGAACAGAACAGAATAGAATAGAGCAGGACAGAACAGAACTGAATTGAATTGAAATAGAGCAGAGCAGAATAGAATAGAATAGAATGGAATGGAATGGAATAGAGTAGAACAGAACAGAACTGAATTGAAATAGAGCAGAGCAGAGCAGAATAGAATAGGGATAGGATAGGATAGGATAGGATAGGATAGGATAGGATAGGATAGCATAGCATAGCATAGCATAGCATAGCATAGCATAGCATAGCATAGCATAGAACTAGAATAGACCAGCTTGGAAAAGACCTTTGAGATCATCAAGTCCAACCTATCACCCAGCAGCATCGAACCAAAGGAAATGCACTACATGATCCAGAACAACTCCTTGGCCTCTCTCTCTCCTCCCACTTACATGGGTATCACCTGCCCATTCCCTTTCCAGTTCACAGAATCACAGAATTCACCAGGCTGGAAAAGACTTTGAGATCATTGAGTCCAACCTATGATCCAGCACCATCTAATCAACAAAACCATCCTCAGCCAGTCTTATTCTAAACACTTCCAGGGATGGTGACTCCACCACCTCCCTGGGCAGCACATTCCAATGGCCAATCTCTCTTGCTGGGAAGAATTGCTTCCTAACACCCAGCCTAAACCTCCCCTGGTGCAGCTTGAGACTGTGTCCTCTTGTTCTGGTGCTGGGTGCCTGGGAGAAGAGACCAACCCCCATCTGGCTACAACCTCCCTTCAGGTATTTGTAGACAGCAATAAGGTCTCCCCTGAGCCTCCTCTTCTCATTTGAAGAGCTGAAGATGACCAGAGAGCTGGAGGACCTGTCCTGTGGAAATAGTCTGAAAGAGTTGGGGTTGTTCAGCCTGGAGAAAAGAAGGCTCTGGAGAGACCTTTGGGACGTGGCCTAACGTCGACCCCGCAGTGCTGGGTCAAAGGTTGGACTGGATGAGCCTGAAGGTCTCTCCCAGCCAAAGCTACTCTGTGCCTCTGCAGGCCAGGTGTGTGCACCACAGCAGCACACACTTTGATAAGCCCTGCTGTGCACAGAGAGCCAAAACCTGTCTAAACAGCCATACATCAGGGTGAGAGAGAAAGGGCTCGGCCAGGAGGTCATCTTAGGCAGCCTGAAACCTTCTGCATTTAAGGAAAATAATATTTATAAGCATTACCTCTCTCCAAACACACCATTGCTAAACAGCAAGGCTCACTCTTCCCCATTACACCCACTGGAAGAAATTCCCAGGGCAGATGACAAGGTGAGGCTGACTTCCCTGCACTCTGGCTGGGCCCAGCTTCCTTCTCAAGGAACCTTTCCTCTGGCTGGAGGCTGAGCCCAGAGAGTGGTGGTGAATGGTGCCACATCCAGCTGGCAGCCAGGCACGAGTGGTGTGCCCAGGGACACCCCCAGTCCTGTTCAGTATCTGTACTGATGATCTGGTCAAGGGGATTGAGTCCATCATTAGCAAGTTTGTGGAAGACACCAAGTTGTGGGCAGGAATTGATCTGTTAGAGGGTAGGAGAGCTCTGCAGAGGGACCTTGCCAGGCTGGACAGATGGGCAGAGTCCCACAAGATGGCACTGAATAAGTCCAAGTGCCAGGGGCTGCTCTTTGGCCACAGCAACCCCAGGCAGTGGTACAGGCTGGGGTCAGAGTGGCTGGAGAGCAGCCAGGCAGAAAGGGACCTGGGACTACTGACAGCAGCTGAACATGAGCCAGCAGTGTGCCCAGGTGGCCAACAAGGCCAATGGCATCCTGGCCTGCATCAGAAGAAGTGTGGCCAGCAGGAGCAGAGAGGTCATTATGCCCTGTGCTCAGCACTGGTCAGGCCACAGCTTGAGTCCTGTGTCCAGTTCTGGGCTCCTCAATTGAAGAAGGACATTGAGAGACTTGGATGTGTGCAGAGAAGGGCAACAAGGCTGGGGAGGGGTCTGGAGCACAGCCCTGGGAGGAGAGGCTGAGGGAGCTGGGGTTGCTTAGCCTGGAGAAGAGGAGGCTCGGGGAAGACCTTATTGCAGCTCCCTGAAGGGAGGTTGTAGCCAGGTGGGGGTTGGTCTCTTCTCCCAGGCAACCAGCACCACAACAAGAGCACACAGCCTCAAGCTGTGCCAGGGGAGGTTTAGGCTCAAAGTGAGGAGAAATTTCTTGCCAGAAAGAGTAATTTGCCATTGGGATGTGCTGCCCAGGGAGGTGGTGAGGTCACCATCCCTGGAGGTGTTCAGAAAAGGCTTGGATGTGGCACTTGGAGCCATGGTTTAGTTGTCAGGAGGTGTTAGGCATGAGGTAAGAGGTTGGACTTGAGGATCTCTGAGGTCTTTCCCAACCTGGTTGACTATGATTCTCTGTGCCCTACCATGCTTGTCAAGTTCAAGCCTTGAAATCCATTCCAGGTAGGGCTCAACCACAAGCTTCTGGCTTAGGCACAGAAACTAATGGCCTGTAATTTTATGGTCCCTGTTCCTCAGGAGGTCAGAAAGGGATTATCACAATGTTCCTTTTTAGCTGGGGTACCTACCAGCCTTGGCACAGAAGCCACCCTGGAAAGCCATTCTCAGACAACTGTTTGAAATTGGACTCTGAGCAGCCCTTGAGGAGAAAGCAGCATTGTCAAGATAACAGCTTTACAGCTTCCAGTCCTCCCAGCAAGAATAGAGCTGGCTTTGTGCACCTCACCCCCAGCCCCTGCACTCCCCAGACCTCCCCTCTCCAGCCCTCACTGCTCTCTGCAGCTGTTCCACAAACACAGCAGAGCTTGAAGAAGCCAGGGTCTGTCCTACAGCCTGAGAAGTCAAAAGACCAAAAGAAGCTTCCTGAAAGCCAATCCCCACACCAGCAGCCCAACTTCAGGGTAACTGGGATAACCTGAACAGAGTGGGAATTCTCAGGCCATGAAGGCATTTTTCCACAGTAAAGGAAGCAAAATTTTCCTACTCCTGCCACTTCAGCCCTTCAGCAGTGCTAACAACTGGAACAAATTGTTGAATGGAAAAGACAAGGGGTGGTGGGGACAAGTTACTGCTGGGGAGATTGCCACTGGGCTGCAGAAGGAAAACGTTGCCCCCATGAGAAGGGTTGGACATTGGAATCATCTCCCAAGGGATTCCCCTACACTGGACAGCCTGAAGACTCAGCTGGACAGGGTGCTGGGCCAGCTCATTCCAACTATTGTGACCTTGAAAGGCTGGACCAGCTTGCATCAGGAACAGTGTGGCCAGCAGGAGCAGGGAGGTCATCCTGCCCCTGTACTCAGCACTGCTCAGGCCACACCTTGAGTCCTGTGTCCAGTTCTGGGCCCCTCAGTTTAGGAAAGATGTTGAGTTGCTGAAAGGCGTCCAGAGAAGGGCAACAAAGCTGGGGAGGGGTCTGGAGCACAGCCCTGTGAGGAGAGGCTGAGGGAGCTGGGGTTGCTTAGCCTGGAGAAGTCTCAGAGGAGACCTTACTGCTCTCAACAACTCCCTGAAGGGAGATTGTAGCCAGGTGGGGGTTGGTCTCTTCTCCCAGGCAGCCAGCACCAGAACAAGAGGACACAGTCTCAAGCTGTGCCAGGGGAGGTTCAGGCTCAAGGTGAGGAGAAAGTTCTTCCTAGAAAGAGTAATTGGCCACTGGGATGTGCTGCCCAGGGTGGTGGTGGAGTCACCATCCCTGGAGGTGTTCAAAAAGGCTTGGATGTGGTACTTGGAGCCATGGTTTAGTTGTCAGGAGGTGTTAGGTAATAGGTTGGACTTGATGACCTCTGAGGTCTCTGGTTAATTCTATGATTCTCATAGTGAGGGGCCCAAAACTGAACTCAGTATTTGAGGTGTGACCTCACCAGGGCTGAGTACAGTGGGAGCAGCTACCACAGCTTTGCTTCTAACCACTCACCAGCTCAGCTGCACTTTTGCCTTCCCACTTCAAGGGAGCTGTGAAGACTAACATTTGCACACTCTGAGGTCACCTAACAAGGCTCAGGTGACAAATGGTCACAAGCCACAGCAGCTGTGCCCCCTGCAGTCACCCCATAGGAAGAAGTTGTTCCCCATGAGGGTGATGAGACACTGGCACAGGCTGCCCAGGGAGGTGGTGGAAGCCTCATCCCTGGAGGTCTTTAGGGCCAGGCTGGATGTGGCTGTGAGCAACCTGCTGCAGTGTGAGGTGTCCCTGCCCATGGCAGGGGGGTTGGAACTGGCTGAGCCTTGAGGTCCCTTCCAACCCTGACCACTCTGTGAGTCACCCACCGAGGAGCCTGCCCCTCGCAGCAGGCCGAGCACGACCTACAACACAAAACTCACTCCCAGGCTTCCAGAGCCTCTCTGCTGCCTCTGCAATCCGTCCTGCCTTTGTTTGGAGAATGCATAAACACAGGCACACAAAACAAACAAACAAAGGCAGCAGCAAATGTGTGCAGCCCCCGGAGCGTGCCGGCGCTGCCGGACGCCGCGCTCCGCCGGCACGGCCGACGCAATCGCTTGCGCACCCCTGGCCGCTTCCAGCGCCTCGCTGCGGGCCGGGGGGAGTCACACACGTTGAGAGGGGAAGGGAAGCTGCGTCCAGGCTCTCCTGTGCACGTCAGAGGGGCCAGCAGCTGCACAGCTCTGCAGGCCAAGCACGGGGCCCGGCTTCTCCCGCCCCACGCCGGGCTCTCACGCGAGGCGCTGCGGCGCTGCGAGCGGAAGGCAGCTCAGAGGCCTGCGCGGAGCCCTGGCGCTCAGGTGCGGCTGCGGCCACAGCCAAGGACAGCTCCACACCTCGGACAGCAGGGCTGGAGCTGACCTCACCATACCCACTGAGCCTCTGCAACACCCAAAGCACACAGCAGGACTTGCTGGAGCCCCTAGCACAGGAAGGATCTGGAGGGGCTGGAAGGTGTCCAGAGAAGGGCCACGAGGAGGAGCAGAGGGCTGGAGCTGCTCTGCTGTGAGGACAGACTGAGGGAGTTGGGGCTGTTCAGTCTGGAGAAGAGAAGGCTCCATGGAGACCTCATTGTGGCATTTCAGTGTCTGAAAGGGGCCTACAAGAAAGCTGGGGAAGGACTTTTGAGGGTGTCTGGGAGTGGTAGGACTGGGGGGAATGGAACTAAACTAGAAGTGGGGAGATTCAGATTGGATGTGAGGAAAAAGTTCTTCCCATGAGGGTGGTGAGAGACTGGCACAGGTTGCCCAGGGAGGTGGTGGAAGCCTCATCCCTGGAGGACTTTAAGGCCAGGCTGGATGTGGCTCTTGGCAACCTGGTCTAGTGTGAACTCCTGGGATGAAGATTTGACCACCTCTCTGGAGGGCCTGCTCCAGTGTTTCTGAGAACCCTCTGAGGGGGAAAAGTGCCTTCTAAGACCCAACCTAAACCCCATCTGACCCCAACTTGAGGCCATTTCCCATTGTCTTATTGCTTGTTACTTGGGAGAAGAGACCAACCCCCACCTGGCTCCAACTTCCTTTCAGGGAGTTGTAGAGAGACACCTCTGACCTCACCAGATCCACTGAGCCTCTGCAAACAGCAGGATGTGCTGAAAAGAGCAGAATTTAGTGAACAAACTCACCTAACTCTGAGCCTTTGTCCCAGCTTCACCACTCACTTGCTGTACTACTTCTCTCTGGTACAGTAGTTGCCATGAGAGAGTTAGGTTGGACTTGCCAGGTTACATAGGGCCTTGAGCAACCTGGTTTAGGAGGAGGTGTCCCTGCCAATGGCAGGGGGTTAGAACCAGATGATCATGAAGACCCCCTTCCAACCCAAACCATTCTGTGAATCTATGGCTTGACCATCTTGAAGGTCTTTTCCAACCACAGTGACTCTGTGAGGATACAGCCTCTGCCTTCACAGTCAAGTTATGACCTCCTTTATCCTCCAGCTGACCTGTGCACTGTGGGGGGTGGGATTTGGGAAGCAGTGAAGCACCAGAACACATGAAGCACAGGCACTTCCTTGGAAACACTGGCCAAGAAGGGGCTGAGAAAGACTCAAGATCCTTTCAATCCCACTCCCATGGCAACCAGGAGCTCTCCAACAGAACAAAGGTGGGTCAGGGGCTTCCACAAAATGCCAGGTTGGAAGGGATGCCAAGGGTCACCTGGTCCAAACTTTCTAGGCTTTGTAGTTCCCATTTTTCATCTTACCTTCATTTCACAGGAGGACTATTCTAGAGGTAGCTGGCTGGTAGCACTGCTCCCTTAAGCAGCTTGTGTATCTGCCAGAGCTTGCTTGCAGCAGCTTCACACAGATACAGGCACAGTCCTCACTCTACTTCTTCCTTTTTTATGCCACTCCAGACAGAAACCTGCCTTGAAAATGAGCTAGAAATTAATCACCCACAGAAAAGCAAATCACAGAGCAGCAAAGCATGGTTAGACCTACCCAGGGGCTTCTGATACTCACTCAACCTAGAGCCTATCTGAGACTGCAAATTAAAACTCCTCTCAGCTTGGGTCCTCAATGCCAGCAGCGAAGGTGGTGAACTCCAGCCTCTCCTGAGGATGTAACAGTGAAAGCAGAGAGGCTGATGGTTAATGCAGCTCTTGCTGTTACACCTAACACATGGAATATGGCCTCCAGACCTGCCCCAGTCCTGACTCTTTGATTGCTCAAGGCTGCCCAACCTGGCAGAAAGATCCATGGCAGCACTAGAGTTACTTCCATGTTATCTTCACTGTGATGAAGAAGATGGACTTGCCTGTATTGCCCAGAACCTGGCACTAGATGACCTTTGGAGTTCCCTTCCAACCCAGCCCACTCTATGATTCTAAGGTAAATCCTATCCTAGGCTGCATCAAGAGTGTGGCCAGCAGGGCAAGAGAGGGGATTCTGCCCCTTCACTCTGCTCTTGTGAGACCCCACCTCAAATACTGTGTCCAGTTCTGATGTCCCCACCGTAAGAAGGACACAGAGCTGTTGGAGTGAGCCCAGAGGAGGGCCACAAAGATGATCCAAGGGTTGGAGCACCTCTGCTATGAGGATAGGCTGAGGGAGATGGGGTTGCTCAGCCTAGATAAGAGAGTACTCTGGGGGGACCTTACAGCTGCCTTCCAATACCTCAGGGGATCCTACAGGAAGGCTGCAGAGGGACTTTTCATCAGGGTGTCTACAGACAGGACAAGGAGGAATGTTTTGGAGCTGAGAGAGAGCAGGGTTAGACTGGAGCTTAGGAAGAAGTTCTGCAGCAGGAGGGTGGTGAGACTGGAACAGGTTGGCCAGAGAGGCTGCAGATGCCTCCATCCTGGGCCAGGCTGGATGAGACCTTGAGCAGCCAAGTCTAGATGAGAGGCCCATGGCAGGGAGGCTGGAGTAGAGCATCTCTTAGGTCCCTTCCAACCTAAGACATTCTATGATTCTGTACTAGAGGTGAGCTCAAAGGAAAAGTGAAGAGGAACCTGATCTAGTTGAAGATGTCCCTGCTCACTGCAGGGGGGTTGAACTAGATGACCTTTAAAGGTCCCTCCCAGCACAAAGCATTCTGTGATTCTCTGGGAAAAAGAGCAAACTCTGTAATACTGAATGATAGGAACAAAGCCCCAGCATGGATCAGCTCCACAGAGAGTCTGAGAAACAGCCCCTTTACAAAACACACAGGAAAAGGGAGAAGGAGGGATGAGCAGCAGAGGAGAGCCCCTTGTGTCCAGACCAATCCAGACATCCTACTTGCAAACTGCAGGCCAGCTCCTGACTTAACCTGGAGTTTCAGATGTCACTACAAAACCCTGCAAGTGCTGGCTTTGCAGAGATGCCAAACACATGAACTCCCTTCAGTCAAGTCAGTATTTTTCCACATCTCCTGTGGTAACTCTGCTGGCAGGCTGGGAGAAGCAAATCCTCCCTTATCTTCCTCCTCTCTGAGAGCATCTCCCTCTCTAAGCACCAGCTAATTCAGATAATCGTGCAGGATCCCCCTTGGAAAGTGGACAGAAAGGGGGGTTGGGTGGGAGAGGCACTGGGTTTGTAAGCCACAAACCACCAGAGGAATTGGGACTGTCGTGCAGAAGGGAAGTAGCAGGGGAAAGAGGTGACTAATGAACAGGAGGGGGTGCCTAAAACCCTCCTTGGATTGCCTCTCTGGGGAACAGCTGTTTCCTTGTAAACATCTTGCTAGCTGTCCAAACAAGAAGTTCAGAGACAGAACAATAAAGGAGAGCACCCGGGTAGAAGCATTCAAGGCAGGAGCTCATTCACTACCCTGCCAATTGCTCCAAGTGGCAGCATTTAAAAGCCGGGGAGACATCAGCCACACGTTTAACCCAGCCTGTGCTGGAGCTGCAGCCAGTGGCCTGCAGAAACATCCCTCTCTACCTGAGGTGAAGTCCTTCCTAGCCCTCCTCCTTCCCTGGCAGCTGCTGGCACAACAGCAGAACACGAGGAGGAAATCCATCCTCAGAGCAAGGAGAAACAGACACAGAGCCAAGACATGGAAAGCCTGAACGTGGCAACACTGAAAGCCTGCAGAGGTTCTACCACTGCCCTGCCATCACCAACCTGCAAGCAGAGGCAGCAGCACCAGAAGAAGTAAAAAGAGTCTATTTATTAGTCTTGAGCACAAACCAGCCTAGACTGGCAGAAGCATTTCTGGGCCAATACAACTGTGTCCACACAGGACTCTTGCCAGCACTGCAAGGCAGCTGTGGAGAGGGGCAGGAATACCAGCACAGCCCTGCCAGTGAACATTCCTAGGGCAGGCTGGCTGCAGAAGGAACTACCTGCACTGCCCCACTGCAAGCAGGGACTGTGAACACCCTCTGTCTGCTCCTTCATGCTGCTGGGGGGGGTCAAACACACAGCCTGTAAACCCTGCCTGTGAGTGCCACACCAGTGTCAAAGGAGTGCAAGCAGATCATGCACACACACCTCCAAGAAAGGAAAGGTCACTTTGCAATGGAGTAACAGGATACAATACCTGACAACAAGGAAATCCTGTGTCCTGAGCCTACACTCCAGTTCTCCCCACCTTCTTGTCCACCTCCAACAGTTCTCTGCACCTTCATGCCCACCCCTGACTGACTGATCTTGACCTTTATACATTTTATTCCATGCCAGCTACACTTACCCTGGGAAATTGCCTCCTGCTTCTACTCAGAACCCACAGAAGCAGGAAGAAAGCAGGCACAAGACAGAGAGAACAAGAAGCTCTTCCACATCTCAGGCAGTCAGTCAGCTCACAGGAAAGAGCTGGTGCAGCCTGATTTATTTTTACCCATTCTTTTTTATTTCTTTAGGGCCAGTTTGTTGCAGCCGTGGCACAAAGAGGCAGGAGCCAAACCAAAACCAACCAACCAGCAGGCCCAGGCAAGGGCTGCTCAAAAATAAACACTCATTACAAGCAGGGCAGAGTGCAAGTTCTGCTGATCATAAGCCCTCTGAGGCTACAGGAAGGCAGCTGGCTCGTGACATCAAACTCCAAACCAGTCAGGGACTCCACCTCGTCTGGGGTCACCTTCCTCCCTCTGCTTCTCTCTCTCCAGGTATTTAGTCTTGTAGTCCTCAAAAGAGCGAGTCTCTTCCTCTTGTTCTTTCTCTGGGAAGAGGTTGGGGAACTGAAAGGTTTGTCCTTGGCCCTACAGAGAAAACAAATGGTCAGAGAGTCATTCCAGCCTTCCTACAGCAGCTATGATGCACAGGCTCAGGAGGAAAGAGCACCCTGAAGTTTCCAGCTAGTGCAAAATGGGAGCTCTCAAGCTCCCAAGCTCTCTCTCCACCCCTCTCCCCAAGGCACACAGCTATCCCTCCCCCTCCAAAAGGCTAACTTTCAGCTTCCCCTTTCTGTGTGTTAATTAAGACACTGACATCTTTCTAGTTTGTTAATGGGGTTGTTTAGCCTGGAGAAGAGGAGGCTCAGGGGAGACCTTACTGCTCTCTGCAACTACCTGAAGGGAGGTTGTAGCCAGGAGGGGGTTGGTCTCTTCTCCCAGGCAATAAGCAACAGAACAAGAGGACACAGTCTCAAGCTGTGCCAGGGGAAGTTTAGGCTGGAGGTGAGGAGAAAGTTCCTCCCAGAGAGAGTTGTTAGCCACTGGAATGTGCTGCCCAGGGAGGTGGTGGAGTCACCATCCCTAGAGGGGTTCAAGAGGGGATTAGATGTGGCACTTGGAGCCATGGTTTAGCAGTCAGGAGGTGTTGGGTGACAGGTTGGACTTGATGATCCTTGAGGTCTTTTCCAACCTTGGTGATTCTATGAATGGTCAGGAGAGGGATGGACATTTCTTCAAGGCTCTGCAGCAGCTCAGAGATGCTGGATGAGTCACCCAGCAAAAGGCAGAGGAGCAAAAGGAGGGATTTTATTAAAGCAACACCACAGGGGAAATACATGGAGCAGGCATTCATGATGTTAACACTGGGGCCATGAGCAGTGGTTACAGTCGTTTAGATCTCAGTGAAGGATAAGAGGCAGCAGTGCTAGCAGCTGCTCCTGGAGGGTGTAAAGTGGGAATACAGAGCACCAGCTATCAGAGGCCTCTTATCAGCAGGAATAAAGGCTATAGCATAAAACAATTACAGTGGGAACAATCTGTCTAATACATCACTAATGAGATTAAAGTGATTACATCTGCATCAGTCACTCTAACAGACAACTCATTGCAGAGCAGCATCAGCAGCACAGCTACATCTCCCACTTGGAAAATAAACATTTGCTTGGTCTCTGGTTTCCATCCAGCAGCAGGAAACCATTATGCTGGGGAAACCTTCTATCCCATTCACATCACCTACTTGCTTTTTAGTGGCTTGCACTGAGCACAACTTCATTACACTCCCCAACATCCACCCTTCCATGCTGTGTGGGACTCTGCATAATGAAACTCACAACTGCTAGCTCCTAGCTCTGAAAGCACTCTCCAAGACACTCACAAACGTTACCATATGTTAACTTCTTTGGCAGAATATTGCATGCAGACATCACAACAAAAGCATCCTCCCACAGTAAAAACAAGCTCCCACAGCATCCTCCCAGAGAAACTGGCTGCTCCTGGCTTGCTTGGGTGGACACTTTGCTGAATCAAACCTAGCTGGATGGCTGGGCCCGAAGAGCAGAGGGGAATGGAGTCGGATCCAGTTGGCAGCCAGTCACCAGTGGTGCTTTGGGGGCCCTCACTGCAAGGACACTGAGGTGCTGGAGAAGGGCAACAAAGCTGGTGAAGGGTCTGGAGAGCTTGTCTGGTGAGGGGCAGCTGAGGGGAGTGATTTTGTTCAGCCTGGCAAAAAGGAGGCTGAGGGGGAGAGCTTCTCACAACTCCCTGAGAAGAGGCTGGAGTGAGGTGGGGGTTGGTCTCTTCTCCCAAGCAGTTAAGTAATGGGACAAAAGCAAACAGCCTCAAATTGTGCCAGGGGAGGTTTAGACTGGACATGAGGAACAAATTCTTCCCCCCAAATATTGTCAAGGCCTGGAACAGGCTGCCCAGTGCAGTGGGGGAGTCCTCCTTCCTGGAAGGGTTTCAAAGCCCTGTAGCTGTGGTGCTGAGAGCCATGATTTAGTGGTGGGCTTGGTAGTATTGGGTTAATGGTTGGACTCAATGATCTTAAAGGTCATTTCCAGCCTAAACAATTCCATGATTCTATGGTTTAATTGCTTCAGAGGAAAACAATGAGTTGAGCTTGTTCAGATCAGCCATTCCTTACATTTGTCCCACAAATACAACCAGACAAGAGGCTCAGTTATGAAATGCTTCCACAAAGGAGATCCAAAGAGCCTTCCACAGCACAGCTAACCACACAACACTTGGGGGGGGGGGGGGGATCAGAAATGGGACAGAATTAAAGCCTAGAGAGCCATCATCCTGCCCCTCACCCAGCTGAATGTGTGCAATGTTTCCTTTAGCCATACACACTCCACCTGGTAATTTACAGGTGTGAAGGAATTTCAACCTCAAGGATATACTCTGGAAAGGAAAAACAGGAGACTTATCCCAGTTGAGCTTATCCAGGCTAGAATCTAGGAAATATCAACTCAGGCCCAGCACTGCTCTGGTTGTTTTTGTAGCACATACTTCTTGGGGGTTTCCTAAAAGCCTGACCATACTACAAAAACAACAAGAGAGCTGCTGTGTACATTGCTTTTGCCTTGATTCTAGCCTGGGTAAGATCAACTGGAACAAATCAAGGTTTTCCTTTCCAGTGTGTGCACTCTGGGGTTTCCACCTCTTTTGTGCCTTCAGATTACCAACAGAAATGCTCATAGCAGCTGTCCTGTGACAATCAGAGCCCAGTTCCATTCTCAGGCACAAAAAGTGGCTCTGTTGATGTCCTTGGGCAACACCTAAGCTGTAGCCTAGTTGTGGGCTCCCCAGTTTAAAAGAGACATGGAACTATGGAAGAGAGTCCATCAGAGGCTACAAAGATGCTGAGGGGCCTGAAGCATCTCTGTGAAGAGGAAAGGCTGAGAGCCCTGGGGCCTAGAGAAGAGCAGCCCCAGAGGGGATCTGAGCAGTGCTCAGCTAGTTAAAGGGTGGGGGGCAAGAGGCTGGGGCCAGACTCTTGTCAGTGGTGCCCAGGGACAGGACAAGAGGCAATGGGCACAAACTGGAACCAAGGAAGTTCCACCTGAACATGAGGAGAAAATTCTTAGGTGTGAGGGTGCTGGAGGCCTGGAGCAGGCTGCCCAGGGAGGTTGTGGAGTCTCTTTCTCTGGAGAGATTTCAACCCCACCTGGGCATCGTGCTCCTGGGCAAGCTGCTGTGGGTGCCCTGCTTTAGCAGGGGGGTTGGGCTGGATGATCTCCAGAGGCCCCTTACAAGCTGGGATTCTGTGAAAATCCTCCTGCAGTAGCATCAGCAGCAAGCACCCCCAAGGCCAAGCACTGCCCATGAGTTTAGCACATGGAAGCATTTGGCACAGATTTTGTTTACATTACCAACCCCCCCACTGCTTTTAACTGCACTGGGGGCAGGTCACTCAGCCCTGTGGTACCTACAGAACAGACAGAGATGACTCAAAGGACTCATCTGCCCTGGAGAGGAAGCCATTTTAGTGGAAGAAGTCAGAAAACAAGGCAGGCTAACATGTAGGCACACCACCTACACTGAGAACTCGAGAACTATTTCTGCTGGTAACAGCGTAGTAAAGGACTGTTCTCGTTAGGCAGCACTTCCATTCTGGGCTGCTTCCAGGAGCAGAGCACTTCCCTCCTTGAAGAATGAAGGAAAGCTGTCCCTAAAGCACACTAACAACATCCCTGGTAATTCACCAAGCATTGCAAAACAGTTCTGATTGTCACAAGAGGGGAGAGAGAAACCCTCCCCCCGCCAAAGAAGATACGCACAGAGGCTGCGGCGAAACCAGACGAACCTCTCTCAGCTCTTTATCAAAGTGCTCCCAGCTCCCAGCTCCAGGCTGGTGAAAGTCAAATATTGAGCTGAAAATGTCACTCTGTATCTAGAGTCTTCTCACAAATCAAAATCAGCACAGACAAGTTGGCTCTCTCCAGCTCTTGTTTTGTGAAGCAATTGTGCTGCTGGCCGGCAGCCAGGCACGATTGGCAAGAGCCAAGCCATTACACCCTGAGAACCCAAGGTTGATAAATCTGAAGTAACAATGCTGTGCAGTAATACCACGCTGCAAGCCTCTGGAGTGATGAAAGCTGCATGAAAAATAGCTGTTGTGCATGCTCAGTAGCTGCTTTTCAGAAGGAGCCTGCATCTTGGGTATTTCAAAACTTCACAAATACCAAAGGCATCGACTTACAGAAAGGGCTGGGAGGCTGGCCAGGCCTGGTTACGTTCAGAGCATCGCCTGCCCCGTGCCAGAGGCTACCGAGGGTCCAGCTCAGATGCCACCTTCTCAGAAAAGAGGCTACCAGAGGAATGAAGGGGTTGGCTCTCCTGTAGGCAGCTCCTTTCCCTTCAACTCATTAGTGAAGGAAAGAGCATCTACGTTCCGAGCATCTCCTGCCCCGTGCCAGAGGCTACCGAGGGTCCAGCTCAGACGCCACCTTCTCAGAAAAGAGGCCACCAGAGGAATGAAGGGATGCTGTTATACTGGGATTTGGCACTCCTTCAGGCAGCTCCTCTCCCTTCAACTCCTTTGTGGAAGCTCTCCCCTCTGCACAGCACCCAGGATCTGATTTCACCCTCAGAATGACATCCCTAACAAACAAAGCAAACGACTCAATTTCCACCGAGCTCATCAGGCTTTTGTCTTGTCTTCAGACCGTTAAGGGTATCAAATGTTGGCCTACTCAACCAAAAGCCTAGACTTTGTCTTACTCACTTGCATTTTTTTCTTCACTGGTTTAGCTCTTGCAAGCCATTCAGCAGCCATCCTTTCAATTGCACAACTAGTAAAACTCACAGGAGCTGAAATCAGCTCTAAGAAAGGTCAGGGTTTGGTCCTCCCTTGGAGGTTCTGCCAGCACCATTACCTTAGTACACAGCACAGAGGAAGGGAGAGAAAAATGACAACATCCTCCTTCCTGGCACAGCTGGGCTGAAAGAAAACCCTGTAAGAAAGAGACACTGGCAAAAAACCCCACAATAATCATTTTGCTCTCCACAACTCCCTGAAAGGAGGCTGAAGCCAGGTGGGTGTTGGTGTCCCAAAGAACAAAACTCAGAAGGAGAGGAAATGGCCTCAAGTTGCACCAGGAGAGGTTCAGGTTGGATGTAAGGAAGAATTTCTTCCCTGAAAGGGTTGTCAAGCCCTAGAACAGGCTGCCCAGAGAAGCAGTGGAGTGCCCCATCCCTGGAGAGATCTAAAAGCCATGTAGCTGTGGTGCTGAGGGAGATGGTTTAGTGGTGACTTAGCAGTGCTGGCTTGTTGGTTGAACTTGATGATTTTAAAGGCCTCTCCCAGCCTTAATGGTTCTATGATGTAACACATCAATCATCACAAGACCATGTGTATAAATCAGTTCTACATTGGAGCAGTGTTGAAGCAAGGCTTAGAGTTGTGCAGGAGCAGAAGTTTAATGGCACCACTTTTCAATCCCTCCAGGGATAGAGACTCTACCACAGCCCTGGGCAGCCTGTTCCAGGCCTTGGCCTTGGCCTTCCCCTTTGGGGGAAGAAATTGTTGCTCATGTCTAACCTAAACCTCCCCCGGCACAACCTGAGGCTGCTTCCTTTTGTCTTGTCACTTTCTGCTTGGGAGAAGAGCCCATCCCCAGCCTGGCTTCCTCTCAGTGGGTTGTAGAGAGCAAGGAGGTCTCCCTGCAGCCCCTTTTTCTCCAGCCTGAACAATCCCAGGTCCCTCAGCTGCTCTTCACAAGACTTGTGCTCTAGACCTTTCACCAGCCTCACTGCGCTCCTCTGGACCTGCTCCAGCACCTCCCTCCATGTCCTTCTTGTAGTGAGGGGCCCACAACTGAAGGCAGTGTTGGTGGTGTGGCCTCACCACTGCACTACAAGAGGACAATCACCTCTCTAGTCCTTCCAAAATAAAAAGTGACCTAAGCATCAAACATTTTCCCCTTAGATTTCAAGCCTCTGCCGTCAGAGATGGTGAAACCACACCTTGTCCTCAGTCTGTAGAAGGAGTTAGCACAAGGAGTGGTACAAATTGCCTCCTTTCATTTTAATGAGAGGTTAAGTGACTGTAATTAGGTCTATGAAGTCGAGTGTTACCCTTCCCACCGCTGAGCCTCAGGGCAGAAAATTGCTGGAAGGATTACCCAGCACAGACTCCCTTGGACTCCTCTGACCTTTCTGTCCCTCGAAAAGTTTAGGACTGGAAGGTCAGCCCAGATGTGATTGTGCAGGAATGACGCAGCAAACGCTGATCCTGTAAACAACTGCGAGGTCTTCTGATTGTTTAGGTAATTGAAGCACTTACTACTGTCCTTCAGGATCGGGGGGGGGGGGCAAAGAAAGTGATGTTTATAGTAGCGTTAGCTGAAAAAATGTTGGACTCCCAACAGCAAGGGATTTGGGCCAGCAGTAGCAAAGGCAGCTCAGCTGAATAAGCCAGTGCCATTTGAACACATCTCCTCCTGCTGCAGTGGCAACAAGCTGATGGCAAAACAGCAGAGAAAGCAGCTTCAGCCAGCCACCAGGTGTCAAAAGGAAACTGCTGCCAGGGCTGATGTGCGAACGGGTGAAGGGCTCCGGAGCCACCGGGGCGGGGAGGGGGGAAAGCATCTGCAGGAACGCTCCCGCCGGTGCCATCGCTCAGGCAGCTAAAGAGGTGTTAGTCCTAATGCTGACAAGGTCAGCCTCCTTTTTACTGCCATCTCCACTCCATGGCTCAAAACAGGTTTAATTAAAAATAGGTCTGGATTCCAGAGGCTTGCCTGCAGTCGTGCTCCCACGGGGGCTAACACCTGTTGAGCTACAGCAGTGAGAGCACTGCAGCAGGAGGAGGAGGAGGAGGAAGAGGAGGAGGAGGGGATGTTGTTGTTGCCTTTTCATTTCCCTGGTGTTGATGCAACTGCAGAGTTTCCCATTGGCTTCCTTCTCGTTTTAAATCCCATCAGGATAATTGCAGCCACAGCAGAGTGAGGGAAAAGGTTGCTTTGTGGCATCCCTTTAATTGACTCTGCAAAGCTTTGGGGTCAATCTGAAAACAGAAAACAGTGCAGGGCAAAAAAAAAAGGAGCATCTGATACCCAGTCTCTAACACAAACCTTTCTCACCACATTCCAAAAGTGGGGGGGGGAAGCAAGCAGGCTGTGGAATGGTAAGATATTGTTGATCCACAGCCTTCTATGATTTGAGGTATTTTTTTAGTGTGAAAATATTATGCTTGGACAGATCATGTATTTGTCCAGTTCCAGCCTGAGAATAAAGTAAACAGCTCTGAATCTCCAAGAAATAGTAGTTGGGGAAAGAAAGGACAACAACTCTTACATGTGGAACAGCTGGGGCACTAATCTGACACCTAAGGCTATGTTGACTATGACTTCATGCACCTTCCACCTCGGAGACACTCCCAGGGAGGTTAATGGAGCTGTGTGTTGTGCCGGGACACACAAGGTGATGGCTCAGGAAGCAGGGAAGCCTAAGTGGTCATGAGAATACCCTCCACTCCGTTCAGGTAAACCACACCACTGCCCCACCAGGCCACGCTGCGAAGAGCAACACTTCCACCTAGCGGGGAAGGGAAAGACCGAGCCAGGAGCTTCCAAAAACACATCCTCGGGGTTCCAGTCACAAGCAGTTTTAACTTGAAAGTGGATTAATGAGAGACAACACAGCTGGTAGAAATGGTGGGAAAGCCCAGCTCCTCTGACTCACGGCAGATGCAGCCTAATTCTCCTGAAAATAAGCATTTTGCAGCGGTTACCAAAGAGTTTCCTAAATTAGGCAGCTACTAACAATGGCCTGCATGGGGCCCCTTACGGCCTCAGCCACACCATGAATGAGAAGGAAGGCAAAGCCCTTCAGCTTCAGAAATGACTTCGGGTTTCTGGCCTCACCCACTGTTTAAAGCTGGTGTGAACACACAACTGGGAGCTCATTGTCTGAGACATCAGAGCTGGTGATGAAAAGCAAAGAACAAAGGAGAGGAGAGAGGAAAGAGAGGAGAGGAGAGAGGAAAGAGAGGAGAGGAGAGAGGAAAGAGAGGAGAGGAGAGAGGAAAGAGAGGAGAGGAGAGAGGAAAGAGAGGAGAGGAGAGAGGAAAGAGAGGAGAGGAGAGAGGAAAGAGAGGAGAGGAGAGAGGAAAGAGAGGAGAGGAGAGAGGAAAGAGAGGAGAGGAGAGAGGAAAGAGAGGAGAGGAGAGAGGAAAGAGAGGAGAGGAGAGAGGAAAGAGAGGAGAGGAGAGAGGAAAGAGAGGAGAGGAGAGAGGAAAGAGAGGAGAGGAGAGAGGAAAGAGAGGAGAGGAGAGAGGAAAGAGAGGAGAGGAGAGAGGAAAGAGAGGAGAGGAGAGAGGAAAGAGAGGAGAGGAGAGGAGAGAGGAAAGAGAGGAGAGGAGAGGAGAGAGGAAAGAGAGGAGAGGAGAAAGAGAGGAGACATGTGGGGGGAAGAATAGACAGACAAACCTAAATGTTAAAGGAATTAAGAGACTCTAATGACAAGAGGAAAAATGGAGAGCAGGGATGAGGTGAGAGGGAAATGCATAGCCCAGGTGTCACTGAGTTTAGGAAATGGTCAGGATTCCCTCACTTGAGATGAAACACAGCACCAGAAGGTGGTCCCTGGTCCTCCTCATGGGACAAACAGAAAACCTGGCATTCTTCAAAGCCTTGGGCTGATACTATTAGGGTGATGCAGAAAGGGGCATCTGCTGTCTCACGTACCAAGAGCAGCCCTCAGCCACAGTACCCCTAGGCTCTGTGACCTGCCCAGCTGGAGGAATGACCAGCTGCTGCTGTGTGGCTGCCTCCAGGACCAAGCCAGCCTGGGTAATCCTTCACTCCACCACTACCTGTAAGGTAACAGCACATTCAGAGGCTTGATGAGACAGAAATGCCCGAAGCACTGCCTAGAAGGAGTGGCTTGCTCCACAGAGCAGCAGCTTTTTGCTTCCCACTCCTGACTCCCAAGTATCTATGGATTGCAGACCACCTCCTCCTCAACTCAGCAGACACAAGACTGCATTAAACACAGCAAAATGAAACTGGAGAACTGGCCACAGCTCACTGAAGATGCACATCAGCCTCCATCCTGGGAAAGGAGCTTCTAAAAGCCAAGAAGACACCAGCAAGAGGTTGGGGCAATGGAAAAGCATCCAAGGAACACCACTTGGGGAACACAGCCTTGTGAGAAACACCTCACCCCTGCCATTCAGTCCCTCAGCTGGGTTCTTCAGGCATCTTTTACACCAGATCTCAGACAAACACCTAGCACAGACATTCCAGGAGGGAGGATCTGCCCACCAAAGCAGAGACTCTGCCCTGGAGAAGGAAAGTGGGGTTTAGCCATCATCAGGCAAAACCCTTACAGAGGTGAGGTGGTCTTTAACTTCAGGACAGCAAAGCAAAGTTAGCCCTCACAAAAATCCAGCTCTGTTGCTTTCTATCAACTTTGCACTTCACACTGCTCTTTTCAAGGCAAGGGCTGTCTAGAAACACACTCCTCACTTTTCTTTCCACCCCTCTTCCCAGAAGTGGCTTAGAGAAAACCCTCCAAGCCTGTTTAAACGGGGAGAAATTAAACCCCCATCAGACTTGCCATTGTTTGTGCCTCTTCAGCTCGACCCCAAGGCCACAGGAAGCCTTACGTGGTCTTTGAGATCACAGAGTGTTCCCCCCACACTGAACCCTTGTCCCAGGATGGAGGAACACCAAGGTTATGCTGCCAACAGCAATTTTGAGCTTATGGTTTTGCAACCAGAAATAGCATTCCTTTCATGTCACTTTGGTATGTGAAGGGGTTTTCTGTCACTGGTAGCAGTTCTGTTTAACACAGAGACAGGTAAGCCCAGGAGAAGGTTACAATATGCTCCTGTTAATGAAAGAGATTCAGAGGAACATGAAGCTCCTTTTCCACTGGGCAACCAACACACAGTTTGGAACCCAGGCTGGCCACAAAGCACGCCTGTTGGTCATGACTAAAAGCTCTCCAAGGAATATGCCTTAGTCTTCTGTGAAATCCAAAGAGCTTTAGTAAGAAGTTCTCTACCCTCACAATGTATTCTTTCACTTACTGGACATTTCATTAATCAGCCACACAAGCAGTGCATATCCCAGCACAGAGAGTACAGGGTCTGCATGAAACTCCACTGGCACAGCAGCAGCGGATGACATCAGAGCCTGACTTGCAGGCCTCGGACAAACACGGGACTTGGAAACACCCCAGCTGTTTGACTCTGGGTTTGCAGACCAAGCCATTTGAATCACTTCATGCACTCTGGAATGTATTAAATGAAAATGCCATTAAAGGACTGGGAGAAACATTCAGCCAATTCTCTGAACTTCTAGCTCGGTGGGTCGCTTCCTCCTTCCCTACCAGCTCCCCCGGTAACTCACCAGCTGGACGTAGGCGACCTTGTAATCTGGCTTCTTCACTCTCTGATTCTTGTGGTTCCTCTTGTTGTTTGCACCTGCAGAGACAAAGGAGAGCCCCATCTTTTACTGCCCAGGACTCCCAGGTTCCCTGAAGCACAACCAAACCAAGGGGGGGCTTCACTCACTAGCTCTGATTTGTTAACACTCTTTACTACTAGCACAGCACCACTGTGACTGGAATGAACTCTCCTCCTTTGCAAGCAAGGCACTCAGGGGAGACCTTCCTGCTCTCTACATCGACCTGAAAGGAGGTTGTAGATAGGGGGGGCTTGGTCTCTTCTCCCAGGCAACCAGCACCAGAACAAGAGGACACAGCCTCAAGCTGCACCAGGGGAAGTTTAGGCTGGAGGCGAGGAGAAAGTTCTTCCCAGAAGGAGTAATTTGCCATTGGGATGTGCTGCCCAGGGAGGTGGTGGAGTCCCCATCCCTGGAGGTGCTCAAAAAAGGACTGGAGCCATGGTTTAGTTGTCAGGAGGTGTTAGGTTATTAGGTAACAGGTTGGACTTGATGATCTCTGAGGTCTTTTCCAACCTGGCCGATTCTGTGATTCTGGGCTATGAGGCACCAGGCTGCTGACAGCCACACAAAGTGTGCAAAGCAGCAAGGAGGGAAGTCTCCTGAGTAGGGGACCAGGACTGACAAACTGCCCTCCCAACAGCAAGAAGGAAGCGGCCACTGAATAGTTTCAAGCTTGTCCAGTTGTGCCTCACAGCTAATGAGCTGGAGGATCCAGTTTATACACCAGCAAATTACACTCCCCACCCCCAAAATCCCTTTGCCTTTCTGCAGCTATGCTGGCCACAGCTGAGTGGGAAGCTCAGTTTATTCCCTGCATGTCAGGCAGGCATTAAAGCTCTCAAATTAGGCCTTGTAAGCCCCTGTCCCCTTTCATCCCTGAATATGTACACCATCATCACTGCCATTAGCAGTGAGGCACAAAATGATTTGCAGGACAAGCATGAATGCTTTGCAGTGCTGTTTGGAGCTGCATGTGTTTGGCATTCAAGACTTCATAAGGTCTGGTTCTCATAGAAGCAAATTAAAGCTGATCTTTCTGTTCTCCTTTTGAAGCTTTTTCTCTCATTCTCCATTTTTCACTGTTACAGCTCATTCTTCCTACCCCTCCTGAAAACTGATCCCTCCCTACCCTTAACTGCTGCAGACACATCAACCATTTCCTTTGCCAGAGTCACTGCATGGAGGAAGAAGAACTCAGCCACCAAAAGGTGTCCCAGCCAGCAAGTCACTCCTCACTTGATGAATGCAAAGGTGACATGAAATACATTTGGCTTACTTCAGTTAGAGATGGGTTCCCAAGTCAGAGTCCTGCATTACTTGAACTAAGGAACAGAACTAAAACATGAGGGAAAACTTCTTTGCTGCAAGGGTGCTGCAGCCCTGGAGCAGGCTGCCCAGAGAGGCTGTGGAATCTCCTCCTCTGGAGAGCTTCCAGACTCACCTGGCCATGGTGAGCCTGTGCTTTAGCAGGGACATTAGATTGGATGTCCAGAGGTCCCTTCCAGCCACCACCATGCTGGGATTCTGTGGAATACTTTTTATCTTGGGTTGATGTTTGGTTTTATAGGGCTGCACAGGGGACAAACACCATCAGTGGGAGCACAGAAGTCTGTAGCAGAGATGGGACAATGACAGGGGAAGGAAACCTGAAGGTCTGTCAAGGTGTTTAACTGACAATCTAACAGAGTAGTTTTCTTCCCTCTACAAGCTTTGCCCTCTGTTAGAGTGCCACACCTCCTCAGTGTGCATGCCAGGCCACCCCAGCTCACAGATGTGTTTTTAAAGGGCTTTGGGTTAATGATTCATTTTATTAGAATACATGAAGAATAGCACAGAATGGAATAGGAGTAGGAATGGAATAGGAGCTGGAATGGAATGGAATGGAAATAGGAATAGGAATAGGATAAGAATAGAATTAACCAGGTTGGAAGAGACCTTTGAGATCATCAAGTCCAGCCTATCACCCAACACCATCTAATCAACTAAACCATGGCACCAAGCACCCCATCCAGGCTCTTCCTAAACACCTCCAGGGATGGAGACTCCACTACCTCCCTGGGCAGCACATTCCAATGGCCAGTCTCTCTTGCTGGGAAGAATTTCTTCCTCACTTCCAGCCTACACTTCCCCTAGCACTGCTTGAGACTGTGTCCTCTTGTTCTGCTGCTGGTTGCCTGGGAGAAGAGACCAACTCCCACCTGGCTACAACCTCCCTTCAGGGAGTTGTAGACAGCAAGGTCTCCCCTGAGCCTCCTCTTCTCCAGGCTAAGCAACCCCAGCTCCCTCAGCCTCTCCTCACAGGGCTGTGCTCCAGACCCCTCCCCAGCTTTGTTGCCCTTCTCTGCACACATCCAAGTCTCTCAATGTCCTTCTTGAATTGAGGGGCCCAGACCTGGACACAGTACAAGCAGTTCCTTCTGAAGTGCTGGTCTTCAAGGAGCAACAACTCCAAAAGCATAGAGCACAAACTAGGTTAACTGTCAAGACAGTAAGGCTTCTCAAAGTCCAGATCTTTCCTTTCAAAGCTAAACTTGCATCATAACCTGATCAAAGCATTTCAACATTAAGTGGTGCATATTCATTTGAAGGGACAAGTAAACAGCTGAGCTGACAGATGTCACCAACTAAGCATCTGGAATCAAGTCTGGGGAAATCTAATGGACCTTTTGATAGGAAAAGCCTCTTCTGGCTGTGCAGGGATGCTGCACTCATCTCTTTGGCCTGTGCAGCTCCACTTACCATACTGTATCCTGGTCCTCACAGCAGCTACTGGCACATTGTATATTTTTTCAAGGTAATTCTTGATATCCAGTTTTGTCATTCTGGGCAATACAAGAATGTTTTGGGGAAAGAGAGAAAGAGAAGCATCAACACTGAAACCAAACAAAACAGAGCCTGAGCACTTAAAGACTGGTGGATACTCTGGAATAAAGATGTCTTCTCCTTTTCACCAAGGTAACTCTACCACACAGAGGTATAAACTCAGCACAGATCCCACACTGCTGCAGCAACTCATTATCCATAAACTGTTAACAATGGCAAAGATTTTATCCTCTGCAAGCCCCAGACATACTCTGTATCCAACCAGAATGGGTTGGTTTCCTCACTGTTCAAGCTGAACATCCTTTCTAATCGAATCGGTTGCAGTTTCTGATCTTTCCAAGACCCTCCCCAGGTTTTAATGTCTTCAGTCAGACTGGTCAGGCTGGAAGAGTGCTGGCAAACACCTGGACATCAGCTTGTTATCTCTGGCTCACCTTCACAAGCACTTCCTTCCTCCTCAGCCTATTCCTGGGAAGGCTGAGCCTCACTAACACTCAAAGCGAAGCTCCTACTTAAATTAATGCCCTTGCAGCCTTCTCAAAGCTCCCCCTGATGCAGAAGCTCCTTTCCCCAGCCCAAAAGGCACTGTCTTGACACTTCACCATCCCACTCCTCAGCTATGAAGACAAACTGTGACAAGAGTCAGTAAGTGTGCAGGGAACTGTGGGCAGGAGTCTAACCAAGCCCTAACCCCAAGGCGCTGGAAACCCTAAGAACCCCAAGCCCTGAGTCCAAGGCCCTGGAAACCCCAACCCTAATAAACCCAATCCTAAACCACAGTTGTAACTCTAAGGCCCTGGAAACCCTAACCCTAATAACCCCCAGCTCTAACCCAAATGACCCCCAGCTCTATCCTGGAAACCCTAACCCAAATAACCCCCAGCTCTAACCCCAATAACCCCCAGCACTAACTCCAAGGCCCTGGAACCCCTAACCCTAATAACCCCCAGCTCTAACCCCAATTACCCCCAGCTCTAACTCCAAGGCCCTGGAACCCCTAACCCTAATAACCCCAAGGCCCTGGAACCCCCAACCCTAATAAGCCATGGGGGGGATCTGTGTGCCCTAGAAGCGGCGGGGGGCCCTCCCAGGTCAGAAGAGGCCCAGAGCCTGGGCTGATCCCGCTTCGGGGGGGCAAGAGGGGGCTGAAGCGGGGGCTGCAGGGCAGGCCGTGGCCCTCGCCAGGCCGGCAGGCAGGCACTCACTCCATGGAGACGCGGAACTGGACGGTGTCCTCGGGCTGCGGCACGCCGGGCCGCACCGCCAGCATGTAGAAGTTGGGCCGGAAGATCCGCAACTGCGGGCCGCCCAGCTGGTACAGCGGGTACCTGTGGGGAAGACGACACCGCTGGATGACCGACTGACCGACTGACCGGCACCCCAACACCCCGGCCCGACCCGGCCCCGCCGCGGCCCTGCCCGCTCACACGACTCTCCCGGCGCGCGCCGCCATGGCCCCGGCCCCGGGCCCGGAAGCGGCGCCAGAGCGCCTGGAGGCCGCGGGGTGGCAGCAGCTGTCGCCCTCTGCTGGAGCGGAGGAGCGCGGCGGGGACAGGCGGAGAGCGGCCAAGCTGCTCGCCCTGATTGACCTCCTCCGCTTGCCAGTATCGCAGAGTTGGCAGGGTTGGAAGGGACCTCAAGGCTCATCCAGAATACAGAGAATGCAGCATACAGAATTAACCAGGTTGGAAAAGACCTTCGAGATCATCGAGTCCAACCTATAACCCAACACCATCTAATCAACTAAACCATGGCACCCAGTGCCTCATCCAGGCTCTTCCTAAACACCTCCAGTGATGATGACTCCACCACCTCCCTGGGCAGCACATCCTAATGGCCAGTCTCTCCTTCTGGCAACATCCAGTCTAAACTTCCCCTGGTGCAGCTTAAGACTGTGTCCTCTTGTTCTGGTGCTGCTTGCCTGGGAGAAGAGACCAACCCCCACCTGGCTACAACCTCCCTTCAGTAGTTGTAGAGCGCAAGAAGGTCTCCCCTGAGCCTCCTCTTCTGCAGGCTAAGAGGAGTTCCAACCCCCTGCCATGGGCACGGTGTGGTGGTTTAGTGTGGTAGCTTCTCCTGGTCTGTGGCCAGGGTGGGGTTCTTGTGCTGTTTGTTAATTGCACATATCTGTAAACATTGTAAATCCTGTATATTTTGTACATATTCATTGCATTCCATTGTAGAGTGTAGTTCTGCTTGTAAATACAGCTTTCATGTGCTTCCAACTGAGCTGGTCTGGCAAAGTTAATGTTGGGGGGGAGGAATTTCAACCCACCACACAAGGACACCTCACACTAGATCAGGGCTGCTCAGAGCCACATCCAGCCTGCCCTTAGAAACATCCAGGGGTGAGGCTTCCACCACCTCTCTGGGCAGCCTGTGCCAGTGTCTCACCACCTTCATGGGGAAGAACTTCTTAACCTCTAACCTAAACCTAAATCCCTCCCCTACCAGCCCCTCAACCCACTCCGGGTGGGGAAACACAAGCCTAGGGGGAGGGAGGGGAAAGGCTGGAGAGGTGGGGGAGCAGAGCACAACCATAGAATCCAGCACAGGTCACACAGGAATGCATATGGAAGAAACTCTACCATGAGGGTGGTGGGACATGGAATCAGGCTGGGCAGAGTAGCTGTGGGTGACCAATCACACTGTGAAGTGCTCAAGGCCAGCAGCTTGCTCTGGTCAAAGAGTCCCCAGCCCATGCCATGGTGTTCAAGCAGTGCATTGTCCTGCTGCTTGGGGACATGGTGTAGTGTTGACCCTTATGTGCTGGGTTGAAGATTGGACTGGATGATCTCTTTTATAGCACAAGAGGACACAGTCTCAACCTGCACCAGGGGAGGTTTAGGCTGAGGAATGTTTAGGCATGGGGATGTTAGGAAGAAATTCTTCACAGAGAGAGAGGTTGGCCATTGGGATGTGCTGCCCAGGGAGGTGGTGGAGTCACCATCCCTGGCAGTGTTTAAGAAGAGCCTGGATGAGGCACTTGGTGCCATGTTTTAGTTGATTAGAGGGTGTTGGACTTGGTGACCTCGAAGGTCTTTTCCAACCTGTTAATTCTGTATTATCCTGCATTCTATTCTGTGATTCTGTTTGGACTAGATGACCTTTGAAGGTCTTGTACAACCTAGAAGGCTTCTCATGGTCTATGACACCCCAGCACACGTTACCAGAGAGCAGAGTGTGGATGTGGACACCATAAACAGCCAGAAGTTTGGCAATGGGGGGAGAGCCATCATTCCTGGTGGACTCCCCTCCAACAGGGCACTTCAAGGATTGGCAGAGACAAGAAGACCATGCAGCAGAGTTCATGCCAAGTGCAGTAACAGCCATTTCTGGCATCTGCACTGTTGTGCTTGATGCTTTGCCACCTACACTGCAGCAACCCAGTACTTCACACTTCAGTGTGGGGTTTTTCCTGTCAGATGTAGGTTAACTGCCTCAATTAACATTTTAAGGTGAGATTTGAATGGATCATCCTCTCTGTTGCCCTGTGGCTTGTCTGCATTAAGGAACTGCCACCTGCTGAAGGCTACCACTAGCTCTGGATTTCTCCTTTTGGTCCCAGTTCTTTGAATCCCTCCCTCCCTCCCTCAAACCTTCATTTGGCTCCCAGAGTAGGATGTGCCCCGAGACAGCTGCCTTTTGCACTCTGCCTGGGTGGTGGCTGTCCAGCAGGCCCTGGAGCTTTGCTGATGACACCAAGCCCCAGTCCCAGGGGCAGGGCTGGATCAAATGAGAATAAGTAAGGATTTGGACCAGCTTCCAAGCCCTTGAGAAAGGGGGTGGTGTCAAATAAAGTATGAAAGGCTGCTCCAGAGGGCTGCCACAGGGAGTAGGTACTGGTCATGCTTTATTTACAAAATCCAGAGATTTGTACACAGCAATCTACAGGACAGCAGAGGGTTGGCATCAGGAGGGTAAAGGACAAGCTCAGCAGGAGGTGAAGAAGCCAGCGAGGAGTCATCTCTGTTCCACAGGGAACTTGCTTCCTTTTGCCTGAGGAAGCTGCCAGACCCCTCCAGGAGGAAAAAGGAGAAGAAAAGCAGCAGCAGTAGCCAACACAGGCTGGTGGTGTGATTTTTGGTTGTTGCTGAGGCGTGGGAACACAAGTGATTGGTGAAGGAGGAAAGAGGAGACCAGCAGGGCTTCAGCACGCTGCTAAGGGCCATCCTGCCTGGCTCTTTACTTCCAGCGCCCGCCAACCTTGCCCTTGGCTCCAGCCTTCTTGCTGCTACAATGCAAAAGGAGAGAAAAAGGTGTCAGCTTGGTGGAAACTGTGGGGCTCTGTGACCACTGAGTGTTTCTGAGCCTTAGATTAGCTCTCAGCTGCTTTTGCTTCTCACACGTTGGGCACGCCTGCCACGGAGCACCTCCTGACACAAGTACTGTTGACGTCTAACAATGAGGAGGAACTTCTTTAATGTAAGGGTGTGGGAGCCCTGGAGCAGGCTGCCCACAGAGGTGGTGGAGTCTCCATCTCTAGAGACATTGAAAACCCACCTAGACATGTTTCTGTGTGACCTTCTCTAGGTGAACCTGCTTTGGCAGGGAGATTGGACTTGATGATCTCCAGAGGTCCCTTCCAACCCCTACCATTCTGTGACAGTGTGGAAGGAGATTCCTCCTCAGGCCAGGATGTGCATATGCCTGGAAAAGGTTGACCCTTCTGGATCCCTGCATTATCAGGACAGAAGCCCAGGTGGTCTGAAGGCTAAGTGGCAAGCCTGCCCAGCCACAGACTTCATGTTCCCTGCTACGAGCTGAAGTTTAGGATTTAAAGCTATTTCTGGAGTAAATTGTCCTCATTAGCAGGGAGCTCTGGTCAAATCCCCCACATGTGGTAGTCAGCTAGTAGTGGAGGCAAAAAAACCTGAGCAATGCTTTATCTCCAAGGACTGCCTCTCTCTGGCAAAGGCAGAGTGGCTTTTTCCTTACACCGTGAGCTCAAGAGCCTCCCAAATTAGTCCAAACAACTTTTTAGGCTTCCTCTCTTCTCAGGGTCCCCCTCCTGCTCGTGGTGTGTGTGGGAGCAGTTCAGCTATGCTGCCCACCAAGGCACCCAAGGTAAACTCTCTCCAGAGAGTATCTTCGTACACACACAGGTCTGCAATCCCACATGCAAGCCACTTACCTTCGGACTGAGAAGCACTCAGAGCCTGGGGTCAGAGAGGAGCCAGGCATGAAGTTAGTTGAGTTAGATTCTGCACCGGCTCCCCTAGGCAGCACCCTGGGGTTTGGGGGCTCAGTGCATCACCAAACCTTTCCATCTCACACACAGAAGGAGGCTGCTTCTTGAACCAAAGCACATGCAGACTGGGGGCAGCCCTTTGATATGGCAGAGCACGAGGCTGAATCGTGGAGTCATAGGATGGATTGGCTTGGAAGGGACCTTAAAGGTCATCTAGTTCCAACCCCTGCCATGGGCAGGGACACCTTGCACTAAAACAGGTTGCTCAAGACCCCAAGCACAAGGTGGTGGGGCATGGCTCTCCACAGAGAGGCCTTCTGCAGAACTGCTGGTTCCTCTGGAGAGCATAGACAGACATGTGGAGGACACATCTGGGCAGACTTTTGAGGCGCTGCCCCTTGGGTGCTGGAGCTCCGGGAGCAGGCTGCCCAGGGAGGCTGTGGAGTGTCCCTCCTCTGGAGACTTTCAAAGCTCCCATGACACACTCCTGTGCAAGCTGCTCTGGGTGCCCCTGCTGTAGCAGAAGGGTTGGGCTGGATGCTCTCCAGAGGTTCCTTCCAAGCCACACCATTCTGTGGCAGCACAGGACTGGTTCAAGAGCACAAGCCACCTTCACAGGAGGGTGTTGCACGGTGACACAGACTTGCATGGAGTGGATACTTTACCTTGCAAGCAAGAGGGACTTGGTCTTTCTGAAAATGTGACTCTCTGCATGGCAGAGAGCAGAGCATTTTCTGCTCATCCTAAGTCCATCCCCGTGTCCCTTTCGCCAGCCTTTCCACAAGCTCAAAACCCTCCGTGGGAAGTAAAAAGGGCTCTGCCTTGAATCGAGAAGCTGCTTATCTCCACAAGTGCCTGTGTTTGATGTGTTGCCTAACCTTTAGAGTGTGCTTAAGGAGGCTTAAAAGCCTGAAGCAGAAGGATCAGTTGATCCTTTGGGTAACAACACCAGCAGGCGTTGCTTTGGAATGACACCACCCAGTGTGGGGAGAAATCTCAGTCCGCTGAAATCTCATGAGCTATGAGCTTCTCAGATGCTGCCCTGAGGGAGCATTCAGTCTTTGGGAGGAAGGAGCACGAGGTAATGGCAGAGCCTGCAGTGGGTGGTGTGGCAGTGCCCCTCAGAAGAGCAGCAGCCCCCGGCCGAACCAGGTCATCCTTCTGCAGCTGCACATTCTGCTGAGGTTTACCAGCCTACAGCTCTCGGCAGTAAATACCACGGGGAAGGTCAAGCCTTATGTTTGGCACCTACAGACAGCCAACCCCCTGGTGCAACATTCATCTGACAAGGCAGGGTGGCTTGGGGGAGTGAGAAGACAGAGTCTAGTCACTCCTGGATGGGGTGCTTGAGTAGATGGTGTTGGGTGATAGGTTGGACTCGATGATCTCAAAGGTCTCTTCCAACCTGGTTAACTCTATTCTATTCCATTCCATTCCATTCCATTCCATTCCTACAAGATGTCACCAAAGACCACCACTTCATTCCTGGTGTGGCTTTGCTGAGAAGCTGCAGAAGCACAGTGGTCAACTCCCACCTGCAGTTCCTTCTCTGTGTCTTAGTTTTCCACACACCCTAGCCCCCAAGGCTGTGTCTTGCCCTGGTCTCACCTAAGTTCACTGCAAACAGTGACTCAAATAATGAAATAAGCAATCTAGTGCCATAAAAGCCTTGTGGAAAGGAAGGTGTGAGAGAGATGGGGAGTGAAGAGAGCTCACAGCAGTTATCCCGTGGTGTTAGTCTTGTTACACACCATTCCTTACAGCCTCAGCAACCACTTGTTCACCTCCCACAAACAAGGGTTGTGTTCCCTGGGGTATTCAAAGCACTTCAGTCAGGTGTTTGAAAACCCCCCACTGCAACAAGCAGGTGGAGATGTTGCAGGTGTGGTGGGAAGAAACATGATTATTATATATATATATATTTCTTTTCCTTGTTAGCTGTTACATTCACTTCAGTTTCCCCTTCATTTTCTCAATGTGAGGCAAGAGAGGAGTTGCCCTTCCATCATTCTGCCCTGTACTCAGCACTGCTCAGGCCACACCTGGAGTCCTGTGTCCAGCTCTGGGCTCCTCAATTTAAGAAGGACATTGAGAGACTTGAACATGTCCAGAGAAGGGCAACAAAGCTGGGGAGGGGTCTGGAGCACAGCCCTGTGAGGAGAGGCTGAGGGAGCTGGGGTTGCTTAGCCTGGAGAAGAGGAGGCTCAGGGGAGACCTTCTTGCTCTCTACAACTCCCTGAAGGGAGGTTGTAGCCAGATGGGGCTTGGTCTCTTCTCCCAGGCAAGCAGCACCAGAACAAGAGGACACAGTCTCAAGCTGTGCCAGGGGAAGTTTAGGCTGGAGGAGAGGAGGAAGTTCTTCCCAGAAAGAGTAATTGGCCATTGGAATGTGCTGCCCAGGGAGATGGTGGAGTCACCATCCCTGGAGGTGTTAAAAAAGGGATTGAATGTGGCACTTGGAGCCATGGTTTAGCTGTCAGGAGGTGTTGGGTGACAGGTTGGACTTGCTGAGCTCTGAGGTCTTTCCCAACCTGGCTGATTCTATGATCTCTGGCCTCATTTCATTGCAGTGAGAAAATGTCAGGGTGGAGGCTGAAGTGCCTCTGAACACTGAGGAGCTATCCCCAAGCCAGGAGCTGGCTGGCAAGGGGATATTGGTACTTACTGCTTCTGAGCCTGATCGATTCGGTTCCTGAAGGTGATAATCTGCAAACAACACACATGACCAGGGGTTTTAGAGAGAAGGAAACCTTCTTCCCTCAGGGAGAGGGGAGTTTTACCTGCTGAAGGGCTGGCACCAGCTGCCTGTGGTAGGGATTAATGCTTCCTTTGAAATGAAAAGCTCACCCTTGCTTGAAGGAGAGAAACGTCGCTCCTTGGCCGTAAATCCACAAGGCAATTTTGCATGGCAGGGGAGAAGGCAGCTAGAATTTTATGACCCTCATTAAAAGAGCTCCTGCACATACAAATTAATCTCCTACAGACTCACATCTCAATCTGCAGTGAAGCAAACCAGAATGAGTGTCACCCTGGCCAGCTGGAGAGCTCTGGGATGGCTTCATCAGCTGTACGTGTCAAGCTCACCTCCTCGCTCTTCCCCTGCTCTTCCTATACATTGGGAAGTGTGGAAGCTCAGCAAGCTTCAGTGGTCTCTGGGTGGGGATGTGAGGAATGGAAAAGGAGTGTCACATCCTGCTGTCTGGCAGAGCAGGAGGTGAGGAGCTTCCAACAGTCACCACCTTCCCAGCCACTCATCTGATAAAGGGCACGAAGAGCAAAACGTTCAAGGAAAGCTTCAGCAATCAGAGGGAAGAGGTTAAAGTGAGGACTCCCCTGGAGAAGAGGAGGCTCAGGGGAGAACTTATTGCTCTCTGCAACTCCCTCAAGGCAGGTTGTAGCCAGGTGGGGGTTGGTCTCTTCTCCTAGGCAACCAGCACAAGAGGACACAGTCTCAAGCTGTGCCAGGGGAAGCTGAGGCTGGAGGAGAGGAGAAAGTTCTTCCCAGAAAGAGTAATTGGCCACTGGGATGTGCTGCCCAGGGAGGTGGTGGAGTCACCATCCCTGGAGGTGGTCAAGAAAGGATTGGATGTGGCACTTGGAGCCATGGTTTAGTTGTCAGGAGGTATTAGGTTGGACTTGATGATCTCTGAGGTCTTCTCCAACTTGGTTGATTTTATGATTCTATGACTCTGAAGACCTTCTGAAGCTCATTTGATAGCTGCTAACCACTGGGGAGTCTGTCCCACAAGACAGAGCATCTCTGTCTTTAGCCATGTGTAAACTGCAGATGGCAACCTGATGCCTGGGAAAGCAGACACCTACCTTACACAGGAGGAGCACCTTATGTCCTGACTTAGCATCTTAGACCTGGCCCAAAGCTCTGGACTAGCCACTAAAATCATGGGACTCTTCCAGCTCAGGTGCTGCAAAAGCTCACCAGAAACAGAGTGCATGTGCCTCATGAGGAGAGGCTGAGGGACCTGGGGCTTTTTAGACAGAAGAGAAGACTGAGAGGGGATTGATGAAATGTTTATCAATATCTGAGGGCTGGGGGTCAGGAGGGAGGGGACAGGCTCTGCTCACTGGCTCCCTGGGATAGGACAAGGAGCAATGGATGTAAACTGCAGCACAGGAGGTTCCACCTCAACACAAGGGAGAACTTCTTCACTGTGAGGGTCACAGAGCACTGGAGCAGGCTGCCCAGAAGGGTTGTGGAGTCTCCTTCTCTGGAGACTTTCAAAGCCTGTCTGGATGCATTGCTGTGTGACCTGAGCTAGATTGCATGGTCCTGCTCTGGCAGGGGGGGTTGGGCTTAATGATCTCTTTGGGTCCCTTCCAACCCCTGACATCCTGTGATTCCCTCTTTTGCCTTTTCACCTTCTCACTTGTAACTGGGTCAGGGTTCTACCTCATTTTCCTGGGCTGGAAAAACAACGTGTGCTTTGCTTCTGCTTTTGGTGACACTCAAAGTTCTCCACTGGCCCTGCAGGTCCAAGACCCAGCACTTGAAGCCTTCAAGTGGCCCTTGACATTGGCCACATGCAAAACAAGACAACCAGAAGTCAGACAATCAGGGTGGCCTGGCAGCAGTTCCTGGCTCGTGTCTTCCCGTGGCAAACAGACACAAAATGAGAGACTGAAACAGCAGGAACAGGACAACACAAGGAAGGAAGGATCAGCAGGTCACCTGCTTCTGTACTTACTGATGGGAGCTTTAATAGCTGCTACAGTGGTTTAAATAGTGATCTGCAGCCAAGTGTTGTTCCCAAGTGCAGTCTGACCCAAGGACTCGTGACTTACCTTCAGAGGACACCTTGTGATAGTGACTGTGACACTCCAATGAAGCACCAAAGAGCAACAGGCACCGGAGCTAAAGAACAGCTCCAGTCCTGCGTGCCCCAGTTCCTTCCTTTGTCTCTCCCTTGCATCCTTGCTTGTGTCTCCTTCACTCCCTTTGCTGTTGTCACTTACCTTTCTCCTCACTTCTCTCCCTATCATCTTCCCTTCATTCTTCTGTTTTCCTTCTGTGCATTTGCCTTCTACTCTGCTCATTCTTGGCACTTCCTTTCCTTGCTTTCCATCAGGTTTCATCCCCATAGCACGTACCTTTGCCCTGGCACTGCTTTCATTGCTGATTTTCCACCTGTTTTCCTTAGCTTAGCCCTCTCCAATGTATTGGACCTGGACAAGCATGTGCCACCAGGTGCAGAATCTTTCCAAACCCCATACTATTCAGTTTTATGAAGTCCAAACAATTGCATGTACAGCCCTAGGCTTCTGCATGTGTCCCAGGGGTATCAGGGTGCACAGAGCATCAGAGGTTTGGCTGGAGAATTATTTTAGAGGAGGGCTGAGTGGGCTGCACACTCAGTTACTAAGCCACATCCCAGCTGGACCCTGCCTCTTTTCCTGGATGACCACTTCATCTCTTTGCAAAGAATGGGAAGGGAGAGAAAAAGGAAGGAAGGCAGAGGCACAAGGTCCAGTTTTCTCTTTCCTCTCTGCACTTGGAGCCAAGTGCCACTTTCTGCCTGGCACTTGGCCTCTGACCATGCTGCAGGCTCATGCATTGGGTAGCCTTTGCTGCTGCTGTTACACAGGCACGTTCGTTGTACTTACAACTTGGAAAGCTCCTGCAGCCTGCAACGCATTGTTAAAATCTAAGAGAGATTGAGATAGTTATGTTGGTGTTGCTCAGTCCCTGCCACCATCTGTCTGTGTGGTTGGCAGTTAAAGGAGGGGGAGGTGGGGAGAGGTTCTGTAGGGTTTCTCAGCCACTGGAACCTGGTGTAGGTGGGTGCAGCCCTGTCCTGTGACTGTGTGTTGTCCACTTTTTGCTACCACTTCAGACAAGAGGACACAGTCTCAAGCTGCACCAGGGGAGGTTCAGGCTGGATGCTAGGAAGAAACTCTTCCCAGAAAGAGAGATTGGCCATTGGAAGGGACTGACCAGGGAGGTGGTGGAGTCACCATCACTGGAAGTGTTTAAGGAGAGCCTGTATGAGGCACTTGGTGCCATGGTTTAGTTGATTAGATGGTGTTGGGTGATAGGTTGGACTTGATGATCTCAAAGATGTTTTCCAACCTGGTTAATTCAAGTCTAGTCTAGTCTAGTCTAGTCTAGTCTATCAGATGGTCCTGTCTGGAGACAGTGTTCAGTGACTCCAGAGAGCTCAGTCCACAGGGAAACTCACTGGGATGGGACTAAAACTTACACCATTCAAGTGTGAACCCAAAGATGGGATTTAAAGAGTCCTACTTTATCATGACAATGAGTGAACTGAGAGCTACTGAATTTTGAGGCCACAGTTACCTAGAGAGAGAGCAGAATGAACAAGGGGTGTTTGAGCAGAGGGCAGGGAGTCCATGTTCCATTGGGATTGCCTGTCCATGGGGCTCTGACAACCTTCAGAGTGCTCTATTCAGTTTCAGCCTAACATCTGCAATCCAGCCCAGGGAAGTGCAGTTCCTGGTGCCCTGTTGCTTAAACTTTGCAGAAGGGCATTGGAGACCCAAGTGATGTGGCTTTTGTCAGAGGAGCCACAGAGGTGGTTTACCCTTTGAACCACCCAGTGCCATCAGCAAAAGGGCTTCTCAACTCACCTCATATTTCTTCCTCTTGATCTGCTCTGTAAAGTCATACTTCTCAGTCTCCAGCTGGTACAGCCAGTCCCACAGCTCCTTGGCCTTGTCCCTGTGTGTTTATGGGGAAAGGCAGATGGGAGAAACACATCACATCATCTGTTTCCCTGCAGCTTTCACACCACTGGCAATGAGACCTCTTACCTTTTGCAGCTCACGTGGCTGGAGAGCTACTAAACCATTCCCCACACCCACGTTCCCCCTCCCCTCTCCAGCCCAAGGAAAGGCACAACTTAACATTGCCCCATGGGGAATTTCAAGGAGGACCCTCCTGTCTTCTTCATTTTTTCACTGGGGATGACCCCAGCACAGTAAGGCTACATTCCAGTGGGTTCCACTCAGCAGGCTGGGCTAAGCCTCCTACCTCAGCTTATCTTCATTCAGGTGGTCGATGTTCAAGGGCTTGCGCCTCTCCGCCAGGACCTTCTTCTTCGTCTCTCTAGCGGTTTGCTTCTTCCCTCTCTTCTGATCAGCCTGTTTGCAGAGCACCAGATAACATCAGACTGCAGAAATGGAGGCTGAATTCAGCTCTTTCAGTGCCAGAGCAGGTAAGACAAGCTGCTAGGGATCCCGAGGCAGCAAAGCAGGGATGTTTTCTCAGCTCATCATAAAGGTCGTTCCTGGCCAAGCCCAGGCTTTACTCTTTCCCTGTTGCCTCCACTGCTCCATGCTTTTTACCTTAGCCAGGTAGCTGCTGTATGTGGCACCCATGGAGGAGAGAGCCTTCTTCTTCTTGAGGTCATCCTCAGCTTTTCTCTTGGCATCTTCTTCCTCTCTCCGTGCCTTTTCCTCCTGTGGAGCAGGACACACAGAAGCAAGTGAGCCTAGGGGAGCCTCCCAGCTGGGCCAGCAGCCAGTGGCACAGCAGGGAAGGTGATCAGATAATCATGCTGATGACAACTGGCAGGAGTTTCCTGCCCTTGTGTGGGAGTTTTAAGCTGTGCCTAGGAAGAAGTTTTCCACAGATCTTGAGCACAAGTGGTAGAATGTGAATAGATTACCACTGGGGAAATAAAAGAATCATAGACTTGCCAGGGTTGGAAGGGACCTCAAGGATCAGCCAGCTCCAACCCCACTGCCATGGCCAGGGACACCTCACACTACAGCAGGTTGCTCACAGCCACCTCCAGCCTGGCACATTCATTGCATTTCACAGTTTTAGATTGTAGTTTGTGCTTGTACATAGAGCTTCATTTGCTTCCATCTGAGCTGGCCTGGCACATTTTGTGCTGGGGGTAATTTCAGCCCACCACACCTCGCTTGAAGAGGGTGGTCCTTTCTTCTTGGGGGTGAGACAGACCAGAGCATGTGAGGTGTTTGGATCTCTGGGGGTCTCCAATTCGATGCTAAGGCCAGAGGTGCAAAGACACTTAGGACAGAATAGAGTAGAGTAGAGTAGAGAGTAGGGTAAGAGTAGAGTAGACTAGAGTAGAGTAGACTAGAGTAGAAAAGACCTTCAAGGTCACTAAGTCCAACCTATCACCCAACACCATCTAATCAACAAGAGCCCCATCCAGCCTCTTCCTAAACACTTGCAGTGATGGTGACTCCCCCACCTCCCTGGGCAGCAGATTCTCTCTCGCTGGGACGAATTCCTTACCGCCAGCCGCGCCTGGCGCTCCTTCTCCTTCTCAGCACGGATCCTTTGCTGCTCTGCTCTCTCAGCTCTGCGCTTCTCCTGCAAGGGGCAGAGGCATTGAATCATCATGGTGGCTTTATCTACCTCCAGCATTAAATCCCATCACCAGGAGCTCTGGTTTGTAGAGGGTGAGCCACCTCCTCCCCTTGCCGGAGCATGCAGAAGGGTCTCCTGTGCAATGCCAGGCATAAAGAGAGAGGCTGAGAGAAGGGACAGCTGTGGGGAGAAGGCTTTTGGTGGTGACTTGAGCAGTGACCTCTGTATGTGGCAGTACAGCTCCTTGCCAAAGTCTGACAGGGGATTAATGGAGCCAGCTTCTCATCTATAGAGCATCTCTCAGTCAGGGGAAATGGCAGTACAAGCACTCACAATCCTCTCCTTGAGGGCAACCAGCTCTTCCTCTTCCTTTCTTCTGGCTTCAAAGTGGCTGTCAATCAGGGCCTGCAGCTCGATCAGGTCTTTGTTCTGCCTTTTCTTTTGGATGTCCTAGAAGACCAGGAAAAGGCATTAAGAAAGTCCACATTGCTCTAGGAAGGTGACCTGGACATTCCCAGCACCCTGCTGGGTGAGAAACAGAGAAACAAAAGCAGGAGGTGTCTGCAAACATCCATGGAAATCCATAGGATTAGCTTAAATGCTTGGTGCTACAGGTCAGAGATACTCAGAGACTTATCCAGGTGACAGGAGCCCAGTAGGGAACAGAATCTGCTTCTCCCATTCCTCTACACCATATTTAATCCCTGGCTTTCATTGCATGTCCTTAGCTGCCTCCTCTTTGCTCTGGGCGATGAATCTTACCTAGAAAACGTTCCTGCATTGCAGGACAAAGCAGATATTTCTGTGGAGCTTATTATTTTTTTCTCCTGCCAACCTTCTAGGAAGGTGTTGGGAGCTCTCCCTGTTGAAATTCTGGTGGCATTTTAGGTGAAGGTTCTCAGCCACAGCTGGGTGGAAGAGGGCAGCCAGGCTGTGTGAGTGGCTCAGGGTGGCTGGGGTGTGCTGGTGGGGCAAGCAGCATCTCTGAATCACAACCCCCCTCTCCCCCTGGGGAAATGGAGCAGGGAGAGCTGGGGCAATGCTGCTATGGGCAGGCAGGCAGAACAAAGCAGCCTCCTGCTCCCAGCTCCTGTGTGAATCTATTGTCTCAGTCCCAGGGCCAGCATCAACCTCCCCACACCCTACCCCTTCCCCAGCAGCAAGTCTCTTATTGCTTATTGCCTGCAAGCTTCAAAGCATTTCCAGCAGGCCAGGAGATCTCACAGCTCCTAAACCACTTACTTTCTCCTTTCTTCAGATATTGGCTTCAAAAATTCAAGGTGGGGGGAGAGGGGAAAGAAGAACCAAAAAGGAGAGATGCATCATTTTAGCTTAGCAGTGAATGCATCCAGAGAGATTCAGGGAGCAGAGAGTAGCCTCTCAGTGCAAACAGGCAGCAAAGCATCCACACTTTTGTCCTGGACTCGATCCTCAGCAGTGTCCAATACAGGAGGAGTTCTGGGGGTTGGCACACAAGTGTGTGGCTCAGGTACAGCCAGCCAGCCAGGCTGAGGAATACTTACATCGAAATCTACTTTCTCACCCTCCGGTATTTTAGGAGCAGTTAGCCTGCAGAGAGCCAAAACAAAAACAAAAGCAAAGAAACAAACAAACAAGAAAGGCTTTTAAGCTTCAAGAGCAGGAGGCTTTGTAAATCACCTCCTGCCCTGCCCTGCCCTGCCCTCAGGACCCATGAAGAGCAGGAGGAATGTTGGTGGAGATACAGCCAGTGATGGGAAAAGGACTCCAGAGCAGCACTAAGGACTCCAGAGCAGCACTAAGGACTCCAGAGCAGCACTAAGGACTCTTGTCCTTCCTGGGCAGGGATTGACCCCCACAATTCCTTTTCCTTCCCAAAGCCCGTGGTCATTCCCTGCCACGCAGCTGGTCCCTGAGGCTGTTGGTGCTGCACGCTCTGTTCCAGACAGCTGGTGGTGTGGGAAGGGAGGCTGCTGGGACCCAGAGCTGGAAGGGGCATAGGAAACCTTAATTAAGCCCAAGTCAGTGAGGCTGGGTGGGTGGCTGGATGGACAGGTGGGTGGCTGGCTGGGTGCTTTCCCAGCCATGGCTTACTGTTGAGCTGCCTATAGCACAGAGTAGTCTGAGACTGCTGTAGCTTGGGCAGTTCCTAAGTCCTTTGACTCAGGCATGAACTGGTCCTAAGACACTGGCCAGCCTCTACTGCTGAGGCACCCCCTGGAAGAAGCAGACCACCTGGAAAAGCACACAGGCACAGCTGGATGTTGCAGCAGGGAGGCTTGGATCAAGGCTTTCACTGACCATTTGCCCCACAGACAATCTAACACCTTCTGCTTGACCAGAGAAACGGTGGCAGGATTTGGCCCTGTCCCCCCATACTCACTTTATTCTGGGCTTCTCCTCTGCATTTGGAAACATGGAGCAAAAGAGGAAGGGGAAGAAGAAGGAGAACAGTTAGAACAACAGAGGTGATGCCAGCTGCTAAAGTAAAAGGAGGGAAGGGAAATTTGACCATAGGGGAAACATCCCAGAGAAACTGGTTAAATCCTGAGCATGTGCAAAAGAGAGAGACACACTCACGTGCTCCTTTTGCCAGGAGTGCCTCTGGTTTTAGCCCTGAATCACCATTTGGCAGGAAAAACTAAAAAGGTAAATGAAAATAATCCAGAGACTGTAGAAAAGTCCCAAATGCAGCATGGGGCTGATGTCAATGTGAAACTGGCTTTTTCCTCAAGCCACCCTGACTAAAGCTCTAAGGAGGGCAGCTGGGCTGCAGGCTAGAAGACAATGTTGCCTGTTTCAGTCAGCACTTGTTTGGCTAAAGCTAACCTGAATTCAGAGGCAGGGCAGTGACAGCTTGGCTGTGACAGCACTCCAAACCTGGAGGCCAGGAGGGGAAAAGCTTCATTTTCTCCAGGGGGAGGATGGATGACAATGTTTTGCATTTCTCCCAGGCAACCAGCACCAGAACAAGAGGACACAGCCTCAAGCTGTGCCAGGGGAGGTTTAGGCTGGAGGTGAGGAGAAAGCTCTCCCCAGAAAGAGAGATTGGCCATTGGGATGTGCTGCCCAGGGAGGTGATGGAGTCACCATCCCTGGAGGTGTTCAAAAAAGGCTTGGATGTGGCACTTGGAGCCATGGTTTAGTCAGGAGGTGCTGGGTGACAGGTTGGACTTGATGATCTCTGAGGTCTTTTCCAAGCTTATTGATTCTATGATTCCTGCCAGGACTCTGCCTACCTAAACAGCTGAGAGCTGAATGCTAATAAACTAAACAGCAAGCAGTGAGAAAAGTGGTTTGGAGCAGTGGTTGAGCACAAGGGAGGCTGGAAACCACCCCTGAAAACAAAACAATGCCATTAACCAGCAGCTCCTTCTCCCTTTCTCCACTCACTTTTGAATTGCTTTGCTTTTCAAACAGCCAGGGGGCTGCTTAGCACATTGGTTAGATTTGGGGCGGAGGGGGGGGTTGTTTTTCCCTCTGGAGAGAGGAAAAGCAATCACAATTAACCAGTCTGTCAGGGATGTTACTCACAGAGGATTCCCTTCCCTCCTGGCATACCCAGGATACTTTTCACCCCCATCCCTGCCAGTTAGTAACAGGGAGGGGGCAGGGCAGCAGCAGGGGACAGGAAATGACTGAAGTTTGTTTGTTGACCTTGGTTGCCAGGCTTGGCCACCTGCCTGTCAATAGCTGCCCGAGTTTGGTGTCAGCTGCCACCAAATCAGCACTTTCAGCTTCCCTCAACCAACAAACAATTGCACAAGGGAAAGAAAACAAACCAACCCCCAACAACAAACCAAACCAACCGACCCAAAACACCTGGTTAGTTGCTCTTGAAAGAAGAAACTGCAGTTAGAATAGCTCCAGAGTGCCTCCAGAAAACCAGAAAAGGAGATTACAAAGAAAGAGGAGGTTAAAAAATACAGGCAAGGTACAAAATTCCTCCTGTATTGCAGACATAGAATAAACCCAAAGGGTAATAAACCTTTGCAGGGCATCACCCAGTGTGGGTCCATGCACCAAAAAAGCAGCCCAGGGCTGTGATTTATTTTGAACCACTCCTTTCATTTGTTTATTTCTAGACACTGAGCCAAGGAACTGGGCCAAAATGTGTTGCTGAGCAGGAATTGTGGTGGCCAATTCCTGCTCCTGTGGTGGATTTTGATGGGGCACTGTGCTCCTTCCACCCACGAGCCCATGGTGGGAGGGGGCTGGGGCAAAATCCCCACGGACAACACTGCCAAAAAGAAGGCAAAAGGCACTGGAAATCCAGGCTCACTGCCCTGGTGATCAGAGAGCCTCTGAGTTTCTGGTTTCCAAAAGGATTAGCTGAGGGAGAGCGCACACCACCATCAACAGAACCATGCTGCCTCCTGCCCAACCCAGGAGATATCCACACAGTGCTCCCCGCTCTGTGTCAACCCAGCTGAGCTGCCTGGACTCCATTCCAAAACAATCCCTGCACACCCTCCCTTCATCCCACTTCTCAGAAGCAATTTATCTAGCTCACACTGTGTCCTTAGAGGGGGGGAGGAAGAAAAAGCATTCAAAAAACCACCCCACAACAACAACAACCACCAAAAAAATCAATAGGCTGTTAAAGAGAAAAGGAAAGAAAAAGCAAAAGAAGGAAAGAAAAGGGCTTGGGAAGGTCCTCAGGGTATTGCCCTAAAAAAAAAGAAGAAGAAGAAGAAGAAGAAAAAAAGCCTGGAAAGGGAACAAGAAAATTAAAAGGAGAGGGGGGGGCAAAAAATGAGAACTGACAAAAGCAAACACAGAAAAGAAAGGTTGGTTTGGAGTGGTGCTGGGCTTCCAAAACAGAGGCTGGGGCAGTCAAAGTGGGCAACCAAGCTGCTTCAAAGGCCTGGAAAAGTCCAAGAGAGTCTTTCCACACATTTTAAAGTGGGTTGAAGTTTGGTCCAGAGAGGCTAAGTTGTCTTGCCAACACATGAGGGCAAAAGTGCCCCTGCATGGCATTGGATTGGGTCCTTCCACATGACTCCTGTCCCACCCACAGGCTCCAGCGCCCACTCAGCCATGGATTATGAACACACTCTCTCAAGCACGTGGCCTGCCTCACCAGGCTGGAGAAATGTCTTCACCTGCTTGACATTCAGCACAATTTAAAGAGCATGGCTGGAGCAGAGATTTCAGTGTCTGTAGCTTCAGCCCTTCTAAAGCTGGGGAAGGAAGGCAACGTCTGGGGAGGGCTCAGCTCCGTTTCCAAGCGGGATTTAAGAGATACCTTCCTGAGTTGGGGTGGACAGAGGAGGTTTGCTGATGAGAGCCAGGACACAACAGACTGCAGCTAAAAGACAAGTCCAGAGCAAGCTTCTGGAGCTTGTTTTCCCACTGTGTACCATCCTAATGAGGATGTACAGGCCTGTCAAGGCACCAGTGACACTTCCAAGGGTGATTGGATGTGCACAGTGTGAGCGACTCTTTGTGGCAGGGATGGGGTTTTGGCCCAGTTCCTGAGTCTAAAATCAAGGGAGGAACAAAAACAGATGCAGGGGGGGTGGAAAAAAGGAGTGAGCTGTTAGAAAGATGATTTTGTTGTCTCAACTACCATCATAGTTTTCTCCTTCTTCATCAGCTGCAGGTTGAAGGATAAAAGCAAAAGAGAAGAAGCAGAGTAGTCAATTCCCCAACCAGGGCTGTTCTCCTAGGAGCAAGTCTCCCCACTCCCTCCCTGCTATGTTGAGCACCATGGACTCTCTGGAGACAGAAAGGGAAAAAACACCTTTGTGGTGATCTGACCTGGCAAACAAACAGCCCTTTCCCCTGTGTTCACCCACAGCCATCCAAGAGAGACCTTTTCCCTCCCATGCTCTCTGTCCTCTCGAGCAAGGTCACTGTTTTGGACACCATTTCCCCAGCACTGGAAAAGAAAGAGGAGTGAGAGTCTGGAGGTGCATCACATACCTTCTTCATGGGCTTCCTCAGCTGGTGTCGTGGTGCAAGCAGTGATGGAAACACAGGAAAGAGGAAAGAACAGAAAAAACACAAACACAAGAGAGGTATTTAAAGCTCTTGGAAGCCTGAGAAAGAGACCAGGGGATGCATGAAGAGGGGTGGGGGGGGAAAACAAAGGAGGGAAAAAAACCTAAGGGAATTAGTGAATTAAGGCAGGGAGGAAATATCTGGAGAGGCTACCAGGAGTTAAAGGTGCTGTAAGGTTAAAGTAGTAGTAAGCATGGAGAGTAAAGGAGAGAAGGGCTGCAAATGACCATTGTGGTGGTGGTTTTGTTCTCGTCTACCAGCCCAGGGCTCCTGTTCTCTCTCTCTGTGTCACACACATACACACTCTCATGTTGCAACTAGGAGGAGCAAATGAGAAGTCATCACATACCTGGCTCCTGAACTTCAGGTGTGAAGCGTCATGGAAGGAGATGCGATGGAAAAGAAGAGAATGAGAAGGAGAAGCCTGTTATTTTACACCCCAAAAAGAGCTCCTGAGCCAACAGGGGTGGGGGCAGAGAGGAGAAAGGGAGAGGGGAACCAAGTGAAGAAGTAAACCTGAGGTGAAAGAAATTGATTACATTCGAAAGAGACAGAAGTCACAGGGGAGGGGAAGGAATTTGGTCAGGTAAAGGAGGCAGCTGGAAGATGATAGTGCAGTGCTTCAGAGGAACTTCTGGGCATGGTAATGGCACAACTCACAGCCTGACAGCACCGAGGACCTTGAGCTGAAATATGCACATGAACACAGTCAGCACCCCCAAAGCACCGCTGGATCCATCCTCTCCTGCAGCAGCATTTCAGTCAGCTGAACTAAACACCCAGGGGGCTTCAGAGACCTCCTGAAATCCCTGCTGCAAGCCCTCGCCAGCGCTCGGCTACCTGCCGAAGAAGCTCCGTGCTCTCTTCCAGACCTATGGCTGGGGTCATTTTCTTCCTTGAAGGCAAGTCTGCTGTCTAAATAAATCTACTGCTGCTCTCCACATCCATTTGCAAGAGAGAATTACAAATGGATTGCTTCACAGGAAGAAAAGGGTCATTAGAAGCCTGTGCAGGTCTACCTTGCACTCTGAGCTTCCCCTGGCAAAGCAAGAATCGATCAGCAGTGAGGATTTGCAGGGCAGGTTTTGCTTGTCAGCCATCCATGCACCACTGAGTGTTTTGCAAAGCAGGCAGAAAAGGAATGCAAAGTCTCCCAGTATTCATAATCCCTCTGGAGAGTCACTGGGTCAAATTCTACCCTGAGGTTTGAAACTAAGCTTTCCCTACAGGAAAAATCATTCTCCTATCGTGAGAAGCTTTCCCAGTAGGGGGAAAAAAACAAACCATGAAATCATTCTCATATCATGAGGTGGAGCTTTTCCCTGCAGGAAAACTCATTCTCCTGTCACCAAATGAAGCTTTTCCCTGCAGGAAAGCTCCTCCTCATCTCACAGCACAGAATTTAACCCATTCCACAAGGACACTTCTTGCTGAGCTACTCTTTCACGAGGTCCTCCCACGGGTTTTAGTCCAATTATTCATGCAAGAGGGAAAATGTCCTTCTCCTTTCTGCTGATTACTGGTGGAAAAATAACTAACTAACTAACTAGATACATAAACTAACTCTCAAACTGAAAACCCAACCACCTCCCATGCATGCAAGCTCCAAGCCATGATGAACAGGCAAGTTGCTCTCTCCTGTCACCTTGCATTCCTTGCCCGCACACACAGTCCCAGCAGGCAGGCACTGGGGAGCTGAGAGGTTAAATCACATACCTGGAGGGGGGGCTTCATTTAGTAGGAGGTGTCAGGGGAAATGAAACCAAAACAACACAACATAGGAAAGGAAGATAAAAGAATTAGAAAGAAGTTATTCAGGAGGGGGGATCACCTCAAACTTCAGGAAGGCTGGGTGGAAGGGGTGTCATCTGAGGACTAGGTTATAGGGATGGAGTGTTAATAGTGGTGGGAAAGGAGAGTGATTCCAGTGGGGTGTGAAGGAGCCAAGGAAGGGGATGCCATAGGAGTGAAAGGTAAAGGGAATTTGAATGCTGACCCATCACAACAGTTGGATTCATGCAAATATATAAGGGGGGTGGGGTGCTGTAGCAGTGGTGGTCCTGAAGAGTGAAAGGAAGCTCCTTAGAAAGGGACTCTTGAGTTGCAAACAATAATTACACTTTCTGAGAGGGAAAAGTACATTTGGGGAATGGATTGATCCTTCATGGCTCTGATTTGCTTCAACATCTTCAGATTCCTGTGTACAGGAATGCCTCAGATTAGCACACAGGAATTTGGATGCCACATGCATGTGCTTGGTTAAGGGGAAAGTGTGAGCAAAGGTGAAGGAGTTAGAGCAGGAGCCACACCACAGCAATGACTGTGAACGTGGGCAGGGTGAAGCTGTGACTTAGAAGATACTTTAGACAAAGGCAGCATTAATAACAGAGAAAGCTACATGATCCTACAGTGATGTGGAAAGCTGGGGCAGCCTCCTCCTGACAGAAAAGTTGTCTCTCAAGCTTGTTGTATTTACTTCTTCCATCTACACTGACTTAGTTTTAAACTAGAGAAGGGTAGATGTAGATTGGACATTAGGAAGAAGTTCATTACCATGAGGGTGGTGGAACAGTGAAACAGCTTGCCCTGGGAGGTGGTAGAGGCTTCATCCCTATAGACACTCAAGGTCAAGCTTGGAGAGGCTCTGAGCACCCTGATCTGGGTGGGGATGTCCCTGCTTACTGCAGAGGGGTTGGTCCAGATGACCTCTAGAGGTCCTTTCCAACCCAACCACTCTATGATCTGTACATAAACTTCCCTTTTTGTTGTGCTTTATGGCTTTATGTTACAGAGGGGAAAGAAAAGATGGAGATGCTGCAGGTCTGGCTTTATAGTTAATCAGGTTGTGCTAATGCCTGGTGTTCTGCACACATGTAAGGCTCAGATGAATGTCAAAGCCTGAGGTCAGCGCTCAAAGTGGGAGTAGCAGTTCAATAAGGAGCAGGGAAAAAGAAGTAGAGAGGCAAGCAAAGCAGCAGGGATGGCAGCAGTGACCTTCAGCTTGTGCAAATCAAGGTCAGAAAAACCTTAGCAGACAGCAGACAAGAATTAATACGGTTAAACAGAGGAGAGATGGAGATGAGGTGAGGAGGGAGACAAGGAGCAGCTCACAGATGAATGTTGAAGTGTGAAATCATGCCAAAAAATCAATCACCCAGCTTCCACCTTCCTCACTTCCAGCCTGGCAGAAGCACTGCTCTGAGCTAAGCTGCATCCCCTCTGTGGACAGCAGAGTGAAATGCCTGGGCTGGGCTGGGTGGCTGCTGGGATGTCACTGCTTTGGTAGAGCATCTCCAAACAGCACGGGGTCATCTTCACAGACAGCTTAGAGGAGGCTGCAAGCTGAGGTTCTGCTTTCTCAGGTACTAAACACTCCAAGGATCTTGTTGGCAGCGTGAGGTGGTTCTGAGGTCAGTGCCTGTGCCTCTAGCTTACAGCTCCAGGGAGCTGTCTGCAGTGAAGTTATCCCTTTGGGCATGCAACTGTTAGCTCTTCTCCTCGTTATTGCACATCACTGAGCAGAGGAAATGGTTACTGGTGGAAGGTGTGAGGAAGCTGCATGTTACAGGTCATCATTAATATTTGATTATTGGGGGTTTCTTTGGTCTCTCTTCTTCCACCATCTTTGAATTCCTGAGTATGGCTTAAGAGTTACTGGTACCATTTGCCAGCAGAAACCACAGCTGCCATTAAACTTGAATATTCCAAACCTCCTGGCTAAGAATTTGGTTAAACAATAAAAGGACAAAAGGTTTCCAGCTGGCACAGGTTGCCCAGGGAGGTGGTGGAAGCCTCATCCCTGGAGGATTCTGCAGCCAGGCTGGATGTGGCTCTGAGCAGCCTGCTGCAGTGTGAGGTGGCCCTGCCCATGGCAGGGGGGGTTGGAACTGGCTGAACCTTGAGGTCCCTTCCAACCCTAACCACAAAAGGTTACACAGGTTTTAATGCCTCTGGAACAAAACCTTTTCCTTCTATGCCTTGGGACAATCTCTCCTTTTCCTTCTATGCCTTGGGACAATCTCTCACTCCAGATTCCAGCTTTGTTCATAGATTCATAGAGCAGTTTGGGTTGGAAAGGACCTTAAAGACCACCTAATTCCAACCCCCACCCTGCCCTGGGCAGGGGCACCTCACACTAGACCAGGTTGTTCCAGCATTACACTACATAGAGCCCACATTACCCTTCCTGGATGCTTCAGAAGTGTCTTTAAAACACAGAAACAAACAATTCCAATCTCATTTTCATGCCAAAATTTGGAAAGCTCCCATAGAGGAAGGAGGGAAAATAGCAATCATCCTGTGTTGAAACAATGCTATTTGTTTCAACTAGATAATAAACCTAATTCCCAGCAGCTGCCAAACAAAGTACTCCTCTCTTCCCCACCCCCCCCCCTTCTCTTTCTTTCTTGTTGTTGATTTGAGAGGGTTTCCTTTTTGTCCCAATTCAGAACATGACCCAGCTGTAGAGCTGCCAAATGCAACTGAATTTCCAAGCACACAATAACCCTTCAGGCTGATGCAGAGGAATTCAGAAGTCACATACCTGGTTCATGGACTTCTGTAAGAGGGAAGGAGCGAGGGAGGAGATGCAAAGAGAGATAAGAGAATTAGAGCGAGAACCAGAGGCTGATTAAATCACTAGATTTAATCTCTTCTGATCAAATGACACTTATTTATGTGTGGATGGATTCAAGCCAGGGGGGGAGGGGTTAAAGGGCTTAAAAACCATTAATGAGATTAAAAGAGGAACTGAGGGCACACATGGCTATCAATTAGAACACCCTGGAGAGGAAGGACAGGGAGGGGTGTTGGGAGGTAAAAGAGGCAGATGGCTAACAAATACATTCACAGTGCCCCAGATCAGGTGCCACTGGTGGCCTTTGATTGACAGCAAATATTGGCTTGGGTTTAAATCAAGTCCATTCCCCATAGGGTTGACTGTGCAAAGGAGGTGACAACCAACCTCTTCTGATTCATGTGCACAGAAATCCCAGCCCCCTCTGGGAATCAATGGGCTTGGTGGAGCTGGCATTGATTCCCTTGGGGCTCAGGATTTCGCCACTGGTGTGTAGGGAGGAAGGGATGAGCAGCTCCCTGCTCCCCAACCTGCAGGAGGAAATGCCTGGTGAAAGCCTGTCTGGACATGCAAGGAGAGGGAGGCATAAAGGCAACTGGAAGGTAAATGGGTTGGGTTTGGTGGGCTGCTGCTTTACTCAGTGTCACCTACTGGTTTGCTGATCACAGAGACTGTCATCCAGAGCTGGGCTGCAATTCACATCACCAAAGCAAGCAGAAATACAACCCTGTTCCCTGCCACTTATGAATAATGGACATTAACCCCCCTCAAATACCAACGGTGGTGGAAGGAATGTGCCACTCTCTCCTTCCTGCAAACACTCTGCCACCAGAACGATGCCACTTGGGCCACTCCTTAGCCCACCTTGGAGTGATGTGGGGTCACTTTTGTTGCTCATTACTTCAGAGGCAAGTCTCTCCACAGCAGTATTTGTGAAACTAAAAGAGGGAGGTTCAGACTAGAGAGAAGGGAGAAATGTTTGACGCTGAGGGTGGGACCCCGGCCCTGCTTGCCCGGGGAGGTGGTAGATGTCCCATCCCTGGAACCACTGCAGGTCAGGTTGTTTGGGCAACCTGCTCTAGTTGCAGATGTCTGCTGAGTGCAGGGGGGTTGGACTAGATGACCATTGAAGGTCCCTTCCAACCCAAACCTGTCTGACATCCTGTGGGCATACGTTACTGCCAAAGCAAGATCTGGCTCCGTGCAGTGGCAGGGGGGGAGCAGGAGGAAGGGACCAAGGGACAACGTGGCTGTAACCCCTCCAGCCTCAGTGCACAGTGTGGAGGAAATGCTTTTAGGAGCCACTGTCCCCATACCAACTGGTATCTGCACTGACAGCCTGGTTAGAGACATCAGAGCCCTGGGAACACAGCAGCAATGCCCAATGTGCTTGGGGCATTGCTTTCAGCACAGCAGTTAGTGCTTCTTGCTCATCACTCTGCTTATCCTCCAAGAGCCAAGCAGCCCTCAGCCAGCATCCAGAGGGCATTTTTTGCATCCTCTCCTCTTCAACCACCTCCAGAATTCCTGCATGCCTTCCTGCTCCAGAGAGAAGCAGAGGAATTCACAAGTCATGGCACATCCTCATGAGCTTGGGTGGGTGGTAAGAGCAAAAGGCAAAAGAGGACAAGAGGGCAAGAAACAGCAGCACATCTTCTCACTCATACAAAAGGGATGAGGGAAGGGTACCAATGGTGTGAGATACTAAACCCAAGCTGATCCAAGTGGCCATTTGTCTTCTAATGCACATTCCTGCAGCCCTGCAGAAGGCAGCCTGCTGCTCCACGAGCCTGCTGCCTGCCCAGATGGATTTCCAGCCCCAGGCCAGCAGGTTTTTGGTGGCATGTGGCTGCACGCCCTACCAGGAGACAGCAGTCTAAGTACAGCCCATGGCTCACAGAGGAAAACCATCTTGAACCGTTTGGAAAGCTGAAGCATCGAAATCAGCACCAGCTGCTCCACTAAGCAGGCTTTAAGCTGAAAACAGAGCCCAGAGAAGGAGGACAAACCCTGCTGCAGCAGCAGCCAGCTCATGGGCACATCTGCACATCATCCAGAGGCCAGATCCACCCAGACTGGTCCAAAATAAGTCTCCCAGGGAGATCCAAGCAGGCTCAGAGTGAAGGCTTTCCAACCTTCATGCTTCTCAGAGGCTTACATTTGCCAGTAGTTTTTATACTGGGGGCTTGCATGAAACTACCAGGTGGCATCACTAGCACAGTCAGCATCAGGACAGAACATGAAAGGAGGACAAAAACCAAGGTGGGGGAGAGGTTTGTTCTATATTCAAGGGCCTGTAATGGCTACTGAACATAGTTCTAACTCCTTTTCCCATCTTACGGCTTCCTGGCTGAAGCAGAGCTTACTCTGAAAGGTGGGAATTGAGGAGTCAGGTCACAAACCTCCCTCCCTTCAGGTGGGAAGAGCCACAGGGCAGGATGCAAAGGAATGTCAGGCTGATGTTACAAAGGCTGGCAATGCTGTTAAGACAGAGGGGAAAGTTTTATCCCAGTAAAGGAGGCTGGGAGGAGAAGGAATCTAAGGCACGTCTGGTTGGGAAACAAGTTCACCATGTGAAAGGAAGAGGCAAAAACATCTTGACAGAGGAGATTGCTCAAACCACATGTGCTGAAATGCCTCTCCAAGTCCAGCTTTAGAGGAACAACCTCCTGCCATGGCCTCTGGATGGGATTATGGTCAGCTACACACATGGCAAGAGGGGCCACCAAGCCAGCGCTTGTTGGACCTTGCACCGAGATCATTCTAATGTCTTAGCATAAGGAAGAGCTGGTCATGGATTAGGGGTGGAAAGCAAAGACAACAGCAGCAATAAGGCAGAGTAACTGGGTCCTACTCTTCTTGCACCACCCTTGAATCTCCCCCTGTGGCCAAGGAGAGGGTGGGGAGCAATTTGGAAGGGGATGGCACATACCTGCTTCTTGAGCTTCTTCAGCTGGGACAGGGCAGGGAGCGAGAGCAGCGAGACAGAGAGTAAGAACAGTTAGATGAAAGAGTGTGAAGGCAACAGGGGGGCCCAAAACCAGCACAAGGGGTACAAAATAGAGAGACAGAGGAGAAGGTGAAGTGGAGACAGGCAACCAAAGCACACACAGGCACCAGAAATGGAAACCCTTCAGGCCCTGGGTGCTGCAGACCCCTGGGAACCGCTCAGAGAAGGTCTCCCACAGCATTCTGAGCAGGTTGGACCTTGTTTCAAACAGCACCAAGCTTTGCAAGCGTGGAACCAGCAAACCCTTTGGCTCCTGAGACCCAGAGCAGCACATCCCAAGTGTCTCAAGGACAAAGGGTGGGTTGCTGTTCCAGCCCCTCCTGAGCAGCCCACCTTCCAAAAGCCACGGCTGGGGCTAGGTGCCAGGCTCTGCACAGAGAGAATGAATAACAACCTGCATTCTGCTCTGCTGTGATTTATATTGTATATAATTGGATATATTATGGGCTATGAAGCTGCATTATGGGCTATAAAGCTGTATTATGTGTGTAGTATGGTCTATAAAGCTATACTATGGTCTATAAAGCTGTATTATATGTGCATTATGGTCTGTAAAGCTGTACCATGGTTTCGTAGTCATGGGGTCTTGGGTGACAGGTTGGACTTGATGATCTCTGAGGTCTTTTCCAACCTTATTGATTCTATGATTCTGGTCTCTAAAGCTCTATTATGGTCTCTAAAGCCATATTATGGTCTATAAAGCCATATTATGGTCTATAAAGCCATATTATAAGAGGAGTTAGCCGTTGGAATATGCTACCCAGGGAGGTGGTGGAGTCACCATCCCTGGAGGTGTTCAAGAGGGGATTGGATGTGGCACTTGAAGCCATGGTTTAGTCAGGAGGTGTTGGGTGAAGGTTGGACTTGATGACCTCTGAGGTCTTTTCCAACCTTATTGATTCTATGATTCTGCTCTGTAAAGCTGTATTCTGCTTTGTAAAGCTCTATTATATGTGTATTATGGTCTGTAAATCTATATTGTATGTGCATCATGGTCTATAAAGCTATATCATGGTCTATAAAGCCATAATGTATGTGATAGTCTATAAACCCATACTATATCCACTGCTTTATATACAATATTCCACATCACACAGTACATAGAGAATATGTACTGTGGCTACAGACATGCCACAGATGGATTTTGGCTTGGAAAAAAAATCCATGTGATCATTAGCTGCCAAGCTACAGAGGAGAAACCAGTTGGCAGCTGGTAGAAAACTTCCTGAGTTCTAACCCGCTGATTCCACACACAGCAGGCTTCAAATCAGCCTTGGAAGCTGCTGTGGATTTACTCTGCCCTGGTGAGGCCACACCTGGAATATTGTGGCCAGTTCTGGGCTCCCCAGTTCAGGAGGGACAGGGATCTGCTGGAGTCCAATGGAGGACTACAAGGATGCTGAAGGGACTGCAGCACTGCTTGGTGAGGAGAGGCTGAGAGCCTTGGGGCTGCTTAGTCTGGAGAAGAGAAGACTGAGAGGGGATTTAACAAATGTTCCTAAATATCTGAGGGCTGGGGGTCAGGAGGCAGGGGACAGGCTCTGCTCACTTGCACCCTGGGATAGGACAAGGGGCAATGGATAGAAACTCCAGCACAGGAGGTTCCACCTCAACATGAGGAGGAACTTCTGCACTGTGAGGGTCACAGAGCACTGGAGCAGGCTGCCCAGAGAGGTTGTGGAGTCTCCTTCTCTGGAGCCTTTCCAGCCCCATCTGGATGCACTCCTGTGTGACCTGTGCTGGGTTCTATGCTCCTGCTCTGGCAGGGGGCTTGGACTTGATGACCTCCAGAGGTCACCTCCAACCCCTGACATCCTCTGATCCTGTGGATGGAAGGATGACATCTGCATTTCCCCTCCTGCCAAGGCAGGAGCAGACATGCCCACACTCAAGCAATGGGGCACCCCTGGTCAACCTGGGGCAAGAGATGGGGAAACCTCCTGGCCTGCAGACGGTTTGGGCTCAACATCTTTTGCCTCCTGCTGTCTTCTACCACCTTCAAAACCAAAGTGGACACTGACCACCACCACCACCACCCCCCTCCCCAGCCCTGATGTGGGGAAGAGATGGGGCTGAGCAGCTCTTTCACATACCTTCTTCTTGAACCTCTTCTGTGGGTGGGAAACATCATGCAGCAAGAAGGGAGAAGAGGAGGAGGAGGAGAAAAAAAAATGAAACAACAAAGAATTAAACCAAAAGGAATAAGAGGAGGAGGGGGGGAAAAAAAACCAAACCAACAACCCAAACCAACAACCCAAACCAATAATGAATTCAGGCAAGAAATAGCCAATTGGAACATGGCCAAGGTTGGCCAAGCTCCCTGAGCAGTCTGGGTGAGAAAAGAGAGTGATGGAATTACAGGCTGAGAGAGAGGATTTTATGTATATAAATATATATATAAATTAATATATTTAAAATAGATATATAAAAATATACATAAATATAGATTAAAATATAGTCTATATTTTAGAATACATAATATTGTATATATTTATATTTATATTATTTATATTTAAATATATATAAATAGTTATATAAATATATATCAATAAATATATGTATTTATATTATTTAGATATTATATATATATATTTACATTATATATATATATAATATATTTGATGGGTGTATTATGGGGTTCTAAATGGTACAGAAGCATGGGAATGTGACTACAAATGAAAACCACATGAAAATAGAATAAATGACAAAGGCCCATCCAATATTTTATTCTACAGTTTCCTAACTCTGTCTGCAGGTGAATTTTGTAACCCAAAATAGAATGGTGGTTGGTGTTTGTCTTCATTTGGGTTTTTTTTCCCTCCCCCTCAAACAGCAGAAATAAAGTGAAAAAGTTAAAATAAAAAAATACAGTTAAAAAAAAAACAACAAACAAAATATAAAGTTAAAAAATGAAACAAAAAAAAAGAAACAAAAAATAAAGTAAAAAATGGAATAAAAACAAAGTAAAAAAAAGTAAAACAAAAAACAAAGTAAAAAAAAAGAAACAAAAAACAAAGTAAAAAAGAAACAAAAAACAAAGTAAAAAAGAAACAAAAAAATGAAGTAAAAAATAAAACAAAACCAAAGTAAAAAAATAAAACAAAACCAAAGTAAAAAAATAAAACAAAACCAAAGTAAAAAAAAAAACAAAAGCTAAAGTAAGAAAATAAAAAATAAAACAAAACCAAAGTAAAAATAAAACAAAAACAAAGTAAAAAATAAAACAAAAGCTAAAGTTAAAAAAGTAAAAAATAAAACAAAACCAAAGTAAAAATAAAATAAAACCAAAGTAAAAAATAAAACAAAAACTGAAGTAAAAAATGAAATAAAAATAAAGTTAAAAAAAATGAAAACAAAGCAAAAAAAAAAGTTAAAAATAAAATAATTTAAAAATTAAAATAAAAAATAAAATCTATAAAATTAAAAATTAAATTTAATTAGATTTTAAAAAATAAAATACAGATAAAATAAAATTAAAAAAATAAAATAAACCCCATAAAAATACCAAATAAGGGAATGTGAACACAAATGAAGACCACATTAAACCCCCCCTGCATCCAGTAGAGATGTATTAGAGCTGGCTCCAATTCCCTAAAACTGCCTTTGGATGAATTTTTTGAACCCAAAATAAAATTGCTGTGTTTGTCTTAATTCCACACAACCCCACACCTCCAACCAGCAAATAAAAATATCTATAGAATTTAAAATATCTATAAATAATAATAATGGTAATAGCTACAGAAGGTTTTATGCATTAACTTTAAAGATACACATTTATTATATATATTAGTTATACATAAATCTAAATAGGAAAAAAATCCTAACTAGAAAGAATCCTAAATAGAAAAATATCCTAAGAGAAAAAACCTAAATAGAAAAAAATCTAAATAGAAAAAAATCCAAATGGAAAAAAAAACTAATTAGGAAAAAAATCTAAATAGAAAAAAATCCAAATGGAAAAAAAACTAATTAGGAAAAAAATCTAAATAGAAAAAACTCCTAAATAGAAAAAACTCCTAAATAGAAAAAAATCTAATTAGAAAATAATCCTAAATAGAGAAAAGTCTAAATAGAAAAAAAAATCCTAAATAGAAAAAAAAATAATTAGAAAAAAACTAAATAGAAAACATCCTAAATGGAAAAAAATCCACATAGAAAAAAAAAAAAAACTAGTTAGAAAAAAATCTAAATAGAGAAAAAATCTAAATAGAGAAAATTTCTAAATAGAGAAAATTTCTAAATAGAAAAAAAATCTAAATAGAAAAAAGTCTAACTAGAAAAAAACCCTAGATAGAAAAAAATCCTAGATAGAAAAAAATCTAACTAGAAAAAAATCTAACTAGAAAAAAATCTAACTAGAAAAAAATCTAACTAGAAAAAAATGCTAAATAGAGAAAAATCTAAATAGAAAAAAAATCTAATTAGAAAAAAACCCTAAATAGAGAAAAATTTAACTAGAAAAAAATCCTAAATAGAGAAAAATTTAACTAGAAAAAAAATCCTAAATAGAGAAAAATCTAACTAGAAAAAATCTAATTAGAAAAAAAAAACCCTAAATAGAAAAATATCCTAAATAGAAAAATATCCTAAGTAGAAAAAAATCCAAGTAGAAAAAAATCCAAATAGAAAAAAATCCAAATAGAAAAAAATCCAAGTAGAAAAAAATCCAAATAGAAAAAAATCCAAGTAGAAAAAAATCCAAATAGAAAAAAATCCAAGTAGAAAAAAATCCAAATAGAAAAAAATCCAAGTAGAAAAAAAATCCAAATAGAAAAAAATCCAAATAGAAAAAAATCCTAAATAGAAAAAAACTAATTAGAAAAACATCTAAAGAGAAAAACATCTAAAGGGAGAAAAATCCTAAATAGAAAAAAATTCTTAAATAGAGAAAAATCCTAAATAGAAAAAAATCCAAATAGAAAAAATCCAAATAGAAAAAATCCAAATAGCAAAAATCCAAATAGAAAAAATCCAAATAGCAAAAATCCAACTAGCAAAAATCCAACTAGAAAAAATCCAACTAGCAAAAAATCCAACTAGCAAAAACTCTACCCAGCCAAACTGGTGTATCTATTCATTTTCCAGATGCATAGATGTCCTATATATTCCTTTTCAACCTATACCAATGCCATTGAGAAATGCAGAGGTCCAAGTGCTCTAGATGTACTCACTCAAAAAGCAAAATGCTACCTATGTATTCACTTTCTGGAGTGAGAGAGGAAATGTCATCAATTTAAGGCTATCTATAAATGGATGTGTATCTATATTTCCAATTAATATCTCTCTGAGTTTGATGATGTCTTTTTCAACGCCCCAGCAGGCCAGTTTTCCCCCAGCAGCTCCCTAAGTGCCTTCAGTGTCTGTCAGTGCTTGGGTAGCTGCAGCTCAGGACCAGGGCTCATCCCCAAGGCATCAACCCTTTGCCCTGCATTTCGTCCCGCTCCTCCCCGCTGGGAGAGGGGAGGCAAGCAGAAGCCACGGCACATACCTTCCTCCTGAGCTTCAGCTGGCAAGAGTCAGGGACCAAGGAGCAAGAGCAAGCAGGAAGAGGAGAACAGGAGAAAAAGAAAGGTTAGATGCTGGCTTTGGGGTGAGCTAAGGCCTGGAGAAAGATGGACAAATAGGGTTAGGGAGTGATGGAGGAAAGTTACATGGGAGTGGAGTGGATGATTGGGGCAGAGAGCACAAATGGAAGTGGAGAGCAAGGAACACCTCTGAGGAGACAGTCATGCAGATTAAACACCCCCAAGAGAACAAGAAGTCATCTGCCTATTAATCTGGTATTAGCATTACAGTCTTGGAACTCAGAAGGAGGGAGGGAAGGAAGGGAGGGAAGGGATGGAGGAAAGGGAGGGAAGGGAGGGAAGGGAGGGAGGAAAGGGAGGGAAGGGAGGGAGGGAAGGGAGGGAAGGGAGGGAAGGGAGGGAGGAAAGGGAGGGAAGGGAGGGAGGAAGGAGAAGGAAGGAGAAGGAAGGAGAAGGAAGGAGAAGGAAGGAGAAGGAAGGAGAAGGAAGGAGAAGGAAGGAGAAGGAAGGAGAAGGAAGGAGAAGGAAGGAGAAGGAAGGAGAAGGAAGGAGAAGGAAGGAGAAGGAAGGAGAAGGAAGGAGAAGGAAGGAGAAGGAAGGAGAAGGAAGGAGAAGGAAGGAGAAGGGCAGGAAATGCTTCTCCTTTCAGGAATGCTTGCCTGTGGGAGCAACACCCTTTGCTTCCTCTTTGGACATTTGACAAGGCAGGAAGGATGGAGCAGGACTAGCACCTTCATCTCCCTGGCTTTGCCCTTCCAGCAGGACTGGAGGTGCAGTGATGGCTGAAGGCAGATCTACAACCTCCTTGGCATCTCTGTTTTCATAGCTCTGAGCCCTCAACCTTCTCCAGCACCGGAACAAGAGGACACAGTCTCAAGCTGCACCAGGGGAGGTTTAGGCTGGAGGTGAGGAGAAAGTAATTGGCCACTGGGATGTGCTGCCCAGGGAGGTGGTGGAGTCCCCATCCCAAAAAGGGATTGGATGTGGCACTTGGAGCCATGGTTTAGTTGTCAGGAGGTGTTGGGTGACAGGTTGGGCTTGGTGGTCTCTGAGGTCTTTTCCAGCCTTATTGATCCTATGATTCTCAGAAGCAGTGCTGGGAGAAGGGAAGACACAAAGCTGAAGTCCCTCAGGGCAGGAACTGTTCCCAGCACGGCTGCAGTGCCACCTCACTGCCCACCACTGCTGATGGGAATCAGCTGGTTGGAGTAACTTTGGGTTATCTGTGGCCAAACCAACCTCCAAACAGTTGCATGTAAAATCCTCAGGGTGGACAGTTCTGCACAGGGCAAGGCTCTGTCTTGGAGCTGCTGTCACACCCTTCATGTACAAATATTCCACTTGCCAGTAAACAGCTTTGCTCTCAACCCCTTAGAAGATGTCTTGGACACTAAGGGCAGATCCTGGGAGGAAATCCCTTAGTCTCTGCCCCAGGCAGCCTGAGGAAATGAAGGGTGACAGCCAGCAGCTAACCTCTCCTGAACTGAAGTCAGTGTGTCAAAAAGGCATCAATGCATCTCCAAAATTGTCCTCTCCCTGCTGCCTGCAGAGGCTGAAACAACTCCATTAGAAATGATTCAAAGGCTGGAACCCCTCTGCTGGCAGGAGAGGCTGAGAGAGCTGGGGGCTGTTCAGCCTGAAGAAGAGAAGCCTCCAGGGAGACCTTCTGGTGGCCTTTCAGTCCTTGAAGGAGCTGATCAAAAAGCTGGGGAAAGAGTTGCAGCAGGGCCTGTTGTGACAGGACAAAGGGTGATGGTGTGAAACTGAGAGAGGGAGCTTCAGGCTGGAGAGAAGGAAAAAGCATTTGACCATGAGGGTGGTGAGACCCTGGCCCAGGTTGCCCAGGGAGGTGGTAGACATCCCAGGGGAGGTTATCTGGAGCTCTGAGCAACCTGCTCTAGCTGCAGATGTCCCCTGCTGATGGATGGGAGAGATCATCTCTAAAGGTGCTTTCCAACCTACCCCAGCCTATGATTCTAACTTGGGTGAGAAGGGCTTTCCATGCTCCATCTTTCCAGAGCTCTGTCTCTCACAGCTTGTCAAATCACCTTGTGCCAGCTAAAGGTGCATTTAAAAGACTTCATCTGTGCCAGTCGGATCCCTACCCCCTCCTCTTCCTTAAGCTCTTCTCCTCCTTGCTCTTCAGCTCAATTTCCACATTGAAACTCCATCCATGGACTATCCCCCCCCCAGATGAGAAGAGCTGGATATCACCCACCGTAGGCTGTGTGGGCTCTGCCTCAGCCCCTGCTCTGGAGCACCTTCAGCTGGTGGAGAGCTTCACTCCCAGCTTTCCAACCACCCCCTGCAGAGCATTTCACCCCAGCAGGAGGGCTCTGCACATCCTGACCCCCAGCCTTGGCTGCCCCTCTGCTGTCCGACTGAGCTCCTGATCAAGTGTTTCACATCACCTTTAGCAGCCAGCACCAAAGAGGAGGGTGAGACCCAGACAAGGGAAATGCAGCACCAAGAACCAAAGAAAGCTAAGTTACGTTCCAGGTGGCTTTGTTACCTTCTTCTTCGTATTCCTCTGCATTGGAATGAGGGGGGGGGGGGAGGGGGAGAAAAAAGGCAGATAAATCAACCATCAGCCTTGGTGCATTGCTAGGACATTACCTGTGGCAGAGCCCTCTGAGCTCACAGGGAGGCTGGGCAGGAAGGTCTCAAAGAGGCCAAATCAACAAGCAAAATAGCAAGTAAAGAAAGAGTTGAGGCCCCCATCCCTGGAGATCTTCGAGGTGAGGCTGGACAAGGCTCTCAGCAAGCTGCTGTGGTGGAGGATGTCCCTGCTGGCTGCAGGGGGCTCGGACTGCAGGGCCTCTGGAGGTCCCTTCCAACCCAAACCCCATTCTATGACTCTAAAATGACTCTGAGAAAAGAGGTGTGAAGAGGGGAGGGAGGTTGTGGAGTCTCCTTGTCTATAGACCTCCTTGCTCTCTACAACTCCCTGAAGGGAGGTTGTAGCTGGGGGGGGTTGGTCTCTTCTCCCAGGCAAGCAGCACCAGAACAAGAGGACACAGTCTCAAGCTGTGCCAGGGGAGGTTTAGGCTGGAGGTGAGGAGAAAGTTCTTCACAGAAAGAGGAATTGGCCATTGGGATGTGCTGCCCAGGGAGGTGGTGGAGTCCCCATCCCTGGAGGTGCTCCAAAAAGGCTTGGATGTGGCACTTGGAGCCATGGTTTAGTTGTCAGGAGGTGTTGGGTAGTAGGTGACAGGTTGGACTTGATGACCTCTGAGGTCTTTTCCAACCTGGTTGATTCTATGACTTCCCAAACCCACCTGGATGTGTTCCTGTGTGGCCTGCCCTAGGTGAACCTGCTGTGGCAGTGGGGGATGGACTAGAGCAGCTCCAGAGGTCCTTCCCAACCCCTGCTATTCTATGACTCTGGTATTGTGTTGCTGCTTTTCTTGGGCAAGAGGAACTTGGGTGTAGACGTGGGTTAGAAGGAAGGAGGGGGCAAAAAGGACCCCAAAGGGTAAGGAAAAGCAGTGAAGAAAACCCAAGGTGTATTTCTACCCGTGCTGCTTGCATGTCTGCAGCGATGCTTTATGCTTTCAAACAGAATCTTGTGCACAAAAAGCCTCGAAGAAGTTGCCAGCAGATGGCAGTGGCCCTGCAAAAACTGGCAGCATCCTGCCACAGGAGCATCGGCGCAGGGCTGAGCCCCGAAGAGCTGCCCGCAGCCCAGGGACAGCCCAAAGGGCTACAGGGATTCACCACCAGCAGCAGCTGGGGACAGCCAGAGGTGCAGAAAGGAAACCTGAGGTTTGTCCGACCGTGTGGTGCTAGAACCTCAGCGAGGGGCAGGGAGGAGAAGGCAGACGTGGCCAGGGAGTGCTGCAGGCTGGGGGGGAAAGCAGCTGGAGACAGATTTAAGACTCACCCTCTCCTTGATCCCTGTGAGAGAGAGGGGGGAAAAAAGGTTATTGAGACTAGAGGGATATTTCTCTCACCCCATATTGCTGCCAGGCTCTCAACCATACTCTGAAGCAACCCAAGGCACTGGTGTTTGAAGCCTAAGTCTCTTGTTTGTGCTCTTCCCCCATCCTCCCCCAGCTCTTGCAGGGTTTAAGAGTAACAAAGCACCTGGGGTCTAGGTTTGATTTGAGTGGGTTGGAGTCTGGAGGAGCTGCATCCAGGGATAATGTCACTACCACAGGACCACAACGTGATGCCTTCACAGCTGCTTGAAGGTGCAGCCCTGGTGCACTGGGGAAGCTGCCCTCCAGATGATTGCCAGGTCCAGCCCTGAGGTGCCACAGGCTCCTTGAACCACAGGGCTTTGTGATAAAGCTGTGGCACCACCCCATGGCTGCCCAGGGAGGTGGTGGAGTCCCCATCCCTAGAGGTGTTCAGACAAGGCTTGGATGTGGCACTCTGAGCCATGGTTCAGTTGTCAGGAGGTATTAGGTATTAGGTGGGACTTGATGATCTCTGAGGTCTTTTCCAACCTGGTTGATTCTATGACCACAGTCAGTTCTTGGTCCTTGTGCCCATCTGACAGCTTCTCCTGCTCTGCCATCACCATGTGTGAAACCCAACCCCAGGAGCAGCCCTGGGGCCAGACACTGAGCACTGGACCTGTTAGCTAGAGATTGCCTTTAAAAAGGGGCCACAATCACCTCTGGAAAACATCCACAATTGATACCTATGATGAAGATTGTCCAGCCAGTCAACTTTAAATGACACAGGTTGAGCTGAAACTATCTCCTAATAGAGGAGGGAGCTAAGTGACCACTGTCCATGATGCCTCTGATGGTGGCATGGCACTAAACCTCCCCTATGGCTCTTCCACTCCTCTGTGTGTTTTATTCCCCCTCAGCACTGCAGTGGCCACTGAGGATGGGACAAGTTAAGCTATGTGGAGGATGTCCTATAGCCCTTTCCCCTATGTGTTTTATTCCCCCTCCTCAGCACTGCCATGGCCACTGAGGATGGGACAAGCTGAGCTAGGTGGAGGATGTCCTATAGCCCTTTCCCCACTGCCTCAGGGGGCTTTGGGAGGAGCACAGAGCAGCAGGCAGCCCTGGTCCCCATGGAGATGCCCTTGCTGTGCTGTGTGGAGCCAAGCTGAGCAGATGAACATGCAGGTGGCTTCCTCTCTACTTACACTTCCTCGGTATCAGACATGATGGTGAAGAGTTCCTAGGGAAAAGATGGAAAAAAAAGGTGTTATTAGTCACAGGCCTCCTTACAACACCAAGGCAGGAGCAGATGGCTTGACATTTGAGAGGAAGGGGGGAAAAAAAGGCAAGCCAGTCCCCCACCAACACTGACAATTTGGGAGCAGCACAGGTCAGAGAAGAAGCAGCACTTGCAGCCCAGAGAGCCAGTCCCAGCCCGGGCTGCAGCAAGAGAAGCAGAGCCAGCAGGGGCAGGGAGGGGATTCTCCCCCTCTGCTCTGCTGAGACCCCACCTGGAGCTCTGTGTCCAGTGCTGCAGCCTCTATTACAGGAAGGATCTGGGGATGCTGGAAGGTGTCCAGAGAAGGGCCACGAGGATGAGCAGAGGGCTGGAGCTGCTCTGCTCTGAGGACAGACTGAGGGAGTTGGGGTTGTGCAGGCTGGAGAAGAGAAGGCTCCCAGGAGACCTCATTGTGGCCTTCCAGTATCTGCAGGGGGCTCCAAGAAAGCTGGGGAGGGACTTTTGAGGGTGTCAGGGAGGGATAGGACTGGGGGGAATGGACCAAAAGTAGAAGTGGGGAGATTCAGATTGGCTGTGAGGAAGAAGTTGTTGCCCAGGAGGGTGGTGAGAGCCTGGCACAGGTTGCCCAGGGAGGTGGTGGAAGCCTCCTGCCTGGAGGTGTTTGCAGCCAGGCTGGAGGTGGCTGTGAGCAACCTGCTGTAGTGTGAGGTGTCCCTGGCCATGGCAGGGGGTTGGAACTGGCTGAGCCTTGAGGTCCCTTCCAGCCCTGACAACTCTGTGATTCTAGGAGGGGCAGAGGAAATAAGCATCTGGAAAGACATGCTCCATCAGCTCAGCTGCTCCCCACAGGCAGGCCCAGGGGGAGAAACGTGGACCTGGCTTTAAGTTCCAAAAGCCCCAGAGGCTCAGGGAGCCAGGCAGGGGCCAGGGTGTCCCCTTGCTCCCATTTGGTATTTCCATCACTCCAGCAAGATCAGAGAAGTTTCTCCATCTTTTACACTAGCACAAGTGGGAAGGTGCCAGCTCCACAGCATCAGTCAGAGCTAAAATAAACACAACTGAAACTGCCTCCACACCCAGAGATAACCCCGGAGATAACTGCCTGTGTGTCAGCACCCAGAAGCCTGTCTGCTCTCTACAGCTGGGGAGTGAAGGAACAATTGGCTGCTGATTGCTTCAAGATGAAACTGGCCAAGTGCCTGCTTAGGCAATCCACATCAGTACTGCATCACCACAGCCTGGTGGGGGTTGGAAGGGACCTCTGGAGATCATCCAGCCCAAGCCCCCTGCTAAAGCAGGGCACCCACAGCAGCTTGCCCAGGAGCACAATGCCCAGCTGGGGTTGGAATCTCTCCAGAGAAGGAGACTCCACAACCTCCCTGGGCAGCCTGCTCCAGGGCTCCAGCAGCCTCACAACAAAGAAGTTTTTCCTCCCCTTCAAATTGAACCTCCTGGGCTCCAGTTGGTTCCCACTGCCCCTTGTCCTGTCCCTGGGCACCACTGACAAAGAGTCTGGCCCCAGCTCTTGCTGAGCATTGCTCAGATCCCCTCTGGGGCTGCTCTTCTCCAGGCTCAACAGCCCCAGGGCTCTCAGCCTTTGCTCCTCACAGAGCTGCTCCAGGCCCCTCAGCAGCTTTGCAGCCTCCCCTGGACTCTCTGCAGTAGTTTCCTGTCTCTCTTGAGCTAAGGAACCCAGAGCTGGACACCAGAGAGCATAACAAGGGACAATGGTTTCAGACTAGAGCAGAGCAGATTTAGATTGGATGCTAGGAGCAGTTCCCACGAGGGTAAATGGAACACTGGAACAGGTTGCTCAGGGAGGTGGTTTGGGCTTCATCCCTGGAGACATTCAAGGTGAGGCTGGACAGGGCTCTGGGCAACCTGATCTAGGTGAGGATGCCCCTGGTCACTGCAGAGGGGGTTGGCCTGGATGACCTTTGGAGGTCCCTTCCACCCAGAGCATTCTGTGATAACCAACTGTGTTCATTGCAACCCCTCCTCATTCCATAGGGAAGGAATGAACCCACCCATGGTGCTGCCATGGCTCACACATCTTCACAGGCTTAGTTGTAGCCAGGGAAGGGCAAGGGATGGGTAGGACCACTGCTGAGCTGTGCTGGACCCTAAACATGTGTACCCCAGATCCTCAGCTATGGTGCTGCTGTTCAGAGAGCACGGTGGTGACACCACAGGCTGTGCCTGGTTAGCAGCAGCACCACACCATGGCTCTCCTAACAGCCTCAGCTGCACAGAGGAGGTGAGCAAGGGCCCCCCAAAACTTCCTCCAAATCCACTGAGGGGGGTGGGGGCTTAAATTAGAAACCAGGCTCCTCCTCACTGGGACACCCAAAGCATGACTGCCATGACTTCATTACTCAGCTGATATATGAGAGGTGTCTTGAAGGAGCAGGTGGGCTGCCTTAGGTTCAGAAGGAACAACTGCAGCTCAGCAGCCTTCTATTTCAGAGGAAGGCAGTAATCCCACAGGCTCCAACCCTGCCCTATAAGGGATTCTCTCTGGTGCCCAGCAATGCCCCTGAGCACCACACGTTCACACCAACAGGACTGCAGCCCTCCACCTTCTCAGCAGCCACAAACAGCCAGCATCTGTCCTTCTAGCTCCTCATTTGTCCTTCCAGCTCCTCATTTGTCCTCTTCCTGAAGCTCAGCCTTGCCTTGGAAGCAGTGCCAGCAATGGCTGTGCTAGGACCTAGATGGGAGGATGATCTGCTGCTGGGACACACGAGATCTGGGGTCAGTGAGCTCTTGGTTCCAGGCTGCTCTGATTGCCCACTCCACTCCTCAGGTATAAACTCTAACCCCACCAGGCAGAAAGAATCTGGGCAACCTGATCTAGTTGAAAATGTCCTTCAGTGGGGTTGGTCTGGATGACCTTTAAAGTCCCTTCCAACCCAACCCACTCCATGAATCTGGGAGGAATTTCAGGTTTGCAAAAGCCTTTCCTGCTGCACTAATTCCTGCTGCTCTTTCTGTGGCTGGCTTGGATTCTGCCACCACCTCTGGTCTCTCTCCCCTGGCCTCTTTAATCTAGATCATCAAATCTTCAGGATAAAGACTTCCCCTTGCTATCTGCACAGTGCCTGGAAGCTTTGCAATCCCATTTCAGCCTCCCACATTGATTCAGGCTATTAGTAATAATGCTTGACAGTATGTTGGTTTAATGCAGCAGGGCAGCAGAGCTTCTCCTGGCAGAAGCCTGCAGAGTGAACCTGCCAGATGCCCAGCTGTTGGCTTCCTCCAAAATGCATCAGCTATAAAACCCAGGGCAACAGCCAAGCCTCCTATGGATTCTGCCTTTGATTTATAGCCCCCAGATTTCCAAGGAGGGGGAGGGGGATAAAAAAAAAAATCCACAAACAAGAGGATTTTCAAAGGGCTTTGGGCTCAAACTCACTGCAGTGAGAAGAGCAATGCTGCTCAGAGCTGGAGATGAAAGCAGCTGGGGAGCTCTGTGTCTGTGCACTCAGAGAGCACACTTCTGCTGAGGGCAGCGCAGGCACACAGCGCAGCTATTGGAGTCCACAGGAGCCTCTGCAATCAGGCTTTCCATGAACAGTTGCTGGAATGAGCTCATCTGCTCTCCACTTGAGCTCTAAGGGACATCTTGCTGAGGGCTGTCACGTTGGCTGCCCCTCTGCCCCCTTCCATGTTCCTCAACCCGAGCGCCGCCAGGGGGGGGTTGGGTGGCAGCCATCTGCCTGCCCTAAAAGCCCAGCAGGAATGCCAACAGCCCTTGCACTGCAGGACCCCCAGCTCTGGAGGGGGCTGTGGTTTGGGGCCCTAGCTATAATAAGTGAATGACTAGTGCCTTGGCAGACTCTGTGCAGAGAGCAGAAAGCCCAGAGGGGGGACAAAGAAATCCAGGGGGGACGATGCAAGGTTTCGACCTCGCGAGGGGCCAAAGGCTGAGCCAGATTGGGCTGCTTTATCAGGAGGGGCTGGCTCTGAAGCTGACTCCCACTGCCCAGAAAGCCAAAAAGGCCTTGCCTCAAGAAGGGCAAGGCATCTGCCCACCTCATGGCATTCCAAAGCCATCTGCTCCCTCAAAGCTAGGGGCAAAACATTGCCCATCCTAGCAACAGCCAGCCAAGACGGGAAAGGCTCTTCCACCGTCCATGCCAGCAAGGCAGCCAGCAAAACCAAACCCCACTGACATCCAAAAGGCAGCAAACCAAGCAATCTGCTAAGAGCTGGGCTGGGGTTGGGGTTGTGTTGGGGATGGGGTGTTTTTTTTTGCAGTTAGGAGTAAGTTTGCTGAAGGCAATGGAAAGTCTCCAACTGGCTCAGGATTGCCCTGTGGTGGAAAAAGACTTTCCACACAGCACACCCAGCCTGAGATTAAGGCTGTTAGCACCTCAAGGCAATAAGTGGGGTTTGTTTGTACAGTGGCAGGGGGAAGGAAAGGAAAAAAAAAAAAGTAGGGGCTGGTCTTGGCTGAGGTTGGAGGATGTAATAAAACCAATTAGTGAATGCTGCCCACCAGCTGGAAGGGAATCAAAACACATGGGGGGGTGGAAAAAAAGGCAGCCCAAAAAAAACCCTTCCTGCCTGCTTTTGCTCCTTGGAGCTGAAAGCAAAGGTTGTTTCCTGCATTAGTTGAAGCTAAGCAGGTCGTGGCTAGAAGGACAAAACATGTGGAGGTATGGCACCTGGGGACGTGGCTTGGTGGCCATGGAAATGTTGGGCTACCAGTTGGACTTGATGACCTTAGAGGTCTTTTCTAACCTCAGTGATTCCATGGCAAATACCCTAACCCTCAGCAGCCCCAGGTGGGCAGCAGTGCCACATCCCTTTTGGCCCCAAATGCTCCTGTCCTTGGCTGAAAGAGCAGAGCCAGCACATCCCAAGAAGCCTCTTAGCAGCTGAGAATGCACCCAGGAAGGGGGGGAGGGAAAGGGGGGAGAAGGGCTGCCTTGCACCTCCAGGCCATCCCTGGAAATAACTCATCCATCAATCATCCCCTCCCAAGCCAGGCCATACAAGGGAGACAAGGTAGCAGGAGCTGTATGGGCATGGGGAGGACAGAAGTGGCCATGCATGGGTGATGGCAGCTGGCAGGAAGAGCTATCAGGGCAGGACTAGGAGGGTGGTCCACAAGCAGCTCCTCCTCACACTTTCCTGCTGCAAACCCACTGCATACATTTGGTTGTATGCTCAGAGAGAGATCTGGGTTAGAAATCACAGAATGGTTTGGGCTGGAAGGGACCTTAAGATCACCTAGTTCCAACCCCACTGCCATGGGCAGGGACACCTCCTGCCAGGCCAGGCTGCTCAAAGCCTCATCCAGCCTGGGCTTAGAATACATAGATAAATTCCAGGAAAGTAATAATAGTCTTTGTAGAGAGACAAAAATCTATCAATCCTGTTCATAGACTTGAGTATCTCTTCATTCTGTCCCTCTGCCTCCACCCTTTGTTTCTGAACTGCTCAGGACTTCCCCTCACAAAGCATTTCTCTCCCCAGGGCTAGAGAGCGAAGCCCCCACCCCGGTGCTGCTGCCAAAAGAGGGGTAGCAGGACCCAAGCTCTGCTGCAAGCTCCATCCCCACAGCAAGCCCCCCATTCCCTGCCCCAAAAATGTGCCCCTCAGCCTTCTCCACCCCATGCCTGAGTGGGGTTTGCTAGGAGCAACAAAGCTGAGAGGGGGCTGGAAAACAACAGCTGTTTGCCTCCTGCCTCCCCCTGCATCTGTGAGGGAGGGCTGCTGGCCCCAGCCATCACCTCCAGCCCTGCTCCCACCCAGACTGCTGCCATCAGTGCCTCCAGTGATGGTGACACTGCTCCTGCAGGATCCCCCACCCCAATAACCAGAGGTTTTGCAGGCTGAGGGGGAAAAGCCCCCCCCACAGAGGGGGAACCTCCGAAGGAGGCACTCAGGCCAGTGGGGCATACAGGGAGCAGCCCAGCAACACTCTGAACTCAGCCCACTCCTCCCACCCCCTGTGGTGTGGGGGGCTTCTCTCTTTTCCGTGGGAAGGGGCAGTTTTCCACCACCCTCTTTGTGTTTCTCGGGTCTCCAGCCCCCCAGCCCCCCTCACCAGCCAGCAGCCTGACCAACGACCCTGTCCTTCACCCCTCCCCCCTCAGCTGTCCCTTTCTCCAGGTGATACGGGAGGGAAGCTCAGTGCTTCCTTCCCTCTGCTGGACCAAGTCATCCTCAGGTACCCCAAGAGATGCCACTTCATCCCCAGTCCCACATCTTTTACCCCCCCCAGCGACCCTGGAGAGCTCAGTCACCCCTGTCTCTGCGGGTGACACGAGCCCTGCGTGATGCCCAACCAAAGCCAAGCAGGGAAAATGCCTTTTCCTTCAGGTCCTGTGCACCACAACCCTCCCTCGATGCTTCTGCTTTCAAACCAAGGCTCACCCCGCCCTGGTTTTAGCCCCCAGCAGCATCCCCTGGCCCAGCTGCTGCTTACCTGGGAGGAGCAGAGAGAAGCACTGAGCTCCCTGGCGAAGGGGACAGGCAGGCTGGGAACTGCGAGCGTCCCAAGGTGATGCAGCTCTCAACTTATAGTGACATTTGATCGTCTGCAGGAGCCCATTGGCCCCAGGCTCCCTGGGATGGGCAGGGAAGGGAGCAGGGACAGGGTGGGAGGAAGGGGGATGGGGGGGAAGCAAGGGAAGGAGGGAAAAAAAGGTCATACTATGTATAGGAGCAGCTGGAGGAATCACACAGATGATGTTGGGATGGGAAGGACATGTTTGGAGACAAGAACCCCTCCGAGGCTTATGTTTCTATATTTGCAGCCCCAGCAGGCAGGCAGAGCCTAAAGAGGGGTATCTGAGGCAAAGGCACCTCAGGCACCAACGTGGGGGCCCCCCACAGCTCCGTGGTGCACGGGCAGAGCTTCAAACCGGGTCGTGGCACCCTGGCTCCTGCAATCTCACAGGCAGCAGCAGGCTCTGGTCCCTGGGCTGGGCAGCAGCTCATCCCTGCTGCCCCTCTCCATGTCAGCAGCGCTGGTTGTGCTGCAGGGTTCGAGCTGTGGAGGACTTGGGGACCTTCTGCCACCTGAAGCTCTTTGAAACGAGCAGTCAGGGGCATGTGAGAAGTCCTAAGCACACGGGTTGGGCGTGTGCGGCACACAGCCCGCACTGATGCTGCCGGGGCTCTGCCGTGCAGCACCGCTACGGGAGACCTGGGGGAAGGCAGCAAAGGGAGAGCAGGGAGGCAGCCCAGGACCTTTGTCTGTCCTCAAGCCACACTCAGAACCTTTCTCAACACGACTCAAGAGCATTATTTAAGCCAAGACATCTTAGAGAGGGCTAAACCCCAGCCCGCTGGACCCCACCTCTAGGCGCTCAGAAGAGTTTTGCCACCCCAGCACCCTCTGCACTTGCACAGCTGAGGACTGCAGTGCCTTGCACAGCCCTCTGGCCATGGTTTCCATTCCACTAAGCCTCACAGGCTGCAGCTCCCCATCCCTCCTTCCCTCCCTCCCTCCCTCTGTCCCTCCCACCCCTCCGTGCCCTTGGCAGGGCTCCCCAGCGAGGCAGAGCGTGCCCGCTGCTGCGCCTGCCAGCTCCAGCACCCCCTTTCTCCCAGCCTGTAGGGGCAGAGGGAGGTGGTATTTTTGGCCTGGGTCACAGATCAATTCCTGCCCATTCTTTCCCCTGCCTCTTGCAGGGCAGAGTCCCCAGCCGAGGATGTAGAGCCCAGCTTTTGGATCCCTGGAGCCCGGCACCGCAGCCTCCCGTTCGCAGGTAACCTGCATGAGCCCCACAGCCCCTTGCTTCCCCAGCTTGTGCTCTCCAGCTGGCCAGCAGCTCACCCCTTTGCCTCCCCAGCCCGAGCCAATGCTTGTGTCACTCATTGGGTGGGAGGGGAGCAGTGCATCCATCCTCAGCACCCTGGTTTCAGATGGGAGTCGGCTGGTGGGCACCCTGCGCCGCCAAGGAGAGTGCCACCTGCATGCTGGGGACGCATGGCTGGACCTCCACTCCCCCTCCCCAGCTCTGCTGAAAGCCCCAGTGCAGCAAACCAGCTCCCACCCTGGGGCTTCAGCACCAGCCAGCATTTTTAGCACCTTCCACTGGCTCCTTTTCCTTCACCAGGAAGGAAAAGCCCAAAGCAGCAGCAGGGTGGGAGGGCAGTCCCCCAGCTCCTTCTCCTTTTCTGTTTGGGGTGGGCTCAGTTTGGCAATGGTGTGCACCAGCCTCCTTTGCTTGTCTCTGCTGCTGACAGGGGCATCCTGGCCCAGGTCTCAGCACCAGAGATTGCACCAATCCCTTCAGAAGACAAGGTGTGTGGGGGTGAAGGCTGGGCTCACACCAGGGTGGTTCTCAGGAGATGTGGGGGTCAGCACTCCCGGGGTCCCACCTGGCCCCTTAGCTGTTGGTTGGCTAGCAGGGCTGATGAGAGCACCCTGGCTGCTTGCACAGCCTCAGGCAGACCTGTGCTGCTCGTGCAGAGCAGCAGGGAAGTGCTCCACATCCCTGCCATGGCCCTCTAAGCATCTTGCCAAAAGTGATGTTGCTGCAGGAGGGGCAGGGAACCAGGTGCTCCTACCTGCTGCTGCTGCTGCAGCTCTGGTTGCAGATAGGTGAGAAGCCAACACTGCTGCCAGCAGCAGCCCCTTGGCTCCTGTGCTGTGCTCAGGTCAGTTCCTGATCTAGACTCATTGGGCAAGTGCCCCAGACAATGCCCCCTCTGACATTAGGCATCAAGTCCTTGCTTCTTCCCCATCACTACTGCTCCTGTGAGCACAGATACTCAGCCCAGTGCTGGCCCACAGTGCATCCTCTGGGCTGCCTCTCTCAGAGCATCCGTGTCCAGGTCGTGCATCTTGCTTCCAGCCCCAGCATGAACTGGTTCCCTCTTCCCACAGGCCTGAGGGGATCTTCTCCCTAGGCTCTAGGAAGAGAGTTTTCTGCTGCACACATCTTCTGTGTGCTCTGCTGGCTTCTGATTCACAGTCAAGGCTCATCCCTCACAGCCCAGTTGAAGTCTGCCCCTTCTTCCCTTAGTGTGTGTCTCTCTATCCTCTTTGGCACACAACCAGAGTCCTCTCCAACACTTGTGTGTCACCTTAGCCACATCCCCTGGGCTTGTCACACCTTAGCCACATCCAGTCCTCAGTTCACCTCTTGGTGCCACCACACAGCAGCTCCATTCACAACCTGCAACACTTGCAGCAGCAGCTTTGCCTCTTCACTGCACAGGGTCCTGCTCTAGGATGGATCTTTTGTGCCTGCCATCATCTCTCCTCCCTGCATCAGGGCAAGGTGCATTTGGACCCACCTTGGAGCTGCTGCAGTCAGCCATGGCAGCCTAGAGAGCAAGAGAACCATCACCAAGCACCTCATGCTCCCTATTCATACCAAAAGCCATCAGATTTGCTTAGGGGAGGATGCAGCAAGCACCTCTTTTGGCAGGGGAGGGAGCTCCTCTTCCCTCCAGCTGCCAGGTTAGGAGGGAGCAGCATGGCCAAAGAGAGCACACAGGCATGGCCATCAGCCAGGGTTTTACACTGCATCAAGTCCACCCACCTGCTGACCTCAAAGCAGAGCCTGGTGTGCTTCTGCAGAGACAGCAGCTCCACCTGGGAGAGGAAGCAGCAAATCAGCATTCACAGAATCACCAAGGCTGGAAGAGACCTCAAAGCTCATCAAGTCCAAGCTGTCACCACAGACCTCATGACTGAACCATGGCACCAAGTGCCACATCCAATCCCCTCTTGGACACCTCCAGGGATGGGGACTCCACCACCTCCCTGGGCAGCACATTCCAACAGCTAACAACTCTCTCTGGGAAGAACTTTCTCCTCCCCTCCAGCCTAAACCTGCCCTGGCACAGCTTGAGACTGTGTCCTCTTGTTCTGGTGCTGGCTGCCTGGGAGAAGAGACCAACCCCCACCTGGCTACAACCTCCCTTCAGGGAGTTGGAGAGAGCAAGAAGGTCTCCCCTGAGCCTCCTCTTCTCCAGGCTAAGCAACCCCAGCTCCCTCAGCCTCTCCTCACAGGGCTGTGCTCCAGACCCCTCCCCAGCCTCATTGCCCTTCTCTGGGCACCTTCAAGTCTCTCAATGTCCTTTCAACTGAGGAGCCCAGAACTGGGCACAGGACTCAAGGTGTGGCCTGAGCAGTGCTGAGCACAGGGCAGGATGACCTCCCTGCTCCTGCTGGCCACACTGTTCCTGATGCAGGCCAGGATGCCCTTGGCCTTCTTGGCCACCTGTTCCTCCCAGAGCAGGCCCAGGCAGGGATCTGGAGAAGTTTCCACTGGGCTGTCTACCCTAGTATGACATTTCTCTTCAGGAGGTAGGAGCCCCCAGAGCAGCCATCTGAGCTGGGCCACAGGACACAAGACATTCTGCAGCCTGCTGTAGGTGAACCTGCTCTGTCAGGGACCAGGTGATGGGCAGAGGTCTCTTCCAAGCCCTACCATGCTGAGGCTCTGTGAAACATTTGTCTCTCTTACACCCTCCCCTACCATGCTCCTCACAGGCATGCCAGCAGGCAGCACTTCCATGGACCACTGCCTCTGCAGCTGGGTGCTGCTCAGGCAGCAAAGTGGAGAAGCCCTGGAGAAGTGCACTGGGAAAAAACTCCACAGCCCTGCAAGTCTGAAACCCTACCTGTGGCTTCAGATGCAGAGATTCCAGAGGCTGTCAGTCAGCCAGCTAGATCCTTCCCATCAACAGCTGCCAGTTCACAACCCAGGAGAGATCCAAGTCCTCCCATGGTACAATCCCTGTCCCTCATTCACCATCTAACTGACCCAGGAGAGATCCAAGTCCTCCCATGGCACAATCCCTGTCCCTCATTCACCATCTAACTGACCCAGGGGAGATCCAAGTCCTCCCATGGCACAATCCCTGTCCCTCATTCACCATCTAACTGACCCAGGAGAGATCCAAGTCCTCCCATGGCACAATCCCTGTCCCTCATTCACCATCTAACTGACCCAGGAGAGATCCAAGTCCTCCCATGGCACAATCCCTGTCCCTCATTCACCATCTAACTGACCCAGGAGAGATCCAAGTCCTCCCATGGCACAATCCCTGTCCCTCATTCACCATCTAACTGACCCAGGAGAGATCCAAGTCCTCCCATGGCACAATCCCTGTCCCTCATTCACCATCTAACTGACCCAGGAGAGATCCAAGTCCTCCCATGACACAATCCCTGTCCCTCATTCACCATCTAACTGACCCAGGGGAGATCCAAGTCCTCCCATGACACAATCTCTGTCCCTCATTCACCATCTCCTCACCCAGGGGAGATCCACGTCCTCCCATGGCACAATCCCTGTCCCTTATTCACCTTCAAACTGACCCAGGGGAGATCCAAGTCCTCCCATGGCACAATCCCTGTCCCTTATTCACCTTCAAACTGACCCAGGGGAGAGCCAAGTCCTCCCATGGCACAATCCCTGTCCCTTATCTCAGTTCACCTGTCAGGAGGTGTTAGCTATTAGGTAATAGGTTGGACTTGATGATCTCTGAGGTCTTTTCCATCCTGGTTGCTTCTATGATCTCCTGACCAGCACTAAGCCAACTGATCTCCTACTGGAGCTCTGCTATGCCAAAGGAGCTCTTGAGGTCCTTCCTCACCCCAGTTGGACCACAGCCCTGCACTTCCACCTTCACACTAGGGCTACAGAGAAGCTTTTACTCACATCTTCTATTACCCCCCATCAAAACCAGACAGTTAAGTGACTATATGCAAGCAATCCATTTTGCTCATGGTGTTCCATCACCCACGTGCTTCTGTTCCCCTCCCCTGCCCCCAAAGTCAGAGCTGAATGCTTCCAAAGCAAGAGCCTTTGATTGCTTTTGCATGCTGCAGCTCTCCTGGGGTCTGGCATCTTTGGCCACTTAGAAGACCAGCACAGAAACATGAAGTCACCCAGGGAAAGCTGGGGAGGAAGCTCCCTGGGGAAGGGTGGGGAGAGGGTTTTTTTCCCCCCCCTCCTGTCTCCTGCCACTCAGTTGCCAAAGTTCCACTGTGATTCAGGGTGGGTGGAAAATGGGAATCAGGAGAAGGAACTCCCTTGAGAAGGGAAAGTAAATCCTTCTCCAGTTCCTCCCCTTTACTTCTCTTTATCTCACCCCAGAGAGGAGGATTCTGCAGCAGGGCTTAATCAGCAGTTCAAGGTTGGAGTAGATGCTCTGTGCTCACTGAAACACTCTCTCCAGCTTAATTGAGCTCACTGCCAATAAAAAAAGGCAGATCAGATAGTGACTGAGTCAGTTCTGCCAGAAAGGACAGAACAGAGAGAGAGATAATTAACTATTTGCTGTTCCTGGGCCAAATCCAACGACCTGCTTGGTGCAGCCAGTCAAGCAAGACCAGAGCAGCCTCCACATCTAAACCCAGCTCCTCCATTCCACACAACCCCAGCGTGGTGAGGGTTGGAAGGGACCTCTGGAGGTCATCCAGTCCAACTCTAACCCCCCTGCTGGAGCAGGGCACCTACAGCAGCTTGCTGTGCAGGTGGGGTTGGAATCTCTCCATAGGAGACCACAACCTCCCTGGGCAGCCTGCTCCAGGGCTCCAGCACCCTTACAACAAAGAAGTTTTTCCTCCCCTTCAAATTGAATCTCCTGGGCTCCAGTTGCTTCCCTTTGTCCTGTCTCTGGGCACCACTGACAAAGAGTCTGGCCCCAGCCTCTTGCCCCCAACCCTTCAGCTCTTGCTGAGCATTGCTCAGCTCCCCTCTGGGGCTGCTCTTCTGCAGCCTCTCAGCCCCAGGGCTCTCAGCCTTTGCTCCTCACAGAGATGCTCCAGGCCCCTCAGCAGCTTTGCAGCCTCCCCTGGACTCTCTGCAGTAGTTTCCTGTCTCTCTTGAGCTAAGGAACCCAGAGCTGGACACCAGAGAGCATAACAAGGGACAATGGTTTCAGACTAGAGCAGATTTGGACTGGATGCTAGGAGCAGTTCCCATGAGGGTAAATGGGACACTGGAACAGGTTGCTCAGGGAGGTGGTTTGGGCTTCATCCCTGGAGACATTCAAGGTGCCTGTTGCCTCTTGTCCTGTCAGAGGGCACTACTAAAGAGTCTGGCCCCATCCTCTGCCCCCCACCCTTTAGCTCTTGCTGAGCATTGCTCAGCTCCCTCTCAGGCTGCTCTCCTCACCAGCAGAGTGCTGCCATTTTACTGGCAGGGAAGGGATCCTGGGGACATTGAAACCCCTCAAGTGGACCAAACAAAGACCATGCCTCCTTCCTGGCTCCTCCAGTACCTCTGCTGGGCCTCCTGGGCTTGGGATCTTTGGGATCTCAGTCCCCAGGTAGAAGACACATTGTGCAGCCCTCACCACACACAGTGATGCTCTTCTTGCAGCAACCCCTCAGATACACAGGAGAACAAGCACTGACCAGGGGCTTCACCTACCTGAATGTTGGAGCATTGCTGAGGAACCTCAGGGTGCCAACAGCTTCTCCTGATGGTGGCTTCACCACACCTCCAAGGCTCAGGAGAATAAGGGCAACAAACCAGCCCTTTCTTACCCATGGCCACATTGCCTGTGTGTGCCTCCATCCACCTTTGTGATGCTCACCTTGCTTCTGGAGGGAGGGAGTCAATTAGCACTCCCCTAGCATGTCCTCCCTTCTGGTGGGTAGGAGAACCCATCCCCACCCCATCCCCTCAGCCTGGGAGAGCAGCAGCTCTGCATCTTTGCACAAGAAAGCAGGGAGGGACCTGGATGTCAATAAATACCCAGAGGGTGAGTGCCCAGAGGCTGCAGCCAGGCTCTGCTGGGGGATGCCCAATGCCAGCACAAGGGGCACTGAGTGGAAGCTGAGGCAGAGGAAGTTCCATGGAAACAGGAGGAAGAATTATTTCCCTGTGAGGGTGCCAGAGGCCTGGGGCAGGCTGCCCAGGGGGGTTGTGGAGTCTCCCTCTCTGGAGATATTCAAGACCTGCCTGGATGAGTTCCTGGGTGCCCTGCCCTGGGTGCCCCTGCTCTGGCAGGGGGTTGGGCTGGATGAGCTCTGGAGGTCCCTTCCAGCCCCTAACCTTCTGTGAGTCTGTGATTGCACCTGCTGCCCTATCCCATGGGACAGGTCTGCCTCTGGGCAGGGAGTCTAGGGTTTTGGGGGGGTCCTCTCCTGCAGGTACCCCAGGCAGAGGTTCCTGAATCCACGCTGGTGATGCAGCTCTACGACTTCAATCGCTTTGCCAAGCACGACATCATCGGGGAGGTCCGGCTGCCCCTGGCCAAAGTCAACCTGCAGGAGACCTCACTGTGGCCTTCCAGGATCTGCAGGGGGCTCCAAGAAAGCTGGGGAGGGACTTTTAAGGGTGTCAGGGAGGGATAGGACTGGGGGGGGGTGGAACAAAACTAGAAGTGGGGAGATTGAGATTGGCTGTGAGGAAGAAGTTGTTGCCCATGAGGGTGGTGAGAGCCTGGCACAGGCTGCCCAGGGAGGTGGTGGAAGCCTCCTGCCTGGAGGTGTTTGCAGCCAGGCTGGATGTGGCTGTGAGCAACCTGCTGTAGTGTGAGGTGTCCCTGGCCATGGCAGGGGGGGTTGGAACTGGCTGAGCCTTGAGGTCCCTTCCCACCCTGACAATTCTCTGATCTGAGTCAAACCACACAACCCCCCCAGCCAAAAATCCACCGAACAACTCCACCTCTCCCCAACCCCAACCCCCCAGCCCCCACTGCTGCTCCCAGCACAACATCTTCTGCACACCCTCTGCATACAGCCAAAGTTCCTGGCCAGCAGCAAGCAGAGCTGGAGCCAGAACTTGTGCTCTTCCTCTCCAGGGAGGGCAGCAGCCACAGCTCAGCTCCACATTAGCATTTTGCAACCCTGCCTTCTGCAGAGCAGCAAAGCTGACCAGCAAACTTGACAAGCCTCCAACTGGTTTCATTGCCTGGAGCTGCTCTGCTAGAATATCTTGTGCTGGCAACATCACCAGCATCTGCCCTTCACCTCTCTGGTACTTGTAGATGCCCCAAACTTTGCAAAGGCAGAGTTCAGGGCATGCAATGGTGTTACCTGATAGCCCTTGGGTGCTAATTTTAGGTGATGGAACTTTTGATGCTCTCCAAAAGTCACTTCATTCAGTTTTGAGAAGCCTCTTGCACTTTCTGGCTGCTGTCAATACCTCTCTATGCCTTTGAACTTTCCTACAGGGCTCCAAAACCAACCAAACCAGCAGAAAACAGCACCTGAAGTGATCTTGGAGGAGCAATCAGCTGTTGATTCTGCCAACAGAACCAGCAGCCACAATGCCCCCAGCATGCAAGTGACTGCAGATGGAAGCAAATCACACACCAGTAAGTGCTGCATTTCATCCCTCTGGTGATGGTCCTGAGGCCTGGGTTTGAGGGGGGAACATTGCTCCATGGAATCATGGAATTGTTAGGGCTGGAAGGGACCTCAAGGCTCAGCCAGTTCCAACCCCCTGCCATGGCCAGGGACACCTCACACTACAGCAGGTTGCTCACAGCCACCTCCAGCCTGGCTGCAAACACCTCCAGGGATGAGGCTTCCACCACCTCCCTGGGCAACCTGTGCCAGGCTCTCACCACCCTCGTGGGGAACAACTTCTTCCTCACATCCAATCTCAATCTACCCATTTCTGGTTTTGCTCCATCCCCCCCAGTCCTATCCCTCCCTGACACCCTCAAAAGTCCCTCCCCAGCTTTCCCGCAGTCCCCCTTCAGGTACTGGAAGGCCACAATGAGGTCTCCTCAGAGCCTTCTCTTCTCCAGACTGAACAGCCCCAACTCCCTCAGTCTGTCCTCAGAGCAGAGCAGCTCCAGCCCTCTGCTCATCCTCGTGGCCCTTCTCTGGACACCTTCCAGCACCTCCAGATCCTTCCTGTGATAGAGGCTCCAGAACTGGATGCAGAGCTCCAGCTGTGGTCTCAGCAGAGCAGAGCAGAGGAGGAGAATCCCCTCCCTGCCCCTGCTGGCTCTGCTTCTCTTGCTGCAGCCCAGGCTGGGATTGGCTCTCTGGGCTGCAAGTGCTGACTGCTGGCTCCTGTTGAGCTTCTCTTCCCCCAGCACCCCCAGGTCCTTTTCTTCATGGCTGCTCTCCAGCCAGCCCCTGCCCAGCCTGTATCAGTGCCTGGGATTGCCCTGACCCAGCTGCAGGACCTTGCACTTGGTCTTGTAGAAGACCTCAGCTGTTTGCTCTGGGAGGTGTGCCTGCTCCATCTGCTTAGCCATCTAAGGCATTGTTCTCTTTGGGATTCAGGAGATCATCCCTGGAGACCTTAGATCATAATTGGGGTTGGGGTGGAAGGCATCTTAAAGGTCACCTAGTCCCAAAGCCCCTGCAGTGAGCAGGGACATCTCCAGGTGGAGCAGAGCCCCCAGACAACCTGGCTGGGAACACTTCCAGGGAGGTAGGAGCTTCTCTGGGCAACCCAGGCTGGATGTTTCTCTGGGGATAAGGGTGGACCACTTGAGACATAGCCTGAGTGTCATGCTCAGGCTATTAACACCTAAATGAAGGAGAGAGACTGTGAGGAGCTGAAGACTGAGCAGCAGGATGGGAGCCAGGACCTGTGCTGCTGGTTTGGCCTTTTCCTGATGAAGGTGAGGCAGCAGAGCAGCCAAAATGAACACAGCAATGACCTACAGCCTCTCCAGGACCTTGGGGAAGGGTTACCTCCCCAGGCCAACCCCTCTGGCTCCTTAATTACCCTTGAAATTGGCTCATATGACTCCCAACACTATTTGCCCTTTACTTTCCTCAGCCTCCTCTTGATTCTTCACATCACCCTCCACAGCCCCAAGCCCACAGTGTCCTCCACATGGCTTTAGCATCACCAAACCACTTTTACTTCCCAGGGAGGTGGTGGAGTCCCCATCCCTGGAGGTGTTTAGGAAGAGCCTGGCTGAGGCACTTGGTGCCACAGCTGAGTTGATCAGATGGTGCTGGGTGAGAGGTTGGACTCCATGCTCTCAAAGGTCTTTCCCAGCCTGGTTTGTCCTATTGTACTCAGAGTTCTCCTGAAGAGATTGGGCACCTTTGTGAAATGTCATCTAAATCAAGTTGTTCCACTGCAAGCAAAGCCCTGGGGGGACCCCATCCCCAATCCCAGGGAGGTGGCCTGTGGTCTGTCTCATCAGCAGCGTCCTTGTGGTGAGTCCATCACTCCTGAAGCAACTGTGAGCTCAAATTGAGCTTCTTAGCACTGCCAGATCAATTTGTCTGCTTTGAAACATATTTCTGTGCTCACACACAGCCATAGATCCTGCAGCACGAGGGAAAGTGTGTGGAGCTGGCAAGAGCTCCCAACAGACCAAGCCCAGAGCCTTGTTCAGCAGCAGATCAGCTGCCACCTCAGTATTTATAGCCACCTTGCTCTTTGAGCATGTTTATTTTCCTTCCCTAAGGTGGTGGTGGCAGGAGGGGAGGCTCTGACATTCAGGCCCAGGTGTCTCTGAGGCTGACCTTTCCTTCAAAGAGCAGAAGCTGCAGACACATTTCAAGGAAGAGCCAGCTGGAAATTCTAGACTTGTGCCCACCAGCCCACTGGAGGCTCAGGGCAGAGCTGCAAGCAAGGGCTGAGCAGAGAGCTGTCCATCAGCCACCACATAGAGAGAGACAGAATCAAGCAGGTTGGAAAAGACCTCACAGATCATCCAGTCCAACCTGTCACCCAGCACCATCTGAGCAACTAAACCATGGCTCCAAGTGCCTCATCCAGGCTCTTCTTAAACACCTCCAGGGATGGGGACTCCACCACCTCCCTGGCCAGCACATCCCAATTCTCTTGCTGGGAAGAATTTCTTCCTAACATCCAGCCTAAACTTCCCCTGGCACAGCTTGAGACTGTGTCCTCTTGTTCTGATGCTGCTTGCCTGGGAGAAGGTTGGACTCCGGTTGGACTCGATGATCCTCGAGGTCTCTTCCAACCTTAGTGATACTGCAAACAGACCAACCCCCAGCTGGCTACAGCCTCCCTTCAGGGAGTTGGAGAGAGCAAGAAGGTCTCCCCTGAGCCTCCTCTTCTCCAGGCTAAGCAACCCCAGCTCCCTCAGCCTCTCCTCACAGGGCTGTGCTCCAGACCCCTCCCCAGCTTTGTTGCCCTTCTCTGGGCAGAGAGCAAGTCAACATCTCTCCTAACCTGAGGGGCCCAGAACTGGACCAGCTTAGCCAGAGGTAAAGGGTGAGGGGCAAGAGGCTGGGGCCAGACTGTTGTCAGTGGTGCCCAGGGACAGGACCAGGGGCAATGGGAACAAACTGGAAGCCAGGAGGTTCCACCTGAGCAGGAGGAGAAACTTCTTTGGTGTGAGGCTGCTGGAGGCCTGGAGCAGGCTGCCCTGAGGGGCTGTGGAGTCTCCTTCTCTGGAGAGATTCCAACCCCTCCTGGGCATTGTGCTCCTGGGCAAGCTGCTGTGGGTGCCCTGCTTTAGCAGGGGGCTTGGGCTGGATGATCTCCTGAGGTCCCTTCCAACCACCACCATGCTGGGATTCTGTGAGAGTCTTTTGCATGCTGCTCCATCTCTCACCCAAACACCACTCCTCTTCCACAGCCAATTACCCCAGCAGCCAGGAATGCAGTAGGACAGTAAGGCTCTCCTCACCCTGCCCCTTGCAGCCCCTTTCCTACACCCAGCAAGTTGCTTTCCTTCTTGGCCTGCAGCCTGCTGCCCCTTCTCCTCCACTTCCCACACTGAGTGTCAGGAGGTCTCAGAAAAGAGCTTGGCTGCAGGACCTCCACCTTAACAAACTCCTCAGAGCTGCCATGGTTACAACATCTCCCTTCAATTTTATTAAAGGCTGACCCCCAAAAAAACCCAAAACTAAAGCAAACCACCCCCAAAATCCAGGCTGCAATAAACCCAAGCAGAAAGCACACTGAGGCAGGAGAGGAGCGGAGAGAAGCTGCCCTCCCCTCCAGGAAGGGAGCAGAAACAAGTTGCAAAACCCTGTAGCCATGGGAAGGAGGGAGGAATAAGACTTTGAGGAGGGGATGAGCACTCCTCAACCTGGGAAAGGAGACCTCCCAGTCCCTGCTGGGCAGGGAGGAGACAGGAGCAGCTCTAATGACACAAAGCTGCTGTTGCCACTGCTGAGCTGGGAAAGCAGCAGGGAGGTGTTGGTGTGGGCATTTAGGTGATGAGAGGCTGGTCTGGGAACTAAAGAAAACCAGGACTGGATGGAATGATTTGCTCTACAGAGCCCAGGTGTTGAGCTGGAAGCCCCTCAGGGCAGATGTTGCAGAGGGGCAGAGGCTGCATTGTAAACAGGGGAAGACTTTAGCCACAGCTAGCACCGACAGGGTGAGGAGTGGTCCTTGCAGTCTCCTGCTGCTGAGGAGAGTCCCATTGCCCACTGGCTTTCTGCTGAGTGCCCTCTCTCACCACCCAGGCAGCAAGGGCCACAACAGTGGGGAATCCTTCCTTAGGGAGCCAAAGCTCTGCCAGCTCAGGAGGGCAGCACATCACTCTCTTCCTTGAAGGAAAAACACAAAGGAGGGGGAGAGAGAGGAGGCAGAGCCACAGCCTCCCAGCTCCACATCAACAAAACGACCCTCCCACCCCCAAAAGTGAGCCCCAACAGAACAAAGAGAAGAAGCCAAAGAGTCCCCGAGGAGGTTAGAAGAGGGATGGAGTGTTGCCAGCCAGTGCTGTTCCTCTCATCCAAGGGGAGGCAGCGCAGGGCAGTGCTCACATCTCCTCCTGGGAGGAGTCAGGCTGTATCAAAGCAGGCTGGCATCAAGCAGCAGAGGAGAAACATCCTTCAGTTGTCTTCTGTGGAGCAGAGGAAATAGTGGCATTGAGGGTCACATCGAGACAGGACCAAGCTCAGCTGCAAGACAAGAAAGCAACAAGGTCATGAACCCTGGCTGGCTGCCCAGGAGCAATACAGGATCAACCAGGCTGGAAAAGACCTCAGAGATCATCCAGTCCAAACTATCAACCAACATCATCTAAGCAACTAAACCATGGCACCAAGTGCCTCATTCAGTCCCCTCTTGAACACCTCCAGGGCTGGGGACTCCACCACCTCCCTGGGCAGCACATTCCCATGGCCAATCTCTCTTGCTGGGAAGAACTTCTTCCTAACATCCAGCCTAAACCTCCCCTGGCACAGCTGGAGACTGTGTCCTCTTGTTCTGGTGCTGCTTGCCTGGGAGAAGAGACCAACCCCCACCTGGCTACAACCTCCCTTCAGGGAGTTGTAGAGAGCAAGGTGGTCTCCCCTGAGCCTCCTCTTCTGCAGGCTAAGCAACCCCAGCTCCCTCAGCCTCTCCTCACAGGGCTGTGCTCCAGACCCCTCCCCAGCTTTGTTGCCCTTCTCTGGACACCTCCCAGCAACTCAACATCTTTCTTGAGCTGAGGAGCCCAGAACTGGACACAGGACTCAAGGTGTGTGCTCAGCAGTGCCAAGTACAGGGCACAATGACCTCCCTGCTCCTGCTGGCCACACTACTCCTGATAGTGGCCCGAGGCTGCATCTTGTCTACCAGTTACAGATGGTTCCCTCCCACCCCTCCCCACAAACCAGCCCACAGAGCTTCAGCCCTGCAAGGCAGTGCTGTGTGCCCACAGCAGAGCAGATGCCAAGGGCTGCTGTCCTGGTTTGAGGCCAGACAAAAGAGGGACAAAACAATGACACTCCCACAGAGGGACTGCAGTGATGGAAAGTTTGAATGGAAAAGCAATTAGTGTTGTACAGAAGCTACAAAGCATAGTGACAGAGAATCCCAAAGCCTACAGAGTCCCTCCCAGCACAGCCTAAAGCCTCCCAACACTTCCCTTCTCCCCACCTGAGGGTGTACCACAACCCCCAGGGCTCTTTCCTCCCCCCATGCTGCTAGGCTAGTCTCAGGCTGGCCAGGTCTGAGACTGACCTCCCTCCCCCTTCTCCTCCTGGCATTAGGCCTGGCCAGGCTTAAGAGACCTTGAGCTGCTCCCCCACCATTACCTGATAGGGAGCATCTCCCATGGGAGCAGAGAGGGAAGAAAGAGGCAGAGAAGGACTTTGCAGATGGATTGGTAGGGTGCAGGATTTATGGGCAGAAGTTGGCTGTTTCCTGTGAGCACCCTGTTGGGTGGGACCCTTGGGACAGCAGAGGTGTAGCCTGTGTGGCAGTAACAGGAGGCAGCCAGCCTGAAGGGCCACAGCTGCACACCCAGCAGAGGTCACAGCTGCCCAGGCCAAGGGCTGGACGTGCTCCTGCTCAGCCATCCCATCCTGAGGAGGAGAGGAGCAGGTTTCCTGCCAAGCCCCTGAGGGAGACTGTGCTCCTGGAGCTGCCAGCAGCCCCAGCCCTCTGCTCAGGGCCATCTGCAGCAGGCTCAGGTTGCTGCAGGTCTGTGCTGTGTGACAGCTGGTGCAGCCGAGGCAGCCAGCACACAAATGGCTTTTCCCTCCTGAGATAAGTGACTCCTCCACGCTGCTGTGCTCCCCACCATGCCTGCTCTGGGGGGGCCTGCAGATGGAGGGGAGTTCAGAGGAACAGTTGGGGTGCAAGAGTGGGTGACCAACCCTCCACCCACCGGCACTCAACCAGCAGCAGGGAAGCTTAACCCTTCAGAAGCCTCTTGACTCAGCCTCTAGCCCCACTGCCTCCCAGCTTATCACAACCCAGCCAAGGTTCTCAGGCAGTGCTTTCCCTGGCTTTCCAGCTCTGGCCTCCCTGCTGCCAGCAAAGCAAACCCATCTGTCCCTTTGCTTTTCTTCATTACTCAGCAAGGAGGAAGGCTCTCACACATCTTGCTTGCTGCAGAACTTCTCCTGAGCACACAGAGCTCTGAGGGAGACCCATCAGACAAAGCCAAGCATCACAGGGGAGACAAATGACTGAAGAGCTAATTTCCTGTTGCTGTCCCTCAGCATCTCCCTGCCTCACCAAGTCAGACTCCAGCACAGTCACATGCCAGGGAAGCTGCCACCCAGGTGGTCTCCAGGATCCACAGCACAACAGCTCCCTGGTCAGATGGGACAGCGAGAAAGCAGCAAGAGTGCCTTTAAGAGCACAGAGGCCACAGATCTCAAAGCTAAAGGGCATGGTTAGCCTCCAACCTCGGGAACAGAGGGAAAGATTTGCTGGGACATGCAGGAGAGCCCTCCAGTAGCATCTGGCATCTCGCAGCAGACCTCATCGAGGCCCTGCTCTGACCCAGGTGGGCAGCTGCCTCTTTCTGAGGGCAAGGAAAAGCCTCAAAATGCTGATCAGGAGCTGGGAATGTCACTGCCCTGCCTCTTTAGTATTCCCAGCACAAGCCTGAAGAAGGTCAGCCTTGTAATTCTGGTTTACAAGTGCTGCTGGATCACAGCTCAGCTTGTAGGACAGGCTGTCCACAGGGCCACATTAAAGAGGGGCAGATTAAATCAATCCACAATCAATCCTGCCATCAGAGCCACGTTCTAGCTCACCTGGCAGCAGATCCAAATCACACAAGCAATTACCAGTTCCTACACAAACAGAACCAGGAGTGGTGCACAGCACAAGTCTGCAGCCCAAGCATTTTGGCTCTCTGCTGAGACTCCACCTGGAGCTCTGTGTTCTGGAGGCTCTGTTACAAGAAGGATCTGGAGGTGCTGGAAGGTGTCCAGAGAAGGGCCACGAGGATGAGCAGAGGGCTGGAGCTGCTCTGCTCTGAGGACAGACTGAGGGAGTTGGGTTGTGCAGGCTGGAGAGGAGAAGGCTCCCAGGAGACCTAATTGTGGCCTTCCAGTATCTGAAGGGGGCTCCAGGAAAGCTGGGGAGGGACTTTGGAGGGTGTCAGGGAGGGATAGGACTGGGGGGAATGGAGCAAAAGTAGAAATGGGGAGATTGAGATTGGATGTGAGGAAGAAGCTGTTCCCCAGGAGGGTGGTGAGAGCCTGGCACAGGTTGCCCAGGGAGGTGGTGGAAGCCTCATGCCTGGAGGTGTTTGCAGCCAGGCTGGAGGTGGCTGTGAGCAACCTGCTGTAGTGTGAGGTGTCCCTGGCCATGGCAGGGGGTTTGGAACTGGAAGAGCCTTGAGGTCCCATCCAGCTCTAGGATTCTGACCCACAACAATCTAGAACAACCACAGGCTGGGGAGAAGAGCAGCTCTACAGTGAAGGGATGGACTCAGCCTTTTTGGGGGGACTAGTGCAGACATGCTTTTAAGAGTAGGTCTTAAAACAGAGCAAGTCCCAATCCCAGCCTTGTGCCTAAGGCATAAAGCTGATAAGCTGCTGGGAATGCCCAACAGTTGTCACCCTCAGCTGGCAGAAATCCCCTCCAGGCTCCCTCACAGAAACAGCAGAAGGTTTTTCATGCCTGCAGCTGAAATAAATCAGAGAACCACAGGTTTCATGGTCCCTTCCAACCCAAGCCAAGGTCATCTAATCCAACCCCTTTGCAGTCAGGGACAGCTTGCTCAGAGCCCCAACCAACCTCCCCAGCCTGCCACTTTTCTGGCCAACCTGGGCCAGTGTCAAACATCTCTTCCTTCTCTCCAGTCTGAATCTCCCTCTTTCAGTTCAAACCATCACCCCTTGGCCTGTCACAACAGCCCTGATCAAAAGCCTGTCCCCAGCTTTCTGGCTCCTTTAAGCACTGAAAGGCCACCAGGTCTCCCCAGAGCCTTCTCATCTCCAGGCTGAACCACCTCTCTCAGCCTGGCCTCACAGCAGAGGGCTTCCAGCCCTGCCAGCATGGCTGTGGCCCTGGTCACTACAAAACACAACTGGTTTCATCTTCCTGTGTCCAACAGACACTCTGCAGGGAATCTGAGCAGGAAGAAGAGCTGGTGGTGAGGTAGTGATAGAGAGGAAAAGCAGCTCTGCATCCCCCAGGAGCAGCACAGTGCTGGTCAGAGGTGGTCCAGCCACAGCTGTCACTGGGGCTAAGAGCTGACCCAGACCAGGACCCATTGCTGTTGCCCTGAAGAATGAATGATGCAGGCAGGACAGGGACAATGCTCTCCGAGGCACAGAGGAAACTTGGCTTTATCTTTAAGCTGAGAACATGAGAAGGTTGCTGCCATGCTTGAGACAGCAAGGAAAGGCCAGGCAGAGTCAGAGCAGTGACCATGCTCTTCCCTACCAGATGAAGTCAGCTTTATCAGCCTGCATTTCCCAGGGACATCTTCCTGAAGGCTGAAATCATTCAGGGCCAGTGCTGGCTTTGGCTCCAGTGCCACGTGGAGCTCGTGGCTGTGCTGTTGTATCCCAGTGCTAACAACTGGGGTTTGGAAAGCCATGAAACATTTCCTGCTCGGGGCCTCTGGAGAGTGTTTCACAGCTTCAGACCTGCTCTGTTCCTCTTAATGTCTCCTTCCAAATCCCATAAGGACTTGCCAAGGCACAAACATCTGGAGCCCCAGGGAGCCCTCCCTGGATTCTCTGCCAAGGCCAGGAGAAGGGCTCCAGGTTTGGCCGTGCAGCTGCCCCCCCAGCACGTCTCTTGCCCTGCCACACCACCCTCAAAGGCTGATGAGAGCAGCTGAAGGAGGCTAAGGAAGCAAAGAGTGAAGCTCTTCTCCCACAACACTGACTCCATAGTCATAGAATCAATAAGGTTGGAAAAGACCTCAGAGATCATCAAGTCCAACCTACCACCCAACACCTCCTGAGTAACTAAACCATGGCTCCAAGTGCCACATCCAATCCCTTTTTGAACACCTCCAGGGTTAGTGACTCCACCACCTCCCTGGGCAGCACATCCCAAGGGCCAATTCCTCTTTCTGGGAAGAACTTTCTCCTCACCTCCAGCCTAAACCTCCCCTGGCACAGCTTGAGACTGTGTCCTCTTGTTCTGTAGCTTTTGGGGAGAGGAAGAGCAGACCTCACCACAGGCTCACAGGATGTTAGGGGTTGGAAGGGACCTCTGAGGATCATCAAGCCCAACCCCCCCTGCCAGAGCAGGGCCACAGAACCCAGCACAGGTCACATCCAGAGGGGTGCATGAGTACGCCAGAGACCAGCCCAGGGCTCAGCCCGCACCAACCCTGAGCTTTGTGTTTTCTCCCAGCAGATGACAATGCTGATTACAGTCTCCTCCTCCATCCAACCCGCTCCCATCCGCCACCACCTGCCTCCCCCTCCCACCCTGCCCAAGCCCGGCAAGGACAACCTGCGGCTGCAGCGGCTGCTGAAGAAGGCGGCCAAGAAGAACGCGGCGCTAGCCTCGGAGCAAGCCAAAGCCTTTCGCTCCAGCCTCTCGCCCGTCAATGAGGCCAGCCCTGACCTGGAGCAGGACGAGGAGGCGGCCCAGGAGGAGCGCCCCGAGCCCGCAGCGCCCCTGCCCTGCGGGCGGCCCCCGGCGGGGCTGCCGGGCCGGGCGCTGCCGCCGCGCATCTCCTCCCCGTTCCGCAGGAGCAAACCCTTCGCGCTGAAGGTCACCGAGCAGCGGCGCATCGCCGAGCACCTCCAGCTCACCGCCTCCTCCGCCCTGCCCCTCCTGCACCGGCCGGCGGCTCCCGAGGCCCCACGGCAGCCCGACGGCGCGGACACCTTCCTCCCCGCTCCACACAGCCCTGCGCTGTCTCCTCTCCCGCAGCCTCCTCCTTCCAGCCCGCCCAGCAAAGAACAGGCGCCAGAGGTCACCCACGGCGCCACGGGGCACAGGCATTTCCACAGCATCAAGGCGCCCAGGGCTAAGACACCCACACCACATCGGACCCAAAGAACTGTCAGCCAAGAAGAGAGAAGGCCTTTGTCTCCAGCACCTGAGGGGAGCTGCTCTGAACCCTCCCCGGGGCAGGTGCCCACCCTGCTCGATGACAGCACGGCCACGGGTCCTGCACCGGAGCCTCTCCTCCTTTCTGCTGCAGAGGCAGAGCCTCCCAATCAAGCTTCCAGGCCTGCTCCTACTGAAGAGTCCATCAGAGCCTCTTCACCCAAGCCCCAACCTTCCAATGGCCACACAGATAAGCCTGTGACCCACCGAAATGATGCTGAAGTGTCTGGATCAGAGCCAGCTCCTGAACTGCCCAAGCAAGATGGGGAAGCCCCAAAACCACTGGCACCCAGTGCTCCCTGGAGGCAAGCACAGCCGGGGGCAGCAGCTCCAGCACAGGCTGACAGCACCAGGGCCACCTCCACAGACATGGAGGCAGAACAAGACACTCAACCTCAGCCCACCCCCAGCTTACCAAACACCAGCCCTCCCCTGAAAGCTGAGGCAGCGCTGCCCACAGAAGGAGCAAGCCCTCCTGGAGCGAGTGCTGGTGGCTGGCATCGCCTCAAGAAGCACTTGATGGTGCAGCCAGAAGCCCCCAGCTTCCCCGAGCCCGAGCCAGAACAGCTGAGCCGGGAAGAAGGGAGCAAGAAGGAGGACCCCTCTCAAGCACTGGTCAGTCAAGACTGCAAGCCGTTTAAGTCGAAGGCCAGCAGGATGTGGGACGCTATTCTGTACCAGATAACGGCTGGCAAGGAGAAGAAGCAGCAGCAAGCAGAGGAGAGGCAGCAGAGGAAGGAAGCAAACCTCTTCCTGCCCCGCCGCTTGCCCATCCTGCTGCACAAGCCGCGCTTCGACGCCCGGAAGCTGAAGGAGCTGGCGGCCAAGCCCATGACCAAGATCAGCACTGTCTTCGAGGTCGGCCGCTTCAGGGCTGAGGGGGCTGAGAAGCACCCCAAGAGCTTCAACAGAACAGCATCAGGATGGGCAGGCAGCTGAAGCCAGGCTGCCCCCACCTCACAGCGTGTTAAGGGCTGGAAGGGACCTCGAGAGATCACCCAGGCCAACCCCCACCCCCACCGCCAGAGCAGGTCACGCAGGAACCCATCCAAGTGGGGTTTGAGTATCTCCAGAGAGGGTGACCCCACAACCCCCCTGGGCAGCCTGTTCATACAATCAACCAGGTTGGAAGAGACCTCCAAGATCATCCAGTCCAACCTATCACCCAGCCCCATCCCATCAACCAGGCCATGGCACCGAGTGCTTCATCCAGGCTTGTCTTGAAAATCTCCAGGGACAGTGACTCCACCACCCCCTTGGGCAGCCCATTCCAATGGCAAATCACTCTCTGTGAAGAGCTTCTTCCTAACATCCAGCCTGAACCTCCCCTGGCCACATCCAAGCCTTTTTTGAACTCCTCCAGGGCTGGGGACTCCACCACCTCCCTGGGCAGCACATCCCCAGGGCCAATCTCTCTTGCTGGGAAGAACTTTCTCCTCACCTCCAGCCTAAACCTCCCCTGGCACAGCTTGAGACTGTGTCCTCTTGTGTTGGTGCTGCTTGCCTGGGAGAAGAGACCAACCCCCTCCTGGCTACAACCTCTCTCAGGTAGTTGCAGAGAGCAATGATGTCTCCCCTGAGCCTCCTCTTCCCATGGTCTGGCACCCTCACAGTGAAATAATTCCTCCTGTTTCCATGGAACTTCCTCTGCCTCAGCTTCCACCACTGCCCCTTGTGCTGGCATTGAGCATCCCCCAGCAGAGCCTGGCTCCAGCCTCTGGGCACTCACCCTGCACATCCTTATAAACATGAATGAGGTCACCTCTCAGTCTCCTGCTCTCCAGGCTCAAGAGCTCCAGCTCCCTCAGTCTCTCCTCCTAAGGAAGATGTTCCTCTCCCTTCTTCATTTTCATGGCTCTGCCCTGGACTCTTTCAAGCAGCTCCCTGAGGTCCTTCTTGAACTGAGTGGCCCAGCTCTCTGGAGCCTCCTTACACCAAGGCCTGGGTTTACTGCTCCACAGAGCCAAGTGCAAGGCAAAGAAAACCCAAACCAAAATAAGAGTCCCCCAAGCCAGCAGCCTCCTGCTGCGGATTGAAGGATTACTCTCCATAGGTATAGAAGCTTCAAACCCATGACATGCACCACACCCCCAGGTCATGAGCCAGGAAAAGCCAAACATGGACTTGTTTTCAAGACCCAGCAAGGAGCTCTGTATGCAGTAACATGGGGAAGGGAGGGACACAGTGGAAAAGGACGATCTGCCTGCAGAGAAAGCCCATTTGAGAGGAGGGGAATGCAAGCTGAATCTCTTCTGTTGTGTTCAAGACCAGGATGAAGCCTAGAAACAGGAGCAGCTGTGGGTGAGACAACAGGAAGGAGAATGGGAGCTCCACATCTGCCCTAGGGTCTCAGAAGCTGAACCCAGAGGTGACACAGCATCAGTTTAGCCTCTCCACTGGAAGTGCACTCTACATCCACCTGCTGAGGACAAGGTGTAAACTCATCCTGCAACCCCAGGCAGGGACAAGGGACAGCAGGAGCTCTCCATCCTGCTGTCACAGAGCAGCTTCCTTGCGCACAACAATGGGCACCAGCATTTGCTATCCCAAGCCAGCCCACCCAACTGTGGTGCACAGAAGACTGATTTTGTTGCAGCAGTCAGGTTCTGTTCCCTAGTGGACCATGGCTTGGTTGGGTTTGCTTTGGTTTGAAAGCATGGCCTGGGGCTGGTGTTTTCCTGATAACCAAGAGCCTGTTTCAGCTCTTTGAGAGGGTACAGCAAAGGGCTACAAAGATAAGAGGACTGTGATGAAAAGCTGAAGGACTTCAGGCTTTGTAGCCTAGAGAAGACTGAGGGGGAGTTGGAGTTGTTTAGTGTGGAGAAGAGAAGGCTCCCAGGAGACCTCATTGTGGTCTTCCAGTGTCTGAAGGGGGCTCCAAGAAAGCTGGGGAGGGACTTGTGAGGATGTCAGGGAGGGATAGGACTGGGGGGAAGTGAGCAAAACTAGAAATGGGGAGATTGGATGTGAGGAAGAATTTGTTCCCCTTGAGGGTGGTGAGAGCCTGGCACAGGTTGCCCAGGGAGGTGGTGGAAGCCTCATGCCTGGAGGTGTTTGCAGCCAGGCTGGAGGTGGCTGTGAGCAACCTGCTGTAGTGTGAGGTGTCCCTGGCCATGGCAGGGGGGTTGGAACTGGCTGAGCCTTGAGGTCCCTTCCAACCCTGTGCTTCAAGGGTGGGTGTCAGGAGGGTGAGGCCAGGCTTTTCCCAGTGGCAGGATGAGGAGGAACAGGAACAATCTGGAACTCAGGAAGTTCCACCTAAAAATGAAGGGGAACTTCTCTGCTTTGAGGGTGGTAGAGCACAGGAGCAGGCTGCCCAGAGACAGTGGAGTCTCCACCTCTGGAGTCATTCAGAAGCCTCCTGGATGCCATCCTGTGCAACCTGCTGTAGGTGAACCTGCTCTGGCAGGGGGGTTGGACTGGATGGCCTCCAGAGGTCCCTTCCAACCCCTACCATTCTGTGACTGTTTCAGCACAGGGCTATCCAACTCTGTTTACTTAACAAGCTGCTGTTTTCTGAGGGGGCTCTTCTAACCACAAACAGTCTCATTTTCAGGGGGGAACATCCCCATCACTTCCCTACTGGTGTCTGATGTCCTGAAAGAGGCCATTTAAAGCAGCTCCCCCAACTGTGTCCCTCCCCAGGGGCAGCTGTGCTTTTCCAGCTTCACAGGCACCCTCTGCATCTCCAGGACCACCAGGCTTAAGAGGTGGAGATCAGCTATTTCTGTTCCATGAGGGACTTTGGCATGTGCTGGGATGCTCCTGCACAGCTAACATGGGATTGCTATGTTTAGCCCAAACAAGAAACTGGATACACAGCTCTTTACATTCTCTTCGTGAGTGGAGGCTGTGGAGCTGCACAAAGTTTGCCCAAGCCAAGCTGCAAACAGTCTCAGAGACAAACCCAAGAGGCCCTTCTGCCCTTTTCTGACCTCCTCCAGTTTTGTGATGATGCTACAAGAAAAGCTCAGTTCTCAAAGCCTCACTCTCTCCTGGTCTTATCCTCTCTTTTGTAACCCCTTCCATATTCTAAGGGGGGAGGGAAGGAGGAATAATCATCCAAGTAGGTAAAGTTTGGGTTTATTTGAGCCCCCTGATTACCAAGAGCAAGCTGCAATGAGGTGGGCTGGAAATGCATCATGAATGGATGCCAGGTCAGCCTTTGAGGGGTGATGCAGTGTGCTTCAAGAGGAGGCTGTGGAGAAGCTGCACTCAGCAGCACAAAATCCAAGCCCAAGAAGTGCAGTGTGGAATCAATGAACTACTGAGGTTGAAAGAGACCTTTGAGACCAAGCCTACAAGAAAGCTGGGGAGGGGCTTCTGAGGGTGTCAGGGAGGGATAGGACTGGGGGGGATGGAGCAAAACCAGAAATGGGGAGATTGAGATTGGATGTCAGGAAGAAGTTGTTCCCCATGAGAGCCTGGCACAGGTTGCCCAGGGAGGTGGTGGAAGCCTCATCCCTGGAGGTGTTTGCAGCCAGGCTGGAGGTGGCTGTGAGCAACCTGCTGTAGTGTGAGGTGTCCCTGGCCATGGCAGGGGGGTTGCAACTGGCTGAGCCTTGAGGTCCCTTCCAACCCTGACAATTCTATGATGCTAAGTCCAACTGCTCCCCTGGAGCTCACAACCCCCCCACCACTGCTGGGACCTGGGGAATGGCTAATGGAGAGAAGATGGCCTTGCCACACAGCAGTGAAAGGACACCCAACTGCAGCCCAGCTTGATGGCTGCCTCCACACAGGTCTGCACCCACAGCATTAGTGTGGAGCTCAGAGAGAACTGCAGAATCAGTTTGATTGGAAAAGAGCTTTAAGATCCTCAAGCCCAGCCATTAACCCAGCACTGCCAGGTCACCACTGAACCACGGCCCTCAGCACCACATCCACACAGCTTTTCACTCCCCCCAGGGATGAGGGCTTCACCACTGCCCTGGGCAGCCTGTGCCAGGGTTTGCCAACCCTTTGGGGGAAGAAACTGTTCCTCATGTGCAACCTGAGCCTCCCTGGCACAACTTGATGCCATTTCCTCTTGTCCTGTCACTTGTTCCTTGGCATTACTGATGCACCCAGGGAAGTGGTGACAGCTGGGGGACTAAGTGAAGATGGTTTCAGAAGCAGCTGTGCTTTGAACTCCACTTTGCCCTGCAGCAAGGATGACCACCCAGAACAAACCAGTGCCTCTCACATAAGGCTGTGTTTGGAATCTGCTGGGCTTCCCACCAAATCATCTACCAGCTGGCCCTGCTGCACAGGGATGGAGAATTGCTGCTGGAAAGGGCATTTGGTGCCATAGTCTAGTAGTCATGAGGTGTTGGGTGCCAGGTTGGACTTGATGAGCTTTGAGGTCTCTTCCAACCTTGATGATTGTATGATTCTATTCTAGGAGAAAGATACCCAGAGACAACAGATTCCTACCAGCAGCTCTGTGTGGGGAGTCCTTGCAGCATGCCCCAGGCTGAGCAAGGGAAGGGGAGTGCTGCTGGGCATGGACTCTGGGAGGTTTCCCAAGTCAAATAGCCTCAGGCAGAACCCATAGTGCCCCTGACAGAAAGCCTCTTGCCCTGCAGCCTGCTCCAAGGTCCCACAGCTCAGGAAAGAGGGGGAAGAGGGAGAGGCTGTAGCTATGATCAAGCACCTGGAAAGCTGCTAAGATGGTGTTGAGCGAGTGACACAGGGGTGAGGCAGAAGGGCTTGGGAGGAATAGGCAAACATGAAGGGGAAGAGTGTAAAGATAGTTGAGGAGCTGGGGAGCAGGGTCCTCACAGCACACACACCAGCCAGCTAAACACCCTTCAGCCATCAGAGTCCTTTTGCTATTCACCTTCTTGTGAACAAGTCCATAGGGCAAGAGTTGGGCCTTGGTTGTTTGGAGAGCTGGATGAATCCTCAAGGACATCCTGTGACAGCCACTGGCCTTTCAAGAAAGGCTTCTGGGCAAAGACCAGACCTGAGGGCACTTCCCCACTCTGAGCTGCTTGCAAAGGCTCAGGTAGGGCAACCAAAACCTGTTGACAACCCAGCAAAACCTGTTTGCTGTGAAGAACTAAAGCTCAGCAGGATCCTGCCTTAGGTAGGCTTCAGGGGAAAGAGGATCTGATCAAAGATGAGACCTTAAAATAGGTTCCTGAAAGCCACAGGCAGAGAATCAAGTGGAGGATGCAAGCCCTGTGCATTCCTCCCTCACACTTGAGAGCCAGCTTTGGGCAGGCTTGGGTTTGGACTGCTGCCCATCTCAAAGTGGCAAAGAGGCTCAGGGGAGACCTCCTTGCTCTCTACAACTCCCTGAAGGGAGGTTGTAGCCAGGCGGGGGTTGGGCTCTTCTCCCAGGCAAGCAGCACCAGAACAAGAGGACACAGTCTCAAGCTGCACCAGGGGGAGTTCAGGCTGGATGTTAGGAAGAAGTTCTTCCCAGCAAGAGAGATTGGCCATTGGAATGTGCTGCCCAGGGAGGTGGTGGAGTCCCCACCCCTGGAGGTGTTTAGGAAGAGCCTGGATGGGGTGCTTGGTGCCATGGTTTAGCTGTCAGGAGGTGTTGGGTAGTAGGTAACAGGTTGGACTTGATGACCTCTGAGCTCTTCTCCAGCCTGGTTGATTCTATGATTCAAGAGAGCTCCTCTTCTAAATGGGCACCACAAAAGGCAGAAACAACCCAAACAAAGCAATCTGCTTGCACTCAGAAACCAGCTCCTCGGGGGGAGGAAGGAGGAAGGAGCAGAGCCCCCAGAAGAGCTCAGACACAAAAGGTGGTTTGTAGCACACTGAGCTATTTATAAGCTTGGCTGGGAAATAAAGCTTTTTTTTTACAGTAGGAAAAAAAGGAGGATGAAAATGAGCTTGTTTGCACTCCCAACAACTTCCTCTCCCCTGCCTGTGCCAGATGCTGCCTGGCTGCATCCAAGCAGTTATCACCTCCCTCTGTGCCATCCCTCCCTATTGCCACAGCCCTCCACCAGCAGATGACACCAGGATGGCCACAAACACAGTGTGAGCAGGAGGTCCCAAAGCCATCCTGAGAGGGCACAGAGGCAGCAGCCCAGCTCTGCTGTCCCCCTTGCTGCACACCAGAGACCTTTCTGCCCTGTTGGTGTACCCAGCAGAGCAGACATTCCTCTCCTCCCCACTACTCTGTGCTGCTCTCAAGAGGTGACTGCAGTGATTGGAATTCATTCAGTAAGTCTGGCAATTAGACTCCAGAAGCACACCAGCCCTGTGCTCACAATGCCCTCCAGCTTCTCCTTGCAGCCCAAAGGATGGGAGGAAGCTCAGCTTTTGTTAACTCAAAGGACAACCAGCAGCACTCAAGGGCCTCATTCTGCAGGGTAAGCTCACAGGTATCCAGCTTCCAGCAGCACCAGAAGCTCAGGGACCAAACCAAACCCCCTCCTGGGTGCCCACTCCCTTCCAGCCCAGGCTCAGATGTTTGCCCAGGAGCAAAGCTCCAGCTGTTCCCATCCCATAGCTTCCAATCCCCCCTCCCAGAGTGTGGCTGGCAGAAATAATCCCCCTGTCCTGCCAGGACAGTGCCAGGTGCTGCACAGCACCAGGTCACCCCCCACCTACCTGCTGCATGTGTTCTCCAGGCACACTACTGCTCTGCATCATCATCCATCAACACCTTCTTGTACTGGCCATGGCCTGTGGCAACAAACTTGTACCTTTTGCCAGGAGCAGACTGAAAGAGGAGAGAGAGGAGGAGCCAAAGTTAACATTTCCCCCCCTCAAACAGGCAGTTAAGATCCAAGAGCTGAAGCCAGATGTGGTCTAGGGCCTGGAGCTCTCTGCACAGGCCATCCACCTCTTGATACAACATCAGGTAGCCCAGCAAGTGCAAGATGGGCAACAGGAAAGGGAAGATGCAGCCACAGGCATCATGAGAGGGGGCTCACCTAAGACCCCAGACCCCAACCCAACCCAAGCTTGGTTCCACCTGTGGCAAGAGCCAATTCTATTGACCACCTCTGTGGCAGCAGTACCAACCCAGGAACATGCTTGGGTGTTCCTCTCCCAGCCTGGACAGCACAAGCACCAAAGCCCAGACCCATCTGGAGCTGCTGACACTTCCTCAGTCCAGTTCCACTCCATTCTGCAGGTTTTCTTCACTCTCAAGGTTCAGAAGGATAACAGGAGTGAAGTACCTCCTCTCTGCAGAGACATTGGAGCCTAGAAGGCTGGGTCTCCAGACTCCTGGGGCTGAGTTCATGCTGCTCAAGAGACCTTTCACTATCCCAGGCTGGAAGAGAGCTTTTGCCCCTGTTTTTGCTCAGCTCTTCCTGCCAGTGAGCTGAGAGGTGTCCCATTGCACTGATGGGTCAAGGAGCCCTTGCCCCTACAGAACATCTTCCCAATGCATCCAAAACAGCCAAGAGCTCTTCTCTTTCACAGCACAGTGCTTCCATACCCACATGCTGACTCACCTTGACGCTGGCCTCAGGCTTGGGACTGCCCTTCTGTTCCCAAAGGCTTCTTTTACTCAGGATGTCTCCAGCCACAATGTCCTGAGAAGATCAAAGATTCCTTTGGGTTGGAAGGGGCACTTAAAGGTCACCCAGTCCAACCCCTGCAGTCAGCAGGGACATCCCCAACTAGAGCAGGTTGCTCAGAGCCCCAAACATCCTGGCCTGGAATGGTTCTGGAGATGGGACCTCTCCCACCTCTGGACTACCAGGGCCAGGCTCTCACCACCCTCAGTGCCAAACATTTCTCCCTTCTCTCCCCTCTGAATCTCCCTCTTTTAGTTCAAACCATCACCCCTTGGCCTGTCACAGCAGCCCTGCTCAAAAGTCTGTCCCCAGCTCTCTATTCAGCTCCTTTAAGTCCTGAAAGGCCACCAGAAGTTCTCCCTGGAGCCTTCTCTTCTCCAGGCTGCACAGCCCCAACTCTCAGCCTGGCCTCACAGCAGAGGGCTTCCAGCCCTGCCAGCGCTGCTGTGACCTCCTCTGGCCCTGCTCCAACAGATCCCTGTCTGTGCTGAGGGCTCCAGAGCTGCCCCAGCACTGCAGGGGAGGTCTGAGCAGAGTGGGGCAGAGGGGCAGGAGCCCCTCCCTGCCCCTGCTGCCGGGGCTGCAGCCCAGGAAACAGTTGGCTTCTGGGGCCAAGCAGAGGATGATGTTCTCATTACCCTTCCCTGCTGACACTGCTGTGCATGCCTTTGTCCAGCTCCCTTTGCAAGCCACACATCTGCTCTCTTTTCTTACTTACAAGATCACATCATCTGACTCTGACAGCTGCAGCTAAAACCCAGGGCTGGGAAAACTTCCTCCTATTCCCAGCATATGCTGTGCTTCCTCTCTCCCCAACAAAAGTCTGGATCAGAGATCCAAGATCTTTATTTCCTTAAGTTCATGAACTATTGACAACTTCTTTACCTTAAGGCTTTGAGTGGAAGGAATTTGGCTCATAAGCACAGGTTTGCAAGCAACATGCTCCAGGATCAGCCTCAGAGCAACCATCCACTCCTCCCCAAGCCTGGAGCACTGCATTAGCAGAGTTTCAGTGCCCTAGGTGCCTCCAGGGCTGGTGGAGCCCCCCCCAAGAAGCCCCAGCACAGAATCACAGCACCAGGCAAGTGGAAGGAATGCTGTGGCCAGGCTGCAGCCACTCTGCCCCTGCAGAAGCTGGAGCCCAGCAAAGCTCATACCTTACAGGGCTGGCTCTTGACAGCAGACTGAGCTGCCACCTCTCCAGTCTCCCAGAGGCTTTTTGTGCTGGATACCATCATGCTCATGCCAGGAAGCTCAAGACAAGGCAGTCTGGCAGCTTTTGGAGTCTTTGTGGATGTCTGGAAGAATAAAGAGAGAGAGAGAGAGATCACTCTGTAATTGGAAGTCTTCAGGGCTGGGGTGGTGGCAAAGGGAGGCTTGTAAGGCCTTGCTAATTCCTGGCAGATGCTCCCACCCTTTTAAACAGGGAAAAGGAGGAACCAAGGATGGGAGAGCTCCCTACAGAAGCCTGACTCATGGCATGGAGGGAGAAAGTGTTGCTCCCATCCAGAGGGAGACAATTCTGTTGTCATCTCCCAGCTGCTAAGACTAAGAGGCACAGAGGGACAGCAACACCAAGCAAAGAGAGCTGCTTGGAGATTGGGGACAGAAAGCCAAGCCAGCAGCCCACCTCAATAGCCTGTGTGTACTGCTCCAGCTTGTCATCGATCTTGGACACAGGGAGGGGAGGCTGGGACTTCTTGATGCTGTTACTGGAGGGCAGAGAAGAGAATTAGAGAGATCTCCCAGTGCCTCAAAGCAGAAGGGAGGACTGTGAGGGCCACAGGCAGCCTGTTACAGTACCACAGTACATTAGAGGTTGGAAGGAACCTCCAGAGATCATCCAGTCCAAGCCCCCTGCCAGAGCAGCATCACCCAGGGCAGTCTGCATCCAGGTGGGGTTGGAAAGTCCCCAGAGAAGGAGACTCCACAACCTCCCTGGGCAGCCTGCTCCAGGGCTCTGGCACCCTCACTGTAAAGAAGTTTCTCCTCATATTGATGTGAAATCTTCTATGTTCAAGCCTGTTGCTCCCTGTGCTATTGGGCACCACCAAAAAGAGCTTGGCCCCCTCCCCTTGCCCCTCACCCCTCAGACACTGAGAGATCAGATCCCCTCTCAGCCTCCTCCTCTCCAGACTACACAGCCCCAGGGCTCTCAGTCTCTCTTCACAGGGCAGATGCTCAAGTCCCCTAATCAGAGAATCGTTAGGGCTGGAAAGGACCTCAAGGCTCAGCCAGTCCCAACCCCCCTGCCATGGCCAGGGACACCTCACACTGCAGCAGGCTGCTCACAGCCACCTCCAGCCTGGCTGCAAACACCTCCAGGGGTGAGGCTTCCACCACCTCCCTCTCTAATCATCCTCTTGGCTCTCCTGTCACTCCTGCCCTCCCCCCATCAGGCCCCCCCAGCATCCTCCCCCTGCAGGCAGGGCCCTGCCTTCCCCTGAAGCCCAGCAGTACCTTTTCTTTATGGAGCGGTTCAGCGACTCGGTTCTGTCCGTGATCTGAGGTGGGAGAGAGAGCAGAGAGGTAAGACTGGTGCATGGACCTCACAGGGATGCAGATCTGACCATCAGTTCACTGCACTTCTCTGACCCCTCAGGTTCTGGTTAGAAAAGCCTTGCTCAGTGCCATGCTCCCACACTGGTCAGAGGCAGCGACCATCCCTTCCCTTCTGCTTCCCAAGGCAGGCGAACAGCATCCCAGCCAAAAGCAGCAGGGCACATCAGCAGCTCCACCAAGGCTCAGGCACAAACTGACACCTCACTGGAGAGCTAAGACTACCACCAGGAGCACTTTCCCTGATCAAAGGCTTGGCAGCTTTCTCAGACACTTGGTTTCCTAGAGAGGTAAAGTGGCAAGTGTGGGACTGGAATGGGAAGGGACCTCGGAGAAAGCAACAGGGTTGTGAACCCTGGCTGGCTGCCCAGGAGCAATACAGAATCAGCCAGGTTGGAAAAGACCTTCAAGATCATCAAAGTCCAACCTCTCACCCAGCACCATCTAATCAACTCAACCATGGCACCAAGTGCCTCACCCAGGCTCTTCCTCAACCCCTCCAGGAATGGTGACTCCACCACCTCCCTGGGCAGCACATTCCCTTAGCCAATCTCTCTTGCTGGGAAGAACTTCTTCCTAACATCCAGCCTAAAGCTGCCCTGCACTGCCAGCCACATCAGCAGAAAAGCCAAGCTTGAGAGCAGCACAGGCATGAGCTGCATCAAGACATCCACACCAGAGCAGCTCACAGCACAGGGGAAGTCTGTGTGGAGCCACAGGCAATGCAGCTCTTCAGGCCAAACCATCAGGAGTCAGTCTGGCACAAGAGGCTCCTATACAAAAGAGCTCTTTGGCCAAGGCAGGAAGGCAAAAGCTTCACATGCACTGAATGAAGGAAAGCTGAACCCTTTCATGCTCCAGAAACCAAGAACACAGAGAGGAAAACCAAAATAGAATACAGAATTCACCAGGTTGGAAAAGACCTTTGAGATCATCCAGCCCAACCTATCACCCAGCACCATCCAATCAACTCAACCATGGCACCAAGTGCCTCATCCAGGCTCTTTTCAGACACCTCCAGGGCTGGTGACTCCACCACCTCCCTGGGCAGCACATTCCAAAGGCCAATCTCTCTTGCTGGGAAGAATTCCTTCCTAACATCCTAAACGATCACTTGAGTCACAGGAGAGGCTGCTTCTTAACTCCAGCTCCCACAGAGCCAAGGAGCAGCAACCAAAGCCCTTCCCTGCCCATAAAACTGCTGCTTGTGCCACAGGAAACATCACCTACCAAGTGCTGCTTTTTCCTCTGCTAAGTGCTCAGTGCTCCTTTTCAGATGCTTTCAGGATGCCAGTGGTAAATTCCAGCTAAGCAGCAGAGCAGACAGCATCACAGAGAGGCCACAGGCACCAGCTGTGCCCAAGAGCACAGAGCCCTTTGGCGAGGAGCACAGCCAACAACTGCTGCAGCCTGAGCTGATGGAGATGTGCCAGGGAGAGCCACTCTGCAGGGTCCCCACACATCAGTGAGGCAGATCAGGAGCCAGCTCCTCCTGTCTGCCTGCTGCCAGCTCACTGCTGTGCTCAGGGCTGCAGGAATGCATAGAACCACAGAATCAGTAAGGATGGGAAAGACCTCAGACATCATCAAGTCCAACCTAGTACCTAACACCTCCTGACAACTAAACCATGGCTCCAAGTGCCACATCCAAGCCTTTTTGAACCCCTCCAGGGATGGGGACTCCACCACCTCCCTGGGCAGCACATCCCAATGGCCAATCTCTCTTGCTGGGAAGAATTTCTTCCTAACATCCAGCCTGAACCTCCCCTGGCACAGCTTGAGACTGTGTCCTCTTGTTCTGCTGCTGCTTGCCTGGGAGAAGAGCCCAACCCCCACCTGGCTACAACCTCCCTTCAGGGAGTTGTAGAGAGCAAGAAGGTCTCCCCTGAGCCTCCTCTTCTGCAGGCTAAGCAACCCCAGCTCCCTCAGCCTCTCCTCACAGGGCTGTGCTCCAGACCCCTCCCCAGCTTTGTTGCCCTTCTCTGGCCACCTTCAAGTCTCTCAATGTCCCTCTTAAACTAAGGAGCCCAGAACTGGACACAGGACTCAAGGTGTGTGCTCAGCAGTGCTGAGCTGAGGGCAGGATGACCTCCCTGCTCCTGCTGGCCACACTGTTCCTGATGCATGCCAGGAAACCTCAGCTGCTCACTCAACTGACCCCAAAACCAAGAGCTCCCAAGCAGCCCGAGGCAAAGCAGCACTGACACAAGGCCACCCCCCTGCCACCTCACATCTACATCAGGCTCCAGGCCACACTGCCCCCAGACACCCCACCACCCAACCTCTGCCTGCCCCAGACGTGGACCTAGCCTCCAGCAGCCACAGCTGGCAGGGCAGCTCTCACCCTGCCCTTGCAGGTGCTCTCAGCCCTTCCACCACGAGCAAGGCTTCTGCCCTGCCAAGACACCACCTCGGTGGTCAGCAGTTCAATCCTTTGTGCTCACACAAAGCCCTGCTAGATGAGGTGCAAAGATCCTCCTGCCCTTTGGAAAGGTCCCCGGCTCAGGGCTCTCCTGAGCAGCTTTGCAGCCGGTGAGATCACTGCTGCAGGACTCAGCCTGCGCTGCTACCCTTGCCCTGAGCCCCAGCAGCAGCTCAGCAAGCCACACGTGTTTGGGGCTTGGAATCACAAAGGCTCCAGCACATAAAAAGGTGCTGGAAGGGTTTCCTACATTTCCCCACCGAGCCCAGACTATGTTTTGGCCACCTCTGCTCTACAACCTTAACATTAGCTTGTGGCCTCCAGCCAAACCACTTGCTCCCTTCTTGCTATTTGACTTTGAAAAGGCTTCTCACTAAAGAGGAGCAAGAGGCAGCCTTTGGGGGGCTCCCCTCCCTCCCCAGGGCTGAGCAAGGGGCAGCCTTTGGGGGGCTCCCCTCCCTCCCCAGGGCCGAGCCAAGGGGCAGCCTTTGGGGGGCTCCCCTCCCTCCCCAGGGCTGAGCCAAGAGGCAGCCTGGGTGGGGGGGACTGCCCTCCCTCCCCAGGGCCGAGCCAAGGGCAGCCTTGTTGCCCTTCTCTGGACACATTCAAGTCTCTCAATGTCCCTCTTGAGCTGAGGGGCCCAGAACTGGACACAGAACTCCAGGTGTGGCCTAACCAGTGCTGAGCACAGGGCAGAATGACCTTCCTGCTCCTGCTGGCCACACTGTTCCTGATGCAGGCCAGGATGCCCTTGGCCTTCTTGGCCACACTGCTGCCTCATGTTCAGACTACTACCCCCCAGGTCCCTTTTCTGCCTGGCTGCTCTCCAGCCACTCTGTCCCCAGCCTGCAGCACTGCCTGGGGTTGTTGTGGCCAAAGTGCAGCACCTGGCACCTAGATGTGTTCAATCTCAGTCAGGAGATGCAATTCAGGTGCTGTTAGCAGAGGAAAGTGTCCCAGTCAGCTGGAGGAGGACACAATGCTTCAGAGGCCAGGAATCTCAGTTTGTTTAGAGGGCTTGAGTCAGAGGGTTGGATCTTATTCTAGATAAGATAGGGAAATTCCACTGCTTCAGGCTTTCTGGCTTTAGGGTTTGTTGGGGTTTTTTTCCCCCTGCTCCTGGGGGAAGGGAAGAGAAACTTCATTTTCTGATGAAGTTCACGTGCAGTCTTTGACCCAAGTCACAGGCTGGAAGCCTCTTGGCCAGCATTACAGCATCCCCTGGAGTGCTGAGGGAACCTCAGGCTTCCACAGTGATTGGCAAAGGAGGCAGAGACCACTGCAGCCTCCAACAGCTCACAGCAGAGCAGGAGGGGAGGAAGCTGGCAACCAAGGAAGCTGAGGGAAACAGATGAAGTGATGTGTCCCAGCCTGCAGCAGGGCTGGGATGTGAGGATCACACTCTGCTAACCTAAGCCCTGGATCATCTTCCCTCATCATCAGTTAGTTGCTCTGCTGCAATCATTGCCCCTGCTTCCAGAGGGGCCCCAGACACAAACCTTGGTGGAGCACACAGCAGTGCAATCAGAGGACAGTTCCTCCTCCTCCAGGCTGGCCAGGCTTGGAGCCTCCTGGGGTTTGTCTTGTGCTTCATCATCATCATCATCACCACCATCCTCATCTCTCCTCCTCTTCTTTTCCTGAGTGTAGAAAATGAAGAGGCCAGGGAGTGAGCTGCTGAGGCTGTGCAGCAGCAGGGGTTGCTCCACTCTCCTGGGCTCCCTGCTTTGCACTGAGCACAGCAGCAAGCACAGCAACTCAGCTCACGTGGAAACACCCAGGGAGAAGCTCATCTGGGGGGGAGTGGGGAGGATCAGAGACGTTGTGGAGGCTCAGTGCTTTAAAGTGGTATGGCAATGGCTCCTTGCATCAGTGAATAACTAATTCTTACCACTGCTGAGAGAGGAAAGATGTGAATGGCTCATTTGGAGGCCACAGGGAGCTGCCCTGAGAGCAAGGGCTAGGAGAATCAGAATTGTTAGGGTTGGAAGGGACCTCAAGGAGCAGCCAGTTCCAATCCCCCTGCCATGGCCAGGGACACCTCACACCACAGCAGGTTGCTCACAGCCACCTCCAGCCTGGCTGCAAACACGTCCAGGGATGAGGCTTCCACCACCTCCCTGGGCAACCTGTGCCAGGCTCTCACCACCCTCATGGGGAACAACTTCTTCCTCACATCCAATCTCAATCTACCCATTTCTAGTTATGTTCCATTCCTATCCCTCCCTGACACCCTCCAAAGTCCCTCCCCAGCTTTCTTGGAGCCCCCTGCAGATACTGGAAGGTCACAATGAGGTCTCCTGGGAGCCTTCTCCAGCCTGCACAGCCCCAGCTCCCTCAGTCTGTCCTCGGAGCAGAAGTGCTCCAGAGGGCACTCCCAGGTCAGATGCACAAAGCACACAAGCCTCAGCAAGTCAAAAATCCACTTTACAGCACAAGACACAGGAAGCTGAACCCCCCCAGCTCTGGGACCTGCACACCACACCAGAGCCAGCTTTGCCTCCTGTTCCCCAGCAATTCCCCCTCACCAAAAGAGGAAGAAAACCTCAGCTGGGAGCAATGCAAGGCTTAGAGATACATCAAGCCAGAGTGCTCCAGAGGTGCAGTAAAGGCTGGGGAAGAGAAAAAGAGAACAAGCAGTCAGAGTTAGATTGGGGTTCTCCTGCTGGGCTACTCACTGCCCACAAAGCCACAGCAGCACTTTCCTTCTCAGTATTGCAAGGACATGACTAAACCACCACAGACTCTGGGCCCAAGCACATCACCCTCAGGAGAGGGCAGTGGCTGCCAGCAGCAGCGTGGCCAGCAGGAGCAGGGAGGTCATCCTGCCCTGGGCAGGCCACATCTTGAGTCCTGTTGGACTCCATGATCTTTGAGGTCTCTTCCAACCTTGTTGACACTGTGTGATACTGTGTCCAGGTCTGGGCCCCTCACTTTGAGAAGGACACTGAGGCTCCTGAACTTGTCCAGAGAAGGGCAACAAAGCTGGGGAGGGGTCTGGAGCACAGCCCTGTGAGGAGAGGCTGAGGGAGCTGGGGTTGCTTAGCCTGGAGAAGAGGAGGCTCAGGGGAGACCTTCTTGCTCTCTACAACTCCCTGAAGGGAGGTTGTAGCCAGGTGGGGGTTGGGCTCTTCTCCCAGGCAAGCAGCACCAGAACAGGAGGACACAGTCTCAAGCTGTGCCAGGGGAGGTTTAGGCTGGAGGTGAGGAGAAAGTTCTTCCCAGAAAGAGTAATTGGCCATTAGGATTTGCTGCCCAGGGAGGTGGTGGAGTCCCCAGCCCTGGAGGAGTTCAAAAAAGGCTTGGATGTGGCCCTTGGAGCCAGGGTTTAGTTAGTCAGGAGGTGTTAGGTAACAGGTTGGACTTGATGATTTCTGAGGTCTTTCCCAACCTGGTTGATCCTATGGCTCCAAGAAGGCACAAGGGTGAGAGGCCCCAGCCCCAGGTGCTGCCATCAAAGCAGATCTCTGTGGGCTCAACACCCAGCAGCACAAGCAGCCACAGTGAGCTCAGTTCTTGGAAGGCAGCCCCCAAGCCTCCCACCAGACCCATGGAGAGGAGACACTCAGCTCCTCCTGGTCCCACCTTTAGTTTAGCTTCCTCTTCTTCATCCTGTTCTTGGGCTTGTTGTTCCTCCTGGCACAGCCTCTCTTTCTCCCCAGTAATCACATTCTCCTCACAGGTCTCCTCTGGGCTTTCCTGATCCATCTGAATCTGCTTCAGCTTTGCTTCTGCTTCCCTCACACCACTGTCCTCCTCCTGATACGACTGTCGTGGGGACCTAGAGCTTAAAGCAGCAAACCACATTGTTAGGAGCCCACAGGCACCACCAGGTGCCTCAGACCTCCCCATTGCAGCACTCCCCAAAGCCTGCAGCTTGCTGGGTGTCTTATACCAAGGCTCACAGCCACTTCATTGGCCTCATCCAGTTCCAGGATCCCACATCTAACAGCAGTCACATCACAATCCCACACTTGGAGCACCCAAGAGAAGCCAGCTGAGAGCTGTGGCAGAGCTAAAGGTCTCTGCACCTCTCCAACCACACTTTGAGCACCCAAGAGAAGCCAGCTGAGAGCTGTGGCAGAGCTGAAGGTCTCTGCACCTCCCCAGCCTCACCACAGGCAAGATGCTCTGGAAAACAGAGCTCAGACCTGAAGCAGAGGACACCACCACCATGATGTGGTGCTGACTCTTCCACAGGCAGAGTCCTAGGTCAGCCAGCATGCTCTGTGGTCCTGACCCCCATGGTTCCCAGCATCAGTTCAACCTGGGAGCACCAAACCCAGCCTTGCTTGCCCCAACACACCTTGCCTGCTGACAGAGCTTCTTGCTGGAGGAAGATCCAGCCAACAACAGGTCAGCATGCTTGCCAAGAGCCCCCTCTTCCCTAGCTGCAGGTGAGCTCTAGGACAAGGCTGCAGAGCCCCCCACATGCAGGTTTTTTGGTTGGCAAGACACAGTGCTTGACCAGCAATGCTGCAGCCACAGCCTCAGCTTTGCCCACAGGACTCTGGCACAGCCCAGCAACACAAAGAGCCCTGAAGCAGCCTGGGGCACCCCTTGGCTTCGCTTTAAAAGCCAACCCAACCAACCCAGAGCCTTTAAAAGCCAACCCAACCAACCCAGAGCCACACACAATGGGATTGTACAAGAGGATGCTTCAGGATGTCCCTGCTCCCTGCAGGGGAATTGGACCAGATGACCTTTATAGGTCCCTTCCAACCCAAACTACTCTGATCCCCCTCCCAGGTCCCCAGGGCTGCAGAGAGGAGCCCCCAGAGCTATGTTTAAGCAGTTGGCTTTGCAAAAGCAGAGCAGCCCCTGCCTTTGGGCACAGGGACAGGGGGAACATGTCACCCTGGAGCTCTCACTGGCTCACAGCCATGCACCAGGATGCTAATGCCATCTTACATTCCTCAGCCAGAGAAGAGCTTTCTGCTCCCAGCCAGCCCCTGGAAGATCACAAGCAAGGCTAGAGAGCTGGCTAGCAGGCAGCTGCCAAAGCACAAGGCTGACTCACCACTTCTGCCTCACCAGCCAGCACCAACAACATGAGAGAAAGGTCAAGCAAGACTTTTCCCACCCACCTCTCTGCTGCTGGGAAGGCAGCTCCCAGGACATCCATCAGGCAGCCCTCCCCACTGACCCCATGGAATAAAAGCTGCTGAAGAGCTTGGCTCACTTGGCTTGTTACTAAGCATCCTCCCACAGCAGAGCAGTCAGAGGCAGCCAGCAGGCTCCAAAGGTCCAGGCAACTCATTGCTCTTAACCAAGAGACCACCAATGCCTCCAGCTAAAGTACCAGCTCAGGGTGAAAGTGGAGGCCAGCTGATATGATGGCAGCAGGACCTCTCTGGCACCACAGGAGGCAGCTGCTCCAGTACAGCTCCCAGTCTCCTGCATGCAGGTGGTCTCAAAGAGCTTCTCTCACAAAGTGTGGAACCAGAACCCACAAGAGGCTGTGCCTCAGGGAAAGCACAAGCTGCTGCAGCTCCAGCCAGCAGAGAGCAACTGCCTCCAGCCCCTGGCTCCCAGCCACCACCTGAACATCTTCCACATGAAGAAAGCCAAACCAAGTTTGGCCCACCCTGAGCTAAGGGAGAAGTCAGGAACCCACACCACTGCCTCTGCCAGCGTGGTGTGTGCCCACCAGAGCCACAGCCTACCTGTGCTCCCACCACACTCCAACCTGCCCTTCTGAAGGGCCTTTATAGGGCACAGCCCCTCACTAGGACATGAGCCCAGCATCTGCAAGCAGCCTCTCCCTCATCAAGCCCCATCACATCCAAACTTCTTCATCTGTGCTTCCCAACCAGCCTCTGGCTCTTTTAAACCCCATCCACCTCTGATGGGCTTCACCTGCAATGGAGGCCACCTCTCCTGCTCAGCACCCTCCTGCTCAGCACCCTCCTACCCCACTAGAGAATCAGATAGGCAAAAAAAGACCTTTAGGATCATCAAGCCCAACTGTTAACCCAACACAACCAGGTCACCCCTAAACCACGTCTTGAAGTGCCACAGGTTCTGAGCACCTCCAGGGGTGGTGACCCCAGCCCCTCCCTGGGCAGCCTGTGCCAATCCCTGACCATCCTTGCCATAAAGAAGCTTTTCCTGACACCCAACCTCCACCTCCCCTGAGCACAACTTCAGGCCATTTCCTCTCATCCTATCACCTGATGCTGGGGAGAAGAGAGCGACCTCTACCTGGCTCCAGTCTCCTTCCAGGGGGTTGGAGAGAGCAAGGAGGTCTTCCCTCAGCCTCCTTTTCTCCAGGCTGAATAACCCCAGCTCCCTCAGCACCTTGGCATCAGGCTCTGTTCTCCTCACCCTTCCTCAGCTGTGTTGCCCTTCTCAAACCAACACCAGCACCACATAAACCCCCAAGGAGCAAGTTCTGGAGAGGATAAGACAGCCCTGACCCTTCCCCAGCTGTTTTGCCCTTCTCAAACCAACACCAGCACCATGTAAAGTACCCAAGGAGGAGTTTCTGGAGAGGATAAGACAGCCCTGACCCTTCCTCAGCTGTATTGCCCTTCTCAAACCAACACCAGCACCATGTAAAATACCCAAGGAGGAGTTTCTGGAGAGGATAAGACAGCCCTGACCCTTCCCCAGCTGTGTTGCCCTTCTCAAACCAACCCCAGCACCACATACAAAACCCCAAGGAGCACTTTCTGGAGAGGATAGGACAACTCTTCCAGCTCATTCTCTTTGGAGGCCCAAAGAGGGAGCAGCAGAGGCCCTTCTCCCCAGACAAGCTCTTTCCAAAGGGGGTTGGAATAAAAGAGAAGCAGCAGTTCAGGAAGCAGAGGAGGGGCTGAGGCTGCCTGGCCCCCCCAGATGTGATACTCAACATCCTGAGGTGCTTGAGCAGCGCTGGTGGGGCCAGGGCTGCAAAGGTGCAGCCTGTGGGGAGGCTCAGCTGCAGTGGTTGGGAAGAGGCAAGCTCTGTTTATTTGCTCAGCAGTAAATATTAATCTTAGGCATTTTTTCCCCCCAGTCTCAGGGGTAAAGGAGAGGCCATGTCATCACAGGGCCAAAACTCCCTCCCCCCCCCCCAAAATCAAGCTGCTGAGAGAGCTGAGCCACAGAGTTCATGTGCAGGTAGAGGGTGTCCAAGGGAAGTGGTTAAGGCAGGAGTTCAGCAAGGGCAGGGAGATGGGAGGTGGGGACTGAGCAGCTGGCACATGAGGACCTCTCTGGGCTCCTTGCTGCCTGTTTTTCCCCCTTTGGAAGAAGAGTCAAGCACAAGGTGGGCTGGGGCCCTAACCCTCACGCTGCTGTCGTGAGCCAGGAAGCAGCAGGAACTTGGAACAGCTTTTGAGGTTGGCCTGGATCATTTTAGAGGCCATTTCAGCCCCTGCAGCAGCTCAGGTGGCTTAAATCCGCTGTTGTCACCCCTCCAAGCCCAGGCAAAGTCCTGGCAGGCTGCCACTGCTGGGAGTGCAAAGCTCAATCCAAACATCCTTGAAGCCTGGGGCGGTCCCAGGGGCTGCTCCTCACTGCTAGCCCAAACAGCATGGGGACAGCATCGACCCCAGCAGCCTCTGGCTTTCCTCTGTGTGCTAGCCTTGGCCTGGGCTCAGTCAGCCCTCCCCGGAGATGCTCCTTTCTGATGGGGATGTTGGTTCCACTCCCCTTGGTCCAGCTGTGTCCAGATGTTGAGTTGCTGGAAGGTGTCCAGAGAAGGGCAATGAGGCTGGGGAGGGGTCTGGAGCACAGCCCTGTGAGGAGAGGCTGAGGGAGCTGGGGTTGCTTAGCCTGGAGAAGAGGAGGCTCAGGGGAGACCTTGCTCTCTACAACTCCCTGAAGGGAGGTTGTAGCCAGGTGGGGGTTGGTCTCTTCTCCCAGGCAAGCAGAACAAGAGGACACAGTCTCAAGCTGTGCCAGGGGAGGTTTAGGCTGGAGGTGAGGAGAAAGTTCTTCCCAGCAAGAGAGACTGGCCATGGGAATGTGCTGGCCAGGGAGGTGGTAGAGTCCCCATCCCTGGAGGTGTTTAAGAAGAGCCTGGATGAGGCACTTGGTGCCATGGTTGAGTTGATCAGATGGTGTTGGGTGAGAGGTTGGACTCAGTGATCTCAAAGGTCTCTTCCAGCCTGGTTAATTCTATTCTATTCTGCTCTGCTCTGCTCTGCTCTGCTCTGCTCTGCTCTACCCACCTCTGTTTGCGCTGCTCCAGCTTCTGGGACCAGTCACTGAAGCCCTCATCCTCCTCCAGCTCCGACGGCCCAGAGGGCTTAAAGTCATAGCTGAAACACAGCAGGAAGGAAAATTAGGGTGAGGGAGATGCAAATAAACCCCAAACATGGCCTGAAAGACCCCCAGTTATCTGCTTTCCCCTAGCTGCTCCCCTTTGAAGCCTTACCCCCTCTGTCAGGTGCTCAGGAGCACCCTGGTGCAAAGAGGGTCTCTTGAGGCATCACTGTGAGCTGGAGAGGAAGGAGGAGCAGCTCCACATCTCTAGCAGGAGCCTGCCTGGGCTCTGGGTGCTGCACACAGGCAAGCAAAAGACAAGCAGCATATCAAACCCCCAAAGTCCTCTTCTGCCCCAGTGCTGGCCCCAGCTTCTTTGGACCAGAGGCATTTCCAGCTCAGGTGCTGCTTGTCCTGTGCCTGTGCACAGCCCCAAAGCCACCAGCCAGGGCTAGCCTGAACAGATCAGTGGATGGGGAAGGAATGAAGACCCAAAGACTGGGACATGAGCTTCAGTTCCTAGGATCCTTGACTGCTCTGGGTTGGAAGGGACCTCAAAGATCACTTAGACCCAACCTGCCTTGGGCAGGGACATCCTCCACAAGCCCAGGTTGCTCAAAGCCTCACCCAGCCTGTCCTTGAACACCTCCAGGGATGGGGCACCCAGATCCTCTGGGCAGTGTCTCACCACTAGCACAGGAAAGAGTACTTTTTGTTGTACCTAATCTGTCCAGTGTGAAACTGTTTCCCTGCCTCCTAGCACTACCCTGCCCAAAGAAGAGTCCCACCTCAGCTTTCTCATTCTCCTTTAAGCACTGAAAGGCCACCAGAAGCTCTCCCTGGAGCCTTCCCTTCTCCAGGCTGCACAACCCCAACTCTCTCAGCCTGGCCTCACAGCAGAGCCCTTCCAGCCCTGCCAGCATTGCTGTGGCCTCCTCTGGCCCTGCTCCAACAGGTCCCTGGCTGTGCTGAGGGCTCCAGCACTGCAGGGGGGTCTCAGCAGAGCAGAGGGGCAGAATCCCCTCCCTGCCCCTGCTGCCCACACTGCTGGGGATCAGCCCAGGACAGGGCTGGGCCTGGGCTGGCAGTGCTCAGTGCCAGTGCTCGGTGGGGGTTGGTCTCTACTCCCAGGCACCCAGCACCAGAACAAGAGGACACAGTCTCAAGCTGTGCCAGGGGAGGTTTAGGCTGGTGGTGAGGAAGAAATTCTCCCCAGCAAGAGAGATTGGCCCTTGGGATGTGCTGCCCAGGGAGGTGGTGGAGTCCCCATCCCTGGGGGTGTTCAAGAAAGGCTTGGATGTGGCACTTGGGGCCATGGTTTAGCTGTCAGGAGGTGTTGGGTAGTAGGTGCCAGGTTGGACTGGATGATCTCTGAGGTCTTTTCCAACCTTATTGATTCTATGATTCTATGATCCCCAGCTTTTCACACCCCCCCCAGGATCCAATGCTTGATCTTGCTGGGCCAGACTTCACCAGGAGGAGTTTCCTTCTGCTCTGGTCATGCTCTGGCTTCTGCTGCAGCTGCAGCCAGCCACCTGGGCTTGCTCATGCAGCCAGGGGCAGGCCTGGCTATTAATCTTCAGAAAAGCTTTGCTTTCTCTTGTATAAACACTTCCCTCAGCCCTTCCTGTGCTGGGACACAACCCATCCATGTCACTCCTGCTTGTGCAAACACCCCCCCAGCATTTCCTCACCCCAGAGGGACAGAAGTGAAGCTTCTCTCCTCTCTTCCCCTCACTGAAGGAGGAAGAACCTGCAGAGTGGTGGCTTTGCAGGGAAAGAAACCCCACAGAATCACAGAAGTGTTTTGGCTGGAAAAGACCTTCAAGGTCATCATGTCCAACATTCTCCAGCTCTGCCAAGGCTGGTGCTAAACCATGGCCCTCAGCACCACCTCTCTGCCTCCTCAGATTGGAATGGAATGGAATGGAGTAGAATGGAATGGAATGGAATGGAATGGAATAGAGTAGAGTAGAGTGGAGTGGAATGGAATGGAATGGAATGGAATGGAATAGAGTAGAGTAGAGTGGAATGGAATGGAATGGAATGGAATGGAATGGAATGGAATGGAATGGAATGGAATGGAGTGGAGTAGAGTAGAGTGGAGTGGAATGGAATGGAATGGAATGGAGTAGAGTAGAGTAAAGTAGAGTAGAGTAGAGTGGAGTAGAGTGGAATGGAATGGAATGGAATGGAATGGAATGGAATGGAATGGAATAGAATAGAATAGAATAGAATAGAGCAGGTTGGAAAAGACCTTTGAGATCACCAAGTCCAACCTCTCACCCAACACCATCTGATCAACTAAGCCATGGCACCCAGCACCCCATCCAGTCTCTCCCTAAACACCCCCAGGGATGGTGACTCCACCACCTCCCTGGGCAGCACATCCCAATGGCCAGCAGCATTTCTGCTCCTGTCCCACGGGACCAGAGCCTCCCAGCTGGCTTCCTGGGTCTGCTGCTTTGTGCCCACTCACAGCCCCTCCCTGCCAGGCAGAGGCCTGAGATCTCCTCTGCCATTTCAAAGACCTTTTTGCATCCTTAGCCAGCCCCCAGGTGCAGGGGGGTGGCAAAGCTAACAATTGTTATTGCTTTCCAGCACTTCTGTTTGCTTTCAGGGCAGGCTGCAGGGAGTTTGCCTGCAGAGTATCACCTCCTGCACGGCCACAGAAGCCTTTGCAGCTTCTTTGCCATGCTTTCAGAGCAAGAAAATGAATAAATCTTGAACACCACTGAATGGAGCTGAGAAGAACCCTGAGAAATTAGATTTTCTTTGTAAATAACTCTTGCTCCTTCCCCACTGAAATGAAGCTGCTGAGGCTTCTCTCTGACTCTAATCCCAAACCCAGCCCCCCTCTTCCCCCTTGGGTGTAATATGGTTAGGAACACGCTGAACACACAAAGAGTGGCAAGACTGGGGTCTTCAAGGCAGAGTTTGGCAACTCAGGGTGCAGGCTGCTCTGTGTGTGTGTGTGTGTCTGTGTCTGTGTCTGTGTGTCTGTGTGTGTGTGAGCCCCAGGGCTGCACAGCACCTGAGCTGCTGGGCTGTGGCTGTGGTGGAGTGCTGTGGTGGGATGGGATGGTGTGGTGGGATGGGATGCCATAGTGGGATGGTGTGGTGGGATGGAATGCCATAGTGGGATGCTGTGGTGGGATGGGATGCCATAGTGGGATGCTGTGGTGGGATGGGATGCCATAGTGGGATGCTGTGGTGGGATGGGATGCCATAGTGGGATGGTGTGGTGGGATGGAATGCCATAGTGGGATGCTGTGGTGGGATGGAATGCCATAGTGGGATGCTGTGGTGGGATGGGATGCCATAGTGGGATGCTGTGGTGGGATGGAATGCCATAGTGGGATGCTGTGGTGGGATGGGATGCCATAGTGGGATGCTGTGGTGGGATGGGATGCCATAGTGGGATGGTGTGGTGGGATGGGATGCCATAGTGGGATGCTGTGGTGGGATGGGATGCCATAGTGGGATGCTGTGGTGGGATGGGATGCCATAGTGGGATGCTGTGGTGGGATGGGATGCCATAGTGGGATGCTGTGGTGGGATGCTGTGGTAGGATGGGATGGTGTGGTGGGATGGGATGCCATATTGGGATGCTGCAGAGGAATCCTGTGGTGGGATGCCATAGTGGGATGCTGTGGTGGGATGGGATGTCATAGTGGGATGCTGCAGAGGGATCCTGTGGTGGGATGCAATAGTGGGATTCTGTGGAGGGAAGCTGTGGTGGGATGGGATGGTGTGGTGGGATGCCATAGTGGGATGCTGTAGTGGGATGCTGTGGTGGGATGGGATGCCATAGTGGGATGCTGCAGAGGAATCCTGTGGTGGGATGCTGTGGTGGGATGCTGTGGTGGGAGGGGATGCCATAGTGGGATGCTATGCTGGGATGCTGCAGAGGAATCCTGTGGTGGGATGCCATAGTGGGATGCTGTGGTGGGAAGCTGTGGTGGGATGGGATGGTATGGTGGGATGCCATAGTGGGATGCTGTAGTGGGATGCTGTGGTGGGAGGGGATGCCATAGTGGGATGCTATGCTGGGATGCTGCAGAGGAATCCTGTGGTGGGAAGCTGTGGTGAGAAGCTTCAGTGGGATGCTGCAGTGGGATACTATGGTGGGATGCTGTGGTAGATCATAGGTCATAGATCAGAGATGTTAGGGGTTGGAAAGGACCTCTGGAGATCATGAAGTCCAACCCCCCTGCCAGAGCAAGTCCATAGAATCCAGCACAGGTCACACAGGAACACATCCAGATGGGGCTGGGAAGGCTCCCAGAGGAGACTCCACAACCTCTCTGGCCAGCCTGCTCCAGTGCTCTGTGACCCTCACAGTGAAGAAGTTTCTCCTCCTGTTGTGGTGGAACCTCCTGTGCTGGAGTTTCTATCCATTGCCCCTTGTCCTATCCCAGGGTGCCAGTGAGCAGAGCCTGTCCCCTGCCTCCTGACCCCCAGCCCTCAGGTATCTATAAACACTTATTAAATCCCCTCTCAGCCTTCTCCTCTCCAGACTAAGCAGCCCCAGGGCTCTCAGCCTCTCCTCACAGGGCACATGCTCCAGGCCTTCAGTCAGCCTGGTGTTGGCTGCTGGTGTCCAGGGGAAAAAATTCACTCTTGGAGAACTGTTGTTCTGTTAAAACTTGTTGTTGTGAGCTGAAAAGCACAGATTTTGCTGCCAAGCAAAATGATGCTGGTGGAAAGGTTTCATTGTAGTAGCCACCAGTGTGCTTTGCTTGATGAAGCATTGGGGGGGTTGTTCTTTCTGCATGGAGGCAAAGCCACCCAGGAGCTGCAGTTGTGCATTAGGGAAGATTTATGGCAAACCAAGTTGTTTTCAAAGCCTCTCCTTCCCCCCCCCCAGAGCTGCCCCTTTGCCTCCCCACCCTCCCCATTTCCCCCCTTTTGCCCTCAAACCCACAGCACCTGGGCTCTGCTGGAGTCTCCTCCCACCCCAGCTGTGGCCACTTGGCCCTCCCCACCCACTCCCCTATTTAATCCCCGCCAGGAGAGGCAGCAGCCCCAAGCTGAGCCCATCTGGGCTGGAGGATCCTCCTCTCATCTCTGGTGAGTGCCCCTGCTGCACACTGGGTGATGGTGGTGGTGACACCAAAGGCCGGGGGGCCTGGTGGCCCCCCGGTTGTTAGGACCAGCACTGATGACTCCTCCGATCTCCCCCACGGGTGCTGGCTGGGGCTCCTTGCTGGGGCTGAGCTCCTCTGGGGGCTGTCTTGGCTGGCTGAGGGTCTTGCCCCTGGCTCTGGGATGGGTGCAGCAGTGCTGGTAGGGGAGCAGGAGCTGTTTAGGCAGGGTGGAGGATGGAGTAGAGGGAGCAGGAGCTGCTATGGGAAGATGAAGGGGGTAGAGTGCTGGGGATGGGACTGGTGATCCTATCCCTTCTCCAGGGGTTTCCTCTCTAGCAGCTGCTCTCTCACCATCTCCACAAGTGCTCCCTTGAGCTATTTCCACCTTGGACCAGCCCCATTAAAGAATCAAGCTGTGAACATCAGCCCTTGGAGCTGCTCCATGCTCCCCACTGCCAGGGCAGCATCCTCGAGCAGGGAGCCCTGTCAGGAGAGGTGAGCCCTTGCTTGGTCGCTGGCACCATGAGCAGCCCATGACATCCTCAGGCATGTGTGTGTCTGTCTTCACACACACCAGACCTTCCCTCAGTTGGATGACTGGCAAGTTGAAAGGTAAGCAGGCCATGGGGGTCTCCCTGCCCAAGCCCAGCCTTACCCAGCCTCTCCTAGTGTCAGCTCTCAGGGCAGTAAATCACACACCACCACTCCCCACCCAAACTGCAAAGCAGGGAGCTTGGCTTTCCCTCCCCAGCCAGCACCACGCTCCCTGTTAGCCTGGACTACATCCCCCACTCCACACCTGTGATGGAACTTCCCCAGACCACCCCAACCCCCCCGGACAGCCACCCTGTGGGTGCAGGAGGGCTTTGCTGTGAGATCCTGCTGCTGAAGGGTTCACCCCCGAGTGTTTCTTACTGGTTTTCCTCTGCTGGAGCCAGGCTCTCGGTGCAGGAGCCGCTGCCGTTCAAGCCCTCTTCCGCCTGGGACCGCAGCTGCTTCTCCCTCTGCCGCCGCCGCCGCTCCCTGGCCGCCTCCTCCTCATCTTCCACGCTCCACTGTGCTGTCAGCCTGCCGAGCCGGAGGGAAAACTCATCCTCAGCCACCCGGCAGCGCCTGTGATGCCCAGCAACGACCCCCCCAGAGGTGCCTGGGCTCCCCCCAGCAGGTGGAGGGCTCCTGCTGAGGAGTGCCCTTGCATGAGTGGTGGTGCTGCAGGTGGCATTGCCCCCTCCAGCAGCGAGGATAAGGGACTCACAGGATGGGAGAGGGGTCATGGAATCAATAAAGTTTGAAAAGACCTCAGATCAAGTCCAATCTGTCACCCAGCACCTCCTGACAACTAAACCATGGCTCCAAGTGCCACATCCAAGCCTTTTCTGAACACCTCCAGGACTGGGGACTCCACCACCTCCCTGGGCAGCACATCCCAATGGCCAATCTCTCTTGCTGGGAAGAACTTTCTCCTCACCTCCAGCATAAACCTGCCCTGGCACAGCTTGAGACTGTGTCCTCTTGTTCTGGTGCTGCTTGCCTGGGAGAAGAGACCAACCCCCACCTGGCTACAACCTCCCTTCAGGGAGTTGTAGAGAGCAAGAAGGTCTCCCCTGAGCCTCCTCTTCTCCAGGCTAAGCAACCCCAGCTCCCTCAGCCTCTCCTCCAGGAGAGCCTTTCCCAACCCCAAGGAAGACAAAATAACAGACTCACTTTGGTTGGGAAAGACCTCTCAAGATCATTGAGTCCAACCATGCTATTGCTCTGCCAAGGCTGGTGCTGAACCACGTCCCCCAGCACCACATCTCTGCCTTCTTTCAACCCCTCCAGGGTTGGGGATTCAACCACCTCCCTGCAGAGCCTATTCCAATGTTTGAGAACCCTTTCAGTGAAGAAGTTTCTCCCAATGTCAAACCTAAGCCTCCCCTGGTGCAACCTGGGGCCTTTTCCTCTTGTCCTGTCACTACCTGGGAGAAGAGACTGAGCCTCCCCTAGCTCCAACCTCCTTGCAGGGAGTTGTGGAGAGCCAGAAGGTCTTCCCTTGGCCTCCTGTTCTCCAGGATAAAGAATCACTCCTCACCAGACCTTTCCCCAGCCCCTTCCCCAGCTTTGCTGCACTTCTCTGGAGCCAAGGTGGTGCACATCCCCTTGCTCCCAGACCAGCCACCTTGCTGCAGGTTGGGATCCCCCTGGGAAGCACCACTCCCTGCAAAGCAGCTTTGCAACCCAGGAAGGGTTTGTAAAGGGTCTTTGCAGTGCTGCAAGAGGTCTCACAGCCTCATCTCCAGCTTTGACCCAGGGAGGATGAGAGCTGCACCCTGGAGCTGAAGCTTCTTCAGCAGTTGATCTGCTCCTCTCTGACCAGGAGCAGTGGTGGAGTCCTCCTCTGCCCTTCCCAGCTTCCTTTCCCCGCTCCAGAGCAGAAAAACCTGCCCTGAACATTCTTGGCCATCTCAGCTGCTGGGTAATAGAAGCTCTGTCAGCAGAAGGGCCTCTTGCAGCCCTGAGGAGGTGATAAGGTGCTGCCACATTCCTCCTCCAGCGATAACAGCAGTCCCCACGGGGGCTCAGCTCCTGCTCCATCGCTGCTGGCACACAGGCAGGAAGGGACACAGCACCCAGAGGGTTTGCAGTGGCAGCTGGAGCATGGCAGGTCTGACTTGTGCCTGGGGCAGATGCCCCCTCACCCCCAGCTCAGCCAGGCCCAGAAGAGGCCATGAAGGCTGATTGCAGGGCTGTTGGCAGAACTGCTCTTGTGCAAGGCATGCACAAGGGAGTGGGGGGGACCAGCTCCCACCAGCAGCATGACCAAGCCCAAACTCCATCTCTCCCAGCATCAGGCACCCTCTGAGGGCTGCAGTCCCCATAGGGTGAGTCTGCTGAGTAGGAGACACAGTTTGACATCAGTTCAGGCCGGGGTAAAAGGCTTGTGGAAAGGAGAAGGAAAAAGCTTTGGGCTCTTCCCTCCAAGAATGACATGGAGGTGCTGGGGTGACTCCAGAGAAGGACAACAAGGGTGGTAAAGGGTCTGGAGCACAATTCTTGTGAGGAGTGGTGGAGGGACCTGGAGAAAAGAAGGCTGAGGGGAAATCTTCTGGCTCTCTACAGCCCCCTGAAAGGAGGTTGGAGCCAGCTGGGACTCAATCATCTCTCAAGTAATGAGTAACAGGACAAGAGGACATGGTCCCAATGTGCACAAGGGGAGGTTTAGGTTGGATATTAGAAGAAGGTTCCTCACTGAAAGGGTTCTCAAACACTGGAGCAGGCTGCCCAGGGCAGTGGTGGAGCCACCACCCCTGGAGGGACTGAAAAGCCCTGTAGATGTGGTGCTGGGGGGGCATGGTTTAGTGGTGACCTGGCAGTGCTGGCTTACTGGTGGCACTTGATGATCTTCAAGGCCTTTTTCAACCCAAACAATCCCTTGACCCTATAGTAAAACAAGCTACAATGAACTGAGCTGTTTATTCCTCCCCCTCTGAATGGACATGGAGCACACTCCAGCTGTCCCCAGAAGTGCCACTCTGCCCAGCTTTGCCCACAGCCTGGACCACCAACCTTACAAGGGGGCCTCACTTCACCATGGGCCTTGCAGGGGTGCAGCTTTCAGCTGGGGTTCAGGACAGATCTCTGCTCTCTCCCAGCAGAGGAAAGGAGTTAAAAAACAAACAACCAAAGATGGGGGTTTGGTTCAAGAAACGTTTGGCTTTTCTAATCACACCATGACCTTGGTCAGCCTCTCCAGGGGACACTCTCTGGGAGTGTGTTTTCCTGGCAGGACTGATGAGCTTGGCCCCAGTTATCCCTTTGCAGAGCAGCCCCACCACCACCACCACCACCACCCCCCTGGCAGGAAGCTGGAGGTGACTCCACATCCCTGCCCTCCCCAAGGAGGCAGAGCTGGGATCCAGAGCCAGATGGAGCCAGGTCACCCAACCCTGCTGAGCCCACAGGGGAGCAGGAAACAGAGCAGACCCCAGGGCTGGGCTCCAACCCTTGTGTGATTCCTGCCTGTCCCCTTTGGGCTGGGGTTGTAAATTCAGCTGCCCCTTCCCCCTCCTGCCTACCCCTTACCACCTTGCTCTCCATGGGGAGCAAAGCAGAGCCCAGGCTCCCCTCCTCCCTTTCCCTACTCATCCCACACTCCTATTTATTGTTTTCTCTCGGGTTCCCATAGAAACCCTTGTCTGAGGGGCTGGCAGGAAGCCACCGTGCTGTTGTGTGATTTTATTTCTTCTTCTTCCCCCCCCCCCCCCCCCCCCTCTTTTTTTTAATATATAAATGAAGTCATTCATTAAACTCTGCCACGATCTCCTTCCCTCGTGTGACAGCTCCAGATAGGCTGCGAGCGGGACCGGCTCTTAACCCCCTCCCGCCCGCAGCGCCCCAGTTGCGAACGAGACGCAGGGGCCAGAACAAATCCGATGGGGATCGAATTCCTTCAACCTCCTCCCCCGGCTCCTTGGGAAGCCGCTGCAGGAGCGGCGCTGCACCGACATCATCCCACTGCCAGCCCCCCAGCTCGGCCGGGGTGCCCAGGGGAGCACAGCTCGGGGGGCTGGGGGGGGGGTGCTGTCCAAGAGCAGGCGAACTGTGCGCGGTGCGAGAGCAGCGCCGGTTGGCAGCCCTCTCGCTCCCTCGCTTGGATGTGACTAACTCTCTCCCCATGACCTCACCGGCTCGCTATTCTGTCCCTGCGTCCTCACAACAGCCTGAGGACAGAGCTGGGGGCGACTCTCGCCGGGAGAAGGAATTTGCCTGTAAAAGCAGGGAAATATCTTTCCCAGCAAACCAGGCTGCAGGCTGCTGCAATGGAGGGGCTGCAGAGCTGGAATCAGAGAACTGTCAGGGCTGGAAGGGACCTCAAGGAGCAGCCAGTTCCAAGCCCCCTGCCGTGGCCAGGGACACCTCACACCGCAGCAGGTTGCTCACAGCCACCTCCAGCCTGGCTGCAAACACCTCCAGGCAGGAGGCTTCCACCACCTCCCTGGGCAACCTGTGCCAGGCTCTCACCACCCTGCTGGGCAACAACTTCTTCCTCACATCCAATCTCAGTCTCCCCATTTCTAGTTTTGCTCCATTCCCCCCAGTCCTATCCCTCCCTGACACCCTCAAAAGTCCCTCCCCAGCTTTCCTGCAGCCTCCTTCAGATACTGGAAGGCCACAATGAGGTCTCCTTGGAGCCTTCTCTTCTCCAGACTGCACAACCCCAACTCCCTCAGTCTGTCCTCAGAGCAGAGCAGCTCCAGCCCTCTGCTCATCCTCGTGGCCCTTCTCTGGACATCTTCCAGCACCTCCAGATCCTTCCTGTGATAGAGGCTCCAGAACTGGATGCAATACTCCAGGTGGGGTCTCACCAGAGCAGAGGGGGAAGTTCCATGCCTGCTCCTCACAGCAATGAATGTTGTGGGTAAAGGGCAACCAAGCTGGTGAAGAGTCTGGAGAACAAGGAACAGCTGAGGGAATTGGGGTTGCTTAGCCTGGAGAGGAGGAGGCTGAGGGGAGACCTCATTGCTCTCTACAGCTCCCTGAAAGGAAGTTGGGGTGAGGTGGGGGTTGGTCTCTTCTCTCTAGCATCAGGGGATAGGAGGAGAGGAAACGGCCTGAAATTGTGGCAGGGAAGGTTTAGGTTGGAGATTCACTGCAGGAGTGGTCAGGGATGGGGAGAGGCTGCCCAGGGAGGTGGTGGAGTCCCTATGAGCAGAGGTGTTCACGAAACCTGTGGGCATGGCACTTCGGGGCACGGTTTAATGGCCATGGTGGTGTTGAGTCAATGGTTGGACTCAGTGATCTTAGAGGTCTTTTCCAGCCAAAACAACTGGCTCCATAAAAGCCTCCTCACACCCTGGGCTCAGAAATATCAGCACTCTGCACACCTAGAGCCAGATTACTTCTGGTACTTGGACCTCACCCTCCTGCTCAAACCAGCTGGCAGGGGAGCGAGGCTGAATAGGAGATGCTTTGGGGTAAGTCACACCGAGGAGCAGAGGGGGAAAGAAGGATTCCTCTTTGCCTGATGGAGCAGCACAAATATTTGCCTCCAGTGAAGAGAAGCACAACAACAAAACAAAAGCCACAGCCCTGAAACAAACGAGAAGCCAAACCTCGCCGAGGCCCTGGCGCTCTGGGGCAGCCATAAAGGGTTTGCTGGGGCAGAGAGGGAAGGATGCCAGTTCAGTTTGGATGAGCCTGGGTGTGAGGAGGGGGTCAGCTGCTAAATTGCCTTTCAAAGCAGAGAGGTGGAAAGATTTAATTTCCAGCTGGTCCCGTTCCCGAGGTAGGGGCTGGGCCCTGCCCCCTTCGCTCCCATTGCTCCCAAGCACATCGGGGAGCTCGCTCTGCTCAGCCCGTGGTGGCATTGCACAACCACCACCCACTGCTGGGAATCACTGCCCAGCACTCCAGGGCCAGCCTGGCACCCGTGGCTATGTCTGCTGCCTTCTCCTCCAGGGCCAGCCTGGTGCCCATGGCTATGTCTGCTGCCTTCTCCTCCAGGGCCAGCCTGGTGCCCGTGGCTATGTCTGCTGCCTTCTCCTCCAGGGCCAGCCTGGCACCCATGGCTATGTCTGATGCCTTCTCCTCCAGGCTCAGCCTGGTGCCCATGGCTATGTCTGCTGCCTTCTCCTCCAGGGCCAGCCTGGTGCCCGTGGCTATGTCTGCTGCCTTCTCCTCCAGGGCCAGCCTGGTGCCCGTGGCTATGTCTGCTGCCTTCTCCTCCAGGGCCAGCCTGGTGCCCGTGGCTATGTCTGCTGCCTTCTCCAGGCTCAGCCTGGTGCCCATGGCTATGTCTGCTGCCTTCTCCAGGCTCAGCCTGGTACCCATGGCTATGTCTGCTGCCTTCTCCTCCAGGGCCAGCCTGGTGCCCGTGGCTATGTCTGCTGCCTTCTCCTCCAGGCTCAGCCTGGTGCCCATGGCTATGTCTGCTGCCTTCTCCTCCAGGCTCAGCCTGGCACCCATGATGTCCCAGGAGCTATGGTAAGCTTGCTCTGGCAAGACCTTATCACAGGGTTAGGTCATTTCTCTTATGGGATCTTTGCATCTCTGCAGACAGCTTTTGGGCTGGGGCAAAACACTCTTTGTGGGAAGGGTTTTGCCTCTTCCTGAGGTGAGGAGATCTTGCAGGTCTAAGGAGTGCTTGCAAGCAGCTTTGGCCATTCAGTTACAGTTTGCCAAGCAGCTGGGATGCTCAGACATCTGCTCTGACTGGGGCTGGCTGCCCATTTTAGATCCAGCTCTTGGCTTCACCTCCCTCCAGACCCCCAGCCAAGGCTTTCCATTTGCCCAGCGGAACTCCTCCTCCTCCTCCTCCCTCAAAACAAGGCACCCCTGCTCCAGCCACTCCAGCCCCCACAGCCACAAAAGCCTGCTCCAGACAAGGCAGCACTGCAGGAAAGGTCACATTTCCTTTGGGCAATCCTTCCCCAGCACTTGAGGGGCTGCTGATGGTCTTGAGGCAGGGAAATTTCTGGCACCAGACGAGCTGTGTCGAGGGGAAAGGCTGCAGACTCCAGGAGCCTTTTGCACGGCCCACGGCTCAAAGGAAGCTTTGCTGGCCCAAGCCCAACCTTCAGCACTACAGCTAATTCCAGCAAGGAAAATGAAAAAAAACCTCCCAGAGGCTTTGGGCTTTGCAGACCTGTGCCAGAAAGCCCCAGGACCCCTCTAGCAGCACGTTGGACATCCCTGCCTCCTGAGCTCGCCGAGCTGGGGCGGTGTTGGCTTTGGTCACTGCCTCTGTCGGGTGAGCTGCCCCGCAGAGACAGGGCTCATGAGGCAGGAGCCCTTGGGAGCTGGGTGCAGGAGGAGCCATCTTCCAGCCCTGGCACGGTGGGAGCTGTTTCCCAGAGGATATTTTGCCCCATCACCAAAAGGAGAGAGTCTACCCCCGCTGCAATTATCACCGAGAGGTAGGGTGCATGAGCTGCAGAAGGACTGGGAGGGGTGGTCCTGCAGCCCCCAGCAGCCATCCTGTTGGGGTCTCTGTTGAGGCTGGGGAAAAGGGAGATGCCAGAAACCCAGCACAGAATCACACAAGAAAGATCACTGAGTCCAACCCCCTGCCAAAGCAGGATCACCCAGGGCAGGCCACACAGGAACACATCCAGACAAGTCTTGACAGTCTGCAGAGAAGGAGACCCCACAGCCTCTCTGGGCAGCCTGCTCCAGGCCTCCAGCACCCTCACAGGAAAGAAGTTTTTCCTCATGTTGAGGTGGAACCTCCTGGGTTCCAGTTTGTATCCATTGCCTCTTCTCCTATCACAGCACAACACTGAAAAGAGACTGAGCCTCCCCTAGCTCCAACCTCCTTGCAGGGAGTTGTGGAGAGCCAGAAGGTCTTCCCTTGGCCTCCTGTTCTCCAGGATAAAGAATCACTCCTCACCAGACCTTTCCCCAGCCCCTTCCCCAGCTTTGCTGCACTTCTCTGGAGCCAAGGTGGTGCACATCCCCTTGCTCCCAGACCAGCCACCTTGCTGCAGGTTGGGATCCCCCTGGGAAGCACCACTCCCTGCAAAGCAGCTTTGCAACCCAGGAAGGGTTTGTAAGTGGTCTTTGCAGTGCTGCAAGAGGTCTCACAGCCTCATCTCCAGCTTTGACCCAGGGAGGATGAGATCTGCACCCTGGAGCTGAAGCTTCTTCAGCAGTTGATCTGCTCCTCTCTGACCAGGAGAAGAGGGAGCAGTGGTGGAGTCCTTCTCTGCCCTTCCCAGCTTCCTTTCTCCCCTCTAGACAGCACTGAAAGGAGTCTGACCCTCCCCTAGCTCCAGCCTCCTCTCAGGGAGATGTAGAGAAGGTCTCCTCCTTGACCTTTTCTCCAGGCTAAACAACCACTTCTCCCCAGCCCTGTTCTCCAGACCCTTCCCCAGCTTTGCTGCACTTCCCTGGACCCACTCCAACACCTCAATGTCCTTCTTGGAGTGAGGGCCACAAAACTGAACCCACCACTCAAGGTATGGCCTCACCAGCACTGCATGCAGGAGGAGGGTCACATCCCCAGCCCTGCTGTCACAGCCTGGGGTTTATTTCAGCCTGGTCCCAGCTGAGATGGTTATCCTGGCTCTGAAGGATCAGCTTGGCAGCCAAAGGCAGCCAGAGATGCTGCATGAGCCTCTCCCTCCCATACATTCGTGTCATTCCTCAGCTGCACTGCCCTGTTCAGAGTCCAGCCTGCAGAGCTGGAGCAAGCAGGGGGAGGCAAGGAGGAAAATGCCTCTGTATGCTTCACCCTCAGCCTTCTTCTCATACCAAGCCTCCCCACCCATAGCTGCACAGCCTCGGCCATATCTCCTCTTTTCTGCTGTAAATCATTGCTCAGCCTTCCAGATGCAGACAGCAGGACAGAGCCACTTCCCACCCAGAGCCTGTCCACACCGAGGCAGTGGAGCTGGGGAGGGGGGAAGGCATCACACGGGGGGTGATAAGCACAGGCCAAAGCGTCTGAGCCGAGCGTGACACAGCCCAGACTGCCAGCCAGCAGCAGGGAGGGAAAGCCACAGGATGCACAGCAGAAACCTATCTCCTGCTGAAACATAAAAGCAGCTCTTGGTTTCTTAATTGAAGCCTGGGTTTTCACCTCTACAGCATGTCCCATTTCTGCCCCAAGAAGGATGGGTGGCTGTGCAGCCAGGCATCCAACTCTGCCTGGCTCAGCCTTCGTAGAATCATGGAATCAACAAGGTTGAAAGAGGCCTCAGAGATCATCAAGTCCAACCTATCACCTCAGGACTAAAGAAACCATGGCTCCAAGTGCCACATCCAAGCCTTTTCTGAACACCTCCAGAGATGGGGACTCCACCACCTCCCTGGGCAGCACATCCCAATGGCCAATCTCTCTTGCTGGGAAGAACTTTCTCCTCACCTCCAGCCTAAACCTCCCCTGGCACAGCTTGAGACTGTGTCCTCTTGTTCTGCTGCTGGCTGCCTGGGAGAAGAGCCCAACCCCCACCTGCCTACAACCTCCCTTCAGGGAGTTGTAGACAGCAATAAGGTCTCCCTTGAGCCTCCTCTTCTCCAGGCTAAACATTAAACTCCTTGCAAAGCTCAACCTGTCCCTGATGTGTGATGAGCAGAGGAAGCCCCAGGCTGGTCCTTTTCTGCTTCCCCAAGCAAAACATGAGGCATTTGAGAAAGCTGGTGGTGAATGGCAGGAGGAAAACTCAGAAGGGGGATGCAGGCAGGGCTGGTCCTTCGTCATCAGCCTTAGGGACACTGCTCTGACAGGGAGATGTTAGGTTATGGTTGGACTCAATGATCTAAAGGTCTTTTTCAACTGGGTCATTCTACCATTGTCTCCTCCTGCCTCTCACCTCACAAGGTGAGTACCACCTTGGGTATATGGGAGAGGAATTTGGGCTTGCTGGAGGTGTTGTAGCCAAGCTGATTAGCATCTACAGTCGAGGCAAAACCCAAGCTCAGAACACACTCGGCGTGGTCCTTTGACCAGGGGGCAGATGCCACCAGGCAGGTGCAAGAGGAGAGCAGTGTTGGAAAGGTCATCCTGGTGCCTGAAACCCCAAAGGAAGAATCAGAATAAGGAGAGCAGAGCAAAGGGGAAGAGATGTGTGCAGGGTGGATCTGAGGATCCAGAAAGGCACAAGGGGTGATCCACACTTCCAGATGTCCGGAGCCCACTCACAGCACCATGGAATCACCTGGCTGGGAAAAAATGCTTGAGAACATTGAGTCCAACCATACCCTAACACCTCACAACTGTCAGACCATGTCCCTCAGCTCCTCATCTAAACATCTTCTAAACACCTCCAGGGATGCTGACTCCACCACTCCCCTGGGCAGCCTGGGCCAGCGCCCAGTGACCCTTCCAGCGAGGAAACTTTACCTAACATCCAACCTAAACCTCCCCTGCTGCAACTTCAGGCCTTTTCCTCTTGTTCTATCACTCATTGCCTGGGAGAAGAGGCTGGCCCACAGAGGCAGCTGATGGGAAAGGCTGCTCCATTTAATGGGCACTGGTGTTAATCACAGCAGGCAGAACCCCACCGAATCCCTTCCGAGGTGATGGATTGCAGCCCCAGGAGCGTGGGTGCTGAGCACACAGATAGGCTGGTGCAGTAATGCATGGACATCACCAGGCAGGAATTTGGCAGGGGGTTGGGGGGAAGGAAAGGGCTGGATCTGAGCCCTGGTATTCAGTAGGTGTGAGAAATGGGTGCTGAGTACAACCTCGACCCGAGGCCCTTTCTCACGGCCTCTCCATCCCAGCCCTAAAGGTTCCAGCAATCAGAGGGGCTCCTAAGAGCAGGAAGTCTGGGCTCTGTTTGTGCAAGGCAGAAGCATGCCAGAGGAGAAAACAGGCATGTCAGAGGGGTTGGGACTGCCTTACCCAGCTGCTGATCTTGTTTCCCACCCCTTCTCTCGGAGGGAATGAAACCTCCACAGCCTCCCTGCCCTGGCTGCCCTCACCCAGCAGCCTTCCTGATTCAGCCATGCTGGAAGATAAGCCAAGGGAGGCAAGCAACAGTCTTGCCCCTGCTTCAAACTGGGGTTAAGAGACAGTTGGGGTTGTTCAGCCTGGAGAAGAGAAGGCTCCAGGGGAGACCTTCTGGTGGCCTTTCAAGACTTCAAGGGGCCAGTCAGAAAGCTGGGGACAGGCTTTTGAGCAGAGCCTGCAGTGACAGGACAAGAGGTGGTGGTTTAAACTAAGAGAGGGAGACTCAGAGTGGAGAGAAGGAAGAAATGTTGGACACTGAGGGTGGTGAGAGCCTGGCCCAGGTTACCCAGAGGGCTGGTAGATGTCCAGTCCCCAGAACCACTGCAGGTCAGGCTGTCTGGGGCTCTAAGCAACCTGCCCTAGTTGCAGCTGTCCCTGCTGGCTGCAGAGGTTTGGGCTAGATGGCCTTTGAAGGTCCCTTCCAAGCCAAATCTTTTGATGTTTCTGTGATTCAGACCCAAAATGCTGATTTTTATAGCACTGCTGCCTTGGCCTGGGGTCCTTCATTTTGCAGCCCTTGGGGTGACCTGGTCCCCCCAGTCCCAGCAGCAGGAGGGACTTTGCTGCCCAGGAGCTGGCAGGAGGCAGTGGGGAAGCCGTGGGAATGTGCTGCTCTGCTCCCTGGGAGGGAGATCAGGCTCCTCATCCATGGACGTCACTGAGATGTTGTACTGCAGCAGGAACCAGGCTCAGCAGCAAGCCCTCAGCCCCTGCTGAGCTAAAGCAACATCTCCTCATGAGAAAGCCCCAAGATACTGATTGCAACTCCTGGGCATGGCCACCACAGCCTCTTGCCATGGGACCGAGACAACTGGCAGCCCCAGTTGCCCTCTGCCCACCATACAGCTGGGGGATGGTGCTGCTGATGCTGGGTGCCCCTTTGAGTGTCCTCCATCAGAGGAGTTAAGGCACACAGATGGTGGGAGAAGAACAAAAAGAGGCTGGAAGCTGAACATTCATCCTTACCCTCCCAGCTGCAGACCTCAGCATCCCCACCCAGGACCCTTTCCAACTGAACCACGCTCAGGTACACGTGGTGCTCCTGTTCCACCCCACCAGAAGATGTGAATAACCTCAAGGGGCCCAGAGTCTCACTAGAGTTACCCAAAAATATCTATGGGCTCAAGTTCAGCCCCTAAATATCCAGCAGGTAGAAGTCTGAGACAAGCAAGTCTGAAAACACCACCAAAAGCCATCAGCTGGCTCCTGGGAAAGGCCAATGGAGGGTGGAATGCTGCTGAAGAAACAAGCCCCAGAGCTGGGCTGGAGTATTGCATCCAGTTCTGGAGCCTCCACTACAGGAAGGATCTGGAGGTGCTGGAAGGTGTCCAGAGAAGGGCCATGAGGATGAGCAGAGGGCTGGAGCTGCTCTGCTCTGAGGACAGACTGAGGGAGTTGGGGCTGTTCAGTCTGGAGAAGAGAAGGCTCTGAGGAGACCTCATTGTGGCCTCCCAGTGTCTGAAGGGGGCTGCAAGAAAGCTGGGGAGGGACTTTGGAGGGTGGCAGGGAGGGATAGGACTGGGGGGGGATGGAGCAAAAGTAGAAGTGGGGAGATTGAGATTGGATGTGAGGAAGAAGTTTTTGCCCATGAGGGTGGTGAGAGCCTGGCACAGGCTGCCCAGGGAGGTGGTGGAAGCCTCATCCCTGGAGGTGTTTGCAGCCAGGCTGGAGGTGGCTGTGAGCTGCACGGTGAGGTGTCCCTGGCCATGGCAGGGGGGGTGGAACTGGCTGAGCCTTGAGGTCCCTTCCAGCCCTGACAATGCTCTGATTCTCTGAATGGCACTAATGAAGGCCCTGTGCTCCCTGCTGGCCCTGTGCCAGCATCCCTCCATCCTTTCACCTCTGCTGCTGGTTCATTCCCCACGGTCATTTTCCCTGTCCCACTTCCTCATGGCAAGCTCTCCTCTCTCCCAGGCCCATGCACAGCCCAGCAAGGAGGAGTAAAGAGGTGCTGCAATAGCTCCTGGAGGCAGTAGCTCCCTCCCAGGCAGCAAACCACGGCCAGACCACATCCTGGCACCCACCACAGCCTCCCATAGAGCACAGAATCGCTTTGGTTAGAAGAGACCTTTAAGGTGATCAAGTCCAACCTTTAACCCAGTACTTCTGGGTCCCCCTTCAAAGCACCCTCCAGCCTTCCCAAAGCTCTTCAAGCTCCTTGTTCCCAGCTCAGCACTCAGGAGGTCAACAGAGGAACATTGGAGAAGACTCTTCCCTGCTGAGCCACATCCTGGTGAGCTCCAGGAGGCAGCGTGGAAAGAACAGCATCCCACAGAGGTGGGCAAGGCCTCCCCCTCCCATCAGACTCCATCCCACACTCATGACATACTCCAAAGTGGGCCAGGACAGAGGGGTATGCAGGCTTGAGGCCAGCTCTCACGGTTTGCCTTCCCATATTGATGACTCCACAGAAGATAGAGCAGCCCAAGTCCCATCCTACAGAGCAAACACTTGGGTTTATCACCCAGTCTCATCTTCTGACTCATTTTCCTCCCCCTGAGCTTTCTCATCCTCGAGATTCAGCTGCCCTTCCCCACAGCATCATTTGCACCTCAGGCTCTGCAGCGTGGCAGAGGCCTGCGGTCAGAGATGCTCAGCTGGCTGTTGGCAGTGCAGCCACCATAGAATCAGTAAGGCTGGAAGAGACCTCGAAGATCAGCAAGTCCAACCTGTCACCCAAGACCTTCTGACTCCTAAAGCATGCTTCAGAGCCCCTGCCCTGGGCCAAGGCCCCCATTACAAGCAGCATGCAAAGAATCAGAGCTCTCTCCCTGATGGCACCTGAGATTTCCTCACGTGCTGCATGAACCCCAGAGCAGCTCAGAGAACCCACATCCATCTCTGCAAACCCTTCACAAGGGAGGTTCTCCTGCCCCTCTACTGTGCCCTAGTAGGGCATCATCTGAACTACTCTGCCCAGTTCTGGGCTCCCCAGTTCAAGAGAGACCAGAAGCTGCTGGAAGAGAATCCACTAGAGGCTGTAAGGATGTCGAGGGGCCTGGAGCATCTCTGGGAGGAGGAAAGGCTGAGCCCTGGGGCTCTTGAGCCTGGAGAAGAGCAGCCCCAGAGGGGATCTTCTGCTGATCAGTATCTAAAGGCTTGGGGGCAAGAGGCTGGAGCCAGACTCCTTTGCACTGGTGCCCAATGACAGGACAAGGGGCAGCAGACACAAACTGCAACCCTGAACAGCAGGAGAACATTCTTGGTTGGGAGGGTGCTGGAGCCCTGGAGCAGCCTACTCAGAGAGACTGGGGCTGTTGGGAACTGCAGTACTGGGTCCAGTTCTGGGCTCCCCAGCTCAAGAGAGACAGAAGTACTGGAGAGAGTCCAGTGGGGGCTACAAAGCTGCTGAGGGGCCTGGAGCAGCTGTGTGAGGAGGAAAGGCTGAGAACCCTGGGGCTCTTGAGCCTGCAAAGAGCAGCCCCAGAGGGGATCTGAACAATGCCCAGCAACAAGTAAAGGGTGGGGGCAAGAGGATGGGGACAGATTCTTGTCAGTGGTGCCTACTGGATGGGCACAAACTGGGAGCCAGGAGGTTCCATCTCAACAGAAGGAAAACCTTCTTTTATGTGAGGCTGCTGGAGCAGGCTGCCCAGAGAGGTTGGGGAGTCTCCTTCTCTGGAGAGACTCCAAACCCAGCTGAGCACTGTGCTCCTGGGCAAGCTGCTGTGGGTGCCCTGCTTTAGCAGGGGGGTTGGACTGGGTGACCTCCAGAGGTCCCTTCCAAGCCTCACCATGCTGGGATTCTGTGAAGGAGCAGGCTATAGCTGTGCCAGAGGGACTGAGAGCTCCCCCATTTCTTCTCACCCAGCACAGGAGAGTGAAATAGGAAAGAGGAAGACACGAAGCTTGAGGACTTGCAAGATGATCTACAGCATGCCACACTCCTGCATCCAGCCATTCCCCCCATGGCTGCAGACCCCCCCCCAGGCCCTGCCTACCCAGCTGTGGGGATGTGACAGGCACAAGCCACCAGAGCATGTCCCAGGAGCGCTCCTGTGGCTCCCTGCACCAACCATGGGTGCCAGGAATCCAGTCTGGAGGCACAGCTGAGCTGCTTTCCAGAGGGGCTGATTGGAAGGGTTCATTAAGCAGCCATCTTCTCTTGCCAAGCACTCAAGAAACAGAGGGAGAGGCAAATTCCAGCAGGAGCAGATAAGGGACTGAAAGAATGGAGGTGACAGGCTCTGGATCCCTATCTTGTTTATGGGAATCCATTAGGAGGATAAGGACAAAAGGAGAGAGAGGCCGTGGCCAGGAGACAAAGCAGCTCATGTTTGGAGAGGACTTCAGAGCACACAAAGTCTGGTGGCTGTGGGAGGGGACCACAAAGGGATCAATCTATCCCTGGGGATATCCTGAGGCTCTGCCCCAGGAGGGGAATGCAAAGGCAGTGTGGGGCAGGGGCAGGGAGGCAGATAACCCTGCCGTTCCCATTCTTCTCCCTGCCTCTCCCAGCTGGTTACTCATCCCCTCTGCAGCCCCAGGGCATAAACCCTGGGCTCATTCCCACCTGCAGCTTCTGCAAAGCCACTGAGGAAGAAGGAAGCCTGATTTTTCTCTCTTTTTTTTTCTCCCCAGCCCAGCTGCAGGCTGAGAAGAGGTGAAGGATGCTCCCCAGAGCGCTGACTCAGCGCTTGCAGCCTGCAGCGCCTCTGACGTGGCCCTCTGCTCTCCAGCACATCAACACCCCCCTCCCCGAGCTCCCTCTGCACTCAACCTGTCAGCAGGGGGGGGTGGAAAAGCCCTTGCATGCAAGCCTGGCTCCTGGGATGGGTGCTCAGGGGTGGTGGCAGCCAGGCACTCCTTCTCCACACAGGCACAGGCCTTCACAGATGGTGTTGGGTGAGAGGTTGGACTGGATGATCTCAAAGGCCTCTTCCAACCTGGTCTGGTCTGGTCTGGTCTGGTCTGGTCTATTCTATTCTATCCTATCCTATTCTATCCTATTCCATCCCATCTCTATCTCTATCCCTATCTCTATCCCTATTTCATCCCTATCTCATCCCTATCCCTATCTCTATCCCTATCCCCATCTCTATCCCTATCCCCATCTCTATCTCTATCCCCATCTCTATCTCTATCCCATCTCTATCTCTATCCCATCTCTATTCCATCTCTCTCTCTATCCCATCTCTCTCTCTATCCAAGAGATGTGTGGATGTGGCACTTCAGGGCAGGGTTTCATGGCCATGGTGGTCATAGGTTGATGTTTGGACTCGATGATCTTCCAGCTGAAGCAATGCTCTGATTCTGTGGAAGCTGAGGGTTTGTCTCAAGCATAAAGCTGGGTGCTTAAGTGTTTGGGACTTGGCTCTCCAACCCCAAATCCACCAGGCTTTCACACTGATTTGAGCTCAGGCTCCCTTAACCCAGCTGCAGGACAGCCTGGCCAAGCAGCAACCTGAAGAAGATAATTCCCTGCTAATCCTGCTGCTGCTGCTGTGCAGCAGGGGCAGCCAGGTGAATCTGGGCATCACACTGAAATCCCTGGTGCTCAGGACTGTGGCTCTGAGCAGATGTGTTCCCTCCTGTGCTCCAGGTCACTGATGCACCTGGGGACATCTGAAGAGCCTAGGGCCTGCACAGTGCAACTGCTCTGCCTGCAGTCACCTTGGGACAGATGAAAGCAGAGCACAGCAGCCTTGACAGCAATAAATCTCCCAGTCAGAAGCCTCAAGACATGAATTGACTGAAGGAGCTGGTGTCTGCACACGAGGTGGCAGGGCTTGCAGAGGAGGAAAAGCTGCTCTGGGAGAAAACACAACTGCCAGCCAGGCTGTGCTGTGTTTAGAGCAGGTCCTGCCTATCCTGCTGTCAATTCCTGTGAGTATCAGTGGGGTTATTTGGGTGTAAAACCTGGAGCAAATCCCTCACACGTCTTCAGGCCCCCACCTCTCTCCTCGTCTGTAAGCAGGACCGGCAAGCACAGCCACAAAGGCCAACCTCAGCCAGATGAAGTGTCACAACCCCACTCAGGACAAATGTCATCCCAGAGCTCCTCTGGCAAAAGTCCCTGGGAGGCTGCTGAGGCACCAAAAAAATCCCTTTTCCACAGCAGGAGGGACTTGGAGGTACCACTGATGACAGGAAAACACCCCTGGCTGGGGCTGTGTGCAGAACAGCTCTTTGGACTCCCCTTTCCTGTGCATGAGGCACATGTGCTTCCCCTCTTCCCTCACATCTTGCCAGCCAGCTACAAGCCGGTGATTTCCACCCCAGTTCTCTTGCCTGGCCCTCCTCAGCACCAGCTGGCCCCAGATCCAAGCCTGATGCACAGTTACATAGAGGGTTCCAACCCCCATCAGCCCCTGCCCGAGCCCTGCTCTCCAACAGGGAGGGGTAACCAAGATCCCAGTCTGCTGAGTCCAGGGAAAGAGTGCAAGGGGCCAAACAGGAGGTGGAGAGGGAAGGCAGCTCCTCCTGCACACTCTCCACCCCAGGCACCCATGCAACCTGTGGGAGCTTTTCTGCTGACTCCACCAGGTCCAGAATGGGGCTGCAGGAGCAGGCAGGAGGGGCTGGCTGGCTGGCTGTGGGAGTCAGTTTCTCTTCCACGGTAAAAAAGTCCCTTGAGAGGTGAGCTTTAGAGGCTGCATCACCAGGGAAGCCCCAGATTAACTGGAAAACACCTATCCAAATAACCCCCAGCCTGACATCTGCTACCTCCCAGCTGCAGACCAGCAGGCACGAGTGAAGAGAGCACAAGGGAGCCAAGAGGTGCCCAAGACACCGGGTATGGGTCCAGTGCTCCCTAGTTGCACCTCTCACCCATCCAGCTCCTCAGTTAAGTACAAAGAGGTGAGGAGTGCCTCTCTCCATCCCAGTCAGAGCCAGCAGCATGGCACAAAACCTTCAGCCAGAGGAAGACCCTGGAGAGCCACATTGAATCCCTGGAAGGGTTTGAGACCAGGCTGGATGAGGCTTTGAGCAACCTGATCTAGTGGGAAGTGTCCCTGCCAAGGGGCAGGGGGGTTGGAACCAGATAATTCCTTCCAACCCAAACCATTCTGTGATTCAAGGCTTTCCAGCCTCCTGTGAAGGGCAGAGTGACCACAGGGAAGGGAATCCCAGTGCCAGCAAACAATGCAGCCCTGCTCCCCAGCTGAGAAACAGGAATCGACCCACTGGGACCTGCCCTGGCAATCACACTCCAAGGGAAAGGTTCAAAGGTTCAGCACTCAACCCAAACCACGATGCCAGCTCACGGCATCCTGGGAGGAGCTGGCCCGCTGGAGAGCTCTGGGGTTGGGAATGCACATCCCAGGCTGCCCGACGTGTGTCTCCTGCCAGCAAAAGGATCCTTTGGCTAGGCAGGAGCCTTCAGTGCTCAGGGACACAAACAGACACAGCACTGAGCTCTCTCTCCCTTGCAGATGGGGCTGAGGGGGAGCCAGGCAGCTCAGGTGCATGTCACAGCACAGTTGGGCTCAGTTCTATCAGCTGGGTGCTCCTGGAAAAGCCATCACTAAGTTCAAATCTGCTTTTCTCATAGTGGCTTTACGGGGGGGGGGGGGATGGAGGAGGAGGAGAAGGGAGGGGTGATGGTGGTGGTATCTATTTCCCTTCCTCCCAACGCATCGCGCCTGCTGGAGAGCCGGGGCTGAGAAAGCAATTCAGCCTGTTTAAAGGGACACGGGAACGGCCGAGCCGGACCACGGCGCCTTTCCGCACCCCCGGTCCCTCCGGTCCGCACGCCGGGCAGCACCCAACCGGGGCTCTCCCCCACCTTACCCCCACAATGCGAGCAGCACTCAGCCTGGAGACCCCTCCGGGTCGCCGCTCCCAGCAGCCAGCCGGGAGCAGGCTCCTCTCTCCGGAGACAGCACCCACCCAGGTCCCCCCAAAGCGGGCAGCGCTCTGCCTGCAGCCGGGTCCCCCCTCCGGGGACAGCACCCATTCGGAAGCTGGGTCTACCCCACGGGCAGCACCCAGCCGGGAACAGGGTGTCCCTCCTCCCCGCGTTGTGGACAGCATCCAGCCTAGAGCCGAGCCCCCGCTCCCGCGGACAGCACCGAGCCGGGTCCCCTCCCCCTGTCGCGGGCAGCACCCATGCGGGAGCCGGGTCTCCCCTCCGGGGACAGCACCCATCTGGGAGCTGGGTCCACCCGGTGGGCAACACCCGGCCGGCAACACCGAGTGCCCACCCGGGACCGGGTCTCCCCCATCGTGGGCAGCATCCAGCCGGGATCCCGGTCCCCCGCCGCGGGCAGCACCCACCCAAGCGTGCCTCAGCCCCGGGGGGCAGGTGATGTTCCCTGACCTGATGAGGTTCTGCAGGCCCTGCTTGCTGGAGTTCCTCCTGAGGACCACGCTGCTGCTCATGGTGGTGGCCAGGGCCGAGGGGCTGCTGCTGCCGCCCCCTCCCCAGCGCCGCAGGCAGCTGCCCGCTCCCCCCTCTCCGCCTTCAGGAAGTTCTGCAGCCGGGTTCCTTTTGTTTCTGCGACTCCCCCCCCGGCTCCACACCCCCGGCTTGTCTCCTTCACCTCCACCTTCTCCTCCTCCTCTTTCTCGTGGAAGTGTCACGGGAGGCTCAGCCGGCGGCGGGTCCCGCAGCACAAAGCCCGGCGCTCCCCCCTCCCAGCGAGGGGGGGTTTCCCTCACCCTCCTCTGCTTTAACTCCTCTCTCCCTCCTTCATCATCTCCAGCCCCCTCCTCCTTCCCTTAGACAATCCCTCCCCCCCTCCCCTCCATCTCATTTCCCTCCCCTCTCCTTTCCGCGTCGTGTCCCCCCCCCCCCCCCTTTCTTTTTCCACCTTTTCCACTGATTTCCTGATCACACAAAGCAACTCAGGAGCACAAATCGAGGCTGGGAACTTGTGCTCCGAGGGCGATAAATCACTCTTGGTCCATTCACAGCAGAAGACTTCTCCAAAGGGTTCACCTCCAGACAGTGCCCAAGCAGCTGGAGGTGAACCCGGGGCCAGATTAATGTGGCAGGGGCTTTGTGCTGGGAAATGCTGCTCTGGAGAGAAATGTCCTCCTCCTGGGATAGAGAGAGCAGCTGGATCTGAGGGGGAGTCACTGGGCTGCAGCCTTGGGCAGGCAAGCAATGTGCAACCTGCTTCTGCTCCCAAACCTTCCCCTCCCCTGCCTCCTGTGCCTCCCCTGCCTCCTGTGCCTCCCCAGCCATCAAATTGGGCAAGAGGAGGGAAAAAAAAACACCCACAAACAAACCAACCACCACCAAAAAACAACCCAAAGCCCAACCCAAACAACAAACAAATCCTCTGGCTTGCTTCCATAAAACATTGATAGCTCAGGAGATGACAGGAGTGAGTTGGATGGAGGACTGACAACATAGCTCCCTGCTCAACCACAGTGCCCATCCACCGTGGTTCAGGTGATTGCTCTTCATGCTACATCCTCATGGAAGGAGTTTTCTTCCCTGCTCTGCACCTCCTGGTCCACATGTGGGGAACAGCTCTGCTGCCATACCAAACCAACAGCAAGTTCCAGCCCTACCTCACCCTTGAGCATCATGGTACTCATGGCCCGGCCACGTTACCCTATGGCATGTGGAAATAGTCCTCTGGTTGTGTCTGAGGTGGGATCAGAATCACATAGGCTGGTAGGGGTTGGAAGGGACCTCTGGAGATCATCCAGCCCAACCCTCCATGCTGCAGCAGGGCACCCACAGCAGCTTGGCCAGGAGCACTATGGCCAGGTGGGTTTGGAATCTCTCCAGAGAAGGAAACTCCACAACCTCCCTGGGCAGCCTGCTCCAGGGCTCCAGCACCCTCACACCAAAGAAGATTTTCTTCCTGTTCAGATAGAATAGAATAGAATTAACCAGGCTACAAAAGACCTTCCAGATCATCAAGTCCAACCTATCACCCAACACCATCTAATCAACTAAACCTCCTGGCTTCCAGTTTGTTCCCATTGCCTCTTGTCCTGTCCCTGGGCACCACTGAAGTCTGGCCCCAGCCTCTTGCCCCCAACCCTTTAGCTGTTGCCAAGCAGTGCTCAGATCCCCTCTGGGGCTGCTCTTCCCCAGGCTCAACATCCCCAGGCAGGGCTCTCAGCCTTTCCTCTTCACAGAGCTGCTCCAGGCCCCTCAGCATCTTTGTGGCCATCTCTGTTGGACTTTCCCCTGTAGTTCCCTGTCTCTGCTGGGCTGGGGAACCCAGAATTGGACCTTGCATTACAGACGTGGCCACTCTGCTTAGACCCTTACCTTCCTTCTGCTTTCAGTCCTTCTCATCTCATTTACATCTTTCCTCCCACACACCTCTGCAGAAGCATTTCTTGCCACCTTGTAAGCTGCAATGGGGAAGTCACCCATGAAATGCACCCAGGAATCTCCACAAAAGGGAAGTGCATTAAGGCCAGAGCAGAAGGAGGTGCCTTCCCTCCTTCCCTCCAGCTCTTCATCCCAAAACAACTCCTTTCTTTTTTCCCCTAAGTGGTGAGGATCAGCAAAACTCACTCAGCACAGGCACTGATGCTGGCCTCGCCCTGTGGGCTGCTCAGACTCCACATTTCTTGGGTGAGAAGGTGCAAGAGAGCCACCACAAAAAGCCTCTGCTGCTGAAAGAGAGCCTGTCCCAGCCCTGCAAGTACTCACAGGAGTAATTAAGTTGAAGCATGTGAACCTTCCTGTTGGCTCCATGCAGCCACAGGGTTTTCTTCTTGGAGAGATTCAGCCCAAGCCTGCCAGTGCTTCCCATGCTCCAGCCAGCCAAGGATGCGAGACAGAGGAGCCCTGGGCAGGCAGAGACACAGGGAGCAGCCACGGGCCAGCAGCACACCGGGGGCTGGGTGAAATCCCAGCAGCACGCTGGTTTCAGGCAGGGATGCCGAGCGATCCGCGGGGAGCTGAGGAGGGGCAGGGAGGAATGCAGCCGCTGCCACCGGGGGGAGGCAGCAGCCTGCTGGGTGTGGGGAGCGGGGAAGGCATTGCTGAGGAGCAGAGGTGAGATTCTCCACGCAAACAGCAGAGGGGAAAGCTGTTGGTTCCCCCAGCCTTGCCACCACGCTTGGGTTGATCTCCTGGAAGATGCCAGCAGGAGCACCTCACCTTTCAAGCCCTTGGCAGATGGCTGCCCCCCAAGCTTCTCAGCGATGGGGACCTCCACTGATCAAGGCTGACACAAACCATGCCTTGGCTGATGAAATCCAGGACCAGAGAGAGGTCATGACATTAGATCTTGCTGGTCTAAGGTGCTAAGATCTTTCAGAGACACCAGCAGTGAAAGAGTGAGGAAAGGAGGCCCAACAGGCAGCAGGCTCCTGCAGGGAGGCATCCCCTAAGTACTGCACTCTGCCTGGAAAATCCTCCTGCCTGCACAAGGTGGTTGTGCTACTTGACCTCTGGGGAAGGTTTCTTGCCCTTCTCCTGGCTTTCATCTTGGAGAAAGACGTCAGACATGAGAAGCAAACATCCTTCCTCCTCCAGCAGCAGCAGGCTCCTGCAGGACCATGGCAAGAGAGCCGAGCAGGACCCTCTGACTCAAAATCACAGCTTGCAAGGAGGAAAGGAGCTGTGCACTGACACAGGGGACCTTAGACCCACTATCCAAGAGCACCAAGGCTGGGCCTGATGAACCACAGGGCCAGGAGCGCTGCAGGGGAAACTCCTCCTCGTCACTCGGCAGGGCAGAAGCACCTCCGGTCCCCTCTGCTCCCCTCGCTCGCTGCCAGGCCCAGGTGCATCCATCTGAGCCACACCACGGACCCACCACCAGCAAGGTCAGCATCAGCCCCACAGCTGCTCGAACCCTTCCACAGAAACAAACCTCCTGGTCCCAGCAGGAAGCAGGCAGGAGCACAGCAGACACAGGAAGAGAGACAAAGAATCGATTCATCTGTTGGGCTTTTGGCAGGGGCGAAGCTCCGCCGTCACATCCCTGCAGCAGCCCCCACGAACCCCCTAGAGGAGCAGGGGTGTGGGGAGCACCCAGAACACCCCCCCCCAGGGAGCTCCCCAGGCGTGGGGCAAGCAGAGGAGGCGAGGTGGTGGGACAGAGTGAGCGTCTCCATCGCTGCAGGAGGAGGGTGGGAGGCCCAGGGACGTGGGGCTGCCCCAGTTCCTGTTAATTACACAATCACTCTGCTATGTAGGGCTGCTTGCAAAATCAGTTGGAGGCTGACACATGGTCTAGGAGGGGGAAAAAAAGAGAGAGAGAGAGAAAGGCTCTCATCCTGCTGCCAGAGAACCGAATTTCTCTGCTGTTCCTGGGATGCAAAGTGCTGTCAGCATGAGCCCCAACCTCCAGCTGCCTGGAGGGGCAGCCCTCTAAGGTGCTGCCAGCGTGGTTTCCAGAGGCCCCTGCCTACATGGCAGATTCCACCTCGAGAAAGCGGTCTCAGAGGCACAGCCTCACTTTTTCAGGCAGCCCTTTCCCAGCTGGGGACCCTGCACCTCCCCCAGCAGGACGATGGAGTAGATGGGGGTCTCTGGTTTGCCTTTGAAGTGATGGATCCTGACCCCTACTGTCCCAAACCTCTCTCCACAGCCCAACACCTCCACAGCCTCTCTCTCTCTCTGTCCACCATGCCCACACAACCCCCACTTTGAAAGCAGCCTGGCAGACATCCCAGCCTACTGGAAGGCCCAGCTCAGCAGCAGGGGCACACCAGTTGCTCCATCAGCTGTGTAGATGGTGTGCTTTACACAGACAGGGCTTGCCTGCCTTTCCTCCATCCCTCATTCCCAGCTAGCTCAGCCCAGCTTCCTCTGCCTGCACTCCCTTTTTGGCAGCCAAATCCAGAGGCCAAAGCAGAGATAATCCCAAGGAAGCAGGGTGTCTCACAGCCAGAAGTGGCACATTGTCTCCTTCACACCACAGCAGCTCCAAGCTCCAGCAGTGAGCTGTCACTGGGGCAGGACTCTGCTCCCCTGCAATCAGCTCTGGCTGCAGGGGAAAGAGCCCAGTCCAAGTGATGCTCCCCAGCAAGACTTCCTCTGCCCTGGCCATGAGTCAGGAGGAGATGCTCCCAAGCCCATGTGTGAGCCCATGGGGGTTCAGGGAGGGGGTGCTGTAGGCAGGAGCTGTCTTGGCTCAGAGCTTTGGCCTGGCCCACGCAGTCAGAGGAGCACCATGGAGACCATGTATCACCGGGGGTGAGGTTCAAAGAGTCAACAAACACCACCTCAGACCAAGTCTGAAGCACTTGGCCTGGGATCAGGGATGACTCTGCTCCTGTGGCATCCAAAGAGGCAGAAAGGAGAGGGAAAGGAAGCTGGGTCTGGAAGGAGCATCCTTCTTCCTCTGCCCTGTTGCTGCCCCTCACCTTCACCCCACTCCCTGTGGTGCTCTTCAAGGGTCCACATCCACAAACCTAACGTGCCAAGAGCTGGCTTCATCCCCTGCTGAGGGGAAGACACAAGCTCAGGTGCTTCTGCTCCAGGGGTGGCACAAATGAGGACAGAGGATGAGAGGACCAAGGGAAAAGGGAGCAAAAGAAATGTCCAAGAGCTGGGTTTACCCAAGGGGGGAGGAGGGAAGCAGAGAGAGGTGCTGTTAACCATTAACTGGGACAGCCAGGAGATCAGCTGTGCTCTGTGCTGTGCAAACAGGGGGAGAGACCACCTGAGCGATGTGCTGAGCTGCCACCCGGGCTGTTACAGACCAGGGCCAAGGCCAAGTGACTCAGCCAGGCCCTGGAGGCGTGCAGCTGGGCCAGCAGGTCGAGCCAGCAGGGTTCCTGCACCGTATCTATAGAGTAGGTTAAATCAACAGAGCCATTGGGAAAGAGGCAGGAAGACAAAACAATGGCTGCAGATAAGACACTCCCAGCCCGTGAGAGAGGGTCACTACAGGACAAAAGGACAACTATTGGCCCTGAAGAGGCCAGCTCCAGCTCTTTGGGATGCCTTGGGCCAAGAAGTAGGGCAAAAGGCTCCCTCCAGGGTGAAGAAGCCCTAGAGGTTGTGTGAGTGTGCCACAGTACCATGGTATCAGTCAGGGTTGGAAGGGACCACAAGGATCATCTAGTTCCAACCCCCCTGCCATGGGCAGGGACACCCCACACTAGATCAGGCTGGCCAGAGCCTCATCCAGCCTGGGCTTGAACACCTCCAGTGTCCCCCACCTGCAGACACTGTAGGTGCCTCAAAAGGACCTGAGAGCATCCCATTGCCTTGCAGCAACCTCCTGAACCTTTGGTCATCAGGGATTGGAAAGATGCTGAATGAGTCTGAACTTTGAACATCAAATAAATGGCCTTGGTTATGGCTGTGTGGATTAGAAGGACACTGGGCAGCTGAAGACACCTTCAGATGTCTCCCATGTGTAGCATAAGAGGAGCACAACCTAGAGGGGAGGCCCCCACAGCCCAGAGGGGGAGGTCCCCACCACCTTCTCTCACCAAGTGGCATCAGTGTGATGTGCTTAAGCATCACCCAAAGCCAGCCAAGGAGAGGCTGAGGGAGCTGGGGTTGCTTAGCCTGCAGAAGAGGAGGCTCAGGGGAGACCTTCTTGCTCTCTACAACTACCTGAAGGGAGGTTGTAGCCAGGAGGGGGTTGGTCTCTTCCCCCTAGGCAACCACCACCAGAACAAGAGGGCACAGTCTCAAGCAGTGCCAGGAGAGGTTTAAGCTGGCTGTGAGGAGAAAGTTCTTCCCAGCAAGAGAGATTGGCCATTGGAATGTGCTGCCCAGGGAGGTGGTGGAGTCCCCATCCCTGGAGGTGCTCACAAAAGGCTTGGATGTGGCCCTTGGAGCCATGGTTTAGTTGTTAGGAGGTGTCAGGTGTTAGGTACTAGGTTGGACTTGATGATCTGTGAGGTCTTTTCCAACCTGGCTGATTCTGTGACACATTTGGTTGCTAGGCTTGCAGGAAGGAACTGCTGTGTGAGGCCAGCCCTGTGTCCCAGCCATGCTCAGCTGACCAGCACAGCTTTCAAGAAGTGAAATAAAGCTTCTGCCCAATATAAACTCATTAGCTCATCTGTGGCTGGCTGGAGGGCTCTGATGCAGCACCACATTGTGCAACACAAGCAGGTTTAGCAACCACGAAGCCCTGCCTCAGGCTGCTGGGCTGCTCGCTGCAGCTGGGCTCAGGGTAGGCTGATGGGTAGGGAACCCCCTCCAAGCATCATCTTCCAAGCTGGACCCTGTCCTGGGGAAAGGCCTCTGATCAGCTTGCCAATGTCACTGAAACACAGAACTAACCAGGTTGGAAGAGATCCCAGAGATCATCAAGTCCAACCTATCACCCAACACCATCTGAGCAACTCAACCATGGCACCAAGTGCCTCAGCCAGGCTCTTCCTAAACACCTCCAGGGACAGGGACTCCACCACCTCCCTGGGCAGCACATCCCAATGGCCAGTCTCTCTTGCTGGGAAGAACTTTCTCCTCACCTCCAGCCTAAACCTCCCCTGGCACAGCTTGAGACTGTGTCCTCTTGTTCTGGTGCTGGCTGCCTGGGAGAAGAGACCACCTCCCAGCTGGCTACAACCTCCCTTCAGGGAGTTGTAGAGAGCAAGAAGGTCTCCCCTGAGCCTCCTCTTCTCCAGGTCTCCCTTACCAGAGATGGGAGCTGTGATGACAGGACAGGCAAAAGCATCATCATGTATCCAAAAGGCCTGAAGACCACCACGTGCCTCCATCAAGGAGCAGGACAGTCACTGATGCTCCAAAGGGAAGGCCACTTTATTGTGGCCTTCCAGTAGCTGAAGGGGGCTCCAAGAAAGCTGGGGAGGGTCTTTGGAGGGTGTCAGGGAGTGATAGGACTGGGGGGGATGGAGCAAAACCAGAAATGGGGAGATTGAGATTGGATGTGAGGAAGAAGTTGTTGCCCATGAGGGTGGTGAGAGCCTGGCACAGGTTGCCCAGGGAGGTGGTGGAAGCCTCAGCCCTGGAGGTGTTTGCAGCCAGGCTGGATGTGGCTGTGAGCAACCTGCTGCAGTGTGAGGTGTCCCTGGCCATGGCAGGGGGGTTGGAACTGGCTGCTCCTTGAGGTCCTTTCCAACCCTGACAATTCTATGACTCTGTAAGCCCTCCACTAGGTTCAGCTGAGCCTTTCTGCACAAGCTGTGTGCAGGGAGATGGCAACTGGAGCAGATAAGCAGCAGCAGAAGTGGCAAATGCCAGCCCAAGGAAGGAGAAGCCCCACCAGAGCTGGGCTGCACAGCCTGTGTGTCACAAGAGCCTGTCCTCAGCTCAGCTCAGGCTGCAGTCGGCTCAGTGGCAACCGCAAGGAGGCACTTAGTTTAAGAGACAATAATTACTGCCCTCACTTTTCCTGGGGAGGGAACTTTGGCCCTCCCAGAGAGCTGGCAGTCGTTGCTGCTTGGGATCTGTCAATAGTTCAGGGGCGGTCGATGCTAATGGCTCTGAGCAGGCTCTCAGCGGGAAGGCGAGTGCTGCTGCAGCACCAAAGCAGGCAGCAGCACACCGGAGAGCCGAGCTGCCTGCCGAGGGCCTGACCAAAGGGCACTGCACATCCTGGCACCAGCAGGTACCTGGAGCTGGGAGAGGGGCTACTGCAGAGGCCATCCCTAGCAAAGGGTCTCTCCTCCACAGGAGCATCTGAGCAGAAGAGCTCTGCTGATGCAGAGTGGCCCAGCTGCGGGGCAGGCAGGGGGACAGCACAGAGGGTGGAATCCCAGACTGGTTTGTGATGGAAAGGACCTTTGGAAGTCATCCAGTCCAACCCCTCTGCAGTCAGCAGGCACATCCCCAACTAGAGCAGGTTGCTCACAGCCCCAGACAACCTGACCTGCAGTGGTTCCAGGCATGGGACCTCTCCCACCTCTCAGGGCAACCTGAACCAGGCTCTCACTACCCTCAGTGGCAAACATCTCTTTCATCTCTCCAGTCTGGCTCTCCCTCTTGTAGTTCAAACCATCACCCCTAGTCCTGTCACAACAGCCCTGCTCCAAAGCCTGTCCCCAGCTTTCTGATCAGCTCCTTTAAGCACTGAGAGGCCACCAGAAGGTCTCTCTGGAGCCTTCTTGTCCCCAGTCTGAACAACTCCAACTCTCTCAGCCTGGCCACGTAGCAGAGGGCTTCCAGCCTTCCATCATTGCTGTGGTCTCCACTGGCCACACTCCAACAGGTCCTGAGGACTCCAGAGCTGCCCCCAGCACTGCAGGGGGGTCTCAGCAGAGCCCAGCAGAGGGGCAGAGTCCCCTCCCTGCCCCTGCTGCCCCACAGTGCTGGGGATCAGCCCAGGACAGGGCTGGCTCTGGGCTGGCAGCTCCCAGATGTGCACCAGCAAAAGCATTTGGACAATTCACATCTGTGCAGCAGCAGGAGCAAGCCAGGCAAAATGAGAGCCAAGTAAGCCAAGTTTTGCACATCTCAGACCAGGGACTCCAACTTTTCAGCCCACCAGGTGCAAGTCACCCAGCAGGCTAACACCAGAAGCCTCTGACTGCCATTTCCAGTCATCAGTGAGCCCAGCTGGCTTTGCTCAGGCCTTTTTCTCTTTGTCCATGTATTCCCTGCACAATTCCCAGACACATCAGGCTGGTATGAAGCACCACCACTCCCCTGAGGGGAGCCCAAGCAGCTCCTGTGTTCTCACCCCATATAACTCAAGATGGAGCTACCAGCAGCAGCTCTGCTGACAGTCCCAGGAGGGCCTCATTTAAACCAGCATTAAATACCAGGAGATATTTCATCCTGCCTGGCTGCAAGTTCTCCTGCAGAGGATGGGAGCTGCCAGCCTCCCTGCTCAGGCGTTGCACAAGCAGTGGTGGAGCCCCCAGCAAGCTGCTGCTGCAGAGCTGCCCATGACAAAGACAACTCTGAGTGCTGAAACCTGGGATTAAGGCACTGCAGTGGCTGCCTCTCACATCTGGTGTGTGTTAGGATGGATAGACTGGCAGGGAAAACACTCCCAGGCTCCAAGAGGGGCTTCTTAACCCATTCCTGGCTGAGCCTCCTGGCAGCACCCAGCCAGGCTGAGCCACCTGGCCAAGCCTCAGGAGGGTTTGGCTCCTACCTCAGCAGTGGTTCTCTGCTCCCCAGGTGACTTGGGAAGCAATTCAGCTACCCAAACACAGGAGACAAGTGGCACTGAGGCTGCCTTGGGTGACTTAAGACACGTGGCAAAGCCTGGCAGATGCCACAGGGGTCCAGTGCCATAGAATCATAGAATGGAAGAGTTGGAAGAGACCTTAATGATCACCGAGTTCCAATGCCCCTGCCACAGGCAGGGACACCTTCTGCTCGGTCTGGTTGCTCCAAGCCTCACCCAGCCTGGCCTTAAACACTTCCCCATGAGATCACCCAGCTCTTGAGGACCACAGCAGGTCTGCAGTGCCAGGCAGAGAGAGATTGTGGTCCTAGGAGCCTAGCAGCCCCTGACTGGGAGCAGCAGTTGTCCTGTTTCAGCTGCAGCGCCCCTGGGCAAGCCCCACACAGCTGAATCCATGGCTGCAAACAGCCCCTGAGCTGCCCCAGGGGCAGGATCCCACTGTGGTATCCCCTGGTAGCAGCTCTCCCTGGGGGACCCTTCGAGCCCAGGGGCTTGCTGCCTTGCTCCGTGCAAGCCATAGAGCCCCACGCTGGCCACAAGGCTCTGCCTGGGCAGCTCCCCCTTGCTGACTGCTGCAGGTCTGCTGCTGCCGTTGGACAGGCCAGGCCAGGCAGAGCTCGCCCCCTCGTGGGGTGCAGCTAAGGGAGGCCTCCCCCCGCAGCGGGGTTGGGTGTCCAAGGGGTGCAGCCTGACCCTCTGCCCTGCTTCCTGCAGAGAAGGAGCTCCAGACCTGCCCAGCCTGCAGAAATGCTTTATGGCCCCAGCCCAGCAAGGCTGCTCTGGCAAAATCCTTCTCCTGGCAGCCCCCAGGGTGGTCCCAACAGGGGACAGCCAGCCCAGCCTCCCCCACAGCCAGGTCTCCCCAAATTCCAGGGTGCAAGAGATTCCCACGGGCTTCAGAGCCAGGCTTTTGCCCCCAGAGGCTTCAGAGCAGCCAGCAGAGAGCCTTCTGTGGTGACCAACCCAGTGAAGCCCAAAGGAAAGCTGCTGGGCAGTCCTCTGCTTTGACACACCACCCACCAGCCCCATGGCTTTAGGTCCCAAAATAAGCTCAGAGGCAAGGCCAGGCTGCTTTGGTGGCTGTGTTCTCTTCCTCCAAGGAGAAAGGGGCAGTGAAGGCACCTGCCACCTGCCTATAATTAGAGCTGGGTCTTGGGGTCCCTGCCAGAGCACCTATGGCCAACTTGGAAAGGCTCAAGTGTTGCCCAGCTTCATTAAATCATCCATCTGGCCTCCCCTGCTCCTTTCCCTGCTCTTTTTCCACTTCAGTGAGCCCAGCTGGGGCAAACTGTGACCAGGGAGCAGGGAGCAGCCATCCTTCCAGCCCTCCCCCACCCCAAGGAATCTGGTGCCTTGAGGGGTGCAAAGATTCTCCATGGATCAGTTTTCCCAGGCAACCTCCTTCCACCCTGGGGTATACTTAGCAACAGCACTCATCCTGGCCAGGGCCCTGGAGACTCCCCTAAGGACCTGGGGAATTCAAGACAGCTGGGGACAGACGTGGCAAAGAAAAGGCTTGGGGCTTGCTAGGACACCAGAGCCTCTTCCCCAGGAGGTGACCATACATGGGCTTGCCAAGGGCTCCCTGCAGCTTCCAGAGTGGGAAGTCCCAGAAGGAAGGAGATGGGGGAAGCTTGGGAGAAGCCAGCCCCTTGTCTAAGAGCTCAGGGAGAAGAGGACCATAGAATCAGAGAACTGTCAGGGCTGGAAGGGACCTCAAGGCTCAGCCAGCTCCAACCCCCTGCCATGGCCAGGGACACCTCACACTGCAGCAGGTTGCTCACAGCCACCTCCAGCCTGGCTGCAAACACCTCCAGGGATGAGGCTTCCACCACCTCCCTGGGCAACCTGTGCCAGGCTCTCACCACCCTCATGGGCAACAACTTCTTCCTGACATCCAATCTGAATCCACCCATTCCTAGCTTTGCTCCATCCCCCCAGTCCTATCCCTCCCTGCCACCCTCACAAGTCCCTCCCCAGCTTTCTTGCAGCCCCCTCCTCTTCCCATATCTCCTCAGGGTGCATTTACACAGAGAGTCTGGGGGTTTGCTTTCCTGGCAGCTCCATCACAGGACTCCCTGCTCACAGCCCCAGCTCACTTAGGAGCACTGTCCTGGCACTGCTCATAGCCAGGGCAGCGTGACAAGAGCTTTGTCCTCAAGGAGAGGATATCAGAGAGCCGAGCTAGCCACGGGGTGAGAAGAAGTCACCCCACAAGAAGAAGTAAACACTTCCTGCCTCCATTTCAGGAGTGGAAACCACCAGAGCCCAGGTCTCAAGCAGTGCCAGTAAAAGCCAGACTCTTGGCAGTGGTGCCCAGGGAGAGGACAAGGGGCAAGGGCCACAAACTGGAACCCAGGAGGTTCCATCTGAACAGGAGGAGAAACTTCTTTGGTGTGAGGGTGGCAGAGCCCTGGAGCAGGCTGCCCAGAGGGGTTGTGGAGGCTCCTTCTCTGGAGAGCTTCCAACCCCACCTGGGCATTGTGGCCCTGGGCAAGCTGCTGTGTGTGTCCCTGCTGTGGCAGAGGGTGGTCTCAGAGGTCCCTTCCACCTCCCACCACGCTGGGATTCCATGAGTGTGTGTGCCAGCCACCCTGCCCTCAGCACTCACACCTGCACGTGTCCAGTGGGTCTAAGAGTTGGAGTCCTACACAACAGACCCCTCCAGACAGGTGGAGTCCAGCAGGAGACAACAAAGGCAACAAGATACCTCAGCCCCACCAGCAGTCCCCACCCTTGGCTCTGGCACATGACTGCACCACAGCAAGAGGGGAACAGGAAGGTTCCACTGCCTTGGGCCACCTCCAGAACCTGCAAGGTGAGCTGAGCCAGGCTGGGTAGTGCTGGAAACACCATGCTGAGGACCTCTGCAGCTCCCCCAGCAGCCAAGGCTTCCCCTTTGTTTCGGCAGAGTGGTGCAGGGAGCCTTGCAGCACCTTTTGAAGCTCCCCAGTGAAGCCTTCAGCCAGGGCTAATTGCTGTCAAGTGTCAGCCAAGGCACTTTCTGCAGTGACAGGAGATGTCACACCTTGCTCCTCTGGTTGTCATCAAAGGCAGGGGGTCCCTATCAACATGAACTGTGCTGCCTGCTAGAAGCCTGGGAGAGAAATGCTAATGCAAGCTTTGAAGCTGGAGGAGGGATATCAGACAACCCTCCAAGCTCCCTAGGATTGAAATCAGGCAACCTCCCAAGCTCCCTGGATGCTCAGTCCACTGCTGGGACTTCTCCCTCTCTCTGCTTCCACCGCAGACAGATGTGGTCTCTGCCTGCTGATCTCCCTCTTAACCCACCCCGGAGAACTACATGGGAGTGATCAGACCCCAAATTGTACCATGCCTGCTGATGACAAAGCCACAAAGCAGAGCAAAGCCATCTCTGAACCTTGCAGCAGTTAGGCTGAGACACTGGAAGGTCAATCCAGCTGGGGGCATGGGGGAGCACAGCAGGAAATGAGCTGAGCCCAGTGGTCACTGCAAGGAGAGGACACAGCTGGTCTCCCCTCACTGATCTTAAGGATGGAGCTGACTTCAGCTGGTCCAGCTTGCCAGGACCCTTGCTGGAGCTGTGGTTCTCCACTTATCAGCCCCCTCCCAAGGGCTTTGATCATACAATTGTCAGGGTTGGAAGGGACCTCAAGGCTCAGCCAGCTCCAACCCCCCTGCCATGGCCAGGGACACCTCACACTGCAGCAGGTTGCTCACAGCCACCTCCAGCCTGGCTGCAAACACCTCCAGGGATGAGGCTTCCACCACCTCCCTGGACAACCTGTGCCAGGCTCTCACCACCCTCATGGGGAACAACTTCTTCCTGACATCCAATCTCAATCTCCCCATTTCTGGTTTTGTTCCATGCCCCCCAGCCACTTCTGATGAGAGCTTTAGTGTGTCTAAGTCTCTCCCTGGCTGGAACACCGTGTCCAAAGCCTGCAGGAGCATCTCACCCATGCCAGCCTCATGGATCTTAGACTCCCAGGATGGGAGGGGTTGGAAGGGACCTCTGGAGATGCTTGAGCCCATCCCCAGTGCTAAAGCAGGGTCACACCTAGGGCAGGCACTCTTTGTGACCACACATCCTCCTCTCCCACCATCGCCCTCCCTTTTCCCCAGCCTCCCACCTTCCCAGGGCTGGAAGGCAGCTGTGGCACTGGGGTATGGAGTCTCCAGGCCTCACCTCTCACTCTCCCCAGGGTCTTCCACTTGGGTCACAGCTTCTGCACCCTCCTGGCACCCCTCTGAGTCTGACATCTTCTCCCCAGGCGGCGTGGTGGCCCCGCAGGCAGCTCCAGAGTGAGGGTGCTGCCGGGTTTCGCTTTTCCTGTGCTCAGCAGAAGTGAGCTGGGCCGGAAACTGCAGGGGCTGAGGGTTTGGGGGGGATGGGAGAGGAGCAGAGGGAGGCAGATGTGGGGCTTTGGGGGTTCCTGAAACCCTTGGGGCTGTTTTAAGGTTTTTGCCTCCGTTGGCAGCTTGAGATTGGGAAGCGCTGAAGTCGCCCAAGAGGAAAAGAAGGGGCATGGGGATCCCCCAGCATGGCAGGGAGAGGGGAAACCCACCAGTCCCCAAGCTGCCCACACTGCTCTGGGCACAGCCAGCACCTCTATATCCCAGCATCCTGCACCAGTACCAAGGTGCTGCTGTGGAAGCTGCCAAGGTCGTCCTGACCTCTGCAAGCCCAGCGGAGCCAAAGGCTCTGCTTCAGCCCTGAACTCCCTTCCCAGCTCTGCTCCTTCCCCATAGCTTCCTGCTGTTACCACCAGGGGTGGAGGTTCTGCAGCACTTGCTGGGGCTTGGTCTCTTCATCACTGGAGAAGGACATGCCCAGGAGCCAGTGGCACAGCCTAGAACAGGATGCCAGAAGAATATGGTGGCCTCACTACTTCCTCCTCACAACCAGAGGGATGAGCATCCCCAGCTTTGGAGGGGGGTCAACACCAGAGAGGTTTCCCCCATCCCTGCAGCACAGACCCCACCAAAGCCTCCATATCCCCCCCAGGACCCCCGCAGTGGGGGAAGCCCTTCCTGGGCACCCCCGGCGCAGGCTGAGGCCCAGCCCCGCAGGCGGCAACCTCCTCCTGTCCTGCCAAAGCTTTATTTACACCGCTGCTGCCACGCAGCTCTGCACACACCCGGGGGGAAACGGCGCCCAGGAGGTGCCCCCCAGCCCAGAGGGGGGCAGAGGATGGGTGTGGAGAGGCAGGTGCTTAGGACTCGCCAGCCTCAAACATCTTCTTCCTGCCCTCCATGCCAGACTTCTCCTCGATGTTCTTCCTCCAGTCACCCACATCGCGGAGGTCCTTCTCCTGGAGGAGGGATGGGGAGGGGGGGTGGGGGTGAGGGTGGTGCCCCAGGGGGTGAGAACCCACCCTTCCTCACCTGTCCACCCACCCTGTGTCATCTAGATGACCCCAACCCCACCCACACCATGCACTCGTTTGAGCTGCACCTCCCTTTTTCGAGAGCAGGGGTAGCAGAGGGGGAAATGCTGAGCAGCGAGAAGGGAGTGGGGAAAGGTCTCTGACACAGGGAGGCAGAGGCTCAGTGTGGTCTGTGCCACACCTCGAGTCCTGTGTCCAGCTCTGGGCCCCTCAGGTTAGCAAAGATGTTGAGATGCTGGAAGGTGTCCAGAGAAGGGCAACAAAGCTGGGGAGGGGTCTGGGGCACAGCCCTGTGAGGAGAGGCTGAGGGAGCTGGGGTTGATGAGCCTGGAGAAGAGGAGGCTCAGGGGAGACCTTGCTCTCTACAACTCCCTGAAGGGAGGTTGTAGCTGGGGGGGGTTGGTCTCTTCTCCCAGGCAAGCAGCACCAGAACAAGAGGACACAGTCTCAAGCTGTGCCAGGGGAGGTTCAGGCTGCAGGTGAGGAAGGAATTCTTCCCAGCAAGAGAGATTGGCCATTGGGATGTGCTGCCCAGGGAGGTGGTGGAGTCCCCATCCCTGGAGGTGTTTAGGATGAGACTGAATGGGGTACTTGGTGCCATGGTTGAGTTGATCAGATGGTGCTGGGTGATAGGTTGGACTCAGTGATCTCTGAGGTCTTATCCAACCTGGTCTATTCTATTCTATTCTATTCTATTCTATTCTATTCTATTCTATTCTATTCTATTCTATTCTATTCTATTCTATTCCATTCCATTCCATTCCATTCCATTCCATTCCATTCCATTCCATTCCATTCCATTCCATTCCGTCCCATCCCCAAACTAGGGGGGCCAGCTTGTGTCTGGGCACAGAGGGGAGGTGAGGAGTACCTTCTCAGTGTCCTCCTTCTTGACTTGCTTCAGGTTGGCTCGCAGGTCCATGCAGACCTTGTGCTTGGAGCCCAGCAGGGCTCGCAGCATGGCATCGGCGGACATGCGCACCCTGCGCAGAGGTGGCCTCTTGAACTTGCCCCTCAGGTCAAACAGCTTCTGGCTCAAGTCTTCCAGCTGCAGGGGGATAAAAACCAGGGGAGGGGGGGAGAAAGAGAGGGGCCTGAGTTCTGTGAGCTGGACCCATGCAGCGTGGGGTAGGTGTTGAAGTTTGAAGGGGGAGCTTTAGCCCCGTCCCTGACCGCGAAGAAGTGAAATGAACAACCGTGGGGTGTGAAAGGAAAAGAATTGTGAGGGTTGGAAGGCACCTCAAGGATCATCCAGTTCCAACCCCCTGCCATGGCCAGGGACACCTCACAGTCTATAGAGTTCACTGGATTGCTAAGGGGAACAGAGAGCAGAGGCCACTTTGCTCTCTTTTCCTTTTGCTTCTGCTTGCAACTCTTAACTCTCAACTCTTAACTCTCAACTCTTAACTCTCAACAGCTCCCAACAGCTCCCAACTCCCAGCAGCTCCCAACTCTAAGCTGGAGCATAGCACTCTGGAAGGCAGCAGGACAATGGTCAGCATGGGGTGGAGGGAAGGGAGGAGGATGAGATGATCAGCAAGGGAGGAAGGTGAGATGATCAGCAAGGGAGGAGGGTGAGATGATCAGCAAGGGAGAAGGGTGAGATGATCAGCAAGGGAGGAGGGTGAGATGATCAGCAAGGGAGGAGGGTGAGATGATCAGCAAGGGAGGAGGGTGAGATGATCAGCAAGGTAGAGATGATCAGCAAGGGAGGAAGATGAGATGATCAGCAAGGGAGGAAGGTGAGATGATCAGCAAGGGAGGAAGGTGAGATGATCAGCAAGGGAGGAGGGTGAGATGATCAGCAAAGGAGGAGGGTGAGATGATCAGCAAGGGAGGAGGGTGAGATGATCAGCAAGGTAGAGATGATCAGCAAGGGAGGAAGGTGAGATGATCAGCAAGGGAGGAGGGTGAGATGATCAGCAAGGGAGGAAGAGCCCTGATAGGCAACTCAGGGAGCTCCCCATCAATACCAGATGGCCTTGCCAGAGGGTCTCTGTTTTGACTACTCTGTGAGGTAACAGAAAGGAGGGAGGGAGTTGGGGAGGAGGTGAACAGGTCCCCTGGATCCATCCAGGGGGTTCTGAGGAGTTTCTGTGTTGCTTATAAATTGTAAAGGTATCTCTGTTGTGCATCTCTTGCATGTTTTGTACCCATGCATTGCATTTCATGTTTCTGGCTTGCAGTTTCATTTGCTTCCTCCCCAAACTGAGCTGGGCTGGCAATTGTTATTTTGGGGGGGGTAATTCTCTCAAATTGGTTGGGGGTGGGGGTGGAGTGGGCTAATTTCAGCCCACCACAGCAGGCTGGAGACTCCCCTAAAGGGAAACTCACCTCCTTGGTTGTCTTCTGCAGCTTCACCTCTGTGTCATACCTCTCCTCATCCACTGACTCTATCTTGGCATGAAGCTTCTTGCACAGCTCCTGGGAGGGAAAGCAAAGAGGGATGGTGGCTGCTAGGACCCACAGGTGTGATTCCTCCCTCCTAACTGCTCTGGCTCTGGAAGACCTCAGTCCAGATGACTGGACAGGGTGACCACCAGGTGGCAAAGGGTGGGTGCAGGCCAGCTCTTGGTCTCCTTGCTGTTGGCCTCATGCAAGGGCTGCCTCAGCACACTGATTGAAATGAAGCCTCCCTACCAGCCAGAGCCCTTCTTCTTCCCTCATTTTTTTGCAGTGACCCCAGCTGCCTCTCAGCTCAGTTCCACATCCAGCCAGCTCCAGGTGAGAAGGTGGTCAAGATGGGGAAAGCCAATCTAGATCCTCTGGGCTGGAACCAAATCCTTTCTGTGAAAGGGTTCAAGAAGCCTTTACCTGAAGTTCCTGCATGGATCCTGGGAGCGACAGAGGAGGACAATGCTCAGCCAGGTAGTTCTGCTTTTCCACTTCTTTGGCAGCTGCTTCTTTTTCTATTTCAGTGGCAGCAAGCTGGAGCATAGCACTCTGGAAGGCACCAGGACAATGGTCAGCACGGGGTGGAGGCAAGGGAGGAAGGTGAGAGGATCAGCAAGGGAGGGAGAGCCCTGATAGAGAGGCAACTCGAGGACCTCCCCATCAATACCAGCACCTCCAAGCAAGGATGCTGGTGGGCAGCCAGTCAGGAGTGTGGGGTGGAGGGCTTCCACAGTGTGACCTCTTCCAGCAGGGAGAGTGCCAAGAGCAGGACAGCTCTGGATGTAGCTCCCCCAGCCCCAGCAGCGCCATTTACCTTCAGGTGCTGCCGGCGGGCAGTGGCTGCCCTCCTCTTTTTCTGCAGGGGGGAGGAAGCAGAGAAAAGCAGGTTGGAAAGCAGCTCATTGGGTGCCCCTTCCCCTTGCCTTGCCCTTCCCCCTCCACAGCCCACCAAGGCCCTGCAGCCCTGCCAGGGAGCTGCCTCCAGCCAGGATGGATGGCTTGACACGCTGTGGGTCCCCAAAGCAGGGGCACTCAAAGCTCCCTAGCTGAACCCAGCAGCTCAAACCTACCAAGTGCCTCAGCAGGAGATAATCAGGGTGATGGGCTTGGAATCATAGAATTGTGTTGGTTGGAAGAGGTCTTCAAGATCCATCAAGGCCAGCTTGAAGACATGCATATAAAACACAACTTCCAAAGTGGCTCCTTGGCACTCTTAGCCTCTTCTCTGCTTGCCTCTTCCCTCAGATGTTTGTTCTGCTTTGCACTCAAGCTAATGGCCCCAATGTCCCTGGGCACTGGGGAGCTGTCAGGGGGATTTTGGGGTGGGTTATAGCACACCCAGTGAGATGGGCAGCCAGGAAGATGGATACACAAAGGCTGTGCAGTTTCTTGGAGCTGGAAAGACCCAGCACAGGTCTGAAGGAGGCTCCTCACAGCTGGAATGCTGCTCTGGGCAGGAGAGGTGGAAAGCCACCTCTTGCAAGATGCAAGGCAGGAGAGCAATAATCTGGGATGCCCAAACCTGCTGCTCTGCCCCCAGGAGGAGCTGGAGCAGCAGGGACAAGTCTCCTGTCGATTAAAGAAGCCACAGCTCCGAGGTGCTGCTGCATTGCTGCTGCTTCCTTGGTGTCACACCCAGAAGGCCAAGCCAGGCTGAGCGTGGCTGGTGCTGGGGAAGCACACCCTGGCCTCTGACAGGCCATGGAGGGGGAGCAGAAGGCAGCTCTTGGCTGTGAGTCTGTGCTGCACAGAGGAGGAAGTGGATAAGGACCTGCAGAGCAGAATGCAGCAAAATGGGACGTGCTTTGCCTATGCAAATGGTGCTCAGGACCTTCTGACAGGGCTGGAGGGCTCTGCAGAGCAAAGGCAGCCAGCTCAGGGGTGCAGAGCAGCACTGACAGCAGGATTTGCTCCTGTGCAGCCAGGCGTGGGCCACCAGCCAGTAGATGCCTTGAGCATCGTCAGCCCAGGGCTTTTCCTCCACCTGAGCACTGGAGCCTCAGCAGAGTGCCCTGCCAGCCTCTTCTGGGGGCACTGCTTGATGGGGCAACAAAGGCACCTGTGGCACTTCAGCACCTGACTGTGGAGTTTCCACATGTCCCTGGAATCCTCTTTTCTCTCAGCGAGGACAAGCTGGAGCTCAAAGAGTTTTGGACATATGGGGAGGTGGCAAGCAGGGATGAAGCAGCTTGCTGAGAGGAGATGGAGTGACAGAGCCACACACAACCCTCCCACACCTTCCCCTGGCATTTCCTCAGCCAATCCCCCCCAGGCACTGAGCCCAGCCCTGCTGCAGGGACAGCTTGCTAGGGATGCAACCTGCTAGGGGTGCAGCCTGCTAGGGATGCAGCCTGCTAGGGATGCAGCCTCCACCCTGCTCATGCTCCCCTGGATCTAGATTCTCCCTTGGATTGCCTTTGAAGAGTGATTTGGAGGTGCTCAGAGGGCAGAAAATGAGGGGCCAGGTGTAGGGAAGGATGAGGTGATGCTGGGTGGTAGGTGGGTGACCTGATTGTGGCCTTCCAGTATCTGAAGGGGGCTCCAAGAAAGCTGGGGAGGGACTTTTGAGGGTGTCAGGGAGGGATAGGACTGGGGGGAATGGAACAAAACTAGAAATGGGGAGATTGAGATTGGCTGTGAGGAAGAAGTTGTTCCCCATGAGGGTGGCGAGAGCCTGGCACAGGTTGCCCAGGGAGGTGGTGGAAGCCTCATCCCTGGAGGTGTTTGCAGCCAGGCTGGAGGTGGCTGTGAGCAACCTGCTGCAGTGTGAGGTGTCCCTGGCCATGGCAGGGGCTTGGAGCTGGCTGATCCCTTCCAACCCTAACAATTCTCTGATTCAATTCTATACCTGAGCTGGTTTAGCTGACAGCCTCCATGTCAAAATTCAGGCTCCCATGCCTAAGCTGCTCCAGCTTGTGTATAAGTTGAGAGGAAAATGCTCTCCATCCAAGGCAAACCCAGATGCCAGCTGGGCAGAAGCCTCCACCTGAGCCAGCCACCTCCTTCCCAAGCAATGGCTTCTTCACTGCCTCTTCCAGAGGTGCCAGGGAGGTGGTGGAAGCCTCATGCCTGGAGGTGTTTGCAGCCAGGCTGGAGGTGGCTGTGAGCAACCTGCTGTAGTGTGAGGTGTCCCTGGCCATGGCAGGGGGTTGGGACTGGCTGAGCCTTGAGATCCCTTCCAACCCTGACAATTCTGTGATCCTATGATGGAAGAGGAGCTGCTCTGCACCACTGCCTTCCCAGCACCATCTCGTGGCTGGCTGGGGAAGCAGGACAGGAAAACCAAACATCTCCTTCCAAGCCGGGAGGCAGAAAAGACCTTCAGGAGGGACTTTTTCCTCTGCTTCCCATCTTTACCAGGAGGTGTCAGCAGCAAAGCCTCGCCGTGAACCATCCTCCCTGCCCCTCCTCCAGGCGCCTTGTGCTAAGGCGGACTGATGAAGCCAGGATGGCCGCCAGGAGCATCCTGGATAAACAAACCCCAGTGAGACACACTTACCTCGTCACTGCTCAGGAGGAGCGAGGTGGGCAAGGAAAGGAAGGGAGAGAAAGGGGAGAGGAAAAGGCAGTTAGCAACCCTCGTTGGGAACAAGCACCACAAGTTGGTGGTGGTGGAGCAAAAAGGTCTTCAGGGCAGGAAGGAAAATGGGAACTTACTCAGACATCTTGCTTCAGGTGGGTTGGGGACCTGCAAATGAAAGCCAAGAAGCAGGGTTACTCATGCTGGTGGGGGACTTTCTTGGGGTTAAAAAAGGGGAAAAACATACATATAAAACATTCCTCTAGAAAAATAAGTTGCAATAAAATGAAAGAGGAAGAGGTTTGCTCTCCTTGCCCAACTTCACATCTTCATCATTTAGGGAACCAGGCTGCAGGCTGTAGACTCACAGCCACACAAACCTCAGCACTGAGGGACCTCTGGACAGGCCCAGAGGGTGATGAGCCAGGAAAAGAGAGGCTTGTGGCAGCAGTTCCTGCAGGAATGGTTTAAGCTGGATGTTAGGAAGAAATTCTTCCCAGCAAGAGAGGTTGGCCATTGGGATGTGCTGCCCAGGGAGGTGGTGGAGCCACCATCCCTGGAGGGCTTTAAGAGGAGCCTGGATGAGGCACTTGGTGCCATGGTTTAGTTGATTAGAAGGTGTTGGGTGATGGGTCGGACTTGATGATCTCTGAGGTCTTTTCCAACCTGGCTGATTCTGTGGTTCCATGGAAGGCAAAAGTATCTTTGCTCCACTGTAAATGATTGCCCTGGAGGCAGGAGTTGGCTTTTCCAGCCAAGCAACACCTCCTGCTCCCACCTCCTAAAGGGAGGATGGAGGAGCGTTGGCCAAGCCCAAGCTCAGCTCATCCTTTGCAGGGCACAGCCATCTGCAGAGCTCGAGAGGCTCTGCTGGGAGGTGAAGTGTTAACAGGGGCCCATGCCCGGGGCAGGAGGCACAGCTCAGCTCCCAGGGCCAAGGAAACTTTATCCTGGAAAATGTGCGGGCCCATCACATTACTTTTGGGAGGAAGAGGAGGGGAGGAAGGGGGGGGGGGGGGGGGGGGGAGGGAAGTGCTTCTAAAAATGGCCAGGGAGCTGCAGAAGGAGCTGCAGCTGTCTCCTCAGCCTTTCCCTGCTGCCAGCCCCCGTGACTCAGTGAGGTCAGGGCGCTGGGAAGCAAAAGGCCCCGCAGGTGGCTGGGCTGCGGCTGGGGGCCGCGGTGGCCGAGGAACGCTGCCTCTATTTTTATTGCCATCCCTGCCCCACGCCCGCAGGCGCCGCGGCGCTGCCGGCGCTGCCGACGGGGCCAAGGGACGACGCCGGGCTGGGGCTCCCTGCCTCCAGGGCGGGCTTCCAATCGCTTCTTCTAGCTGTGAATTTGGCTGTCGGTCCTCGCCTGAGGGTGTTTCGGGGGGGAGGAAAGCGCTGCGAGGAGCTGAGGAAGGGGCGTGAGGAGGGAGCATCACTTCGGAGGGACCGCAGGCACGGAGCCCGCAGCCCAGGGTCCTGGAGGGGGCGGTTAGCGTTAGGGAGCCGGCAGCTCCGCTTGCCCTCACCGCTCAAGCTGGAGAGCAGAGCCACCAGGGGAGGGAAAGGCAGGAACCCAGAGGGGGAGAAGGTCGATGGAAAGCACAGAGGGAGACTTTGTGATGCACAGAGCCCCTCCAGCAGGCAAAGGATGGGGAAGGTTTTGCCAGCGCCCTTGTTCCTCCCAGCAGGTCACTCCCACCAGGTAGTTGTCTCCCTAAAACTCGGTTGAGTGGCTCTGCTTCCTCCTCACCCCCCTAAAAGCAAGCTGGGTCGTTAAGAGGCATGCAAAATGGCTCACCCAAGTCTGGAGGAGAAACAGCAGAGTCCTGCTGGACGGACAGGAGGGACTGGCGAGCTGCAGGCAGCTGGCTCAGCAAGGAGGTATAAAAGGGCTTCTCGGGTGGCTGGGCAGAAAATCCACCTTCTCTTTAAGGGCATGGAGACCTTCTCAGACCAATGATGTGCAAGAGTCCCCTGTGCACCTCCCTTGGCCGGGGCAGGCCAGGCAGGCAGCCCCAGAGGAGAGGGCAGCCGCCAGGGATGAAGGGGTGGGGAGGGGGAGGATAACTTCTAGCCATGGGGTGGGCAAGTGGAGCCACCCTGGAGGAGCTGGAGAAGTGCTTTTCCTTGGGAGAGCCTTCCTCTCCCTCTTCCTCCCACCAAGAAGCCACATTAGATGTGGCTTCAAGGTCATGGGGAGCCCAGGCTCCACGCACACAGACATCCATCTGCAAGGCTCCTAATGGAGTGTCCCCCCTGAGGACACAGGGTGGCTTCTCCACTGACAAGGGCACAGTTCCGTCAGCCTCCAATGGCTTGGGAGCTGCTCTGTCCCTCAGGAATGGAGAGGAGAAAGAGAGTGCCCCCCACAATCCACCTGAGCCATCCATCACTCTGTAACCTCACTTACCCCCACAGGAAGCCTTTGCAGCACCTTCCTGCGTGAAACCTTTCCCCACAACCACGGGGGGGTTATGAACCATCCCTGCAGAACCACTGCAGACAGCCCCAAGGCTGGGCAGAGGCAGCAGATCACCAGCAAGAAAGGTCTCTCCCCACCATGGGATCATCCAGAAGCAGATCTCCATGGGGCTGAAGGAGAAGCAGGTGGAAATGTAGCTGGAAATACTCTGCAGCCCCTGGAGCATGTGTGTGTGTGTGTGTGTGTGTGTGTAGGGGATCCCCATGGAGACAGGAGAGCAAACAGCTCCTGCCCTCCTCCCCCAGCCCAGCCTCTGCCTCCCCTTGCAGCTGGGGATTTTAAGCCTGATCCAGAGCTGGCCCTGACAAGGTGAGGACAGGATGGGAGAGTCAGGGTTGTTCAGCCTGGAGAAGAGAAGGATCCAGGGAAGCTTTCTGGTGGCCTTTCAGGACTTAAAGGGACTGAGCAGAAAGCTGGGGGCAGGGTTTTGAGCAGGACCTGTTGAGACAGGACAAGAGGTGATGGTTTAAATTAAAAGAAGGAGATTCAGACTGGAGAGAAGGAAGAAATGTTTGACACTGAGGGTGGTGAGAGCCTGGCCCAGGTAGCCCAGAGAGGTGGGAGATGTCCCATCCCTGGGACCATTGCAGCTCAGGTTGTTTGGGGCTGTGAGCAACCTGCTCTAGATGGGGATGTCCCTGCTGACCAGAGAGGGGTTGGACTGGATGACCATTTATGGCCTCTTCCCACCCAAACCACTCTGGGATTCTATTCCATGGATGTTTTCCAGGCCCCACTGAGATGTTCTGTGAGCTCCAATGGAGTCAATGCTCTGCAGCTCCAGGCAGACCTAGAAAACACAGAGCTGGGGAAGGGTCTGGGGAGCAGGGCTGCTGAGGAGCTGCTGGTGAGGAGCTGCTGGGGGAGCTGGGGTAGTTTAGCCTGGAGAAAAGGAGGCTGAAGGCAGACCTGGCTCTCCAACACCCTGAGAAGAGGGTGGAGGCAGGAGGGAGTTGGTCTCTTCTCTCTAACAGCAAGTGATAGGATGAGAGGAAATGGCCTCAAGTTGCACCAGGAGAGGCTTAGGTTAGAGATGAGAAGAAACTTCTCCCCTGAAAGGGTTCTCAAAGGCTGGAAGAGGCTGCCCAGGGAGGTGGTGGAATCCCCATGCCTGCAGGTGCTGAAAAGAGGCAGAGCTGTGGTGCTGAGGGCCATGGTTTAGCAGCAGCCTTGGCAGGGGTAGAGAATGGTTGTCCTGGGTGATCTTAAAGGGCTTTTGCAACCAAAAGAGTTCTGTGATTCAGTCTCAGCCTGAACAGGCAGAGCACCTCTGACTTGGGTTTGGAGTCCCCACATCCATGCCCAGGTTGGTTTTGCTCTGAGAGATGCAGGACCCAGGAGGGAATTCAGCGGTGTGAGGAGCAGGCAGCTCTGGTTGGTGTCTGTTCCCTTTTCCCATCCCTGGAGGTGCTGGAAAGAGACAGAGCTGTGGTGCTGAGGGCCATGGTTTAACACCAGCCTTGGTACAGGCAGAGAATGGTTGGCCCCTACCATGGCAGGGCTCTTTCTCCACAGCCCCAGGCTGAGCTGGCAGGCCCTGTGGAAATCCCCCACCCCTGCCCAGTGCAGGTCTGTGTCCAGGTCTTCAGCAGCTGCCATGCCTGAGAGGTGATCCCTCTGGCATTCCCACCCAGCCTGCCCTGGGATAGCATTACTGCAGTGACCTGATCACAATCTTCTGGGTGTCTGCACGTCCTCAGAGCTTGCCAAGGACCAGGACATGACCCAGAACATGTCTGGAGAACAGGCTGAGACTTCTGTGTGCTCAGATGAGCATGGCTGCAACATGTGCAAGAGGAAATATAGCTTGGACTGGATAGAAGAGTAGAGTAGAGTAGAGTAGAGTAGAGTAGAGTAGAGTAGAGTAGAATAGAATAGAGCAGAGCAGGTTGGAAGAGATCTCTGAGACCATCAAGTCCAACCTATCACCCAGCACCATCTAATCAACTAAACCATGGCACCAAGAGCCTCATCCAGGCTCTTCCTAAACACTGGCCATTGGGATGTGCTGCCCAGGGAGGTGGTGGAGTCACCATCCCTGGAGGTGTTTAAGAAGAGACTGGATGGGGCTCTTGGTGCCATGGTTTAATTAATTAGATGGTGCTGGATGATAGGTTGGACTTGATGGTCTCAAAGGTCTTTTCCAAACTGGTTAATTCTATTCCATTCCATTCCATTCCATTCCATTCCATTCCATTCCATTCCATTCCATTCCATTCCATTCCATCCCATTCCATTCTCTCTCTGCAGTGTCCTTATTTAAGGAGCAGGGTGATGAAACACTTGTTTGGAACCCTACCATCTTCCCAGACACTGCTCCCAGGTTTGGAGACATGGGTTGGGTTGCCTGCAGGTCAAGGCTGTGTTGCAGCTCCCTTCAGCTCCTGGCTAACTTGGTGCTGGTGTCTGCTCAGAGCCTGCAGTCAGTGCTCACAAGGGTTTCATCACCTCTGTGTGAGGTTAGCAAGGCTGGTTGAGCAATCCCCACCTTGCTGACATGCAACAAGCCACCACTGATGAGTACCTACCCACCCATGACACCAATCATCTTTGGGGAGGGCAAACATGAAACCTATGACAGTTTTGGTGCTTCTTTGGGCTCCCCAGTTGAAGAGGGACAGGGATCTGCTGGAGAGGGTCCAGCAGAGGGCTAAGAGGATGATTAGGGGTCTGGAGCACTGCCTGGTGAGGAGAGGCTGAGGGACCTGGGGCTGATTAGTCTGGAGAAGAGAAGACTGAGAGGGGATTTAATCAATGTTTATCAATATCTGAGGGCTGGGGGTCAGGAGGGAGGGGACAGGCTCTGCTCACTGGCTCCCTGGGACAGGACAAGGAGCAATGGATGTAAGCTGCAGCACAGGAGCTTCCACCTCAACACAAGGAGGAACTTCTGCACTGTGAGGGTCACAGAGCCCTGGGGCAGGCTGCCCAGAGAGGTTGTGGAGTCTCCTTCTCTGGAGCCTTTCCAGCCCCATCTGGATGTGTTCCTGTGTGCCCTGTGCTGGATTCTCTGCTCCTGCTCTGACAGGGGGGTTGGTCTCGATGATCTCTTTGGATCCCTTCCAACCCCTGACATCCTGGGATCCTGTGATCCTGTGCTCAGGACCCCCCCCAAGCCCAGGAGCTGGAGCTTTAAGGAAGGAAGGCCTGCCTGGCAGAAGGCCAGGTTTGGGCCCATTAAATCCCAAGCCATAATGATTGCTGCTTAAGGAATCTTTATGAGAGCAGCACGCTCGCTCCTGGCGAGAAGCAATTTGATCCTCTCCAGCTCTCCAGCTCTGTGAGACCAGCCAAAAAACCACCAGCCACCTAAAAATCTGTGGCTGGAGGCCAGCCAGCCCACAGCCAGGCTGAATGATGACAGTCCATAATCATTCCTGTCTCACAGCAGACGATGGGGGACAGGCACGGAGGAGGCTCAGCCTGCTCCTGCTGCGGCTCTCCTGGCTGAGCTCTCACAAGTGCAGGGTCAAGCACCATGAAAAGCCACTGAGGAGGGGAAGCATTTGCTCTGGGAGGGACTTGTGGAGGTCAGAAGTCTCGGATCTGGGTGTAAACAGTTGAGATTGTAAAGCTTGCAAGCAAACAGCACAACTTTCAGTGCTTTATCAGGGTCTCCTTTAGCTGAGCTCTGCCTGGCCCAAGCCCTGCTCTTCAACTTGCCATCAACCTGCAGGCTGCTAACCCAATGCAGAGGGACTGGTCCATGCCTGAAGCAGAGGAGCCAGCTCCTCACCCACCTCTCAGGCACCTTGCAGGCTGGCTTTGAGGACATGATTTGCTCCTCTTCAGCCAGGGACTGGTCCATGCCTGAAGCAGAGGAACCAGCTCCTCGCTCCCTACTCAGGCACCTTGCAGGCTGGCTTTGGATACCTGACTTGCTCCTCTTAAGCCATCAGCAGAGCCTCCTTTGCTTTTGTGGTGCAGGATCAGGCAAGGATTGGCTCCTGCTTCTTAGAAAAACAGCCACCTGGACCTCCCAGCATCCCCCCAGGGCTGCCAGCTGGCCCTGAGGCAGCAGGAACAGGCTTTCACCACAGCACCACAGCTCTCTCCCCTCTCACATGCATGTTTCACCTCCAGAAGAGGAAATCTGCACTGATGAGTCTCTAATGAGGCTACAAACCAGAGGACAGAGAATCACAGGATGTTAGAGGCTGGAAGGGACTTCAAAAGACCATTGAGTCCAACCTCCCTGCCAGAGCAGGATCACCCAGGGCAGGTCACACAGGAGCACATCCAGGTGGGTTTTGAGTGTCTCCAGAGAAGGAGACTCCAAAACCTCTCTGAGCAGCCTGCTCCAGGGCTCTGGCACCCTCACAGGGAAGAAGTTTCTCCTCCTGTTCCCATGGCAGCTCCTCTGCTCCAGCCTGCACCCACTGCTCCTTGTCCTGTCATTGGACATCCCTGAGCAGAGCCTGGCTCCATCCTCCCTACACTCTTCACATCTTTATCAACATGAAGGAGGTGACCTCAGGCTCCTCTTCCCCAAGCTAAAGAGCCCCAGCTCCCTCAGCCTGTCCTCACAAGGGATGAGACCCAGCTCTGAGCACAGACCCACCCTGCCCTCTAGATGCAGACTTGAGAATCCAGCACACACAAAGCTCAGGAGAAGCTGGCTTTCCTCTCCCTCCACTTCTCTTCTTGTTGCATCTTCCACCAGGGAATCCTCCTGTTCCAGGCCCTCCAAGCACACAAGGAGGCTCAGGCAGGCAGAAGATGCCCAGGCACCTGGCCTTGGTGGATGAGGGGCAACCAGCTTTGCCAAGGACACAGGGAGGTGAAATGGAGATGCCTGCACACAGGACAGGGCTGTCCACCCTGCCATGAGCAGGCTCCCAAGCAGGCTGTGTTCACTTGGGGTGAAATAGGATCACAGAATTGTCAGGGTTGGAAGGGACCTCAAGGCTCAGCCAGCTCCAAGCCCCCTGCCATGGCCAGGGACACCTCACACTACAGCAGGTTGCTCACAGCCACCTCCAGCCTGGCTGCAAACACCTCCAGGGATGAGGCTTCCACCACCTCCCTGGGCAACCTGTGCCAGGCTCTCACCACCCTCATGGGGAACAACTTCTTCCTAACATCCAATCTCAATCTACCCATTTCTGGTTTTGCTCCATCCCTCCCAGTCCTATCCCTCCCTGACACCCTCAAAAGTCCCTCCCCAGCTTTCTTGGAGCCCTCTTCAGCTACTGGAAGGCCACAATGAGGTCTCCTCAGAGCCTTCTCTTCTCCAGACTGAACAGCCCCAACTCCCTCAGTCTGTCCTCACAGCAGAGCAGCTCCAGCCCTCTGCTCATCCTCATGGCCCTTCTCTGGACACCTTTCAGCCCCTCCAGATCCTTCCTGGAACAGAGGCTCCAGAACTGGAATAAGCCACAAAACAAACTCCAGTGCCACCAGCCCTGCTTCAGCTGGCTGCCAGCAGATATTAAGAGGGTCCTGCTGAGCAGGAGAGTGCTCAAAGCCCTGCTGGAAGAACATAAGGCAGGAGGAGAAGGGAAAGCTGTGGGGGAGGAAGAAAGCAGGCTCAGCAATGCATGAAGAATTGGGGCTGGGTAGAGATCATCCCCACCCACCTGCCTCTCCCTGCTGAGCAAACAAATGGGGTGGCTGAGTTCTGCTGTGCCAAGGCTCAGAGTCAATCCAGCTGGGAGTCTGCTCCCAGGCTCTCTGGCATCCCACCAAAAAAGCACCATGAGCTTCCCCCAGCAGGGACTGCACCCAGCCAGGCTCTGAGCAGGGCCAGAGCTGGATGGGGGAGATGCAGGCACTGGTATCAGGGGGATGTTTCTTGAGGAGGTGATCTCCCTGCACCTTTTTCAGCCACATGACTTGCTGGAACCTGTCCAGAGAAGGGCAACAAAGCTGGGGAGGGGTCTGGAGCACAGCCCTGGGAGGAGAGGCTGAGGGAGCTGGGGTTGCTTAGCCTGGAGAAGAGGAGGCTCAGAGGAGACCTTCTTGCTCTCTACAACTCCCTGCAGGGAGGTTGTAGCCAGGTGGGGGTTGGTCTCTTCTCCCAGGCAACCAGCACCAGAACAAGAGGACACAGTCTCAAGCTGTGCCAGGGGAGGTTTAGGCTGGAGGTGAGGAAGGAATTCTTCCCAGCAAGAGAGCTTGGCCATTGGAATGTGCTTCCCAGGGGGGTGGTGGAGTCACCATCCCTGGAGGTGTTTAGGAAGAGCCTGGATGAGGCACTTGGTGCCATGGTTGAGTTGCTCAGATGGTGCTGGGTGAGAGGTTGGACTGGATGATCTCTGAGGTCTTTCCCAACCTGGTTAATTCTGTATTCTGTATCCACCATGGGACTAACACAAAGGGAAGTTATGCAGCAAAACTCAAGGCCATGAACTGAAAGAAAGGTGGATGGGAAAAGGGAACAGACACCAACCAGAGCTGCCTGCTCCTCACACCGCTGAATTCCCTCCTGGGTCCTGCATCTCTCAGAGCAAAACCAACCTGGGCATGGATGTGGGGACTCCAAACCCAAGTCAGAGGTGCTCTGCCTGTTCAGGCTGAGACTGAATCACAGAACTCTTTTGGTTGCAAAAGCCCTTTAAGATCACCCAGGACAACCATTCTCTACCCCTGCCAAGGCTGCTGCTAAACCATGGCCCTCAGCACCACAGCTCTGCCTCTTTTCAGCACCTGCAGGCATGGGGATTCCACCACCTCCCTGGGCAGCCTCTTCCAGCCTTTGAGAACCCTTTCAGGGAAGAAGTTTCTTCTCATCTCTAACCTAAGCCTCTCCTGGTGCAACTTGAGGCCATTTCCTCTCATTCTATCACTTGCTGTTAGAGAGAAGAGACCAACTCCCTCCTGCCTCCACCCTCTTCTCAGGGTGTTGGAGAGCCAGGTCTGCCTTCAGCCTCCTTTTCTCCAGGCTAAACTACCCCAGCTCCCCCAGCAGCTCCTCACCAGCCCTGCTCCCCAGACCCTTCCCCAGCTTTGCTGTCCTTCTGGGGACCTGCTCCAGCAGCCTGATGTCCTCCTTGCAGTGAGGGCCCCAAAACTGAAGCTGTTCCCCAAGCTGTGTCCTCAGCAGTGCTGAGCAGAGAGAGAAAAGTTGAGGCTCTGCAGCATCCCTCAGAAGCCTTCCCCAGGTGACTGCTTCCCTCCTGCCTCTCCTCAGCAGGCAGCAGCAGCTGCTGTTGGCCCAGCAGAAGCCACACTCCACTTGTCACAGCCATCTCCAAAGCTGCCTCTCCTTTCTGCCCTGCTGCCAGGCAGGGTGAAGCCTGGGGAAGATTGATCAGGCAGCCGAGGCAGCAGCTCTTTGTGGTTAGGCTCAGGCCATTAATCTCCAGCCAGAGCCTGCACAGCCTCCTTGGCTGCTCTGTGTTTGGTGGCTCTGGGCTGGTGGCTCGCTGGAGCTCTGGGTAATTGCACATTAAGTGCTCTGCAATACGAATGGCTTCTCATTAACCCCCTCGGGCTCTCCCTCCTCCAGAGCCCAGGCACAGCTATTTGTGGCATGCCCACAGCTCCCTGCAGGGCAAATTTCTGCTGGCTTTTGGGGCTGAAATTCCATGCTGTGAGCCCCAGCCTGCTCTGGCAGGCTCCATTCTGCAGAGGGCTCAGAGGAGCTCTTCTTGAACCACACCAAGCTGGAACATACCCAAGGGTGGGCAGGGATGGAGGCACCTCCCTGCTGCCCTCATCCTTCTAGGAGGGACCTTTACTTACACAGACCTCACCACGAGGCCCCACGAAGCAGGGCAGGACAGGTTTGGCCACAAACCCCTCCTAGATTCCATGAAACCTTCCTACAAGGGCTGCAACCCAGCTTCATCAGGGTTGTGTGATGAGAGTCCCCATCTGCAGGTGCTGGAGTTGCAGACCTCACTGCACTGCTACTGTAGATCATGCTGGGTGGATGGAGCTGACACTCTGCACCCTCATCAGCATGGTCCATTGGAGATGGTTGCTGCTGAGTCCCACGCCCAGGGTCGCATCTCAGGAGGGACAAATCAGCAGAGGCTAGAAATGGCCATGCAGAGAACCAGAGGCTGCTTTTGCTGTCTCCTTTAGTCTCTAGCAGGGCACAGGGCATGTTTATTGCATCTCCAAGAGCACCTTTTTCTGCATGTCCTCTCCTCTCAAGTCTCTCAGCAGTGTGCTTCACGATCTTGGTGTTGCCTGCAAGCCTTCACCGGACACACAAAGTCTTGCCACGAGCTCACCTCTTGCCAAGTTGCTCACAACCCAGCCCAGGCTGATGGCACAGCAGTGCCCTGCTTTAAACAGACCAATGGACTCAGTGGGCTTGCATCAACTTGAAGCCTCCTTTACTCTGAGAGTGACAGAGCCCCGGAGCAGGCTGCCCGCAGAGGCTGTGGAGTCTCCTTCTCTGGAGAGATTCCAAACCCACCTGGCCACTGTGATCCTGGGCAAGCTGCTGTGGGTCACCAGGTGGGGTTGGACTGGATGATCTCCAGAGGTCCCTTCCAACCCCCACCACACTGTGCTGGGATTCCATAACTTGTGCCCCTGGCCCCCAAGGAGCTGGGATGAGCTGGGTCCTGTGCCCAGGTCTTCTCCTCTAGCACCCTCTGTTCCACATCCAGCCTTTCCCTGGGGTCCTGAGCCACCCTGCTCCAGGCACTACACAGGGCATGAGCTGCACCAGCAACAAGATCATCTCCTGTCTCCCCCCCAAAAAACCCCCAAAGCCCCCAGTCCCCTCTTTGCTAGCTCTGAGCTGGGACTAACCCATCTGGATCTTGCTGAGCCAAAGCCTTTCACCTCTCCAAGGCCTCCCTCCCGGCCCCCAGGCGGAGGGGGACCGCCCCTATCTGGAGGTCAGGGGCAGCCGCAGGTGGGGCTTCAAGCCCAGGGCTCTGTCCACCACGTCGGGGGGCTGCAGGCTGTGCCACTGGGCGAGGGGCCGGCGGGGGTTGGCCAGCATGTCCGACCAGTGCCGCAGCTGGTTGCCCGTGGCTCGGCAGCCCAGCGCCAGCTTGCCGATGGGCTCGTCCCTCGTCACCTTGTCGTGATCCCAGACGGAGATGACCACGTCCACGCTCTGCAGGGACACACAGACAGCGCCAGAGAGGCGGCAGAGGGGGCTGGTGGCAGCGGGGACCCGCCCGGCCCGCCCCCCCTGCTGGCAGGGAAACCCACCTGGATCTGACTGAAAGGCACCTCAAAAACAAAGACCTCGTTGAAGTAAGGGCTCAGGGTGTTCTTCTTCACACTTGTCTTCCTCTTCTTCCATTTCTTCCTGTTCAGGATGAGATGCACCTTGACAAAAGGGTCTGAGGAGAGAGGAGGCAGAACTGGCACAAGCAGCCATTTGTGGGTGAGGAGCTCAGCCACCAAACAGCTTCCCAGGGCCATGCCCAAGCAGAGCACGGTGTCCCACCTGCCACTGCTCGTGGTGAGCACCCACCCTGCCTCCCCTTGCCAGCCACCCAGGAGCTCACCTCCTCCTGCCTCCTACCATGAGCTCCCCATGCATCCAGCCATGGCATCTTCTGGGAGATAACCCCAGCTCTGCCTAAAGCTGGAGGATCTATGCTGGGGCAGGCTGGGAGCCAGCCAAGGGCTGGGTATGGTGGTGGCAGCAAAAGAAGATCTCAGCACCAAGAGCTTTGGAAGGAAAGCTGGAGGATCTATGCTGGGGCAGGCTGGGAGCCAGCAAGAAGATTTCAGCACTAAGAGCTTTGAAAGGAGAGCTGGAGGATCTATGCTGGGGCAGGCTGGGAGCCACCCAAGGGCTGGGTATGGTGGTGGCAGCAAGAAGAAGACCTCAGCACCAAGAGCTTTGAAAGGAGAGCTGGAGGATCTATGCTGGGGCAGGCTGGGAGCCACCCAAGGGCTGGGTACGGTGGTGGCAGCAAGAAGAAGACCTCAGCACCAAGAGCTTTGGAAGGAGAGCTGGAGGATCTATGCTGGGGCAGGCTGGGAGCCACCCAAGGGCTGGGTACAGTGGTGGCAGCAAGAAGAAGACCTCAGCACCAAGAGCTTTGAAAGGTTTGCAGTACCATCACCAAGGCCCCAGCAGGAGTAGGGAGAGCTGAGCATGAGCAGCCCCTGCTGACCTGAAAGCCCATGGGAGTCCATCCTCTTCAGCTTCTTGGCTTCCAGGATGAGCACAGTCAGCATGCCCGTGCTGGGCACGTAGCGCAGCGAGAAGCAGATCTCACCCAGCTGCTCCTCCTGAGGGAGAGATGCCAGCCCTCAGCACCACACAGAGCAGCTGGCACACCTAGGGCTGCGAACACCAGGCTGGCCCCACGTTTCCTGGGTGTCCCTCACCCCTCTGGCTTGCTCCTTGGGGTCAGGGGCAAGCAAATCAACAGTGCAGCAGAAGTTACAGACATACAGAACAGGCATACAGAATTCACCAGGCTGGAAAAGACCTCAGAGATCATCCAGTCCAACCTCTCACCCAGCACCATCTGAGCAACTCAACCATGGCACCAAGTGCCTCAGCCAGGCTCTTCTTAAACACCTCCAGGGATGAGGACCCCACCACCTCCCTGGGCAGCACATCCCAATGGCCAATCTCTCTTGCTGGCAAGAATTTCTTCCTCACATCCAGCCTGAACCTCTCCTGGCACAGCTTGAGACTGTGTCCTCTTGTTCTGGTGCTGGTTGCCTGGCAGAAGAGACCAACCCCCACCTGGCTACAACCTCCCTTCAGGGAGTTGTAGAGAGCAAGAAGGTCTCCCCTGAGCCTCCTCTTCTCCAGGCTAAGCAACCCCAGCTCCCTCAGCCTCTCCTCCCAGGGCTGTGCTCCAGACCCCTCCTCAGCTTTGTTGCCCTTCTCTGGACACCTTCCAGCAACTCAACATCTTTCCTAAACTGAGGGGCCCAGAACTGGACACAGGACAGAGGGTGTGGCCTGAGCAGTGCTGAGGAGTCCAGTGCAGCCACCAGGACTGACCTCCACCTTGCTGGCTGCTGCTAGGTCACTCCACTGCTCGGTGACGTGCTGCAGGTTGACTTTGGCCAGGGGCAGCCGGACCTCCCCGATGATGTCGTGCTTGGCAAAGCGATTGAAGTCGTAGAGCTGCATCACCAGCGTGGATTCAGGAACCTCTGCCTGGGGTACCTGCAGGAGAGGACCCCCCCAAAACCCTAGACTCCCTGCCCAGAGGCAGACCTGTCCCATGGGATAGGGCAGCAGGTGCAATCACAGACTCACAGAAGGTTAGGGGCTGGAAGGGACCTCCAGAGCTCATCCAGCCCAACCCCCTGCCAGAGCAGGGGCACCCAGGGCAGGGCACCCAGGAACTCATCCAGGCAGGTCTTGAATATCTCCAGAGAGGGAGACTCCACAACCCCCCTGGGCAGCCTGCCCCAGGCCTCTGGCACCCTCACAGGGAAATAATTCTTCCTCCTGTTGCCATGGAACTTCCTCTGCCTCAACTTCCACTCAGTGCCCCTTGTGCTGGCATTGGGCATCCCCCAGCAGAGCCTGGCTCCAGCCTCTGGGCACTCACCCTGCACATCCTTATAAACATGAATGAGGTCACCCCTTAGTCTCTTTCCCTCCAAGCTAAGGAGCCCTCAGCTCCCTCAGTCTCTCCTCATAAGGAAATGTTCCTCTCCCTTCTTCATTTTCATGGCTCTGCCCTGGACTCTTTCAAGCAGCTCCCTGAGGTCCTTCTCGAACTGAGGGGCCCAGAACTGGACACGATATAAGAAGAGCTCTTTCTGTCCAGCGTTTCCCCATCCTGCTTGCCAAGACATCTCCCTGCACAGAGGTTTTTGCCCAGGGAGCAGTCAGTTCCCATGCAACTGCTCTTGGTGGGACCAAAAGCCCATCCTCAGCTGCCACCTCTCACCTGGAAGGTGAAGCTCTCGTTGAAGATGGGGTTGAGGGTCTTGCGGTAAACCTTGGTCTCGTATCTCTTTGTCGTGTCAGACGTCAGGTAGACAATCACATATGGGTCAGATGTGCCTCCACTGTCCATGGCTTTCAGGTCAGCTGCCTGCTTCACACCAACTTTCAGCTTAAAAGGAGTGATGCAGCACAAGGTCACCAGGAGAAGGAGAACGGGGCCAGATCACCAGGGGCTTGGTGGGCAGTGAGTGCAGCAGGGAGGATGCCGTGCCAGGGACGCTCCATGCCACGCAGGCCTGAGAGCCAGCAGGCTGGGGGCAGGGGGAGAGGTGTAAGAGGGTATGGTCCCCCTCAGTGGGCAGCAAAGAGGGACCATGCCAGAGCAAATCCTTGTCCTTGCTGTGCTGCAGCCATGAGCATCCCCACCTCGTGTGCACGGAAGTTGTACTCCAGGGAGTACTGCAGCTTTCCTCGCCACGTCTGCTCCGTGCCCTGCTCCAGGTCCTCCAGCCCAGGCTGGACCTGCAGCACAGAGAAGCACTACCCTCAGGAGGTGCTCAGCCGTGCTGTGGTCCCACCATCAGCAGAAGCAGGCTGTGGGGCAGCAATGCCCTAGGTGAGTGGGGAGGTGGGGGAGAGGGGAAAGCAGGACGCACGAGGTTGGCCGTGGTGGAGCTGCTGACAGGGAGCAAGCCAACTCTCTCCTTCTTCTTGGGCTTCTTCTTGCAACAGCAGCACTTGATGATGCAGATGAGGAAGAGGAGGAAGAGAATGGCCACTGCCACAGCCACAGCAATGAGAGCCCATCTGGGCACTGGTGCAGCATTCAGGGAATGGAGATGGACAGAAGAGTTAACAAGAGAAAACATTCCAAGTGCATCTAGTGTCATAGAATCACAGAGTGGGTTGGGAAGGGACCTTTAAAGGTCCCTTCTGGACCCCCCCTGCAGTCAGCAGGGACAGCTGCAACTAGGGCAGGTTGCTCAGAGCCCCACACAACCTGACCTGCAATGGTTCCAGGCATGGGACATCTCCCACATCTCTGGGCAACATGGGCCAGGGTCTCACCACCCTCAGTGCCAAACTTTTCTTCCTCCTCTCCACTCTGGCTCTCCCTCTTTTAGTTCAAACCATCACCCCTTGTCCTGCCACAGCAGACCCTGCTCAAAAGTCTGTCCCCAGCTTTCTGCTTGCCCCCTTTAAGTCCTGAAAGGCCACCAGAAGCTCTCCCTGCAGCCTTCCCCTCTCCAGGCTGAACAACCCCAACTCTCTCAGCCTGGCCTCACAGCAGAGGGCTTCCTGCCCTGCCAGCATTGCTGCAGCCTCCTCTGGCCCTGCTCCAACAGGTCCCTGCCTGTGCTGTGCTGAGGGCTCCAGAGCTGCCCCAGCACTGCAGGGATGTCTCAGCAGAGCCCAGCAGAGGGGCAGAATCCCCTCCCTGCCCCTGCTGCCCACACTGCTGGGGACCAGTCCAGGACAGGGTGGCTCTGGGCTGACAGTGCTCAGTGCCAGCTCCTGCCCAGCTTTTCACCCTCCAGCGCTCCCAAGTTCCTTCTCCACAGGGCTGCTCTCCAGCCCTTCATCCCCAAGCCTGTAATGATACTGGAGTTTGCCCCAGCCTGGGTGCAAGACTTTGCACTTGGCCTCGGGGACCCTCACCCAGCAGCAGGCAGAGCCCAGAGCCCCACCAGGAGGGGACAAGCGCTGCCATACTCACGTGGGATCCGGCTGAGCCAGCCCCCCAGGAGCCCTGGCTGAGCCGTGCTGGTGATGGGCAGGGGGCTGCTGAGGAGGGGGGAGCCCGTCACCCCCCCTTTCCTGGCTGCCACCACCATGGCTCCCCCGGGGTGACCTGTGGGTGCAAGAGAAACGAGCAGGGTGGAGGTTTCCTTCCAGCAGCCTGTGTGCTGCCGGCGGCCCCAGGCTCCAGCGAGAGCAAACAGCAGTAACAGAGCCCAGCAGAAGCGGTTAGGGCTTGGCCACCCTGGCACTGGGGTGTGAAATGAAGCAGGAGGGAGCTGCAGGCAGGCAGGGCTCCCTGCCAGCCAGCCCCTTGCATCCTGCTTTCTCATTTCTGTCCTTGCAAGCCTGCCTTTGGAAAGGGGAGGGAGCAGGGGCAGGGGTTAGGGACTTTTGGTTTGGAGAATCAGAGAATTGTCAGGGCTGGAAGGGACCTCAAGGCTCAGCCAGCTCCAACCCCCCTGCCATGGGCAGGGACACCTCACACTACAGCAGGTTGCTCACAGCCACCTCCAGCCTGGCTGCAAACACCTCCAGGGCTGAAGCTTCCACCACCTCCCTGGGCAACCTGTGCCAGGCTCTCACCACCCTCATGGGGAACAACTTCCTCACATCCAATCTCAGTCTCCCCATTTCTGGTTTTGCTCCATCCCCCCCAGTCCTATCCCTTCCTGACACCCTCAGAAGAACTGGAATCACCTGGCCTTAGGGGGCAACAAAAGCCCCACGAGCTGCTTAGTGTGGCTGCTCCCCGGCCCTGCAGCACGAGCTGAAGGCTTTGCTCCCCCCACCATTAGCTCCTTTCCCCCCCCTCCCCATCTCACAGGGCTGAGGAGCAGGAGGGTTTGCTCCTGAGCTCGCAGTGCCCCCGGTGCAGGTGGCAGTGGTGCCACCCAGGTGAGGTCCGTGCCAGCTCCGAGCTGCGTAAGCCTGACCTGTGCGCATGGCAACGGTGACGCAGCGCCAGGGAAGGCTCGGGCTTGAAAGCACAATGGATTTCCCCTCCCCACAGCAAGGCTCTGAGCCTGGCAGCAGGGCTTCCTCCCAGCCAAAACTTCCTTCCAGCCTCCTTTCAGGTGAGGAGCAGTGGAAGGAGAGGCTCACCAGGGGCTGCGCTGTGCAGCCAGAGTGTCTGCAGCCACCAAAGCGCTGCTGGCAGCCAGTCCTGGTGACATGACCAAGGCTCTCTGCCTTGGCTGCCCAACAGCTGAGCTTTCCCTGCCCAACAGCTGAGCTTTCCCTGCCCAACAGCTGAACTTTTCCCTGCCCATCATCTGAGCATTTTCCTGTCCATCATCCAAGCTTTCCCTGCCCAACATCTGAGCATTTCCCTGCCCATCATCTGAGCATTTCCCTGCCCAACATCTGAGCACTTCCCTGCCCAACATCTGAGCATTTCCCTGCCCATCATCTGAGCACTTCCCTGCCCAACATCTGAGCATTTCCCTGCCCATCATCTGAGCATTTCCCTGCCCGTCATCTGAGCATTTCCCTGCCCATTATCTGAGCATTTCCCTGCTCAACATCTGAGCATTTCCCTGCCCATTATCTGAGCATTTCCCTGCCCAACATCTGAGCATTTCCCTGCCCATTATCTGAGCATTTCCCTGCCCATCATCTGAGCATTTCCCTGCCCGTCATCTGAGCATTTCCCTGCCCATTATCTGAGCATTTCCCTGCCCAACATCTGAGCATTTCCCTGCCCATTATCTGAGCATTTCCCTGCCCAACATCTGAGCATTTCCCTGCCCATTATCTGAGCACTTCCCTGCCCATCATCTGAGCATTTCCCTGCCCAACATCTGAGCATTTCTCTGCCCATCATCTGAGCATTTCCCTGCCTAACACCTGAGCATTCCCCTGCCCAAGCAGCTACCACCATCTCACTCCACCTCTGCTCTGCCCACCCCATAGAGCCATGGCTCCCTGCAGAAAGAGAGACTGGTCACTGGAATGTGCTGCCCAGGGAGGTGATGGAGTCACCATCACTGGAAGCGTTTAAAGAGAGCCTGGATGAGGCACTTGGTGCCATGGTTTATCTGATCAGATGGTGTTGGGTGATAGGTTGGATTTGGTGATCTCAAAGGTCTCTTCCAACCTGCTTAATTCTGTATTCTGCACAGGGATCCTCCTGGAGAGAAGCTGCCAGCTGCTGAGCCCTGAAACCAGCAAGAGCCTTTAAGCTTTCCAGTGGTGATGTCTGCTGCATGCAGGCATAGGGCTGGGAATTGCTGTCATCCCTTCAGCATTATTGCTGAGGCAATGAGGTACAGCTTGAGAGACTTGCCCAGGACCACCAGGGCCATCTGTGCCACTGGACACCTGAGCTGTGCTCACAGCCTCACCACCAGCAGCCTCAGTGGCCGCTTCCTCCTTCGACACACACAGAAATCGGTGGCCAGGGACATGCCTCTGGTACGTAGGAGGCACCAGGCTGTGGTTTGGGCCATGGAGTGGGTAGACATGAGAGCACAGGCCAGCAGGTACCCACCCAGCACAGAATTCGGTGTCTCAGCACTTGTTCCCTGCCAGACCCGCCATGGGCTGCCTCTCATCAGTGTGACATTGACCCTGGCTGCAAATGGGGCAGCCCAGCCCCAGGAGGTGAGGCTTTGGGGACAGCCTTCTGTGGTGTGAGGAGGGCAGCACAGCCTCAGTGGGCTCTGCAGGGAGCATGGAACATCCTTCCCTCCTGGCAAAGGGGCTGGGGGAGCCCTTCTTGCCGCTCCCACCCTGTGCTAATCGGGCTCCCAAAACCGGACTCACCAGCAGGTCTCCTTCCCAGGCTCAGTCTCCCTTCCTTGCAGTGTGATCTCCAGGCCCAGGCACGGGGTGAGGTGAGACCTTGGAGGGTGCAGCAGGGACAGTGGCTGCACAGCAAGGCTGAAACTGGAAAGTCTGCTTTGCCAGCCCAGGAACCAGGCGGCCCCACGGCGCTGCCGGCCCCACCTCGCCGCTGACCCAAGCGCTGCTCAGGCAGGCGAAAAGCCAGCGGGGAACTCCCTGAGGGAGCAGGAAGCCAGACCTGCCTGCCACATACCAGTGGGCACGGCTGCCCAGCTGCCACCCAGACAACTGGGGGGTGAAAAGCTGGGCATGAGCCGGCCCTGAGCGCTGCCAGCCCAGAGCCAGCCCTGTCCTGGGCTGATCCCCAGCAGTGTGGGCAGCAGGGGCAGCCAGGGGAGTCTGCCCCACTGCTGAGACCCCACCTGCAGTGCTGGGGCCAGCTCTGGAGCTCCCAACACGAGGGTATGGAACTCACAGAGGGTCCAGAGGAGGGTCAGAAAGATACTCTCAGGGCTGGAGCACCTCTCCTAGAGAGCTGGGTCTGCTCAGCCTGGAGAAGAAAAGGCTTCAGGGAGACCTTGGAGCAGCCTTCCAGTATCTGAAGGGGGCTACAGGAAAGCTGGGGAAGGACAATTTATAAGGGCATGTGGTGAAGGGATAAGGGGCAATGGTTTTAAACCAGAGCAGGGCAGATTTAGATTGGACATTAGGAAGAACTTCTTAGAATCATAGAATCAATAAGGTTGGAAAAGACCTCAAAGATCATCAGGTCCAAGCTGTCACCCAACACCTCATGACTACCAGACCACAGCACCAAGTGCCACGTCCAATCCCCTCTTGAACACCTGACTTCTTGACTATGAAGGTGGTGAGACACTGGAACAGGTTGCCCAGAAAAGCTGTGGATGCCTCACCCCTGGAAGTGTTTAAGAGCAGGCAGGATGGGGCTTTGTGCAACCACTGGTCCAGTGGGAAGGGTCCCTGCCCATGGCAGTGGGATTGGAACTAGGTGGTTTTTAAGGTCCCTTCCAACTCAAGCCATTCTGTGATTCAACAGCCTGCTTGCTACAGACAAGCATCTCAGTGAAGCCAAGCTGTGCAGGACCCCAACTGTATCACAGTATCACCAAGGTTGGAAGAGACCTCAAAGATCATCAAGTCCAACCCATCACCACTGTGGAAGATTCAGTGATAACTTGGTGCCACACACCTTAATGGAGGTGAGTTTGGTCTCCTTGGGCAGGAGCCAGCCTTGGGGGACCTGTTTCTCTGGGGCATCTTCCAGTAGCCAGGGCTGGGATATGCCCTGGCTGAGCAAAGGAAGAGCTGCAGAATGGGAGCTGCTCCTCTGGGACAGCACCAAACACAATGAGCTGAAAGGGGGTTGTATCCAGGTGGGGGTTGGTCTCTTCTCCCAGGCAACCAGCACCAGAACAAGAGGACACAGTCTTAAGCTGTGCCAGGGGACGTTTAGGCTGGATGTGAGGAAGAAGTTCTTCCCAGAGAGAGAGATTGGCCATTGGGATGTGCTGCCCAGGGAGGTGGTGGAGTCACCATCCCTGGAGGGGCTCAAGAAAGGCTTGGATGTGGCACTTGGAGCCATGGTTTAGTTGTCAGGAGGTGTTAGGTGTTAGGTAATAGGTTGGACTTGATGATCTCTGAGGTTGTTTCCAACCTGGTTGATTGATTCTATGTAATCACATGGCAAAGGGACGTTGCAATACCTCAGCAGCACAAGCCTGGCAGGATCCCAAAAAGATCCCAGCTCCAAATCAGCCCTGCTCAGGGCAGAAGAAAAAGAAAACAATTTAATGGGGGAGAAGACAAAAAAGGCCCCCAACCCATGGTGATAAGGCTGCACAGTGAGCACCCACTGCACCCTGCCACGTCTCTGCCATCCTTACTCCCCAGCCCAGCTCTCTGCAAGCTGCTCCTGTATTTTTGCTCCAAACCATAACTATTACCTGTTTGAGGGCTGGGAAATGAGAGGGCTGGAGGTATGGGGGCTGAGCAACGAGAGGGCTGGAGACAGGCTCTGAATACCTTGCTACAAGAAACAGCCAACACCACAGGGCTGGTAGGCAGCCAGCAGCAGCTCTGAGGGAGCCCGAAAAGCAGCGGCAGGGCTGTGGCCAGGCCCGGGCAGCCGTGAGCCGCCTGGGGAAGGCAGCCAAGCCTGGGCACCGCTCCAACCCAGCCAGCTGCCTACAAATCCCAGCACGCCAGGGAGCGGAGCTGGAGCCCAGCCTGCCGCCTGCCTCCTTCCTGCCCGCACGCACGGCCGGGGGGAAATATAAACAGCGGCGGCCGAGCTTGGATGCTGCCCCTGCAGAGGCTCCGCTCGGTGAGTTCGGGGTTCCGTCTCCGGCAGAAGGCTGGCTGCGGGCTTGGGGACTGCCGTATGGGCGGTGTGGGCTGCCAGCATCCCCCCGGCAGGCTTCGCTGCGGCTGGGGGTGCGAGCGTGGGGGTGCCGGTAGTGGGGGTGTCTGTGTGTGCTCCGATCTGGGTGTACACAGTGCGGCTCTGAGGGGCAGGGAGATGGGAAGGAGAAGCTGGGCTTGATTCGCAGCTCTTGGAAGAGCAGAGCAGGAATTGGAGGTGGTGTTCCCCCCCGCCCCCGGCTCCCCCCTGCCCCGGAGCGTTTTTCAGCTCCGTTGCCTCCTCTCAGTTCATTTTCACTTGCAGGATACTCGGCTGCAATTCAGAGGAATCCTTTCCCCCTGCTCAGCTTCTCTCCCTGCTTTCGGGGAGGGGATCTCTTCCCAGCACTGGGGATTATGAGGGGAGGAAGCAGAGGGATGCTCAGCATCTCCCAACGTTCACAGGGCCACAGGATCAGAGGATGTTAGGGGCTGGAAGGGACCTCCAGAGATCAGTGAGTCCAAACCCCCCCTGCCCCTGCCAGAACAGGACCACAGAATCCAGCACAGGTCACAGAGGAGCACATCCAGATGGGTCTTGAAAGTCTCCAGAGCAGGAGACTCCACAACCTCTCTGGGCAGCCTGCTCCAGTGCTCTGTGAAGAAGTTCCTCCTCATGCTGAGGTGGAATCTCCTGTGCTGGAGTTTCCATCCATTGCCCCTTGTCCTATCACAGGGTGCAGCTGAGCAGAGCCTGTCCCCTCCCTCCTGACCCCCAGATATTGATAAACATTTATTAACCCCCCTCTCAGGAACTGGTAAATGAGGGTTTAACCCCCCTGCCATTCCCACCACATGGCTAGAGCAGTCATTGCTGCATCTGCACTCCAGATAGACCCTGCAGTGTTCTTGTAGGAGCTGCTGGGTGGAGATAACACCCACCCCCCTCAAACCCCCTCCCTGTGGGATCCTCCTTGGTGGCACTGGGAACAGTTCCCATCCCTCAGGCTGAATCCTGAAAGTGCCCTTCTGAATGGTGCACAGAGGAGGTTTACAGCATGGTGGGCACAGAAACCACAGCAGCAGCAGCTGGGTGCACAAAAAGAAATGGAGCTCTAAGATTCAGCTGCTAGGCACAGGCAGACCTTGCAGCTGCCCCCACCCAAGACTTCCAGCTGCCAGACTTGGGTTAGCACAGCCTAGGGCTGGCTGGCTCACAGGGCTGTGGAGGAGCAGACCAGCCCCATGGAGGGGGTCCCATCCTGCAGCCAAACCCTCCCCACATCTCTCTGCTGAGGCTAATGAGCTGCTCATGCAGGGACTTTGCCTGCCTGTGGACACAAATTCACCACCCAAGCAAAAGCAGCAAGAAGGGCAGCAAGGAGGTGAGCTAGAAGCCTGCCCATGAGATCTGACCTACTTTGGCTTTTAAATACAGATGGGTTTTGCTGGGAGGAGAGAGCTCCACAACCACTTCCAGCAGGTGGGGTTTTTTTCTTCCCCCAGAGGAAAATACTCTTTGGGGGAAGAAACTCAAAACACCACCAGTGATCTGTGGTTGAAAAGCTCCTTCTCCACCATAATGGTCTAGAACTATTAGCCCAGGGGCTGAGAACAGAGCTGTTGTCAGCAGTAGGTTCACCTGGGCTGCTCCACTGGGTGGGCAGGAGGTCCCTTGTCCCTTTTCCCCTCTTCCCCCTCTCTAGGTTTGGCTTCATTAGAGTTTATCTATTTAATTGTGTCTATTTTTCTTCGTCTTGGAGGCTGGCAGTGGAAGATGGCAGAGCCTGAAGGCACTGTGATAAACACTGAGGTGAAACAGGTAAAAGGTTCTGTGTTACAAAACTCACATCCTGTGTTTCTGCAGACAGTTTTGAAATGCCACCAGAGAGGAGAGCACTCCACAGCCTGGAGCTGGGGTGGCTTGTGCCTCTGGGTTCCAGCAGAAGCTGCTGGGCACCTGATCCCAGTGAGCTCCCTGTGGGATCCTCCATGGGCAGAAGTTGCAGGGCTGCAGGCATTTGTTCATACAAATTTTGGAGCAGGCAGGGAGAAAGCAGCAGCCTCTGCATGTAGAAACTTTAGCAGGCTTCCCAGAGCACAGAGCAAAGCCACCAGGACATGCAGAGACATCCAGCAGTGCCCAGGTCAGCACAGACAAGTGACAATGGCTCTGCTGTGGCCCACAGACACCAGAAGGATGAAGCAACCCTCTAGTGTGAGCTGTTCTCAGAGCCTGTGGCACTTACCAGACAGGTTAGGGTTTCACAACTGCCTGCCTCAGCCTTGGTGGCCTGCAGATGAAGGCTGGGCTTGGTATCTCTTCTCCAAAGGCATCAGGAGCTGTGACACATGGGACATGCCTCCAGCACCCAGCCCTACCACTGTGGGACTCCTGTGGCCCCTTGTTCACTTCTCCTCCCTCAGCTCCTTCTTTCATAGAAGCACAGAATTGTCAGGGCTGGAAGGGACCTCAAGGCTCAGCCAGTCCCAACCCCCCTGCCATGGCCAGGGACACCTCACACTACAGCAGGCTGCTCACAGCCACCTCCAGCCTGGCTGCAAACACCTCCAGGGATGAAGCTTCCACCACTTCTTTGCTGTCCCCTACCCCCTCTCTCCTCCCTGTCCTGCAGAAAGACCCCAGTGAAGCCCTGGTCATTGCAGTGACCACCAGAGCCATCTTCAGCTTGGAGGAGGAGCACAAGCTCTACCTGGAGAAGGGCAAGGAGGAGTACACAAGGCATCAGGAGGCCAACCAGGACAAGCCCTTGCCACCAGGCACAGCCTTTGCCTTCATCCAGGTGAGCCCCACACCTGTCCCAGGGCACATGCAGACCCCCCCAGGATGGGGGGAAAGCTCAGCTTTCACAGCTGGAGGTCCTGATTCCCATCATGGGGTATAGATGTGTGGCCTGGCACTTGGGCAGGGCACTGAGACCTGTGCTTTTCACTACTCCCACATGTCTACCTCCCCTGCTAGGCTAGCCTGCTCCCTGCACTCCTAGTGCTGGCTTTTGCAGGAGGGCTGCTCTGCCTGGCTCCCCAAAACCTGCCAGCCTTGCCATAGAATGGTTTTGGTTGGAAGAGACCTTTCAGATCAAGGGCAACCAATAACCCAGCACTGCCAAGTCCCCCACTAAACCTTGTTCCTCAGCATCACATCTCCATGGCTTTGAAATCCCTCCAGGGATGAGGACTCCACCACTGCCCTGGGCAGCCTGGTCCAGGGCTTGACAACCCTTTGGGGGAACAAATTGTTCCTCATGTCCAACCTAAACCTCCACTGGCACAACTTGAGGCCATTTCCTCTTGTCCTGTCACTTGGGAGAAGAGACCAAAGCCCACCTGATCCCCACCTCCTCTCAGGGCGTTGTGGAGAGCCAGAGGGTCTCCCTTCAGCCTCCTTTTCTCCAGGCTCAGCGACCCCAGTTCCCTCAGCTGCTCCTCACCAGCCCTGTTCTCCAGACCCTTCCCCAGCTTCACTGCCCTCCTATAGATGTGCTCCAGCCCCTCAATGCCCTTCTTGTAGTGAGGGGCCCTAAAGTGAGCCCAGCATTTGAGAGGAGTCCTTACCAGTGCCCAGTACAGGGGGCAGAGCACAGCTGTGGAGAGATGCAGCACAAACCAAGTGAGAACCTGGTGCAAAACAGCCCTGAGAAGACCACTGCAGCCTTGCTCCTCCAGAAAAGAATCTCTTCTTTTCCTGGCAGGCAGCACAGTATGTGAACAAGAAGATCCTGGAGAGCAACCCAGCAGAGAAGGAGCTGTTTGACATCCTGGTGCTCTCCAACAACAGCCCCGCCAGCGGGGTGCGCATCATCAACAGCGCCAAGCACTACGGTAAGGGAGGTCCCAACCCACCCCCCCCGGGGGTCCCTGCTTTCCCCCAGCAGGCTGGGAACATCAGTGGCAGAGACACAGCTAGGAGATACATGGGGAAGGGCTTCTGTTGGAAACAATCCCTGCCAGCTCTGTGCTGCTTGCCCAGGGTGCCAGAGCGCAGCCAAGGACCAGGCTGCTTGGCAGAGGCCAGCTCCCTTCTGCCACGTCCTGGGACGGTTTGGCTTGGAAGGGACCTTGAAAGTAATCTTGGGCAACCCCCCTGCAGTCAGCAGGGACATTAGGCTCAAGCAGGTTGCTCAGAGGCTAAAGAACCTGACCTGGAATGGTTCCAGGGATGGGACCTCTCCCACCTCTCTGGGCAACTCAGGCCAGGGTCCCACCACCCTCAATGCCAAACGTTTCTTCCTCCTCTCCAGTCTGAATCTCCCTCTTGTAATTGCAAACCACAACCCCTTGTCCTGCCACAACAGACCCTGCTCTAAAGTCTGTCCCCAGCTTTCTGACTGGCCACTTGAAGTCCTGAAAGGCCACCAGAAGGTCTCCCTAGAGCCTTCTGTTCTCCAGGCAGAGCAACCCCAACTCTCCCAGGCTGGCCTCAGAGCAGAGGGCTTCCAGCCCTGCCAGTATTGCTGCTGTTTCCTCTGGCCCTGCTCCAACAGGTCCCTGTCTCTGCTGTGCTGAGGGCTCCAGAGCTGGGCAATCCTTTGCTCCATGTGGCAGCATTTTGCACAGCCTGGGCATCCTCAGGCAGCTACTTTAGTACACAGAGTTCTTAAAAAAACTCAAATCTGGACCCCAGAGTGCTGCCAGGAAGGCTCATTCGAGGGAGGGATGAAGGGAATCTGTAGCTTTGTGGGACCAACAGGGCAAGGAGATGCAGCAAGGACACGGGCAGGTTCTCCACACAGCCCTGGGGAATGGGTTCCTCTGAGCTCTGCAGCAAAGCACACCAAGACCTGGGGAGGGGATGGGTTGGGGACTGCAGGAAGGATGTTGCCTCACAGCAGAGACTTTGCTTACATCCTCTGACCCCAAGGCCTGGAGATCTCCAAGTTCTGCTTTGTCAGTGACGAGGACTCCACGCAGTACCTGAAGTCCCACGGGGTCAAGCTCTTCCTCTCGGCTGACAGGACAGATGTCTGCAATGCCCTCCAGAGAGGTGGGTTCTCCCCTCCACCCCACAGCCCCACATCCACCACCCTCTGCCCCAGGAGCTCAGCACCAAGAGCCAGGCTGCTCTCACATGGCTTGAAGGCACACTGATTACCAGTACAGTCCTGAACACTTCAGTCTCCTCTCCTGGCCCCACCAGTAGCCTGCAAGCGCACCAGGAGCTCTCAGATGCCTTCTGAAGTCACCAAGTGCTTTATGCATCCTACTAGCCACAGCCTGCTCCTTCCCTGCCTGACACTGAAACCTGCTTACCCAAAGCTGCTGCCTATGGCTGCCCTCTGGATCAATGAGGGTTCATTGGTAATCTCCAGAGCTTTGTGGGGACCCTACAGAAGTTTGCTTTCTTGGTACTTGCAGGGTCACCTTGAGCTCAGTGCCAGATGCAAGCACATGCCTGACCTGGATTGGAGGGAGTGCAGTCTCCCCAACAGCTCTAATGGGGCTAATCACCTCCTTATTAATTTACTTGGCTATGAGCATATCAGCTGGCCAAGGTCCTTCAAGGTCAGGAGCAAGCCATCTGCAGCCTGGCTTTACCTTCACTGCACAGCTCCTTCCTGGAGCCTCCTTGAAGGGCATCATTGCTCTGACAAGTGTCCTCTCACTCAGGAGCCTGGGTCCCACTGATGAGGGTGGGCAGGGACCAGCTCATGGGAAGAGGCCTGTAATTAAGCCAATTACCCCAATCAAGTGGAGGTGGCAGCCCCTATTACTCACAGCACGGAATGCTAAATCTGGGCATTAAAGCCAGGCTTGGCAGGGCGGGCAAGCAGCAGGAGGAGGGCTGCCAGTGCCTGCACAACCGCCTATCACCTCCTAGCAGACCTCAGTATCTGCCCAGACATCGCTTTCTGGTTTATTGTCCACCTCCACGGGGACAGACACCCCTGGAAAGGTTGGGGGGACAGCAAGCCCCGAGCTTGGAGACCCCAAACCTCGCGGTGAGGGAGGAGCCGGCTCTGCCCGAGCTGCCCCCAAGGGTTGGTGGGGGTCCCTCCCGAGCCCCACCTTGCTCTGTCTTGCAGGGGTGTCAGCAGCACTGGTGTTCCAGCAGGAGGTGCAGGCCCCCAGCACCCCGCTGCGTGTGGTGTTTGACGGGGATGCTGTGCTCTTCTCCGGCGAGACCGACCGGGTCTTCCGGGAGCAGGGGCTGGAGGGGGCTCTGCGCTACGAGCGGGCGATGGAGGCTGTGCCCATGGGAGAGGTGAGCAAGCCACCCACCCTCACGGGCACCCACCGGCTCTGCACCCACCAGGAGCAGCTCTCCCACTAGGGCTTTGCCATAAACAGCCCCAAAAGCCCAAATCCTTACATGATTTGCATCCCACCACTCACGCCCTGGATGGGATCAGAGGCTCGCGGGGTGTTAGGGGTTGGAAGGGACCTCGGAAGGTCATCGAGTCCAACCCCCCTGCCAGAGCAGGGCCATGGAATCCAGCACAGGTCACACAGGAACACATCCAGATGGGGCTTGAATGTCTTCAGAGAAGGAGGGCCTCAGCAGGAGTCCCACTGAATCAAAGATCTTTGAGATCAAGTCCAACCATTAGCCTAACTCTGCTGAGTCTGGGGCTAAACTGTGTCCTTCAGCACCACATCTCTGCAGCTTCTAAACACATCTATGGGTGGGGATGGATCTGGCCTGATGATCACAGAATCACAGAATGTTAGGGGTTGGAAGGGACCTCAAAAGCTCATCCAGTCCAACCCCCCCACCAGAGCAGGAGCACCTAGAGCAGATCACACAGGAACTCATCCAGGTGGGTTTTGAATACCTCCAGAGAGGGAGACCCCTCTGGGCAGCCTGGTCCAATGTTCCATCACCCTCACCATGAAAAAGTCTTTCCTCCTGTTTCCATTGAGCTTCCTGTGCTGCAGCTTCCACCGCTGCCCCTTGTGCTGGCATCACCCAGCAGAGCCTGGCTCCAGCCTCTTGGCACTCACCCTGCACATCCTTATAAACATGAATGAGGTCACCCTTTAGTCTCCTCCTCTCCAAGCTACAGAGCCCTCAGCTCCCTCAGGCTCTCCTCATAAGGGAGATGTTCCACTCCCTTCATCATTTTTGTGGCTCTGTGCTGGGTGATGGTTCTAAGTGAGCTCCCAAATGTCCTTGGTTGTGGTTACCCTCAAGATCACCTTCTGAGAAGGGCAACAAAGCTGGGGAGGGGTCTGGAGCACAGCCCTGTGAGGAGAGGCTGAGGGAGCTGGGGTTGCTTAGCCTGGAGAAAAGGAGGCTCAGAGGAGACCTTCTTGCTGTCTACAACTACCTGAAGGGAGGCTGTAGCCAGGTAGGGGTTGGTCTCTTCTCCCAGGCAACCAGCACCAGAACAAGAGGACACAGTCTCAAGCTGTGCCAGGGGAGGTTTAGGCTGGAGGTGAGGAAGAAGTTCTTCACAGACAGAGGGACTGGCCATTGGAATGTGCTGCCCAGGGAGGTGGTGGAGTCCCCATCCCTGGAAGTGTTTAGGAAGAGCCTGGATGTGGCACTTGGTGCCATGGTTGAGTTGATCAGATGGTGCTGGGTGAGAGGTTGGACTGGATGATCTCAAAGGTCTCTTCCAGCCTGGTTAATTCTATTCTGTTTTGGTAAGCTGTGCAAGCCTCTGCAGGACTCAGCCCCAGAGGCACTGCTCACTGGCATTAGGATGAGCACCATACTGCAAACCTTCCTCCCCCAGCACCCCAGTCCCAGCACCTCCCAGTCCTGCACACAGCCCCGAGAAGCCCTGGGAGAGAAACAAAAGGTAAAGTGAATGTCTCCTTAGTTCCAAACCACTCTCCAGTGTCTTGCTGTGCTTCCAGGGTCCCCTGAAGGCCTTTGCCATGCACCTTGGGAAGATGTGCAAGAAGTTCAGCCAGGAGACCTGCCCCATCCGCACCTACCTGGTGACCGCCCGCAGCGGCCGGGACATGGGCACCAGAGCCATCAAGACCCTGCGGGCGTGGGGCCTGGCCATTGATGAGGCTTTCTTCATGGATGGGGCTCCCAAGGGTCCCATACTCTCCCAGATCCAGCCCCACATCTTCTTTGATGATGGGCTTCATAACATCCAGGGGGCTCAAGATGTGGGTGTACCTGCTGCCTGGGTCCCCTCCCGCTGAGGGGCTTTCGGCCAGCAGTCTTCCCTAGCAGCAGCAGAGGGGACTCAGCAAGTGAAGGTAAAACCTCCTGGTGGAGAGGGAAGGACTTCCTGACCTGCAGCAAGCAGACCTCAGTGAAGAGGGGCAAGAGCTTTGCACAAGAGCATGGACTACCAGGCAAAACCTGATGCTCATTCCTGCTTCTGACAGGAGGTCCTTCAGGTCTGAGGGCAAAGCCCAAAGGTGCAACTGCTTGAGGATGGAAGGACAGCTTTGCTGTGACACCTACCTGCCCCCCAGGACCTGGGAACTTTGCTTTTCTGCATAGAAATAAACCAAGCTATTGCCCCACACCTGAGCTAAAGGAAGCATGAAAGCAAGCACCCAAAATGCTGCCTTTAGCTGTGCTCAGACACTCTCTTAAGTGTTATTCCCAGGACCTCTGCCCAAAGGAAGCCCTCAAGACCCTGCCTGACCAGCCACACTTCTCTTGGTTTCCTAAGGAGGCTGAGGTGTTAGCAAGTCCTTCAGGCAGCCCCAGCCAAACTCAGGAGAGGGAGAGAGACTTCAAAGCTGCAAAGGACCTACAAACCCTTTAGAAATGAGTGACCATGCTGAAGAGAGCAAGACCAAGCTCTTCCTCCTTAGAGAAGAGATTATAGCACAAGCCACCATTCCTTAGGCATGCAGGCTGCTCACAGAGCACCCTTTGGAGACCCAGAGCTGTAGGGCCCCCAGCTCCTGGAGCTACAGAGATGGGCCAGTGAGAAGGCTGCAAGGCAGCTCTCAGATCCATCCAGGAGCCTGAGCTACCACACAGCTCCAGTGTCACACCAGGAGAGGGCACTGGAGGTGATGTGCTGACCTCCAGCACAAGCTGTGCAGGGGCCAGAACTGCAGACCAGCACCACCAGAATCAAGGTGGGAGCTGGGGGCCACGACCTGAGTTTTGAGTGGGGTCCCAGGTGTGGGTGCTCAAGGTCCATGGGGTCCATGAGCGTGCTTAGGAACGTGCCCAACATCAAGGCAGGCGTCCCATGCAGCAGTGACTCTCCTCTGGCCAGTTGCACCCTGCTCCTCATTCTGGGGAGCAAGCAGACCCCCAGGATTCATCTGCAGGTTCTTGTCCCCAGGGCTGGACGTGAGCAGATGCCACCAGTGACCACTGTGCTGCCCAGGGACAGAGCACCCCAAATCCCTGCGAGCTCCCCAGAGCAGCCTCATGGGGACACCCCAAGCTGGTTTCTGGATGGCTGTGTGATTATGGACAGAGCAGATAAAGGTGATGGTGGCTTAGGTGGTTTTTAACCTCACCATGACCAGCAAGCAATACTTTTTTAAGGCTTCACAAACATCACTCTCACCAAAGATATCCCCCCCTCCCCTAAAAAATAAATGAGCATCCTCATGTGAGCACTTGTCCCTCACACCTGGGGGGAAGGAGGGCTGGGACATCTCAGTGCTCCTTCAGTTCTTTTATCTGTTCTTATATGTGTGCATCAAGGTGGGTTAAACACACAAGAAACATTCAGTGGCCTTTGGATGAGGTCCCTGAAGAAAGAACCATAGAATGGCTTGGGTTGGAAGGTGGATGAGAAGCTCAACAGGAGCCAGCAGTGAGCGCTTGCAGCCCAGAAAGCCAATCCCAGCCTGGGCTGCAGCAAGAGAAGCAGAGCCAGCAGGGGCAGGGAGGGGATTCTCCCCCTCTGCTCTGGTAAGACCCCATCTGGAGCACTGTGTCCAGTTCTGGAGCCTCTAGTAGAGGAGGGATCTGGGGATGCTGGAAGGTGTCCAGAGAAGGGCCACGAGGAGGAGCAGAGGGCTGGAGCTGCCCTGCTCTGAGGACAGACTGAGGGAGTTGGGGCTGTTCAGTCTGGAGAAGAGAAGGCTCCAAGGAGACCTAATTGTGGCCTTCCAGGATCTGAAGGGGGCTCCAAGAAAGCTGGGGAGGGACTTTTGAGGGTGTCAGGGAGGGATAGGACTAGGGGGGGTGGGATGGAGCAAAACCAGAAATGGGTAGATTGAGATTGGATGTGAGGAAGAAGTTGTTCCCAATGAGGGTGGTGAGAGCCTGGCACAGGTTGCCCAGGGAGGTGGTGGAAGCCTCATCCCTGGAGGTGTTTGCAGCCAGGCTGGAGGTGGCTGTGAGCAACCTGCTGTAGTGTGAGGTGTCCCTGGCCATGGCAGGGAGGTTGGAGCTGGCTGAGCCTTGGGGTCCCTTCCAACCCTAACAATTCTATGACCTTAAAGATCATCCCACTCCAACCTCCCCACCATGGACACAGACACCTTCCACTAGACCAGAGAGCTCAAGGCCTTGTCCTGCATAGTCCTGAACACCTCCAGGGAGGGGGCATCTTCTTGCATCCATGTCCCCAAGCCCACTCCCACTCCTGCTACCCTGGGCTGGGGGGCTCTGCACTGCTCCTGCCACTGTGATCCCCATGTGGGTCCAACCTGAGGGCAGGGGTGGCTGTGTGCTGGGGTTTAGCAGGAAACCATCTCCAAAGACACAACCTGCCAGGGTCTTGGCACCGGGCATGTGGCCTCTGGCTCATTTGCTCGGTTCAGATGCTGAAATTAGATGTTTGAAGGTAGCAACATCAACAACATCAGCTATTTATCATTGGCTAATAATGCTATGCACCTGTCAGCCTCGATTGCTGAGCAAACATTAATTACAGGATGCTCCAAACATGCCCAGTAAGCAGGTACAGATGTTCATCCCACTTTCAAGGCAGGTCAGATACTGGTGAGATAGCAGAGCAAGGAGCCAGGCACTCATCCCCAGAGCAAGGAGCCAGGCACCCATCCCCAGAGCAAGGAGCCAGGCTCCCATCTCCAGCCCTGCTCACCCACCTGCTTCAGTGGCAGCTGGTGGTGGGGACATGGACTTGGTGGTGGTGGTCATGGTAGTTCTGTACATCCCAAACTGCTCCAACCCATCACCTTTGCCCTTGCATGGATGGTGGCAGCAGGAGCTTGGTGAACTCCTTGGGTGAGGGGGAATTGGGCTGAGTCAAGGGTGGTGGGGTCAGGCCACCCATGTGAGGCATTGCAGGGCACAAGCTGCTGAGGCAGGGGAAGGTGCCTCGTGCTTTCCTCCAGCAGTCAGCAGAGCAGGGGATGACAGGGCAAAATGCACCCAAAATGGGGAAGAAGAAGGAAGGAAACTTGGTGTTTGTGGGGTTGCATCATGTGGAGCCAAAGTACAGCTGCCTTGGGCCATTGCTCAAAGTTGAAGCATTTGATTCTGGCCGTTGCTTTCCAGCAAGCCCAAACCTCCCCAGCTAAAGCTGCCTGGTGTCAGGGTCCCCAGTGATACCTCACTGACCTGCCACTGCCCAGAACACTCTTCTGGTGTAGGGAGGGACGTGAGTGATGCCCCTTTCACCAAGTCCAGCCCAAGTGGTCCTTGTTTCAGGGGGACACACACATGATAGCAGGGACTGGAGGCTGCAGCCAGCTGGCCCCGAGGAGTTTGCAGAAGGCCTTTTCCCAGGAGCATGACCTTAATCCCCCACTCAGTGAAGCAATTTGGGGTTGTGATGCTAAATAAGAGCAACAATTATGAGAGAGAAAGGAAATTGTAATGAAATGGTAGCACTGCAGGGAGGGACAATTGGCAGGTACTTAGCTAACAGACCTCTGCAGGGGCAGTGTCCAAGCAGTTCAGCTTTCACCTCAAAACCTGGGTTTGGTTTGGGGCCCCTCACTACCAAAAGGCCAGTGAGGTGCTGGAGTGGGTCCAGAGAAGGGCAATGAAGATGGTGAAGGGTCTGGAGAATAGGGCTGGTGAGGAGCAGCTGAAGGGAGCTGGGGTTGTTGAGCCTGGATAAAAGGAAGCTGAGGGCAGACCTCATTGCACTCAGGTCTGAAAGAAGGCTGAAGCCAGGTGATAAGATGAGAGGAAACATCATCAAGTTGTGGCAGGGGAGGTTTGGGTTGGACATGAGGAACAATTTCTTCCCCAAAAGGGTTGTCAAGCCCTGGACCAGGCTGCCCAAGGCAGTGGTGGAGGCCTAATCCCTGGAGATGTCAAAGGCATGTGGATGTGGTGCTGAGGGACATGGTTTAGTGAAGACCTGGCAGTGCTGGGTCATTGGTTGGATTTGATGACCACGAAGGTCTTTTCCAACCAAACCAGTTCTATTGGTCTATGATTTTATTGACTCCTGGCTGCAGCAGGAGAAGATGCTGGAGGCTCCAGGACCCAGGCACAGATGAAATGTCTGCCAAGGATGCTCCTGCACCTCCCTCCACTCATAACCTTCGAGTGTCTTTGGCTGCAAGCATGGAGCAAAGCATCTTCACATTTTTTGACCCTAACTCTAAGCCACCCTGGTGGCAGAGCTCCTTAAGAAACACTCAGGGGTTTGCAGGCAGAGAGCCTGAGATGCCAAGTTCCACCCTGCAAACAATTATTAACAGAGTGTTCTGCTTGCAGAAGCTGAGAGAAAGGGTGTGCAAAGTCACAGCTTCTGTTTGCCAAAGTGCTTAAGTGTGGGTTCAAGAGCTTAGCCCTGGGCAGGCACGTTGGAAAACGCTGGCTGCAGTGACAAGTGAAGCTGGGGCTTAGGAGAAAGGTGACAATAAATAGGTAGAAATTAAGAGCCTTTATGAGCACACTCATCCAGCAGCTACTGCCCCAGGAGGTTGGGACTGATTCACCACATCACCAGTGGAAGCTGGCTGGTTGCTCCCACACCAAAGAGCCACGTTGCAATGTTAAGGTGACCCTTGGATCACCATGAGGTGTTGACCCTCGTCTGTCGGAGCCCACCCTCCTGCCAGGACCAGAAGGTTCAAGTGCTTTGGTGCTCTGTCACATGGAGGAGAGAGGTAATTGCATAATAAACCATGGTCTTCTTGGGGCAACTTCAGCTGGAAATTAGAGGACATCATTAGATGACAGGTAGTGCTGGCAAAGAAAGGAGACGGGGTGGTGTGCTCGGATGTGGCTGGAGGCACATCTCTGCGTGCTGCATGGAAACCCCCCCAGCCAGTCGATACCACCCTGCCCCGAGCCGGCATCTCACAGCCCTGGGGACCTCAGCCGGGGATTGCTCAAGGTGGGGGATGAGGTGAATCGGGTCCTAGTGCTCCCCATCACATCCTGGCGTGGGAGGCGATGAATCGGTGCCACGGCTGCCGCTTACCACCCCCACCCCCCCCATCCCGTCAGCCGCCGGTGACGCTGCGCTGCTGCCAGCCGCTGCCGGGGTTGTTGTCGCCCGTCCCCAGCAGTTTCAGCTGCAAAATAACCGGGGTGAGGCAAACAACACGGGATCCCTGCCCCGAGGAGCGGCCGGGGCCGGCGGCCGGGGTGAGGCAGGTCCCCTCCTCTCCCAGGCGGGGGCCAGGCGTGTCCCCAGCGGCGGGGGAGGACGGGCTGGGGGATGCGGAAGGATGTCCGATGTCGAGCGGGGTCAGGTGTGGGCAGGTGATACGGGGGTGGCACGGATCTGGGCAGGGCCACGGAATGCGTGGGACATGGGGACAGGTGATGCCAGGCTTGGCAGCCGCCCAGCAAGGCAAGGTGGGGGATGAGTAAACCCTAGAGAAGACTCTGGGGCAGATCACAAGCTCAAAGGACCACAAGCATTTTGCTGCCTAAAGCCTTGTTTGGTTTATAAATAGCATGGGCAAGGCTGGAAGAGCAGGATCTGATGGAGGAGGCCCACTGGTGTGAAAACAACCCAGGATCTGATGGAGGAGGCCCACTGGTGTGAAAACAACCCAGGATCTGATAGGGAAAGCCCACTGGTGTGAAAACAACCCATGCTCAGGGCTTCTGCCCATTGTGGCGCCCAGCCATGCCACCCAGCCACCAGCAAGCCAGCGGGCTCAGGGTCTGCGGTGTGAGAGGCACCAAAAGAACAATTACTACCCAGCCTAAGCCTTTTGCAACTCCATTTAGTGTCTCCCCAAGGTCACAGCAGCCCATGCCAGCAGCAAAAAAGTTGTTTAAGGAGGGTGCAGGCCAACACTGCCTCCAAACCAGCCTCAGCCAGCCGGCACTGAAGGGCCAGGGATTGCCACTGCCCGTGACGCCCAGGACATCTCCCCCAGTGCCTGTGGCAGCCAGAGCCTGGATGGGTTCTCTTGGCCCTGGCTAGTGCAACTCTTCTCCTGGGTTTCCCATCAGCCAGAGCTGATCCTGAAGCACCTTGAGGTTTGCTTTTGCAGGTGTCACCCTGAGAAAGGGTGTGATGGGGACATGACGGTGCCGCTGGAAAACGCACCCTCATGCTGCGAGCCCTTCGCCGGCGTAGGAAACGGCAGCGGCAGTGGGCGAGGGCCTGGCACCGCGCCGGGAAAAAGTTACCACTGCCTTGCTTGGGGGCTCAGGGCTGGTGAATCAGGCTCTGGTAATTAGCTGCATCCAGCAGCTTCCAGCAGCTTCACACCAGCACCGGGACCTCAGGTTGGAGCTGGGGTGTCTGCAAGCCCGGGCTTGTAAGCCTGTAGGCTCAGCTCAGTTCAGACCGAGGAACAGTTTTCCTTTGTCCTTCAGCAACCAGCTGCAAAGTTCCCTTTATTTTTTCTTTTCCTCCCTGAATTTGAAGATGTTTGTCCTCTAGAAACCACCCCCCCACCCACAGCTTTGCATTTGGCACCTCTCAGCCAAAACCAAAAAAACCAATTAGTGTTTTTGAACCAAAGCTTTCCTGGCCCTTTGGGTTGCTGCTGCAGGCTTTGGAAGGAATTGGCTACCACTGTGACAATAAATAACGAAAGAGAAAGGGAAATGCACAGATAAATAGATAAATAAGAGCACTGGGGAAAGGGCAGAGGCAAATGCATGACCAGATGTAAGGAGAAAGAATCTGCCATAGCATCCCTACCAGAGTGCTGGCTGCAGATGGGGCAGACCCTAAAGAAAGCCCTCCAAAAAGATAAAGAGTTTGAAACTAAGCAGCATCAGGTCCTTGGCCAGGCTGCAAAGGGCAGGTGGGACAGCCCAGTGTCACCAGTGGAGGGGACCCCAGTCTCCCAGGGCTGGGGGTGCTCCTCCCTATGGGAGCTGCCAGAGCTGAGTCACTCGATCCCGCCTTGGGAATCCTTGGGACGGAGGTTGCGAAAGTGTGGCCCCGCTCCCAGGGGTGCCTCACCCCACGCCCACGGCCCTGGCTGCTGGGGACAGGGTGCTCCTGCTCACCTCCACCTGGAGTTGGGAGGATGAGTGGGACAGGGAGACAAGCCAGCAAGGAAAGGGGTTCGTCCACCATACCCAAAATAGGAGCAAGGAGGGACAGGTCCCTTGGCCATCTCTGCCTGCACCAGGTGCCTCAGTCATGGCACTCTGGGTCTTGCTCCACAAACAGGAGGAAAGGTGTAAAATACCCAAGGCCAGGCTCATGCCAGGCTGTCTTTTGAAGATACTCTATGCAGCTCTTACCACCCCAACCTAGAAATACCCAGAGAAGCTCCCAGCTCCCCATTAAACATCTCTGCTCATGCCAGGCTCTTGCCAGAATCTTTTGAGATAACCCATGCAGTTCTCACCATCCCAGCCTATAAGCACCCAGACAAGCTCCCACTTAAACATCCCAGCTGCACCCCTCAAGGCCTTGTCATCAGGGCAAACATCCCAGAGAGGTGCTGAGGGAGCCCAGATCCTGGGTCTGTGCTTGGTCCTCCCCTGCACACAGCGGTCTTGGCTCTAAGACCAGCAGTGCCAAGGGCTGGAGCTGGATTAAGCACTCTGGAGCTAATCCCCCCGTGATCACCCATGCTGTGAGCACCCAGCAGAGGATCAGCATCACAACATTCCCCACAACAGCCCCACCTTCCCTTTTTCCCACTGGGAAGTGCCTGGGCTCACCAGTGCAATGGACATGTAACTTGCTTAGAGAATCACAGAACAACAGGGGTTGAAAGGGACCTCTGGATGATCAACCCCCATTGTTCTGTGATCCAGTTCAACCCCCCTGCCAAAGCAGGTTCACCTAGAGCAGGCTGCACAGGATGGCATCCAGGCAGGTTTTGAATTACTCCAGAGATGGAGACTCCACCACCTCTCTGTGCAGCCTGTTTTCAGTGCTCCACCACCCTCAAAGAAATTCCTCCTCGCGTTTTTGTTGAACTTTCTGTGTTCAAGTGCGTTCAAGAAGCACATCTAAACGCAGCAACCTTTTCACATCGGTGTGAGAGCAGCTCTGGGTGCAGACACAAGCCTTGCCACCACCAATCCCAGGCAAAGGCTCATTCCTAACAGCTTTGCTAGCAGCAAAGCCTGCCCTTAATCCCTTGGAATTAAATGAATAAATGAATAAACAAGCATCCCCAGGATGGGACTGGACTGCTTGACCCAGCTGGAGGACTTTGCTCTGCACTGTGTGATGGTAGGAGGCCAGCACGGTGTGCTGTGCCCTCCAGCCCATCCCTGCACACCAAAGCCCCTTCCCCAGTCACGGGATGCTGGGAGACGCTGGCCAGACTGGAAACGCTTGCAGAGGAGCTGCTCTATGTGCCCCAGCCCTGGGGCCAGGTGTATCTTACCTGGCTTGCTATGGTTTTCCCACCACTTCAAAGAGGAGGGAGGATGGTTGATACCGCTCCAGCTTCACCACGGGAGCTGGGAGAGCCTGGAAGGGTGGAGGGGAGCTGAGGGCCTGGCGTCAGGACTACCCTTTTTGTCTGCAAAGAGCATTTGCAAAGGGGTTTAGAGCCCTTGGGGAGGGTAGGTTTGTTTGGATGGGACCGTGGTTGGATTAGCTAATGTCTGTCCTGCTCCTGCCCACAGGCATTCAGCACCAGAGCTGCCAGTACCTACGAGGACAAGAGGAGGATACCCCCAGGCTGGAGCCAAAGGAGGATACCCCCGAGCTGGAGCCCGTGGCAGCAGCAATGCTTCTGGGATCGGGCTCTAGATGCTGTGAGGACCTAGCACTCCTTGGCCCCTTGCCCGTAAAGAGCTGCACAGGGGTTTGCTGAGTCATGCAGCGCCGCGGGGCCGGGAGCACGAAGGGTTTTGCTGACTCAGGGTCAGTGGCACTCGCCTTGACCGCAGAGCCGCGGGGCAGGAGGGAAGCAGGGGCTGGCTGAAATAACGGCACCCAGCAGGCTCGGCCAGCACCTCCAGCCGGGGAAACCTCATCCCAATGGGCCTCGTGTCCCACGGGGAGGCAGAGGCTTCCCAATAGGCTTGGCTTAACCAGGACACTGCAATTTGGAGAGCTCCTGGAACGCGAGGCAGTCCGGAGCAGAAGTAATCCCTGCAACACCTGGTGCAGACCACAGTCTGGGGGGCAGCAGGGTGCTGTGTGAGGCCATGGGAGGATGGAAGAAGCTCAGGGAAGGAGGACGGTGATGAGATAGCACAAGCAAGGTGCCAGCACCATGACCCAGCAATTTTCCAGGAGTCACATGAACATGAAGGAAGTGGATTAGGGACAAGAACTCTACCGTGAAGACGAGGGACCCACATTCCAGCACTGCCCAGCCCATCCCATGGGCTGCTGCTCTCTTGTCCCCAAGGCTGGGCACAAGCAGAAGCAGGAAACAAACACCCCTGGCCCTCAGGAATCGGAAGGGGAAGTGTCTGCAAATCTGATTATTTTTTTTCCCCCCAGCTGGTCTTGTGACTCTCTAAGAGCTTGGTCAGGGCAAACTGGACAGAGATTAGCCCCATCCACTGCCTCCTAAACTGGAGGGGTGGCACCTTTGAGCCCTGCTGTGCAACCCTGGGAGATGGCAAAGACTCTGTCCCAGTGCTTCCCAGTACCCTTTTTTTGGGGGGGGAGGGCGGCATCAGGGTCTGCTGGTGGCCAGTGCCACCCTGGGCTCTGCCTGGCACCAGCATCATCCTCAATGACTCTAGGTGGCCTGGTACCTCCCTGATGGCATTTTGAGGGGGGGAACACACATCTTGGTACCCTCCCAAACAAGAGGCGGGTCAGGATAGAATCACAGAATTGTTATGGCTGGAAGGGACCTCAAGGCTCAGCCAGTTCCAAGTCCCCTGCCATGGCCAGGGACACCTCACACTGCAGCAGGTTGCTCACAGCCACATCCAGCCTGGCTGCAAACACCTCCAGGGATGAGGCTTCCACCACCTCCCTGGGCAACCTGTGCCGGGCTCTCACCACCCTCATGGGGAAAAGCTTATATGCCCATCTCCCTCCAAACCTCCCAGCCCAGGGGGATGAGTGCTGCCATCCGGGGGTGTCCCGGTCCCGGGGAGAAGCAGCATGGCACTGGGTGGGGGGCAGGCTGCAAAATGACCCTGGTTACACTGCGGGTGGGGGACTGGGGGCCGCGGCCGAGCCCCACTGTGCCAAGGCATCTCCCTCCCAACCTCCTCAGAGAGGAGGAGGTGGGGGCTAAAAAAAGCACCGAAAAACCGGGACAGAAACCCCAAAAACCCAGGAGAAAAAGGAAGTTTAACGCGAGGCCGGCGGCGGGGGGGGTCAGGCTCCTCGTGATGCCATTCAGGCTGTTTATTCCCCTTCTCCCGGAGGCTGAGTCACGGGCACGGGCGCCGGGGGGGGGTCGGGACCGGGCAGGAGGCGAAACGGCGGCGGGGGGAGCCGGGGAGGGGAGCCGGGGAGGGGGCGGGACGGAGCGGGGCGCGGGGCGGGGAGCGAGGCGGTGGCAACAGAGCGGCGGCAACAGAGCGGCACCCCCTCGCCCAGCCCCCGCCCCGCTCCGCCCTGCCTGCCTCCCGTGACGCCGCCGGTGGCAATTTTAGCCCGTCAGCTGACCGCGGAGAGCCCGGAGAGGGGCCCCCGCGCCTACAAAAAGCGGGCAGCAGCCGCCGGACAGGGACCCTCCGGCCTCCCTCCCCTCCCGACACCGCCATGGCGCCCCGCGGCCTCCTCCTCCTCTTCCCGCTGCTGCTCCTCGCCTCCACCGGGCCCTGCGCGGCCCTCATCAGGTGAGCCGCGGCCCTCCGGGCGGGGGGAGTCCTGAGGGGCTGGCTGAGCGCCCCCCGGGGGTGGGGAGGGGGTCTCACACACACGGGACAGGCCCCCCCGGTGCGGACGCCGTGTTGCGGGCGCGTCCCGCAGCCGCCTCCCGCAGCCGCCTCCCCGCCCGAGGGCTGCTCCCGGGCACGGCCTGCGCCGCCGCCGCCGGCCGCGAAGGGCTGTGGGTGCCAAGCCAGGTGTGCGCCCCCCGCCTCCAAAGGCCGCCCCGGGGGGGTATTGCGGCCCTTGAGGCTGGTGCTGGTGCTGAGCAGAGCCCGGGGTGGCGGGGCGCACGGGCCAGGGGCAGACCCTGCGGTGTGTTGTTCCTACCGCCCTTGCCCTCCAAAATGCAGGGCGGGGTGTTGGGGAGCACGGGATGGGGTCTTGAAGCAGAGGGACAGACCCTCCCCGATGACAGGGGGAGGGTCAGGGCTGGGTGTGTGCCCTGTCCCCAGGGCTGGGTGATAGGTTGGGCTGGATGATCTTGGAGGACTCTTCCAACCTGCTTGGTTCTATGATCCCACCACACTCCACCAGGTGGAAGTTCAGGCCCATGGAGAGGGCTCACCAAGGCTTCCCATATTCCCAAGGACCTTAGGAGCCACCTCCCCTCCTCCCCCTCCCAAACCCCCCCTTTCCATTCTCCAGCTTTGGGAAAAGCACCAAGTGTGGCGTGCAGAGGGGGATCCAGCACAGGGTGCTGGTGGGAGCCCAGCCCCCATCCTCCCATGCTGGCAGGGGCCCTGGCTTTGGTGGAGCTGTGCAGCCCCCTTCCCTGAGAGAACCCCCCCTGTGCACAGCCCCCATTAACAGGTGGGTGTTCCCCCCAATCCTGCAGGATCCCCCTGACCAAGTTCCCCTCCATGCGGCGAGTCCTGACTGAAGTGGGCAGCGAGATCCCAGACATGAACGCCCTCACCCAGCTCCTCAAGTTCAAGTATGGCTTTGCTGATGTGGCTGAGCCCACCCCAGAAATCCTGAAGAACTACATGGATGTGAGTAACGTCCCCCCTTCCCCTATGGCCAGTCCCCTCCCACTGCTCTGGACCCCAGGACAATACCGGCTGGACAGCGTGACAGTTTGGGGGGTACCCATCCCAGGGGTGGGGTGGGCCATGCCAGCTTCACCATCCCATCACAGCTGGGAAGGTGAAGGAAGGTGAAAGAGGGAGAGATGTTGGTCCTGTAGGAGAGATTTGTGCACTCCAATGGCTTGGTGGGTGGCTGCTGAAAGTTGTTTCCCATCATTGCTAAACTCAAAATACTAATGCTAATAATTACCATAGTACACAACCCACTGCCATCTGAGCAGGAGCTTTGCAACTTCTGTGACCTCTTTTCTTTCCCCTTCATCACTAATTAGCAGTCATAAATAGGGGCCTGCTTGCTTGTGGTCCTTTCTAAGTAGCTTCTGGCCCGTTTAGGCTCCACTTTCTGCAGTATGGGGCACAAAATCATCACCTTCCACTCCTTGGCCTGTTGGGATGTGAGGAGTGAGCACAGGGCAGAGGGAGAAAGCTTAGACTGGGCACTGGCTTGCTGTGGGACTGGGGATGCAGGACCCTTTGTCTTGCTGCACTTACCATAGTCTCACAGAATGGTTTGGGCTGGAAGGGACCTTCAAGACCATCTAGTTCTCAAGACCATCTCTCTGCCATGGGCAGGGACTCCTCCTACTAGATCAGGTTGCTCAAGGCCCCATCCAGCCTTCCATCTTCTGCCAAGCCTTGGGAAGGGCCACCCTGCATCTCCACCTCCGTGGCAGCTCGGGGAGCAAAGGGACAGTGGAAGAAGGCAGATGACAGGATGTGAGGTTTGCCCTTTCCCAGCTGCCAGGCACACCTGGGGTTTCCTCTTTGCGGGTTCTCCACCCGGTCCCCCGCTGGCTCTGGCCGGGGTGGGATGTGCTCAGTGCCGGCTGGCGGCATAAAGCCGGCGCTGGGTACTCGGGTGTTTATTTGGGGGGTTGCCCCCTGCTCCCCTTCCCCCAGGAGCTCTTGTCACCCTGCCAGGGCTGTGCTGGGAAGGGCCAACGGTGTTTTAATGGTTGGTGGTAGTGGTGGTTGCGCCATGGGGTTGTCGTCTGTGACCCACCGCAGCTGGGGACAGCGCTTGCAAGAGCTCTGCTCCTGTGTCACAGGGGAACCAGCCCAACCTGCTGGGGGAGATAAGGAACCGTTGGGTCCCTCCTGGCCCAGCCCAAAACGCTCTTGCTGCCAGAGGAGCTCTTGGGATGCAAGACACAAACCTCCCCTAGACCGCCTTGTATGGTCCCCACCAGCCCCTGGTGCCCCTCGTGGGTCTGTGTGTGTGATGTGTGCAGGGGAGGAGGTTAATTTTCAAGCCCCAGCAGTAATTACGGAAGCACTGGAAGCAAGTTGCTGCCTCCCCACTGTGGGTAATTGCAGTGGATTATTAATTGCTGGATGAGCAACCCTTGCAAACTAAGCACACAGGAGGTGAGCAGGGTGGATAATCCTATTTTCTGCCCCCCACCTTAAGCAGACTGGGAGGGTTGGAAAGGCCACGGGCTGACTTCCCTGATCCATCTGATTGCCAAGCACCTTATGGCTTTCTGCCCCTTTGGGAGGACTGGGGAAAATGGGTCTGTCCAGAACCTGTTGAGCATTCCTCATTCATCTTCTGCCCTCCAGACAGAGGTTTCTCAGGTTTCTTCCAATAGAAATGCTCTTGCAGGGCAGAGAGATATCCATTGGGCTCCTGCAGGACAGGGGTTTCTCCCAGCTCTCACCTCACCAGTCTGCAGCCCTCTTTGGCAGTGCCTGTTGATGCCCTTTTCTCCCTTCAGCTCTTCTAAAGCCTTCTGATGCCCATTTATCTGAGCATTTGTTTCTTCCTCCCCACCCCAGGGGCTCCCCAGCACACCCCAGAAGCCCCAGCAACTGCCCCACGTGCTGCAGGCAGAGCTGCTGCTGCCTGCACCCTCCAGCTCCTCTGCAAACCCGCCAGCAAAGCACCTTCCCAGCCGCTCTCAGCTTTTCAATAATGCAGGTGTTTTGCTTGGCTTCCTCCCACCTTTTGGGTTTTTTTTTTCCCTCCCTTTCTTCTTTTCCTCTTCCCTATAGTGAATGACATGCCAGCCTGCAGACCTGCTCCACTTCTCCCCTGCCCCAGCAGTCCTCCCCGGCGAGCACCCAGCCCCCTTCCCCTCCTGGATTTGTCCTTCTCACACCCGCCGTGCTGCGGTGTGAGCACCAGAGAGGAGCCTCCCTGCCAGAGAAGGGAGGCTGGGAGCCCATCAGCACCAAAACTGGGGAGGGCAGTGTCTAGAGGGGAAGCTACTCCCTTTTTAAATCCCAAGGGATGCTTTGGACCTCGGTCCCTGCCTCTGCTCACGGCTCCCTTCTCCTCCTTTGCAGGCCCAGTATTACGGCGAGATCGGCATCGGAACCCCCCCGCAGAAGTTCACTGTGGTCTTTGACACTGGCTCTTCCAACCTCTGGGTGCCATCTGTGCACTGTCACCTGCTGGACATCGCCTGCTGTAAGTGTCACCTATTCCAGCTGTTGCTCAACAGCTGCTCCTCCCCTGCCAAATGCAAATCCTGGCATTGCAAGAGGAGAAACTGAGGCAGCAGCACGGAAGGGCTTGCCAGAGGCTGCTGGGCTCCTTAGGGCCAGCGCTGGAAATAGAATCCCAGCCTCCCCCATCCATCCATCCTTCATTCCTCCCTTCCTGTTTGTTGGGTATTTTTGCCTCCTCCATGTCACCTCCACCCAGCCTCAAACCTTGCCCAGCAGCCTCAGGCCTGCAGCTGGGGAGCAGCATCAGCGGTGGGGATGTTTCTCCCCAGGCGACAGCCCCGGCGCCGCTGTTGCCCCATTGCGTAAGGGCAGGGGAAGGAAGGTGGGGGAAAAAGGGAATTCCACCTCTTGCCAGATCTGATAGAAACTGTCCTAGTTTCTGCTTTATTGCTGCATGGAGCATGTGCCTGCATGCTGGTGGATTTATAATTAACAAAAGCCAGGTAGGCAAGGCGAGAGGAGAGCGGCGGAGGCACTGCGAGTTTGCTTTGCTCTCTGGCTTTTCCTAGGCAGTGAACTTCCACCACAGTTGAAGGTGGCAAACCCAGCCATGGCAAAATGCCACTGGAAAGCCACCAGGTGTGCTGCTTTGAGCAGAGGAACCTGTGGAGCCAACAAATGCAATCAGGAAAGGTGGCCCAACGGTGCTCAGTGTGGGGAGGGAGGAAAGCTGGATGCTTGTGCACCCTGTAGTGCCCAGAGAGCAGATGAACCTGCTGGTGGTGTGTGTGAAATGAGGTTTAGGAGGCTGGGAGGGTGGTGAGGACCGGCTCTGGTGTGTCTTGGGGGTTCCAGATCTGCAGCAGGGAGCTGGTTTCTCAAGGCAGTGGCATGGGAGGTGCTGAGATCAAAGGGCTTGTCTTGAGTATGCAATGAGCCTCACCTCCTGCCCGACTGGGATCCAGACAGCCCAGATGGGGAAGTCCCAGCGCATTGTGTCGGTTTCCACAGGCCTTTGTTCTCAGCACTCTCTGCCCTGCTAGCCCAGCAGCAGTGGAGCTGGACTGGCTGAGCTCACTGCACACCACTGCCCAACTCGTGACTTGGGAGGAATCTGCAGAGGAGGAATCTGCTGGGCCACAGAGCCAGGGATATCTTACAGCTCACAGCCCTTCCAAGGGGAAAAGCAGCTCAGAAGGGGAAAGCCCTTCTCTTGCAAGTAAAAATATAATGAGCCCTTTCTGTGCAGGAAGAATGACTGTGTACAGCAAAAACCACCCCCCAAGCCCCCAGTTGCAGCTAGTTTCAGCCACAGAAACAGCTAACTCCATCCAGTAAAAATGTTTGTGCCCAGAGCAGGTATTTCAGGCCACCCTGAGTCTCTGTGGCACAGGGGTGGGGGCACATTTAGCTCTGCTGTCTTAACACACCCTGACACACCAGCCACTTAGCCTCTGGGCTTTTAATCCCTGGTGGCCAAATCAGATTTAACAGCCAAATTGGATCTGCCCACCTGATTCCCCAGACGTTGGAAATGCTTTGTTGAGCACTTTGGGCCTGGCAAGGGCTGGGTCCAGGCCCATCTTCACGTGGCTGAGTGTTTGCTGGGGGGTGTGGAGTTGGGTCTTGGGGAGCCCTAGGCTCCAAGGAGCACTGATGATGTGTGTCCCTCTGTGTCCCCTGCCCTGGCTGCAGTGCTGCACCACAAGTATGATGGCTCTAAGTCCAGCACCTACGTGGAGAACGGCACCGAGTTTGCCATCCACTACGGGACAGGAAGCCTCTCTGGGTACCTCAGCCAGGACACTGTCACGGTGAGTAGTAGCTGTCCCTGCCTGGGGCTGCCCTGGAGCAGGCTGCTCAAAGCCATTGCATTGCAACCAGCCTCCCTTCTTGAGTGTCCTCTGTTTCCAAGTGCTTTGAAATGAGGTGGTGAGGAGTGAGGAGGCAGGCAGAGAAGTGGGGAGGTATTAATCAGCAGGACCACACACGTGGTGCCCTCCAAACACAGTCTTTGGCCAACCCTTTTCCTTCTGATCCTGGAAACTGCCCAGCCCAGGAGCATAGCAGCACCAAGGCTTGCAGGTGGTGCCCAGCTTGTGGCTGGCCACTATCCACGTGGGCAGCTGCCCAAACGCTGGGCTCTTCGTTGCCCCATTCTGCTCTGGTGTCAAGAACTGGATCAAACCTGGAACAAAGCAGGAGCTGGAGGCAAAGCAGAAGTTTGGAATAAGCACAGACACTCCCACCCCACCCCCCCCAAATCTGCAGGTTTATGTGTTGGGTTCAGCTGGAAGGTATTGACCCTTCCCTGGAGATGTTCGAGGCCAGACTGGATAAGGCCTTGGGCAGCCAAGCCTAGTTGAGAGGTGGCCCTGCATGTGGCAGAGGGGTTGGAGTGGCTGATGTCTGAGGTCCCTTCCAACCTAGGCCATTCCATGATTCTATAATTTACCAGTTTCATCAGGATCAAAACAAAATTATCCAGGAGGAACCCAAGCAGGGAAATTTCAGGCCTGGGAGCACCAGCCAGAGGTACCTACAGCTGAGGCTGCAGTCAGGACCATCTTTAGGGGGGAGGTGACTCAGTGAATGGCAAACATCAGAGCACACAAGGCTGTGGGAGAGCACCCCAGGAGCTGCCAGCAGCTTTGCACCTCTGGTTTTGCTCTCTTTCTCCTGCAGCCCACCAAGCTGGGTGACTGTTTCGGTTTCACTGTGCAGTTGATTTCCTCCATCCCTGCCTTCAGAATGCCCTGCCACAAAAAGGGCTGCATGTCTGAGCCTCCCCATGGCTCCTGCCAGCTGAAGGCACCTTGGCTGTAGCATGAAGGGATGAGGTTTGCAGAAGGCAGACAGAGCAGGCAGAGGCATGTGTGCTCATCCCAGCAGAGGAGCAGGGCAGCCAGGCAAACGGCAGACTTCGTTGTGCTGTGAGAGTGGGGGCTGGGTGAGGCCCTTTCTGGCTTGGAGCCAGGGGCTGAAGTGAGTCAGAGAGAGGATTGCAGCTTTTTCTTGGTGGATGTGGTGGGGCTTTTTTTGTTTGCTTGTCATTATCACCCAAATGCCTGCTTGCTAATTAGCTCTCCACTTCCCAAAGGCTCAGAGGAAGGATTTGGTGCCTGAGCTGGTTTGGGAAGTGGGGATGGCTTTTGGCAGGCAGAACAGCTTGGAGCATTTGGTTTCTGTCTGGGCAGAAGCAAGAAAAACCTTCCATGTGTGGAGCCTGAGCAGTGGCATGCTCCCAGGACACAGCTGCAGGGGCGACTCAGACCTTCAGCTTGGACAGCAAGATGCTTCCTCTGGCGTGCAGCATGCCATAGGCAAGCTCCCAGGCTGGAAATCCAGACATTGAAACAGCCTTCAGGGCAACCCCCTCAGCTCCAGCCGCCCCGATGGGTGGAAGCAACCCCAGCAGCCTGTGTAGCACTGACATGAGACCAAAAGGTGCTGCCTGGAAGGTGGTCCAGAGTCCCTTAGCCCTAAATTGAGCTCATGTTGAACATCCTCCCTCCTTCCCTGGAGGGATGATGCCCTGTAGCTCTCTGAAGAGCAGTAGATTTAGCCAGCTCTCTGCTGCTGGAGCATCTCATCCTATTATTGCAGCCCAACCTTCAGATGTCCTTCAAGGACAGCAGAGGAAACATTGCTGACTGTGGGGCACAAGATCTCTCCCAGGGCTGCAGTGTGGATAGGCCTCTTCTCACCTGTCCCTTGTGCCTCTGCAGTGGGGAGCCCCACTCCAGCATGGTGCCAAGCTGTGCCACCTTGGCTGTCACCTCTAGTCCACCTTCACCTGGTGCTTGCCTGCTTGGCTGAGACCACTAACAAGGAATGGAATGGAATGGAATGGAATGGAATGGAATGAACCAGGAGGCTGAGTGAGCTGCAGGGTGCCAGCACCTGCCTGCAGAGCTCTGTAGGGAGGCCACCACATACCCAGGTGCTGGTGATGATTCATGGTGAGGGACAGAGATAAAGGACTGTGCTGAGTTTGGGGCCCCTCACTACAAGAAGGCCATTGAAGTGCTGGAGCAGGTCCAGAGAAGGCCAACAAAGCTGGGGAAGGGTTTGGAGAACAGGGCTGGTGAGGAGTGGCTGAGGGAGCTGAGCAAAGGGAGGCTGAGGGGAGACCTCATTGCTCCCTACAACTCCCTGAAAGGAGGTTGGAGCCAAGTGGGTGTCAGTCTCTTCTCTCTAATATGAGGTGATAGGACAAGAGGAAATGACCTGAAATTGTGCCAGGGGAGGCTTAGGTTGGATACTAAGGAACAGTTTTCCTGCAAGAGTGGTCAGGGATTGGGATGTGCTGCCCAGGGAGGTGGTGGAGTCCCCAGCCCTGCAGGTGTTCTGTATGGGCATGGCACTTTGGGGCAGGATTGAATGGCCATGGTGGTGTGGGGTTGATGGTTGGACTCAAAGGTCTTTTCCAACCAAAACAATTCTGTTACTCTATCAGAATCTGTCCCTCAGTGCCAGAGCTCAGCTGGGGCTGCTCTTGTGCTCCAGGCTGTGCTGAGACCCCACTCCCGGGCAGGGAATCTCGGCCTGCAGGCCCCGGGCAGCGTTCTGACGAAGCAGGTGCCAGTTCTGCCAGGTGCTGGCAGTCTGCATTTCAGTGTTCTGCTGTTCAGTGGAGGCTCTGCTGCAGGCCCTGCAGTGGGGCCAAGCAGTGGGACCTCTGCAGGCCTGTGGCAGGCAGCTGGGGTGCCCCTTGCCACGTGCCGGCGAGCGGGTGCCGTGCCCAAGCTCTGCGGCCCCACATCCTGCCCTGTGGCTTTCAGCTGTAGCAAGGCTCCAGTGCCCTTTCCTGGCACAAGCCTCCCACACCATTAAAGCCAGCACCTCCCCTCCCCCCCCAGCCCTGCACTGTGAAGCCCTGGGGGGATATTATTAATTATAGGGATCGTTATGTGCCATCAGGTAGGAAGAGGCCAGCTTTTCACTCCGGGGCTGCTGGCTGGGAGGCTGAAACTGTCCCAGCACAGATGCTCCAATTGCCTGTGGTCAGCCAGAAACCTCCTGAGCTGGTAGAGCTAGGGGCCAGCAGCCCTGTCCTGCTCCCTGTCAGCAGAGTTACCCTGCTTTCTGTGATCTCTTGCTTTCTGTGAGCTCCTTCTTCCTGAGGAGCTGCCCTTGGGAAGTGTTTCAGCTTTCCAGCTGGGAATGCCAAGCCTTCTTGTGGCTGGCAAGAGAGGTGACCTTTGCTTTCAGAGCACTCCACTTGCTATTTTTGTGGTTTGGGCTCAGCCTCACTGGGTCTTCTCCCCCCTCCATGGAAGGTCTCTGCAGGCTGGTGGCTCCTGTGGGAGATGCAGCAGCAGCCTGGGGGTGTTGGTGGTGCAGGGGAGATCACAGGGCTCGTTGGCAGGGGTGAGGGATCTGTGCTCCCAGCTGAGGATGGGTGCAGCACTCGAGGGGGTAGGACGTGGAGATGACTTAAAAGATGGTGGGGAAGAGGGTTAAAGGCACAGCACAAGAGCTCTTCAGACTGAGGAAAGGATGAAGCAGGCAACAGGGGAAGGGCTGCAGAGAGGATAAAGTGGTAGAAGGATCTCTGTGCAAAGAGGAGGAGCTGCAGATTGGCCTGGCCAGAGCTAGGATCCGGGAGCTGAAGGAGCTGAGTGAGGTGGGCAAAGAGCACAGGGGGGCTCCTACCCTTAAGGGTGCACTGGGCACTGCAGGGACTCAGGAGATGCCACTGTGCTGCCAGACTGGCCTGTGCCCCTCCACCCCCATCCCAAGGAGAGTGGCAGCAGGGTATCTGGTTTCTGCAGCTGCTGGCAAATGCAAAGGGGAAAGCAGACAGGAGGGTGGCAGCACACCGAGGGGCGTGCTGCAGCCTGTGCTCAATGGCTCCTCTTTCCAGCCTGGTCCCTGGAGCCAGTTTTCTTTACCAGCTGCTTTTCCCTTCCCTCCCCATCTGCCCTCAGCTGGGTAACCTGAAAATCAAGAACCAGATCTTCGGGGAGGCTGTGAAGCAGCCGGGCATCACCTTCATCGCTGCCAAGTTCGATGGCATCCTGGGCATGGCTTTCCCCAGGATCTCCGTGGACAAGGTCACCCCTTTCTTTGATAACATCATGCAGCAGAAGCTGATTGAGAAGAACATCTTCTCCTTCTACCTGAACAGGTAATACAGAGTAGAATGCAGAGCTAACCAGGCTGGCAAAGACCTTTGAGATCATCGAGTCCAACCTTTCGCCCAGCTAAACCATGGCACCGAGTGCCTCGGCCAGTCCCTTTTTAAACACTTCCAGGGGTGGTGACTCCCTGGGCAGCCCGTGGGTTTGATGGCACACCTCTCACTGCAAAGGCAGGCACAGCCCAGCTGGGCATTTCTCTTGTCTCCCAGCTGCACCTCTTGTGTGCTGGTTTACGCCCTGACCAGCCTCGTTGGGAAGATCTCGACCAGATCCCCTTGCTGGAGCAGTCGGCCCCAGAGCTCTTCTGTTTACTGCACTCCTTCTCACTTCAAAGCGGTAGAAATGCAGCTGTTTCACTGATAAAAAGCTGGGTGGATGTGCTGCTGGATTTCTTAACTGCTGGGGAGACAGAGGATGTTTCCAGAGGAAAGAGAAGTAAAAACAAACAGGGCTGTGATCGTGAGCTTGCAGACTGCGAGTGCAGTCCCCACTGGGGCTTGAAGCACAGCCCCAGCCTGCTGCCAAAACCCACAGACCACATGGCCACCACCAGGTCACCCCACCAGCCACCACTAATGACGGGGTTAACATTCCCTCACCTCCCCCCCCCAGAAAATCCTCTTCTGCAGCTCCCAGCACCTTCCCATTCCCTGCTGCTCCTCCCAGGACACCCCAACCACCCTCCTGGCACGCAGCAGGGGGCTCTGAACTACTTCAGCCCAAAAAGCAGCATGCAGGGAGGGCTGCTGCTGGCCCTTGGAGCTCCAGCCCTCCCCCCTCACCATATTTCTTCCCATCTGCTCAGCAGTGAGGTTTTGTCTGAGGGTAACCTTGAGGAGGCTGCTGACTGGCAGAGCACAGATGACCTCATGCTGCATCAGCCAGCCCTGCACAGGGGCTTGGTACAGGCTGCTTACTTGTGGGGTCTTTGTGTCACTGCTCACTTCCCCTTTCCTGCAGCCAGGTTCTCCAGGGGCCTGTGAGAAAGCAGCAAGCAAAAAGCTGCAGGATGCTTAGGCTGGGCCAAAATGTCTCCTATTTCCCCATCTCAGCCTCTCTCACAGTATCATTTCTCCTGGCTGCCCAGGGAGGCTGTGGATGCCTCCTCTCTGGGGGTGTTCAAGGGGTCAGGGTGGATGAATCATAGAATTGTTAGGACTGGAAGGGATCAGCCAGTTCCAACCCCCCTGCCATGGGCAGGGATACCTCACACTACAGCAGGTTGCTCACAGCCACATCCAGCCTGGCCTTAAAATCATCCAGGGGTGAGGCTTCCACCACCTCCCTGGGCAACCTGTGCCAGGCTCTCACCACCCTCATGGGGAACAACTTCTTCCTAACATCCAATCTCAATCTCCCTACTTCTACTTTTGCTCCATTCCCCCAGTCCTGTCATTCCCTGGCACCCTCACAAGTCCCTCCCCAGCTTTCTTGCAGCCCCCTTCAGATCCTGGAAGGCCACAATGAGGTCTCCTCAGAGCCTTCTCTTCTCCAGACTGAACAGCCCCAACTCCCTCAGTCTGTCCTCAGAGCAGAGCAGCTCCAGCCCTCTGCTCCTCCTCATGGCCCTTCTCTGGACACCTTCCAGCACCTCCAGATCCTTCCTGTAATAGAGGCTCCAGAACTGGACACACAGCTCCAGCTGTGGTCTCCCCAGAGCAGGCTAGGGAGGGAGAATCCCCTCCCTGGCCCTGCTGGCTATGCTTGAGGCCTTGAGCAGCTGAGTCTAGCTGAGAGGCATCCCTGCCCATGGCAGGGGAGGTTGGAGTGGATGATCTCTGAGGTCCCTTCCAGCCTAAGCCCTTCTGTGACTACATTGACATGGCACACTGTAAGTGGGGGAGCCACCATCCCAGGAGGTGTTCAGGAAGTGTGTGGACATGGCACTTTGGGGTGTGGTTTAATGGCCATGGGGGTGTTCAGTTGGTTGAACTGGGTGATCTCAGAGGTCTGTTTCCAGCTGAGGCAAGTGTGTGATTGCAAGCCTGCCCCGCTCGCGCTGCGCTTCGCCCCCCGTGCACCCAGCCTGTCTTCTGGGGGTGCATGGAGGGGTGGGGGCTGTGTGTTTCCTCACCCTGCCTCTAATGTTGCTTGGGTTTGGGGATGGTGTGCTTTGTTTTGCAGAGACCCCACAGCTCAGCCTGGTGGTGAGCTGCTCCTGGGAGGGACTGACCCCAAGTACTACAGCGGAGACTTCAGCTGGGTGAACGTCACCCGCAAGGCCTACTGGCAGGTCCACATGGACGCGTGAGTCCCCTCCCCTGCCCTGGGGCTTCCCCTGAGGGAGCTGGGGCTGCTTAGCCTGCAGAAGAGGAGCCTCAGGGGAGACCTTCTTGCTCTCTGCAACTACCTGAAGGGAGGTTTTAGCCAGGTGGAGGTTGGGCTCTTCTCCCAGGCACCAGAAGAAGGGGACACAGGCTCAAGCTGTGCCAGGGGAGGTTTAGGCTGGAGGTGAGGAAGACATTCTTCCCAGCAAGAGAGATTGGCCATTGGAATGTGCTGCCCAGGGAGGTGGTGGAGTCACCATCCCTGGAGGTGTTTAGGAAGAGCCTGGCTGAGGCACTGGATGCAGTGGTTTAATTGATTAGATGGTGCTGGGTGATAGGTTGGACTGGAGGAGCGTCTCCAGCCTGGTTAACTCTGTGAAGCAGAGGATTAAAAGCAGCACGTCCTGCTTGTGGTCAGGGAGAGCCCCAGACATGAAAGCTGGGCTTTGCTGAGCTCTCAGGCAGGCCTGAGCTGCAGAGGAGCAGCTCTGGCAGCAGGAAGGCAGCCCTTGAGTGAAGGGCACGGCGGCAATCAGCAGTGGGAGCAGGGGAGGGGAAGGGAGCAGGGCTGGGCTGGAGCAGGGGAGGGGAGCAGGGCTGGGCTGGAGCAGGGGAGGGGAGGGGAGCAGGGCTGGGCTGGAGCAAGGGAGGGGAGCAGGGCTGGGCTGGAGCAAGGGAGGGGAGCAGGGCTGGGCTGGAGCAGGGGAGGGGAGCAGGGCTAGGCTGGAGCAGGGCAGGGGAGGAGAGCTGCTGGCCAGCCCCTGCCGTCTATTCTCAGCTCTCCCACGTGATGATGGCAACTTGAAAGCAGCCTGTGAGCAGAGTGTGTCCTCTAACTGGGGGTCACTTCCTGCCCCTTGCAGGGTTTGAGTTCTCATTGCCCCCAGCCCTGATGCCTGGGCAGAGCCTGGTAGGGCCTTGGCTGGAAGCTCGGCCTGTCCCTGTGTGTGGAAGCCAGGCAGCCCCTGCCTTGCCTTTTCCATGCACACAAACCCTTCCCCTCTGTGCACACAAACATCCTCTGCCCAGAATCAGGTGATAGGGCAAGAGGAAATGGCCTGAAATTGTGCCAGGGGAGGCTTAGGTTGGAGATTAAGAAAAATGTCTTTGGTGCCAGAGTGGTCAGGGGCTGGAAGAGGCTGCCCAGGGGGGTGGTGGAGTCCCCATGCCTGGAGGTGTTCAGGAAGTGTGGGCATGGCACTGTGGGACATGGGTGAATGGCCATGGTGGTGTGAGGTCAGCAGTTGGACTCAAGGATCTTAAGAGGTCTTTTCCAACCAAAACAGTGCTGTGATTGCCTTGCCCCTCTTGCCTTGCCTGTGTCCCCCCCAGCTGTCACACCACCCCTGTGACCCTTCCCTTTGCACAGCAGCACAGGTCAGAGTCCCTGATGCCCCTCAGCTCACTCCTGAGGCCCATTAGCTGCAGTGCTGCTTCTGGAGTGCAGGCAGGCAGCAGTGCAGGCTCCCTGCAGGAACTCAGCAACACCTGAAGGCAGCCACTCAGGAGCTGGGGGTCTGTGCTCTGAAGTTGGTGCTGCATCAGTATTTGTGAGGCTCTGTCCTTCCTGGGTGTCTGTCACAGCCCTCCCCTGGGTGCTCCATAGAGCCCAGGCTCAGCTGTCTTCAACTCTTTGCCTGCTGCTTCCTGCAGCCTTTACTGGGAGGTGTCTAAAGGTTGTCTTCTGTCTGGGCACCTCTCCTCAGGGTGGATGTTGCCAATGGGCTGACTCTGTGCAAAGGAGGCTGTGAGGCCATTGTGGACACTGGGACCTCCCTCATCACTGGCCCCAGCAAGGAGGTGAAGGAGCTGCAGACAGCCATTGGTGCAAAACCCCTCATCAAAGGCCAGGTGAGGCTGGGCTGGGCAAGTGGGAGTCTGTGGCCATCACAGCATCCATACTGGTGTCCTGCTTGGCACCCAGATGCTTCAAGGGAGCCTGGTCTGCTGCTCCCTCTGTGCCCCTGGAAGAGCCCCTGGCATAGCAGGGACCCTTGCTGTCTTTTGGCCCCAGGTAGTGTTGTGGTCACTTCCCTGTTCATGCTTTCAGAAGAAGGCCCTGACCTTCAGGAGGGTTTGGGGCACCTCTGCCACCCATCTCTGAGGGGCAGAGGGGGGAGTGTGGGTTGCAGCTGAGGACAAGGGTTCAAGTTAACAGGAGTCCAGAGGCACTCCCTGCCAAGCTTTGAACCATCTGAGCTAATCTCACAAGGGCATCTCCCTGAAGTTGTGGAGGAGCAGGGATTATAGGGACCCTCTGGGAGGGATTTTCTGCTCTGAAACCCCTCCCAAACTGGAGCCATGGGCACTTGCAGGGCTTCCTGCAGCATCAGAGGCCTCCTGCTGCAGAGAGCTGACTTAGACCTGCCACCCTCCCTGGGACTCACCGCTGTTAGATTGGCTTTGTCCATTCCTCCCTGGGGGTCCCTCTCTGTCTCTAGGCTGTACTGAGCCTCATCTCCCCCTCCTGGGGGCAGAGGGAAGACCCCCAGCCCTGCTGCATCAGGTGTTGTGCACTGGTGCTCAGCAGAGCCCAAAGCTGCACCCAGCATCCTTTGGCTCCATCCTTAAAGCCCTCTGGCCCCTCAGCTTGCAGCCCTGGGCAGGGAGCAACCTGCCTGCCCTGGCTCAAGCCTCTTCTGCAGCCTGAAATGAGCTGGGTTTGGGGAAAACCATAGCAAAACTGTGAGTGTGCCCAGGAGAGACCAGGGAGCTGCCCCCTAAACCTCTCCTGTTGTTGTTGCAGTATGTGATCCCCTGTGACAAGGTGTCCTCGCTGCCTGTCGTCACACTGACGCTAGGAGGGAAGCCCTACCAGCTCACTGGGGATCAGTATGTCTTCAAGGTATGGCCTGGCAGCCTCTGCCAGCCCCACACTCCTGCCCCCTTCCCCTCTCCACTGCTGGCAGCAGCAGCTGGGACTGAACTCTTGGAAGCTGTGGATCTCGGATCCTGAGGAGGGGAAGCTGGGTTTGGAGTGGTGGGAGGCAGCAGGTTGGGAGTTACCCTTGGAAGCTGTGGATCTCAGATCCTGAGGAGGGGAAGCTCAGGTTGGGAGTGGTGGGAGGCAGCAGGTTGGGAGTTACCCTTGGAAGCTGTGGATCTCAGATCCTGAGGAGGGGAAGCTCAGGTTGGGAGTGGTGGGAGGCAGCAGGTTGGGAGTTACCCTTGGAAGCTGTGGATCTCAGATCCTGAGGAGGGGAAGCTCAGGTTGGGAGTGGTGGGAGGCAGCAGGTTGGGAGTTACCCTTGGAAGCTGTGGATCTCAGACTCCATGGAGGGGAAGCTCAGGTTGGGAGTGGTGGGAGGCAGCAGGTTGGGAGTTACCCTTGGAAGCTGTGGATCTCAGATCCTGAGGAGGGGAAGCTCAGGTTGGGAGTGGTGGGAGGCAGCAGGTTGGGAGTTACCCTTGGAAGCTGTGGATCTCAGACTCCATGGAGGGGAAGCTCAGGTTGGGAGTGGTGGGAGGCAGCAGGTTGGGAGTTACCCTTGGAAACTGTGGATCTCAGACTCTAAGGAGGGGAAGCTCAGGTTGGGAGTGGTGGGAGGCAGCAGGTTGGGAGTTACCCTTGGAAGCTGTGGATCTCAGATCCTGAGGAGGGGAAGCTCAGGTTGGGAGTGGTGGGAGGCAGCAGGTTGGGAGTTACCCTTGGAAGCTGTGGATCTCAGATCCTGAGGAGGGGAAGCTCAGGTTGGGAGTGGTGGGAGGCAGCAGGTTGGGAGTTACCCTTGGAAGCTGCAGACCTGAGCCTGGGAGAGGCTGAAGGTGGTGGTGGATGCTGCTGCTGAGCCTGTGAGGTTGAGGGGGAAGTATTGAAGCTCTCCCTCCTCTGCCCAGGTTTCTGCACAAGGAGAGACCATCTGCCTGAGTGGCTTTTCAGGCCTGGATGTGCCTCCCCCTGGGGGCCCCCTCTGGATCCTGGGGGATGTCTTCATCGGTCCCTACTACACCGTCTTTGACCGCGACAACGACTCTGTCGGCTTTGCCAAGTGTGCCTAAGCGCCCCAGCCCTGCTGCCTCTGCCACACACCCCCCTGCAGGTGGGAGCCAGAGAGACAGATGCCCAGGGTTAGAATCCCAGTGAGTGGAAAACAAAACAAAGCAAACAAACAAAGCAACACACACACACACAAACCCACCCCACCAAGGAAAAGAACTGGAACTCGATTGCAAAGTACCATGGAAAATAGTCCTTAGTACCCTGCTAGCTACCTTTCCCACCCCTGCCCTCTGAGTTAAGTGGTGCTGGGAGGTCTCTAGTTGACAGCTCCAGCTGGGGTAGCCCCTTGCTTTGCTCTTCCAATGTTGGGTTTTTAGGGATGATTCTCAGAGCTGAACAAGACCCTCCCCTGTCTCCCAGCCCCGGACTCCTTCCTGGGGCTGCAGCTGCCTGGAGCCAGCCCCCGGCACCTCTGTTCGTGGCTGCTCTTGGGTTTGGGTTTCTGTGCTGGGGGAGAGGGATGGGGAGGGCTGTCCAACATCTGACCACTTCTTGCTTTTTCACTGCTGCAGTAGGGGAGCAGGAGGCAGGGGAGAGTCTTCATCAGCCCTCCACAGCAGGTTGAGGCAGCAGCCGGTAGGCCGTTTCTCAAGGGGTTTGTGCTGGCTTGGTCCTAGGAGAGCATGTCCTGGGCTGGGACAGGAAGGCATCATGGTAGCAGGCCCCAGGGTTGGGTTTCCAAGCCTGAGGGTTCTGGTGATGTGGTTTTGTGCAGTGATAGCACCAGGGAGAGAGAGCTGGAGGCATGAAGCCCACGTGCCTGGACATAACAGCACAGGGATTCGCAGGGGAGCTTCAGCCAGTGAGACTCTTTGGGGGGTCAGGGCAGGATTGCACAGAGGTCACTTGAATTTGTGGCCATGCAGGCCCAGCTTCCTGCTGAGCAAAGTCACTTGATCCAGGTTCTGAACTCCAACCACAGATCCTCCCAGCTCCATCCACAGCCAGCTTGCCGAGAGCAGTGTTTCCTGAAGCAGCCCAGTGATCCAGTTGAAGTCACACTGATGGAACCCATAGGTCTTTGTCAGCCATGGAAGAGCTTTTGGAAACATTGTTTGCAGCATTTTGAACTGCCCAAAACTCCAGAGACAGTTGGCAGAGCCACCAAGCCTGGGCAGAGGAAGGAGCTGTGGCAGCTGCTGGGCTTGCACTCACACTCCCTGCTGCCCCAGCCCAGACCCCAGCTGCCTTTAACCACTCCTTACCTGCTTTCCACCTTAGCTAACCCTGCTGAGAGCTCTGTTCTTGTCCTCCCTGTGCTGCAGATGGAGTGAGGCACAGCCCTGCTTGGAGAGGTGGTGGCTGAGGTAGCTGTTCTCACAGGGCCTCCTGGAGAGGAGGATTCATAGCTGCACATAGGGAGCTGCTCGCTCCACTGGGCAGGCAAACACTGGTGGAGCTGGGAGGGTGATGAAGTGAGTTTGAAGTGGTACTGGAAAGCGAGAGGAGAGTCTGCCAAGAGGCTCAGCCTGTGCTGGGAGTGAAAGACTCTTTGTTCTCCCGGTGTGCTAGATCAGGCCCTGAAGTTGGGGAGAGGCAGCAGGTGAAGGGCAAAGCTGAGGGTGGCAAGAAGACCAAGTCAGCACCATGACCCCAGCCCAGGCAGGAATCCTGGCTCCCCAGTTATCCTGCCAGCAGCACCAGTGGGGCCAAAGAAGTTCCCCAGAAGGGTCTTTGGGCAGTGGGTGACTAGGTGGTGATGTGGTGTCCTGAATTCACCATGAGCACCAGAGGCACAGGGGCAGAGGTCACAAGGTGAGCTGCAGGAGACCAGCAGTGAGTAGGTAGCCTGTGGCTCTCCTGTCCCCACCCACTGCAGCACTGGGTTTGGCTCTGCAGCCCTGCTTTATGCCTTGGAGGGATCTGGCATGGGCAGTGAGGAAAGGCCTGGGCACACCTGGGAGGTGTGCATTGTCCCCTGCCAGCCCAGGTGTGACAACTGTGCTCCCCAAGCTTGCTTCTGGTAACCTTCACCTGCAGCCAGAGGCCTGAGGACATCTGTTGTGGACTGGCTGGAGAGCAGCAGTGTCACCAAAACCACCCCTTCACTAAGCACTCCCAAACCAGCAGTACTCAGCACCTCTCCAGAGGGCCCCAGCTTCACACCAGTCAAGTGCCCACAGCTCCTCCAAGTCCTGCTCCATCATTCTTCACAGCTGCAGGATCCCTTCAGCGTGGGAAGACAGAGACAGCCTCTTGGGGACCTGCTCCTCAGCCCTGCTGTGGGGCAGGGGGAAGCCTGAGGTGGATCTGGCAGCAAGTCTTCAACCTCTCCAGCGTCAGGCTGAAGCAGAGGGAGCCAGCAAGCCATGGCCCTGCTGGGTGTGCAGTGCCTCACACCACCTGCATCAGCACCCAAGGCTGGGCTGAGGTCTCCCTGGGGAGGAGCCTGGCCCCCAGCAATGCCCTGAGTGAGGTGGGGTAGGCTAGAGGAGAAGTTCATCATAGTCTTCCCTGAAGGGGTCTCCTCCCTTCCCCCTTTTATTTGTGGTTTTAAACCAAACTCTGATGGTGTGACTGGTTGGTTGGTTGGGTTTTAATCTGATTTGCTGTCAGGATTTCTGTCTCATCATAGAACATGGAGAAGACAATACAGTATTGCCCCCCCAGCTCTGAGTGCTCTTTCCTTCAGCAGCTGCAGGGGCCACGCACACTCTGGCCACAGGCTCTCTCCTTGACCTCCTGTCCCAGTCTGTCCTGGGACCTTTCAGAAGGGCTCCTTCCCTTTGAGAAGGAAACAAGGGCAAGGGCAGGGTGCTGCACCTGGGGAGGAGCAAGCAGGGAGTGATCACTGGAAAGCAGCTCTCTGGAGGAAGGCCTGGATGTGCTGGTGGGCAACAGGTTCACCATGAGCCAAGCCACGTGGCCCTGTGGCTAAAAAGGCTAATGGTGGCCTGGGATGTGACCAGCAGGTTGAGAGAGGCATCTCCTCCCCCTCAGCCCTGGTGAGGTCAGCTCTGCAGTCCTGGGCTCCCCAGTTCATGAGAGATGGGAAACTAGTGGAGAGAGTTCATTCAGGGGAGGCCACAAAGATGCTGAGGGGGCCTGGAGCATCTCTGTGAGGAGGAAAGGCTGAGGGCCCTGCCTGGGGCTGTTGAGCCTGGGGAAGAGCAGCCCCAGAGGGGAGCTGAGCAGTGCTCAGCAAGAGCTGAAGGATGAGGGGCAAGAGGCTGGGGTCAGGCTCTTTGTGGAATCCAACCCAACACCACCCTGGCCACTAAACCATGCCCTGCAGTGCCAGAGGGCTTTAACACCTCCAGGGATGGTGACTCCAGCACTGCCCTCAGCAGCCTGTTCCAAGCCTGACCACTCTTCCTTGGAGCCTGGGGACAGGGCAGGGGGCAATGGGCACAAACTGGAACCCAGGAGCTTCCACCTGAACCCAGGGAGAAACCTCTGCTGTAAGGGTGCCAGACCAGGCTGCCCAGAGAGATTGTGGCATCTCCTCTGGAGAGATTCCAACCCCCCTGGCCCTTGTGCTCCTGGGCAAGCTGCTGTGGGTGCCCTGCTCTAGCAGAGGGTTTGGACTGGATGATCCCTGAGCTCTCTTCCAACCCCACCATGCTGGGAACCTGTCAGGTTTGTCTTTCTCACTGTACTAAAGCATCACCCAGCCTCTGCAGGGTGACATGGCAGTGCCCCCTGCTTGAGCCAGTGCCACCAGAGTGGCAGCTGCTCCTGGCATCTCTCCTAGCCTCCAACCTTCCCCTGGGGCCACATCTCCCTTCTTGTGTATTGCCAAGGGTAGCTCTCCATCAGCTTGTGGGAGAGCTGTCCCCAGCTCCTTCTGTGCCGGCTAGAACATGCTCCTGCTCAGTTTGGCTCAGAGAGTGGTCCTGGAGTGGCCCAAAGGGGACTCCAGTTGCTAAGTCCAGCCTAAAACCCAGCAGGCTGTGGTGCTGCTGAGCCTGCTCCCAGAGCCTAGGGAACTCCCTGCTGCTGGGCTGGCTGTGTGCTTCCCAGTGCTGCCACACAGGAGCTGCAGACTCCAGGGGAGAAGGCAGGCCCCATGTGCCAGGTGGAAGATAAGAGCTAATCCTGGCTTTGAAAAGAGCAGCATCTACAGAAGCCAGAGGAACGCAGCCAAGTCCCAGCCTGGCTTCTGAGCACGCAGAGAGCTTAACTGATTCCCCCACCAGCCTCTGCTCCCCCTGGATGCCTTAATACCCCTTCCCCCCAGCTCTTCTGCTCTAGGAGGAGAGAAGGACTGAACCCAAAAGGACTGGCTGGCTGGCAGCCAACCCTGCAGCCCACCATTCCTCCAGAGCCCAAGGGGGTTGGAAGTCAGCCCCTGCCAAGTGTTTACTGAGGGGGAACTGAGGGCATTGCTTCTGCTGGGGGGGTGGGGGTGGGCTTGTGCCTGAGCCTTTCATCATGCTGTGAGCTCTGGGTGTCATGGCTCAGTGAGGACAGTCACAGGCTTGATCTTGGCCAGGAGCTGGAGAAGCCAAGAGCCAGGATTGACCATCCATGGTTTCCCAGCAGGGAGCTGCCCACCCTGCCCAGCAAGTCCTCAGGTTCACACCAACCACCCCCACCCTCCTCCCCCATTTACTGCACCACCTCTGCAGAACTGAGAGAGGATCCTCTCAATACTGACCAAGAGCTAAAGGGTGGGGGGCAAGAGGATGAGGCCAGACCATTGTGTTGGGTACTTGGATTCTGAATAGAATCATAGAATAGAATCACACAATCAACCAGGTTGGAAAAGGCCTCAGAGATCATCAAGTCCAACCTCTTGCCTAATACCTAACACCTCCTGACAGCTAAACCATGGCTCCAAGTGCCACATCCAAGCCTTTTTTGAGCCCCTCCAGGGATGGTGACTCCACCACCTCCCTGGGCAGCACATCCCAATGGCCAATCTCTCTTGCTGGGAAGAACTTTCTCCTCACCTCCAGCCTAAACCTCCCCTGGCACAGCTTGAGACTGTGTCCTCCTGTTCTGGTGCTGCTTGCCTGGGAGAAGAGACCAACCCCCACCTGGCTACAACCTCCCTTCAGGTAGTTGTAGAGAGCAATGAGGTCTCCCCTGAGCCTCCTCTTCCCCAGGCTAAGCAACCCCAGCTCCCTCAGCCTCTCCTCACAGGGCTGTGCTCCAGACCCCTTCCCAGCCTCATTGCCCTTCTCTGGACAAGTTCAAGAGTCTCAATGTCCTTCTTAAATTGAGGAGCCCAATTTAAGTGGAAGTGGAAGGCTGGGACATCTACTCCCTGCTTTGGGAGGAGGATCTGGCAGTCTGAGGGAGCCTAGTTAGGCATAGAAATGTCTAAAGGGTGGGGGTCATGAGGATGGGGCTGGGCTCCTTTCCCTGGTAGAGGGAAAGAGGACAAGGGACAAACTGGAACCCAGGAGGTTCCATCTGAACAGGAGGAGAAACTTCTTTGTTGTGAGGGTGCTGGAGGCCTGGAGCAGGCTGCCCAGAGAGGTCGTGGGGGCTCCTTCTCTGGAGAGATTCCAAACCCCCCTGGACACTGCTCCTGGGCAAGCTGCTGTGGGTGCCCCTTGTTTTAGCAGGGGGATTGGACTGGCTGATCTCCAGAGGTCCCCTCCTCCCTCCACTGTGCTGGGATTCTGGGATCCTATGAACTCCATGCACAGAGCAATTTGATAGTTCCCTCTATTAAATGCCTCTGGTGCAGGGAAGATAAACTCTCTCATTACATATCTCCTCGAGCAGCAGGGTGCTCTGGCTTGACCCTCAGGGCTGGCTTCGTGGGGCTGATCCTTCTCCAAGCAGCTCTGCCCAGGGCTTTGCCAGAAGCTTACTCAGACAAGAGCCTGCCCAAGCAGCCCAAAGGTGAGGCCCCTTGTTCATGGAGATGGCAGAAGGTTGGACCAGATGATCCCGAGGTCCCTTCCAACCTGGTTTGCTCTGGTTCCACGCTCCCATGGCTTTGCTCATCTGGTTGGCTCAGCAGTTTATTCCCTGGGGAACTATTTTTACTCACCATGAATGACTAAGCAGATCGGTTTGGGGGCTGGAGGCTCCTTCCCTTTCCGCTCTTTTCCTGGATTTATTTATTTTTAGGTTCCTCTGGGAGGGAAAAGCAGCAGAACGCAGGCTGAGAGCTTGGGAGGACAGGAGGCAGAGACCCAGGGGGAGCAAAGGGAGGTGGGATTTGCCCCTCCGAGCCTCCTCACTGCTTTATGGGCCTTAACGACCCATTGAGGGATTCTGTAGGGGGCAATAGGAAAGAGCATTTGGGACACTGCGGGCTTTGTCCTTCGGGAGCCATCGGGGCCAGGCCCTGCCGATGGTTTTCCAGAGAGCTGGAGCAGGGTTTGAGGTGGAAGACTTTTCTCACGGGTCTGACAGTGCCGGACGATGCTGCAGCCCCCACGGCTCTAACGTCGTTACAGGAGACTTGCTTTGGGGCAGGAAACATCTTCCTGTTCAGTTTGCCCCCCCGCAAGGAGACGTGAGCCTTGCTGGTCACGCAGGGGGTCGTGCATCCTCACACCAGCTTTGGCTGGGAAGGAAAGTGGTCCTAGGCCTGAGGGTGGAGAGCTTGCACCTTTGACGAGTCCCAGACATTAGGAGGGGTGTTAAAGCCATGCAGAACCTCGAGGATCTTGAATTTCTGGTGTCATTGGGGTTTTGAAGCTGCTTCCCTAATTTGGAAGGGTTCCCTGAATGGTTTCTGGTGCTGCATTGTGGCCCACAGCAATAAACCCCTCCCCACATCAAGAAAGATGATGAATTGCCAGCCCAGTGACCCCAAGTGCCCTGCAAACTGTAGGCAGAGCTGGTACCCTCCTGACCTTTCAGTCCTACTCCCCACAAAGAACCTGCCCACCTCTGTTGACCCCCACCTTCCCCTACACCACCCTGCTGCCCCCTCTTGCCTTCTCCAGACCCCCTCTGGGATCTTTTTCTCTGCTGCCCCTCCATCCCTGTGTGGCACTGAAAAGAGCAGCCCTGGCTACACAACTTCCCCAGCAGCAGCTCCCTTGGCCAGCAGTGATCCATGTCTGGGGGGGCTCCAGCTCTGTGCCTGCAGGAAGGATGCTCTGCACAGCTGCAGGTCTCCCAGGGCTGTCCAAGCCCTCCAGAAAAGCTGACGACAGCTCTGCCTCTCCTGCAAGCCTCTCCTGCAAGCCTCTTAATCCCCACGGGAGCATCACTCTCACCTTGCTGCTGCTTCTGCTTCTTAGCAGTGTCCTGGGGAGAGCCCCAGGGCTGGTCACAGGCACTCGTGGCTCTAATCAAGCCCTCTTTGCTCTGGCAGGACCCAGCACTGCTCCAGCAGCCATAAATCCCCTACCAGAGGACAATTTGTCCTCTTTGTAACAGCGTAGGCACCTTCAGGAGGATCTTCAGTGGCAACTGGACCCACTCCAGCCTGGGAGCGCTGTGGCTGCACAAGAAGTGTCCTCACATCACACCAGCCCACGGGGAGGAACACGAGGGGGGTGTCCCTACACAGGAGCCAGACCTGCCTGTGAACAGGGGAGGGAATTTCCATCCCTCTGCCTGAGCTCAGCACTTTGTGGGCAGCCTTAAGGCGTTTCCAGAGGATTCCCCTTCCCCTGCAGGTAGGGCTGGCACCAACTCCTGCGCTGCCCAGCCTGTCTCCGGCGCTCTGGGACTTCTCTGCTCCCCTTCCCCAGCGCCTCGGCTGAGCCCAGTGCCTCCAAGCCACCTGCAGCAGGCGGGGCTCTGCTGCTGTAAGGTGACACGGTGTGTCCTCCTGTCCTCACCCTCTCCGTGCCACGCCTGCCTCCTCCCGGACGACCTGACAGCTGTCCCGGTGCCGCCAGGTGCTCTTCGCCATCACGTCCCGGGGGAGGGGGGTGCTAGGGCAGCACCCCGCAGCCAGGTTTCCATGCAGCTCCCAGGGCAGCAGGAGGCAGCAAGCGTTTCCCTGGTGCTGTGCCAAGCCCAGGCACAGCCACATCCTGCCGGGCTTGTCCATCCTCGGTGACATCTCCACCTCCCCCCACTACAGCAGCAGCATCCCCTGGCCCCGGGCTGCTCCCGCCCCTGCCCGCCCCGGGCTGCTGAGCGCCGGCAGGATTTATCACCCCCCCCCACGGGGGTCTCTCTCTTTCCATTCATCCCCCCACAACCACAGCACGTCTGGTCCCCACAGCACTGCGTCACCACCACCTCCCCTTGTCCCAGCTGTCCCCACACACTCCTGCCACCGCACTTGCTTTAGGTTTTCACTCAGGCCCGTGGGAGCAAAGCCACAACCAGAGCTGCTGCCAGTCCCCACTGCAAAGATCGCTGTGGGTGATGCTGGGGAGACAGGGGCTGAGCATCCCCTCCAGATGGCCGAGGCCCAGGGGATGTCTTCTCTCCAGCGAGGTGCTACCAGGATGCTCCAAGCAGGAGGTGACGTCCCCGTGGGGGGGGACAGGAGGAGAAGGGCTGAGACACGGAGGAGCTCTCCTGCGTGGAGTATGCTTGGAGGAGAGGAAGGAGGGGGGGGGCCTGCAGGTTGACCTCCCCATCCCCAAGGCTCTTTGACCACCCTTAGCCCATGGGTGCCCCCCCGCCCTCCTCCCTCCCCTCCTCCCGCAACTCCAGCGCCGAGGAAGCCGAGCCGGAGGCAGTGCTGAGCCGGATATGCAGCGACTCCCCGCATCCCTCCTTGTGAGTATCCCCGGCTCCTCCTGATGCCTTCGGAGGAGACGGATGGACGGACAGACGGGCAGCCTGAGGTGGACTGGTCTCTCTTATTTGCAAAGCTGGGGTGGGAGTGGTGGTGGTGGGGAGGAACCTCTTCCCAAATCCCCTTCCCTATCCTCTGTCTTCATCCTCCTCCTCCTCCTCTTTCTCCTCCTCCTCCTCTCCGGCCACGCTATGATCTCCAGGGGTCTTTTCTAGCCCCCCACCATGCTGGGATTTTGGGATCCTGTGATATTACCCTTCCCCCCCCCCGCAAAAAAAAATGTAAAACATAAAGGGAGATGGGGGTGGGAACCTGCTGGCAGGTGGAAGAGGAATCAGGAAATGCAATCCCATCTGGAATCCCGCAGGGATGAGGACTCAGCCCCCGAAACATAATATCCTCCCCACAAAATAACCCCTCCGCCACCGAGGAGGGAGGGAAGGCAAGGGGCAGGGCTGCTCTGCCGCACCGGGAGACCCCCTTGCATCCCGGAGCGGGACAGAAAGCAGAAGCGCCCCCCCCTCCCCGCCTACAGACAGACGGATAGACCGACTGACAGACAGACAGGCGGGGAGGGCTGCGGTGGGGGTGTGTGTGTGTGCAGCAGGGCTGGCTGAAACTACCCTGGAGCCCCCCACCCAGACACCCCCCCCGCCACCTCCCCGCGCCCCCCCTCCCAGCTCCTCCCAAGTGTTTCTTTCTGCTTTTATTTGTTTCTTTCTTCTTTGGCTGGGGCTGGGGATGAGGACGGGGATGAGGATGGGGATGGGGGCGTGTGTGTTAATCTATTTCCCCACTCGTGACTTCAGCGCGGGTCACGCAGGACAGCGGGCAGCGGAGGGGGGGGCACAAACACACACGACACGACGAGGGCGAAAGGGAGGGATGCTGCCCGCTGCCGCCTCTTGCTGCCCGTTACTGCCAGGTCCTGCCCGCCCCTGCCTGCTCCTGCCCGCTCCTGCCCGCCCCTGCCCACTCCTTTCCCCCCTGCCCGCCCCTGCCCGCCCCTGCCGGTGCCGGCGGCAGCCCGGGCTCGGCGGTCTCTGGGTGTAGCTCCCTCCTCCTCCCCCTGCCGCCTGCCCTCCTCTCCTCTCCTCCCTCTCTCCTCTGCCCACTCCCCCACTCCTCTCCCCGCTCTCTCCTCTGCCTCCCGGTCCCTCTCTTTCCTGTGTCCCCCCGCATCTCCCCCTTTCCCCCCTTTCTCTTCTCCCTCCTCCCCCAGCCCCCCCTCACCCCGGGCTCTCCAGCCCCTCAGCCCCGTTTTTCACGGCGGGGGGTGTGCGTGTTGGTTGTTTGGGGTTTTTTTCCGCTTTGCCAGGGCAGAGCGCGGTGACACCGCGGCAGCCACCACGGAGAGGACACAGGATCCCCCGCTGGGCCCGCCCTGCCCCTTCGAGGGGGTGGCCTGGACGCCGAGACCCCCCCAGGGCCCCCCGCAAGGCTGCTTCGCCTGCATCGCCAAGCCCCCAGCTCTCCGGCAGGCTTCGCCCGTCCTGTCTCCTTCCTCCGCCGTTTATCTCATGGAGAGCAAGAGCTGCAAAGGGGACAGCCTGCGGCCGGCGGTCCCGTGCAAGCACTCGGTGGAGAAGAAGACCATGACCAACCCCACCACCGTCATCGAGATCTACCCTGACACCACCGAGGTGAACGACTACTATCTCTGGTCCATCTTCAACTTCGTATACCTCAACTTCTGCTGCCTCGGCTTCATCGCCTTGGCCTATTCCTTGAAAGTGAGTGCTGGGGGGGAAGGGGTGGCAGGGCAGCTGGGGAGCGCTTCAGGGGTCGTGCCTGACGGCAGTGCAGGTCTGTGCCGCCCAGAAGGAGAGGTTTCAGAACCTGAAGGGTCAGGCTGGGAGAGCCGAGGTGTGTTTGGGAGCCGCGGGGGGCGATGTTGCATGGGGGGTGGGGAGAGGCGCCTTGACTCGCTGTGGGACCCTCGGAGCCTCCTCTGGGCCACGGTGGCTTGGTGCCAGGCAGGCAACATGAGGCTGGCTTGGCTCATGCTGCACCTGCAGGCTCCCCAGCCCTCGGTCCCTTCTTCAGCATCCTTCTGTCTCTTAGAGATCATCAGCATGGGATCCAGCAGTGCTGGGTGGTCAGGCAGAAGCAGGAGAAAGCAGCAGGCCAGGATCAGCCAGCAGCTGGTGGGGGAGAGGCTGCCAAGGGGCAAGGCAACCCTGCCCCTTTCCTTCTTGCCTTCTCTCTGATTAAAACTGGTGGCCAGCTTCCCCTCCAACTCCTATAAACCCCAAGGCAAGCCCCAGAGACCTGCCAGCACCATGGGAACAAGCCCTGGCTAGCCGAGGAGGTGGCTGAGAGTGCAGGAGGGCTTCACCTCACTCAGCATCAGGGCTGGGGGGACAGAGAGATGTGTGAAGCATAACCCGTGGTGGGCAAGGAGAGGGTGACAGCGTGGAGCATTGCCCATGATGGGCAAGGAGAGGGTGACAGCATGGAGCACTGCCCACGGTGGGCATGGAGAGGGCAGTAGTGTGGAGCACAGCCCATGGTGGGCATGGAGAGGGCAATGGCATGGAAAACCACACATGGTGGGGATGAGAGGGTGACAGTGTTGAGCACAGCCCATAATGAGGAGGGCAGTGATGATGGGGAGCACAGCCCTTGCTGGAGATGGAGAGTGTGTTGGCAAGGAAAACAACCCCTAGTGGGGATGAGAGCGTGACAGTGTGGAGAACAACCCATGGTGGGGATGGAGAGGGTGACAGTGTGGAGAACAACCCATGGTGGGGATGGAGAGGGTGACAGTGTGGAGAACAACCCGTGGTGGGGATGGAGAGGGTGACAGCATGAAGCACTGCCCACGGCGGCAATGGAAGAGGGCAGTGGTGTGGAGCACAGCCCATGGTGGAGATGGGACCAGGTTACAGGCAGTAGCTGCAGGGGCGAGCAGCCCCTCAGCAGCTGCCAGGAGAGAGGGGCCTGGGCTGCCCTCCCCATCCCTGCCTGCCGGATGTAAGCCAAGCGAAAGGCTGCGCGGAGAGCCCGGGGCGGCGGGGCGGCCCGGCAGGAGGAGCCGGCTGATTCGCTTTGGCAGGCAGCGTTTAGAGGAAGGCCAGGGCAGGATGAGCTTCGTCACAGCAGCAGATCGATTAACCCCTGTCAGCTCCCGCGCTGGCCTGCCAGTGCCCAGCGCTGCAAGGAGCCTGCTCCCCAGCCAGCAGGGAGGCAAAGGGACGTGGCCATGGCACCTGTGCCCTGGGCTCGCCCAGCGCTGCCAGCGTGGAGCCTGCCTCCCTTCCCCTTCCCCACGGTGGGAGCTGAGCACCTCTCACCATCCCTGGAATCATGCTGGGACTCAGTGTCACCATGGGCAGAGCCAGGCAGGCAGCAGCAGCAGCCTGGCACAAGTGGGAGGGGGAGTCCATTAACACCCCCCACTCTATTGGGCAGTGAGGGAAGGATCTGATTTCCTCCTTGGCTTTCTATCTTTGCTCATCTGAATTTGCCCTCAACAATCAGAGTCTTTCCTGTGCAAGAGGACAGCCACAGCAGGCTTAAGAAAGGGTATCACGACCCCAGGATGTGGTGGGAGCTGCAGTGGGTACCTGGGGAGTTGTGGTCCCTCAGCTGCTGGGGGCAGGACCAGGCTGACCCATCCCCAGGGGACAGGATGCAGCAGGACCTGCCACCAACAAGGGCCCTTCACTATCCTTGATGACATGAGGTGGAAGGAAAGGGCAAAGCCCAGAAGGAACCTGGGTCTGGAGTCCCACATGGGCTACAAAGGTCTGGAGAACATCAATGTGAAGGCAGTGGTGAGGGAAGGGAATTTGGTCCAGATCAGGGTAAGGAAGCCAGAAGATGGCTGTCAAAACCCAGCCCTTGCTGGTGGACTGCAGAGGCAGTAACTGATCTGGTGTAATGGTGATACCCAAAGTGGTGTGGAGCTGAGCAGGTAGAAATGACCAAGCTCTGGTCTTGGAGCTGCCAGCCAGTGGGCTGTGACTGTGGCAGGGTGAGAAGAGAAACAAAATGTCCCTCAGATGTACAGGACAGGACTACCAAGTGGTCAAAGGGATGGCAAGTGCCCTCACAGGCTGCTGTCGGGATGGGTGCTGGGGCTTTAGCAAAAGGTCTGTGCTGGGATGTTGAGGAAGAGGAGTTCCTTCCTCACTCATAGCTACTGCAGAGACCTTCACAACATCCCAGCCAGGCTGAATGTTAGGGCTGGTTTCAGCTCTTAGAGCCAACACAGCTTTTTTCCAGAAGTTCAGGGAGAGCAGGAGCAAGAAATGCCCTGGGGACAGATGTCCCTTTGAACAGACTCCTCTTGCACCTCTGCAATTAAATCCAAGGACAGCTCAGCAGCAGATCCTCAAGCCCCAGCCCTTCCAGGATGCCTGTGCTCTGCAGAGACCAAGCAAGGTGCTGTGGTAGGGAGGGGAGCAGCACCTTCCCCTCCCTGAGCTCACTCTGGGACTTCTGTGGCAAGTGGAGGTGCAGACTCCCTGGCTGAAGGGCCACCAGCGCACTGGTGACACTCAGTGGTTCCTGTGTCGTGGGTTCTGCATTTCCTTTCATTAACTGAAACATCTGGCAGCACCAGGAACCACTGCTCTCAGCAGCAGCAACAGGATTTTCACCACCCTGCCATAAACATCATCTGCAGCATCTTAGGTCCTGAGCTCAGTTTTGGGCCCCTCACTACAAGAAAGAAGGAGAAGGTCCAGAGAAGGACAACAGGGCTGGGGAAGGGTCTGGAGAACAGGGCTGGTGAGAAGCAGATAAGGGACCTGGGGTGGTTTGCCCTGGAGAAAAGGAGGCTGAGGGGAAGACCTTCTGGCTCACTACAACTCCCTGTAAGGAGGTTGGAGCCAGGTGATTGTTGGTCTCTTCTCCCTAGTGACAACTGACAGGAGGAGAGGAAATGGCCTCAGGTTGCACCAGGGGAGGTTTAGCTTGGGCATGAGGAGCAATTTCTTTCCTGAAAGGCTTGTCAAGGGCTAGAAGAGGCTGCACAGGGTGGTGGAGTCACCATCCCTTGTCACCATGCAGATGTGGTGCTTGGGGTGGGCTTGGCAGAGTAAGGTTAGTGATTGGACTTGATGATTCATGGATTCATACAATGGGCTGGGTTGGAAGGGACCTCAAAGATCATCTAGTTCCACCCCCCTGCCATGGACAGGGACACCTTCCACTAGCCCAGGCTGCCCAAGGCCTCATCCATGACCTTAAAGGAATTTGCCACCCTAAATGACTCTCTGGTTCTACCTGCCTGGCTCTTTGCATGCGAGCTACGGTCTCCTAGACTCCTTCCTGCAGGCAAATGCGATTTCATGGGCATGTGGTGGGTTAAAATTCCACACCCCCCTCCCCCCCAACATTAACTTTGCCAGACCAGCTCAGCTGGAAGCAAATGAAAGCTGTGCTGACAAGCAAAACTACAATCTACAATGAAATGCAATGACCACCCAAACCCCCAGCCCAGCACCAAAGGGCTTGTGCTCTGATTCAAAGGAACACACAGAGCCAGGTGAGGGCAGAGACTGTGGCACCCAAGCCAAGTACTCCGTGTGACAGCCACCCAGCCAAGCTGTCTGAGGGACAGCACAGCTCAGCTCAGCTCTATTTACACCCAGAGCAGGCCAGATCCTCTCCTGAAGCTGCTTGCTGGGCTGCAACCAGTGGCAGCACCAACTCATGTATCCCTCCAGGGGTTATTTCTAGCACCTCAAGCTTCTCAAGGTCAGAGCACAAACATCTCCCTGGGAGTGTGTGCTGGTGCTGGGGAAGAAGAGCTCAACAGCAGGGCCAGGGAAGTTAGAAACCCTAAAGTAACCTTAACCCCAGCCTAGCACAGGTGTGAGGGCTGCCCCGAGAGCAGCACTTTGGGTTCAGTTTGGTTTGATCAGGACCTGACATTTGGCAGCTTCCTCTTTCCCTCTTCCCCAGCTCCAAGTGGTCATAAAGGACACAGAATTAACCAGCTTGGAAAAGACCTTTGAGATCATGGAGTCCAACCCAGCACCCAGCACCATCTGATCAACTGAACCATGGCACTGAGATGCATCAGGGCTCAGTGGCAAGAGATCTCTCTTCAAGCTTTAGGAGGCCCTTCTGTGGAGACCACCAGGGCTGGCCAAGTCCTCCTCAGTGCTCATTGTGCCACGAGGGAGTAGATCAGAGGGGCTGGGGGCTGAGACAAGCCATGGTACCAGTATCTGGATATCTCCTTGGGGTTGTATGGAGATGCAGATGGCAAGAAGTCCCTCTGTGAGCCTGGGGGGTTGCTCTCAGAGCTTTTTCTGCCCCTTGAAGCCACCAAAATATGAGGTGTGACAGCACTCCAGGAGCTCTCCTGGCTGTGTTCTGCCCAGCCCTTAGCAAGCAGCTCCAGGCATGGTTGGTTGTCTCCCCCTCTCACCACTTCCTCCTATGGAGTGGAAGCTGAGCAGCACAAACCCATGGCTGCTTATTAACCCCATGAAGCTGCACCTGACCTCTCAGGCAGGCTCTCAGCCCACTTTTCAGGGGGGGCAATGGTTTGTGGGGATGTGAGACATGCAGGGGTGACAGCCCTGGGATGCCAGGGTGGAGGAACTGGAGAGCTCTTGACCAACTTCCAGAGCAAACAAATCCAAGGATCCTCTCCAGAGCTCCTTATGTGCAGGGATGGAGAGGTCTGCACAGAAACAGGTTTGCATCCAGCCAGCTGGGAGCTGCGTGCTGGGAGCTGGGCTGCCTTAAATGCTCCTTAGGCTGCTCAGCACCAAACCATCAGTGCCCTCCTCCATGCTGAGGCAGCACTTTTTCCTCTGGCTCCCAAGAAAGAGGGAGGCCAAGTCCCAGGACAGAGAGAGGGGAAGTGGCTGCTTGGGAAAGGACTAGAGAAGAAGTGAGGTGGTGCACTTGGAGAGGAAGCTGAAGGCAAAACCCCAAGGAGAGGAAGGGCAGGGAATGGTGGTCAGAAGGAGGAGGGAAAGAGCCCTTTGGGAAGTGGCATGCTGGAAATGTTGGAGGACAGGTTGAGGTGGAGATAGTGGAGGACAAGGTGAGATGCAGAGAGAGGAGGACAAGGTGAGATGCAGAGAGTGGAGGACAAGGTGGCCTGGAGATAGTAAAGGACAGGCTGAGATGGAAATAATGGGGGACATGGTAAACTGGAGATGGTGAAGGACAAGGACAGCAGCAGGGAGGTGCCTGGCAAGCAGGGATGAGGGAAAGACCACCACTACCTTTTGCTGGTGGGAGAGGGGAGGAGAGAGGCTGGCACAAGAAAAGCAAGCTGTGTTGCATGGAGGAAGAAAGGAACTGTGTAAGCTGCCAAGCTGGAGCAGAGGTGAGCTCTGTGCTCTGTGGGATCTCCAGAGGGGCCTTGGGGTGCCTGGGGAAACACCACAGGTAGCAGACGTAGTGATCCTCACACAGGGGTCACCTCAATGCAAAGCAGGGCCAAAAATCTCCCTCAGGTTTTAGAGAAGGTGAGAAAGGTCAAAGTGATGATGAGAAAAGAGTCTGTGATTAAGGGAACACCACAGCTGGGGCTGGGAGGGCTTCAGTCTTCTGACCTTGGGGACCTGTCCCTCAGGGTGCTTCAAGCCTTTGGCTGTGGAAGGCAGCAGCTTCAAGGGCTGCTGGTAGCTCATGTAGCAGCTGCCAGCAGCTGATGGCAGTGGTGACCACAGGAGCATGAAAATGGGAAAGGCTGAGGCTGGGCTGTGAGACAGACACCAGCATCTCCTTAAGGACAAAGCAGGGAAGGAGCTTCTCTGCTCTCCAGGAGAGCTCCTCCTCCAGAGCCCAGCCTGGATGCTGCAGCAGGACATTCAAGCAGGACATCTGGAAGCACCTGGGGGTGCAAGGCTGGGTGGGAGGAGGTGAGGTCACCCTGGGTAGATGTGGGAGGCTGGGGCTTCTTGTGTGCTGCAGGGGCCCTGGCACTTGTCTGGCACTCCAGAGCTCCCTATCACTGTAAATGATGATGGACAACAAGAGATGATCTGCATGAGGGTGACCACAGAGGCTGTAGGGTGGGCAGGAGGAGAGGAAGAGCACCAAAGGCTCAGAGAGGGTGAGGGATCCAGGTGAGCAAGGCCAAAGAGGCTGGAGAAGAGCTAGGGAAGGGAAAGGGCAGGGGACTGCTGGTGATCGAGGTACCATGGGACCATTTGTTTCCACTTCTGCTACTTCATTATCATGATCTTAGAGGTCTTTTCCAATCAAACCAGCTCTGACCCTATGATCCTGTTTGGGCTGCTGGAGATGGGGGCTGTGGGCAGCCTCAGGAGCAGGTGGATGCACCCAGCTAGAGGGACAGGGAGAGGAGGCACCTGGGTGCCCCTTGGCAGGAGTGAAAGCTGGCTGTCAAACCATCATTTGGGCCCAAACAGCAGGAAAAGGGCAGAGGTGGGAAGGACAAAAGAAAAAAGGCTCTGGGAGGAAATGGTGACACTGGGGAGGGCACAGCCCCGGGTGCCCCTTGCCAGAGATGCTCAGCAGCAGCAGCAGGGGCTGGAGCAGGGCCAAAGGCAGAGCCAGGGGAAGTGAAGGACAGGCACTGCTGAAGCACAGCGTGGGAAAGAGCCAAGGCACCACCAGGGTGAACTGGTGTCGGGTGAGAGAGGCTGCTGGGAGAGGCCTGGGCAGGGAAATCAAGGCAGGAAGGTGCCCTGGGGACAGGTGGAGTGGGAGAGAGCTCCTGGGGCCGAGAGAATGTGGCCCCCACAAAGGCAAAGCGAGTGGCTGGGCTGTGGGAGGCTTGCAGAGCTCGGCGTGCCAGCCATGCCAGCCTGCTGGAGGAGCCTCTGTCTGCCTGGCAAACGCAGGCAGCCAGCTCTGGCTTGCCTGTGGCAGAGCAGCCTCTCCCAGTCACAACTGGGCTCTAATGGAGGAGGAGGCAAAGGGCACTTGCTTTGCACAGGGTTTGCCTCCGGCAGCCCTGCTGCTGAGAAGAGGAAATTGCTGGAGAGCTTCAAAGAACCTGCCAGGAGCAGCAGGAGATGTTCCTGGCCTGAATCCAGTGCTCCTGGGGCTCTGGGTGCAGGGACCTCCACCTTCTCACTGGTGGGTGGGTGAGGAAGTCCTGGGGTTAGGGGCAGGACACTAAACCCCTCCAAGGTGAGTCATGCCAGGCAGGCAGCTGACACCATGAGGCTGTGAGCCCCCAGGGTGCCAGTGTGCTGCCTTCCCAGAGGTCACCTCCCCTCCTGGGAGCTCCAGCCAGAGGTGGTGTGTGACTGTCCCCTCTCCCTGCTCTCAGGAGGATGCCCTGTAGCTGCCAAGCACCCAGCAGTGGTGATGGGTGGGTGGGCACAGCTCCAGCTGGGCACAGCTCCAGCTGAGGGCACGGCGGCACCGCAGGGCTTACTACGAGGAGGAAAACAGAGCTCTTGTTCTTGCCCCTGTGCCTGCTGGTGCCAGCTCCTGTGAGCCTCCTGCCAGCAGCAGCCTCCCCAGCCGTGGCCCAGGATTAAGGAAGAGCAGGGGGTGCTTGTGCAGAGAGGTCCTCACTGCTTTAAGAGTGGTTGAGGGTCTGAGATGCGGGTTTGGAGGCTCCAAGGACCAGCGTGGCTCAGTGGGAAGGAGGGGTTCAGCAACCCTTCCCTGCATCCAGCATGTGGCAGAAGGCTCTCAGGATGGCCCTGGTGGGTTGGCACTGCAGGAGGGAGAGAAAAAAGGCCTCTAAGATGTGATCTGAATCCATCACAGAGGCTTCTTGCAAAGCTCCTGGTCTGCAGAAGTCTGTCAGTGTTTCTAGGTAGGATTCTGAGGCTGACACCAATCCTAGCATCAAGTCAGCCAGGTCCTGGCAGGGCTCACACTGCCAGCAGCAAAGGGCCCTGACCCCATGGCACAAAGTGGGCAGTGAGGCTGGCACAGGTACCCCATGCCAACCCCTGCTTGGGGAGGGGCAAGGGAAGAGGGGTAAAGTCTCCTGCTCCTTCCTCCCACACCCTCATGTCCCCAGCTGCCTGGCTCTGCAGGGCACTTGCTGGCTGAAGGGACAGGTTGGGGACAGGGACACATCCCTGTGAGGGAGGGCTGGAGCCTGAGCCCTTAGCTGCTGGACTTGAACCGCAGAGCTGCTGCTGGCAGGCAGTGCCCTCAGCTGCCTGGCCGTGCCACCGCTGCCTGCTCACGTTATTCCCTGCCTGGAGATGCCATCTGCCGCCTGGTAGTGCCATCCTTGCCTGGAGTGCCGTCGCTGCCCTGCAGTGCCATCTGCTGCCTGGCGATGCCGTCGCTGCCTGCTCACGGTATTTGCTGCCTGGCGACGCCATCTGCTGCCCGCTACTGCCATGTGCCGGCTGTGCCACCACTGCCCACTAGTGCCATGTGCCGGCTGTGCCACCACTGCCCGCTAGTGCCCTGTGCCGGCTGTGCCACCCACTGCCCGCTAGTGCCGTGTGCTGGCTGTGCCACCACTGCCCGCTAGTGCCGTGTGCCGGCTGTGCCACCCACTGCCCGCTAGTGCCCTGTGCCGGCTGTGCCACCCACTGCCCGCTAGTGCCATGTGCCGGCTGTGCCACCACTGCCCGCTAGTGCCCTGTGCCGGCTGTGCCACCCACTGCCCGCTAGTGCCGTGTGCTGGCTGTGCCACCCACTGCCCGCTAGTGCCCTGTGCCGGCTGTGCCACCCACTGCCCGCTAGTGCCATGTGCCGGCTGTGCCACCACTGCCCGCTAGTGCCCTGTGCCGGCTGTGCCACCCACTGCCCGCTAGTGCCGTGTGCTGGCTGTGCCACCCACTGCCCGCTAGTGCCCTGTGCCGGCTGTGCCACCACTGCCCGCTAGTGCCCTGTGCTGGCTGTGCCACCCACTGCCCGCTAGTGCCCTGTGCCGGCTGTGCCACCACTGCCCGCTAGTGCCGTGTGTTCCGGCTGTGCCACCCACTGCCCGCTAGTGCCATGTGCCAGCTGTGCCACCACTGCCCGCTAGTGCCATGTGCCAGCTGTGCCACCACTGCCCGCTAGTGCCCTGTGCCGGCTGTGCCACCCACTGCCCGCTAGTGCCATGTGCCGGCTGTGCCACCACTGCCCGCTAGTGCCATGTGCCGGCTGTGCCACCACTGCCCGCTAGTGCCATGTGCCGGCTGTGCCACCACTGCCCGCTAGTGCCGTGTGTCCCGGCTGTGCCACCACTGCCCGCTAGTGCCGTGTGCCGGCTGTGCCACCACTGCCCGCTAGTGCCATGTGCCGGCTGTGCCACCACTGCCCGCTAGTGCCCTGTGCCGGCTGTGCCACCACTGCCCGCTAGTGCCCTGTGCCGGCTGTGCCACCCACTGCCCGCTAGTGCCCTGTGCCGGCTGTGCCACCACTGCCCGCTAGTGCCGTGTGCCGGCTGTGCCACCACTGCCCGCTAGTGCCATGTGCCGGCTGTGCCACCACTGCCCACTAGTGCCATGTGTCCCGGCTGTGCCACCACTGCCCGCTAGTGCCGTGTGCCGGCTGTGCCACCACTGCCCCCGGTGCCATTCCTGACTGCAGTGGCATTGCTGCCTTGCTGTGCCATCCACTGCATCTTAGTGCCGTCCCTGCTGGTTTGTGGCACCCCGGCTGTGCCATCTGCTGCCCTGCAGTGTTATTGCTGTCTGGCTGTGCCATGCACTGCTTGGCACCGCCTGGTATTGCCATTCTGGCTTGCTAGTGCCATTGCTGCCTGGCTGTGCCATCTGCTTGCCTGGTAATGCCATCACTGCCTGCTAGTGGCATTGCTGCCTGGCAGTGCCACCCACCACCCTGGAATGCCATTGCTACCTGCCAGTGGCATCACTGTCTGGCTGTGGCCCCCACTTGCCTGGTAATGCCATCACTGCCTGCTAGTGGCATTGCTGCCTGGCAGTGCCACCTGCTGACTATTTGTGCCATCCACTGCCTGCTGGTGCCATCACTGCCTGGCAGTGCCATGCAGCCTGGAGGAGGTGGGTTCAGGCCAGTGACAGGGACAGCAGTGCACCAACCCTTGCCCCAGGAGCAGCCCGGGGAAAGCCCCAGCCTGCAGGAGGACAACGAAGAGAGCCCAGGGCGCTGTCAGGGCTGAGGGCTGCTGGTGGCAGGGACACCAGAGGAGCTGCAGAGACCTGCAAAAGGATCTCATCAACCCAAGGCTGCTTAATATGCTGGAGGCTGAGCACAGCCCAGGAGCTGCAGTGGGAGGCTGTGCCAGGTTTCACCTGCTCACCGCCAGCCTCGCTCGCAGGCTGGGCAAGCCCAAGCCTGGCGCTGCAGGGCCGGGGGGCTGCAGCGCTCTGGGAAGGGTGCTGGCAGGCATGGGGGGCACAATGGCACCTCAGCTCCCTCAGGCTTTCTCCACAGACCACGGGGACCTGGTTTGTGGCAGCAATGGGGCAGTCTTCCAGGTCATCTCCACTCCCAGGGGCTTCCAGCCTACGGGTTGGACACCGCTTGGCCCCACAGGCTCATCCCACAGCAGAGCTCGGGTGCAAACCTCACCTCAGGGTGCCTCATGCCTCCCCCCTGAGACAGCCAGATGCAAAGAGACAGAGCCCAGCCCTCAGCTGGGCTGCAGAGGGACCTGGGAGGTGTGCTGTGTTTTGTGGGTGTTGCTTGGAGCACCTCCTCAGGATTTCATTTGAGCAGCTTTGGGGTTGGGGTTTTTTTTTTTTGCCCTCAGGTCCGGGATAAGAAACTCCTCAACGACTTAAACGGAGCAGTTGAAGATGCCAAGACAGCCAGGCTTTTTAACATCACCAGCTCAGCCCTTGCCACCTTCTGCATCATCCTCATCTTCATCTTCCTGCGATATCCCCTCACTGACTACTAGAGGGAGGCCAACAGCAGCGGTGGCCGCAGCCCAAATGCCTCTACGCCAGAAGTGTCTGCAGTGGTCTCTTTGGAGCAAGGATGCAAAAAACCACAAACCCACAACCAGAGAGAAAGGAACCAAACCCACAACCAACACTCCACCCTGATGGCAAAAACAAAAAAGAGGCCCAAACAAAAACCCCACAAAAAACCAACCAACCAACCAACCAAGACCCCCAACACACACAGACACACACACAGAGCCAATGAAGACATCAGTACAAATGAAATGGATTTATTAGCCCAGCTGAGCATCCCCAAGCAGGGTGTGAACTGCTGTGGGGAAGGGTCTGGCCTCTTGCATCTGCACAGGGAGGCAAAACAGAGCAAGGAAGATTTATGCCGTGGCCAAGAAGCCGTGTGAGGAGGGTGTGCAAAGCCCTGCGCGCCTCCTGACAGACTGGGGAGCGCTGGGCTCCTTGCTGAGCGGTGGATGGGGGACCCCAGCAGGGCTGGCTCACAACATATCAGGTGTGCTCTGGCTTCCCCCACCGCCCCCAGGTGTGTGGGGAGGTGGTGGTGGTGGTGGGGAGGGGGTCTCTTTTCTTTTTCTTCTCTTGATTTTCACCCAGTGGTTCAAACACATCCCAGCCCCCAGAGAGTGCAAGGGGTGCCCCAAAGCCTCCAGAGGAAGGGTGGAAGGGCAGGTTTCTCCTCGGGCTCTCCTGGCAATGCTGAGAAGGAAGGCACCGTCTGGAGACCTTGCCTAAGCCCCCCTCAGCCGAGTGCTACTGTCTTTCTGTAAGCAGTCAATAAAAGATACCTCTGATATCTGCTGCTGCTGCTGTTCCTTCCAGAGCAGGGCCAGGCTGCTGATCCCTGTGGGCTGGCAGGAGAAAATGGTAATGCCACCAGCAGCTGCTTGGCAGAGATTGAGAGCAGGAGTGAGGGATGCTGCTGCGGGTCAGGGCTGCGAGGAGGAGGATGCAGCTCCAGACGGAAGAGCAGAGACCTCAGCGCCGGTGGATCGGTGGCAAGCAGGCAAAGGCAGCCCAGTGGGCAGCTCTCCCCCTCTTCCCCTGCCAGGACCAGCCTTGAAGGTGGAGATAAATGGCCACAGTCAGAACCTGCTGCTTCTGCAGCTCTTCCTGGCATTGCTGCCAAGGGCCAGGGTTTGGAGCTGCTGAGCTCAGAGCTCTTCCCAGAGCTCTGCCTGCAGAGCTGCAAATCATCGTGCCCTGACTTGGGAGCACCACAGATGAATGGCAGCACCAGGACTAGAAGACAGCTTTCCAACCTCTCTGATCCTTCCTCTCATCTCATAGGCTGCAGCTGCCTCATCTTCTGGCCAAGGGAGACCGGTGGCTGGAGACCAGCCATGGAACCAGGAGGAGGTCACCAAAGTCAAGGTGCAGCAGGAGGTGGAGAATGCAGCCAGGCCGTGCTGGGGCACCTCCTCCTCTGCTCAGGGTGTGGTTAAAGTGGTCTCTGAGGGTTGTGCTGTAGTTTGCTCTGGGGACAGACCATGAGGGTGCTTCCCTGGAAGATGTCACCACCTTCCTGCTCAGGTCTCCACACCTTAGCCCCAGCCTCAGCTTCCTTTGTGGGGGAAGCCATGGGCAGGAGGAGCTGCAGTCCCACCTGCTCCCCACTCTCTGGAGGGCATTCCCACACCAGACCAGATCAGGGGGTCTGGTTTGCACTGAAGTTTCCACTGGCAGCACAGTACATGGTGTCCTGGGAAGGCTCTCAGCCATAAACTGCTCTATGATCACTCAGCCAGAGGTCAAGACTCTTCCCAACCTCTCTCAGTTCCCTGAAGCAAGATCTGAGGGGTCACAGCCCCCAGGTTTCCATCCTAACATATCTAGGGGTTGTCTGCAGTCCTTGTCCCTGGCAGAGGCAAGAGGTGGCCTGTCATGGTGCCTTCAAAGAGGGTGCAGCCAAAGTGACTCACCTTGCAGCCACCCTGAACAGGCACCTGGTAATTGGAGCAAATTAAAGCCCACTGACACGGGGCTAGTTTAGGCAAGACCTGGACTAGTCACCCCAAAATCCTCTGAGGGTGAGGAGGAGCACAGAGGTGAGGTTGCATCACCTTTTTTTCCAAGCCCTGCACCTGCACTGAGCTCACATTGGCCATTCCCAAGGTCTTGGCTCAAAGTCCAGCAGTCAGCACTTGCAGCCCAGAGAGCCAGTCCCAGCCTGGGCTGCAGCAAGAGAAGCAGAGCCAGCAGGGGCAGGGAGGGGATTCTCCCCCTCTGCTCTGCTCTGGGGAGACCACACCTGGAGCTGTGTCCAGTTCTGGAGCCCCTAGTACAGGAAGGATCTGGAGGTGCTGGAAGGTGTCCAGAGAAGGGCCACGAGGATGAGCAGAGGGCTGGAGATGCTCTGCTCTGAGGACAGACTGAGGGAGTTGGAATTGTTCAGTCTGGAGAAGAGAAGACTCCAAGGAGACCTAATTGTGGCCTTCCAGTATCTGAAGGGGGCTCCAAGAAAGCTGGGGAGGGACTTTTGAGGGTGTCAGGGAGGGATAGGACTGGGGGGAATGGAACAAAACCAGAAATGGGTAGATTGAGATTGGATGTCAGGAAGAAATTGTTCCCCATGAGGGTGGTGAGAGCCTGGCACAGGTTGCCCAGGGAGGTGGTGGAAGCCTCATCCCTGGAGGTGTTTGCAGCCAGGCTGGATGTGGCTGTGAGCAACCTGCTGCAGTGTGAGGTGTCCCTGGCCATGGCAGGGAGGTTGGAACTGGCTGAGCCTTGGGGTCCCTTCCAACCCTGACAATTCTATGATTCTAAGTACACTTAAAGTAACAGAGCATTTCCCTTCCCCCCTTCTGTTAATAATTCTTATCCTTTTCTGTCTGATTATCCTACACATTGAAACCAAAATGATCCTGTCCTGCTCTGCAGGGGGGTTGGACTCCATGACCTCTGAAGGTCCCTTCCCACCCCTAACAACCTGTGACCCTGTGATCTCTGGAGGTCCCTTCTCACCCCTAGCATCCTGTGCTCACTGGAGGTCCCTTCCAACCCCTAGCATCCTGTGCTCTCTGAAGGTCCCTTCCAACCCCTAGCATCCTGTGCTCCTGTGATCTCTGGAGGTCCCTTCCAACCCCTAGCATTCTAGGACTCTCTGATTCCTCTCTGTCATCTGGGCCACATTGCAAGCTCTCTGGGATTAAAGCCCCACATCCTCCCCCTGCCCAGCTCCTCTGTCTCCTGGGGACAGTGCCAGTGTCCCCATCTCCCATGCCCCGCTTGGCAGGCAGGCGCGGGGCTGCTCCGATAAGAGCAGAGCTGACACAAAGTTGGCCGTGACCCAGAGGCAGCCTTCCCTCCCCTTAACGAGTGTGACAAATGAGTTCCCATCATCCCTTCCCCTGACAGACCTTCTTATCTGCAGCGAAAGGGAAGCTGCCGTAATGAACCGCGGGGGGGGGATGGAATATTCAAGCAGCTGACTCGGCAGCATTTCTCCCTGCGCAGCCCCCCGGGGCTGGAGAGGGTGGGCTGCTCTCAGCAGGCATCGTAGTTGTTAGCTGCTGGCCGTGATGTAGGAGGGGAAGCAGGTCACAGGGCCGCCCAGCCCTGCCTCAGCCAAGAGCTGGCATGGGCATGGGCCTGCTGGAGCAGGGTCAAGAGGAGGCCACCATCAAAGGGATGGAGAACTTCTCCTATGGGGACAGGCTGAGTGGGGCTGTTCAGCCTGGGTTAGTCTGCAGAGGAGAAGGCTGAGAGGGGGTTTAATGCATCATAGAATCATAGAATCAACAAGGTTGGAAAAGACCTCAAAGATCACCAAGTCCAACCTGTCACCCAAGACCTCATGACTGCTAGACCATGGCACCAAGTGCCACGTCCAGTCCCCAGTCTGAGGGCTGGGGGTCAGGAGGCAGGGGACAGGCTCTGCTCAGTTGCACTCTCTGACAGGACAAGGAGCAATGGATGGAAACTCCAGCACAGGAGGTTCCACCACAACATGAGGAGGAACTTCTTCACTGTGAGGATCACAGAGCATTGGAGCAGGCTGCCCAGAGAGGTTGTGGAGTCTCCTTCTTGGAGACTTTCAGGACCTATCTGGATGTGTTCCTGTGTGACCTGTGCTGGATTCTATGCTCCTGCTCTGGCAGGGGGGTTGGTCTTGATGATCTCCAGAGGCACTTTCCAACCCCTAACATCCTCTGATCTATGACCTATGATCTACCACAGCATCCCACCATAGTATCCCACTCCTCTCCTCTCCTCTCCCTCTCCTCTCCCTCTCCTCTCCATCTCCTTTCCCTCTCCTCTCCTCTCCTCTCCTCTCCCTCTCCATCAGTTTAATGGAGCACCCCCAGACCCACATCAGCAGGAGAGCAGCCTCTAAATGGGGAGAATCACAGAATTACAGAATGCTTGGGGGTGGAAGGGACCTTTCAAGGTCAGCTAGTCCAACCCACCTGCAGTGAGCAGAAGCATCTGCAACTAAAGCAGGTCAAAGATTCCTGAAGACCTGGGGAAAGGACTCTGCAGGCCAGGAATGGGGACACACACACACACCAATTTCCAAGCTTGCTTGGGACAAAAACCAAAAGTCATTTATTCATGCAGGGATCTTCCAAGCACAGCAGCAGCAAGGTCCTCAGCATTCACAGAATCCTAGCCACCCAGCATGGTGGAGGTTGGAAGGGACCTCTGGAGATCATCCAGTCCAATCCCCCTGCTACAGCAGGGCACCCACAGCAGCTTGCCCAGGAGCACAATGCCCAGGGAGGGTTGGGAATCTCTCCAGAGAAGGAGGCTCCACAGCCTCTCTGGGCAGCCTGCTCCAGGCCTCCAGCAGCCTCACACCAAAGCTTCAACATTTGATCCAAGTGCACAACTCCCTTCCAGTGTTGGGCAACCCCAAATCACTCTGAGCAACCTGCTCTAGAGGGAGGTGTCCCTGCCTGTGGCAGGGGGGTGGAACTAGATGGCCTTTAAGGTCCCTTCCAACCCAACCCATTCTGTGATTCAAATGAAGGCAGCAAAACCACGTCCCCATACCCCGGCAGGCAGGGACCTCCCAGGCTGCACAGTGGTGCTGAAAACAAACTGCTGAGAGGGAACAAGGGACAGAGAGGCAGCAGACAGAACTCTACAGCTCTTCTAATTGTTTGGGGGCTTGGGTTTGCTCTAGTTTTTTGCCAGGAGTGGGGATTGGTTTGGGGTTTGTTGGTTTGTTTGTGGTTTCATAGAATCATAGAATTGTTAGGGTTGGAAGGGACCTCAAGGCTCAGCCAGTTGCAACCCCCCTGCCATGGCCAGGGACACCTCACACTGCAGCAGGTTGCTCACAGCCACCTCCAGCCTGGCTGCAAACACCTCCAGGGATGAGGCTTCCACCACCTCCCTGGGCAACCTGTGCCAGGCTCTCATAGGGAACAACTTCTTCCTAACATCCAATCTCAATCTCCCCATTTCTAGATTTGTTCCATCCCCCCCAGTCCTATCCCTCCCTGACACCCTCAAAAGTCCCTCCCCAGCTTTCTTGGAGCCCCCTTCAGATCCTGGAAGGCCACAATTAGATCTCCTGGGAGCCTTCTCCTCTCCAGGCTGAAGAGAAGTTTTATTTTGGGTGGGTTTTTTTGGGGGTGGGTTGTTTTGTGGGGGGGCTTTTAATGTAGTTTTGCAGGAAAATTCTGGCAGCTGAGGCTGTGCCAAGGCTGCCACCCGTGGCAGCAGAAGGCAGGCTTCCCAGGGGCGCTGCTCTGCCTCTCCACTCCTGCCGCTCGCCGCGCCGCGCCGCGCTCGCCCCGTCGCACCTCCTCTTGGCTGCGAAGCCCCAGCCCCTGCTCTGGGAACCAAGAGGAGGAGGTGGAAGGGAGGAAGGGCCCAGTGCTGCCTGAGGAGCAGCTTTGGAGCTGGGGAAGAGCCGCTGGTCACATTGCCATGCTGAGATTTTGAATCATGTGCCTTCAGCAAATGGAAGCCTGAGGGCTTGGGGAGGGGTTGGGGTTGGCTTTTTCCTTCAGCTCAAGGGCAGAAATCAGAGAGGCAGAGAATTGTTAGGGTTGGAAGGGACCTCAAGGATCAGCCAGTTCCAACCCCCCTGTCATGGCCAGGGACACCTCACACTGCAGCAGGTTGCTCACAGCCACCTCCAGCCTGGCTGCAAACTCCTCCAGGCATGAGGCTTCCACCACCTCCCTGGGCAACCTGTGCCAGGCTCTCACCACCCTAAATAAGGAAGGGCAGGGAGATGTCCCTTCCATATGGGTCAAAACTGTGAGATTGGGCCTAAAATCCATAGATTCATAGACCCTTCACCAGCTTCATTGCCCTTCTCTGGAGCCACTCCAGCACCTCAAAGTCCTTCCTGTAGCAAGGAGCCCAAACTCAAGCCCAGGATTTGAGGTGCAGCCTCAGCAGTGCCCAGCAGAGCAGGACAATCCTTGCCCTAGATAATTCCTACACTGTTGCTGATCCAAGCCAGGATGCTGATGGCCTTCTTGGCCACCTGGGCACAGGTTGGTTCATGTTCAGCTGGCTGTTGATCAGCACCCCCAGGTCTTCCTCTGCCAGGCATTTTCCTGCCACCCTTCCCCAGGCCTGAGGTGTTTGTGGGATCACTGTGACCCAAGTGCAGAACCTGGCACTTGGCTTCATCCCTCTGGTCTCAGCCCTTCGCTGCAGTCTGGCCAGATCCCTTTGCAGAGCCTTCCTGGCCTCCAGCACATCAGCACTGCCACACAGCTTGCTGTCATCTGCTCACTTGCTGAGGGTGCCTCCATCCCCTCATCCACAGAGTGATCAAAGAAAACTGGCCCCAGTGCTGAGCCCTGAGGAACCCCACTGGTGACCAGCTGCCAACTGGAGTCAACTCCATTCCCCCCCCACCCCTTGGCCCCAGTCACCCAGCCAGTTTTCACCCAGTGAGGAGTTCACCCATCCAAACCATGAGCTGCCAGTTTCTCCAGGAGGATGCTGTGGGGAACAGCGTCAAAGGCTGAAGTCCGGGTAAAACAACAGTGAGAGCCTTTCCCTCATCCACTAAGTGGGTTAGCTTCTCATAGAAGGACATCAGGTTAGTCAAGCCCTTCATAAACCCTCAAAAGCATCAAAGCTGCTGCTGGAAGGTGGCAGGTTCCCCCCGCGGTGCTGCGGGAGGCAGCAGAGAGCTCCCAGGCACCGCTCCGCGGCAGCCAGCAGCTCCTGCTCGGCTCCTGCAAGTTCTCTCCAGAGGAGACTCCACAGCCTCTCTGGGCAGCCTGCTCCAACACCCTCACAGCAAAGAAGTTTCTCCTCATGCTCAGGTGGAAGCTCCTGGGTTCCAGTTTGTGCCCATTGCCCTTTGTCCTGTCGCTGGGCACTGCTGACCAGAGCCTGGCCCCAGCCTCCTGCCCCCCACCTGGTAGCTATCGATGATTCTAAGGCTCTGGGTGGCTCCTGCACCATAAACCAGCCAGGAGCAGGTGGAAGTGAGGTGACAGTGGGACTAGATGATCTTCAAGGTCTCCAAGCAAAACAGTTCTGTGGTTCTGAGACAGCCCCAGCCCTCCACAGGGATGTGCCCTTTGGTGCTTTGGGTCAGACGAGGGTCCAGCCACCACCACACCTTCACCCCCCACACTGGCAGGGAGAGGTGGCCTGGGGACAAGCAGCAGCAGGGCTGGGTGGCAGACCCATGTGTGAGCAACCCCCAGCACGGCTCTGCTGCAGCAGGGACTTGGTGATGCCACCCCTGTGCAAAGGCCACCCCTGTGCAAATGCCACCCCTGTGCAAAGGCCACCCCTGTGCAAATGCCACCCAGCCAGGCCGCAGACAGCACAGCATCAAATTCCAGCTGTGGTGAACTGGTTTGAGTCTGGTCAATAAATGAGGCCCCACAGCTCTCCAGTGTCCAGGGGTTGGTGGTGATCAGCATGGTGAGCTGGAGCTAAAGCAGGTAATAGCCTTCCAGCCCAGCACCAGTATCCACCCATTCCCACCCCGGGGGGGGTGAGCTGCGTGGTGAGTCAGGGCTGGAGCAGCCCTCAGCCTGGATACCCAAAGGAAGAGTCACAGAGATGCAAATGACCACCTCTGCTCTTCTGTGGGGTGTGTCAGCCACCAGCAAAACCCAGCCTGAGCTGTAGCTTCACAGCCCTGCTTCCCAGGAACTCCAGGGGCTAGGGAGCAGAGCCAGGCTGGCAGCAAGCAGCAGCTCTGGCCGCTCTTCCCAGCCATGTGCCGATGTCCTGGGTGACTTTGGCAAACTTCCTTCACCTCTGTGCCTTCCCCTCCAACGCTCTTTCACCAGTTGTTGGCTTCTCTGGGGACTGGAACATCCCTGTGAGGAGGAGAGGCTGAGACACCTGGGGCTGTTGAGCCTGGAGAAGAGCAGCTTGAAAAAGGATCTGATCAATACTCAGAAAGAGCTAAAGGGTGGGGGCCAGGTTCTCATCAGTAGTGCCCAGGGGCAGGACAAGGGGCAGAGGGCACAAACTGGGGCCCAGGAGGTTGCATCTGAATGGGAGGGGAAAATTCTTTACTGTGAGGGAACCCTGGAGCAGGCTGCCCAGAGAGGATGTGGAGTCTCCTTCTCTGGAGAGACTCCAAACCCACCTGGGCATCATGATCCAGGGCAAGCTGCTGTGGGTGCCCTGCTTTAGCAGGAGGGTTGGACTGGATGATCTCCAGAGGTCCCTTCTGGGATTCTCAGAGGAGGAACTGCAGACTTGCTGAGTGCCAGAAGGTGCTGGGCTTGCCTGGGACATGGGCCCCGTGGGCATCCCAGGCTGCAGGAGGAGCGCAGGAGCTGGTGGAGCCTCCTCAGCCCTCCTCTCCGTCGCTGGGCGTGCAGGAGCTGTTGGGCAGGTTGGCCGGTGCAGAACCCTGCCGGGGGGAGGAGGGGAGGCACAGATGGCAGCAGATGCTCTCATCAGTGAAAATGATTGAAGCAAAACACAAAACAACACACACAAAAAACCCTAGCAACTGGTGAGCAGCCGAACAAAAAGCAGCATGGGGGGAGAGAAAAAGGCTCTAGAGCTGAGGGACTCTTGCCTGCAGCCTGACTCCACGCTGCCCTCTGGCCTGGGATAAAGGTTTTCTCATCCCCAGTATGGAGAAGAAAGACCATGCCTTGTCCTGCAGCACGGGGCAGTGAGTATTTAGGCTCAGATACACTGATGTGAATCCATTCGGTGCCTCTCCCCTTCCCCTGCCCCTCTCCTTTCTCTCTCCCCTCTCCCACCACCTTCAAAGGACGACTCTGATCCTGGGTGGCTTCCAGGCACACCAAAACCGCTCTCCTCTCGCTGCCCAGGGCAAAGCCATGTGCCTGCCAGCACAGTGCTAGGGGTGAGGAAGCAGGCACGCATCCTGCACCTGAGGGCTGCAACTTCAAAGCCTTGGTGCTGCTTAGCTTCTGCCACTGGCCTTGGTTCCTCCTGTGCAAAGGTCCTGTTCCTCCACCCCTCCCAGCCCTGGACTTTGGCCCGTCACGTTGGTGCTCAGCAGCTGTGCCCCACGCTTGGCACAGCTCCCTGCTCCTGCCCAGCTTTTCCCAGGCATCTCCAGGGCAGAGGGGATCAGAGGGAAGTGATTCCGTGGACGATGGGGGTTTTTTTTGTCCCTCTTTCCCTCTGGCAGGAGCACAGCCGGAGCTGGGGAGTGAATGCTCCCGAGGCATGCCCGAGCTGAATGGCACAGCATGCAGCCCTGCAGCCGGCTCCTGCCCCGATTCATCATGAGGTGCCTGCTCCTGCGAGGTCCACAAGCAGCCCTGTGCCGTGCTGGGGCCTGGCCACACTGTGCCTGGGCAGATATTTCCATCAGGAGCTCAGAGCCAGAGCTGGGGCAGCTCCCAGAGTGAAGCAGGCAGCTGCCTGGTGGTGCTGCAGGTACCTTTTGCCTGCTCAAGCACCTCAGCTGACTTCACTAACTGCAGTGGCACCATGCTGGGCTTTGCAGGAGAGGGGTATGCTTGGACTCACTGTGGCTGGGCTCCATTCTGGTCATGGGGTGAGAGAGCTGGAGACCTGACTTCTGGGGAGGACATGAGCAGGAGGACAAGAAGGGAGCAATGCCCTTCCCACGCTGGGGTCATAGAATCACAGAACCATTTCAATTGGAAAAGGCCTCTAAGACCATAGAGTCCAACCATCATCTAGCTACCAGGGCTGGTGCTAAACCATGTCCCTCTGCCTCTTTCCAACACCTCCAGGGATGGGGATTCAACCACCTCTCTGGGGAGCCTGTTCTGGTGCTTGAGAAAGCTTCCAGACAAGAAGTTTCTTCTGATGTCCAACCTAAACCTGCCCAGGGGCAATTTGAGGCCATTTCCTCTTGTCCTATCAGTTGTCACTCTGGAGAAGTGATCAACACCCACCAGGCTCCAACCTTGGGCTCCAACCTCCTTTCAGGGAGTTGTAGTGAGCCAGAAGGTCTCCCCTCAGCCTCCTTTTCTCCAGGCTGAACAACCCCAGCTCCCTCAGCAGCTCCTCACCAGCCCTGTTCTCCAGACCCCTTCCCCAGCTACACTGCCCTCCTTTGAGCACACTCCAGCACCTCGGTGCTCTTTCTTGTAGTGGGGGCTGCAAAACTGAACCCAGTCCAGGGGGACAATCCCTTCCCTGCTCCTGCTGGTCACACCATTGCTGATCCAGCCCAGGATGCTGTTGGCCTTCTTGGCCACCTGGACACACACTGACTCATCTTCACACCCCCCAGGTCTTTCTCTGTGGGCAGTTTCCAGCCACTCTGCCCCAGTCCTGGAGCTTTCTGATGTGGTTGTGACCCACGTGCAGGACCAGGTACCAGACCTCATCGAACCTGCACAGTTCCCCACAGTCAATCTGTTTCTCTACAGCATGGGAAGGGAGATACAGAGCCTGGCAAACCCCTTCCTCAGCATCTTGCCATGCTCCACTCTGGGATGTGACAGTGAGGGTGACAGGCTTGGTAGAGCCAGGCTTGGTAGAGCCATGCCAGCCTAAGGGTCAGCTCCAACTGCAGGCTTCAGCATGGCTTGGAGGTGCCAACAGCCCTCTGGTGGGAATGCCAACACTGCCAGCCTCAGGGGGACAGGCTGGCTTGGCTGGGGGCACAAGAAATGGTTAGGGTTAGAACACATAGCAGGGTTAAAAGAAAATCCTTTGGCCATTTGGAGTGCTTGAAGGCTGGCAACAAGTCTCTGCTTTTTTGATGGATAAGAAAGCTGATTTGGCAGCAATTTCTTTTCCCTCATTTTGGTTTCTTTTGGGATCAGGTTCCCATTTTAATCCCTGTAGGCTGCAGGAGGCTCTGCTGCACACTTGGCCTGCTGTGACAGCCTGGGAAACCTTTCAGCCAGGGCTATTGTGTGGGCCAGGGTAGCTGGCATCTGAAACACGGAGTTGGGATGCACCTAAAATCTGGGAAAGAGGGAAAAACAGAGGGGGGTGTGGGAGGGATCATTTTTTTTCCTGCTCTACCTGAATTCAATGACTTTCCTTCAGCAATAAGAGACTTGCTGCAGAATTTCTGCTGGGCTCATGATGATTGTGATGGGGAAGGGGTAGGGCCTGGGGGGTTGATGCTGGCCCTGGGACTGAGACAATAGATTCACATAGGAGCTTGGAGCAGGAGGCTGCTTTGTTCTGCCTGCCTGCCCATAGCAGCATTGCCCAGGCTCTCCCTGCTCCATTTCCCCAGGGGGGAGAGGGGGCTGTGATTCAGAGATGCTGCTTGCCCCACCAGCACACCCCAGCCACCCTGAGCCACCTGGGTGTGCTGGCAGCACTCACACAGCCTGGCTGCCCTCTTCCACCCAGCCACAGGCCCGCACCCCAGCGCTGGGATTTCAGGTCGAGCAGGATTGGGATCTCCGTGGGGTTAGCTGCCGGCTTCGGGAGGCAGGGGAGGTTTTGCAAGGCTCCGTCTCCGCCTGCTCCTGGCCCCAGCCATCCCAGGAGCAGCTCAGGAGCAGTGAATCATTTGTTTTGGTTTCTCCTCACCAGGCTCTTGGCTGCAGTGCCTGGTGCAGCAGCAGTGGGCGTGGGAGAGATGCGCAGCTCGTGGGGTGGTACCTCTGCCACCGGCCCTGAGAACTGGTGTCCCACTGGTGCCCAGCTCTGCCACAGCATCCTCTCTTGGTTGCTGCCACCAGGGACTCTGTATGGGTCAGATCTCCTAAACCCTCACCTCCCAGAGGTGAACCATGGGGTGGTTGAGGAGAAGTTTCTGGAGACGGAGGCTCAAGAGGGAGCTTGGTTTGACCTCTTCTTGGAATGAGAAATCCAAGGCAGGCATCTGGCAGTCCTTTGGGACACTCCATCCTCTGCCTCTCTGAGGCCACACCTTGAGTACTAGGTTCAGGTTTGGGGTCCTCACTACAAGAAAAAGCACTGGGGTGCTGGGGTGGGTCCAGAGAAGGACAATGTCTGGTGGGGAGCCGCTGAGGGAGCTGAGCTTGTGTAGTCTGGAGTAAAGGGGGCTGAGGGGAGACCTTCTCACGCTCTGCAACTCCCTCAAAGGAGGCTGGGTCCAGATGGGGGTTGGTCCTTTCTCCATAGTGACAAGCAACAGGATGAGAGAGAACAGCCCCAGGTTGCACCAGGGGAGGTTTAGGTTGAATATTAGAAGAAACTTTTTCACTGAAAGAGTTCTCTGGAACAGGCTCCCCAGGGAGGTGTTTGAATCCTCATCCCTGGAGGTCTTCAAAAGCCACAGAGAAGTGGTGCTGAGGGACATGGTTTAGCACCAGCCTTGGAGAATTAGAGAGTGGTTGGACTGCATGATCTTAAAGATCTTTTCCAACCAAAATGTTTCTATGATTCTTCCTCACTGCCTCCCCATCCCTTCCTACCACCAGCCCAGCATCCTTCTCCCATCTCCTCCCCTGCCCCATGCCACCAGTTGGCCAGGGAGTGATCATCCTGACAGCCAATCTGGGATGCTTGTTTGGCAGCAGTGTGCCAGGCCCAGGGCTGCAAACATGGATTTTAACTGCACTTGGAAAAGAAAGTGCTGAAATCCTCTTCCTTCAGCAGGCTTTGTGAGCTCCTGGCTCCCTGCCTAGACAATAGCTCTTACAAGGAAGCTTTGGGGTTGTCCAACTCATTTCTTTCACCTTCTTTTTTCCCTCTGTTCACCCCTGAAAAGAGGTTTGGGAAGGGGAGGAAGCAGCCCCAAGGTGAAGCAAGAGGAGTCTTAGCTTTGACCTGCCTGGGGTGCTCCCCATAGCTGCGAGGATGGAGCTGTGCAGGAAAACCAGAATGGGAGGGAGGCCACAGCTTCGTTCCAGCCGTGCCAGGCATGCTCCTGTTCCCACTCCCCCAAGGACCAAGTGCTCCAGAGCTGCTCCACCTCAGCATCCCACCATCAGCTATGGCAACTGGGTTGAAATCCATGCTGTCTGGGTAGAGTGGCCCTGGTTCTGCGTGAGGTTCCTTGCTGAGTGAGCTGATTTTCAGTGGCAGGAGAAGGGTTTGAACTCAGCTCTCCTCCTGCAGCGGGGACAGCGAGGTTTCACAGCATCCCAGGGTTTCTTCCCTCTGGTGCTTCTGCAAGAAATGACCATCCCGGGAAAGATTTTGCCACCAGCAAGGGTGGGAGCTCGACTGCTCTGCTGAGCAAGCTGCTGGCTGCCTGTCTGGAGAGACAAGAGTTAATTTTAAAGCATCCGGCAGCAGTATCAGCAGGGAGGAAGGTTCCCTTGATTTCCTAAGCACAACCTAAGCTCCTAAACCCTAATCCCCCTCTAAGCTGGAGCTGCCAGGCCAGGGACAAGGACAGAGAACAACCCCTGTGACACTAGCCAAAGTGGCCACACAGCTGTTCAGTGACACCACAGCAGGATGGAGGTGAGTCCACTATGCCCAGGAAGATGATCCACGGGCCAGGATCCTCCTCCTCCCCCCCTTCCCCCAGCTTTTGGGCTGTTCTTTGCCGTGTTGTCCTCTGAGAACACGCTCGCATTGATGGCCATTGTTTGCCAGCTCAGGTGCTTCACAAGGAGCCCTGGGGGGCTGTCTCAGCAGTCACCCAGCTGCTCCAGGTTCGGTGATGGGGGTGTCTGAGGTGGGCACGGCTGGCATCTGAACCACAGGCAGGGTGCTCTGCCGGGTGGGAGGGGTGGCCCTGCTTGTGGGAGAGCTTCAGGTTGAGCCTTGCCAAACACACAGCCCGGGAACCATAGGATCATGGAATGGTTTGGGTTGGAAGAGACCTTCAAGATCATCTGCCCCCCACGCCCCCACACCCCCCTTGCAGTCAGCAGGGACATCTTCAGCCAGAGCAGGTTGCTCAGAGCCCCCAGAACAACCTGGGCTTGGACCCTTCCAGGGATTGGGACATCTTCTGCAGGCTTCTCTGCCACCACCCGACCTGGCCTAGGACACTCCAGGGATAAGGAGCCACCTATGAACCAAGAATCCATCAAGACAGCAGGTTTGCCAGGAGCAGCAGGATGCTGGAGGAGAGGGGGAGTCCCCCAGCAACCTCCACAACCAGGAGGGTCACCCCGAAAACAACAACAACATCTCCCCCCCACCCCCAACGGTGTCCCCCAACCTCCCTGCCAGGGAGCATCCCCGGGGCCCCTCCGAGGTGGGACCCCCCCGGCAGCAGCCGGGGATGAGATAAGAGGCTGAGCTGGTGGTAGTAGGGGGAGGGGGGGGGAATCATCTCCCGCTCCCTCCGCGCCTCTCCGCGCCCGCGGGGCTGACGTCACCCTGCCCCTGCTCGGCTCTCGCTGATTGGCTGAGGGTGACGTCAACGCTTTGCCTTTTTTTTTTGCCCTTTTTTTTTTTTTTATTATTCCTTTTCCCCCCTCCCCCCCCCCGTTCCCGAGGCATGACCTCATCGCATTCCCGGCGGTGCGCGGAGCGGCGCGGAACGGCGCGGAGCAGCGCGGAGCCAACCCCCCTCCTTCCCCCCCTTCCCCCCCCCCTCCCCTCCAACGCGGGCTCCGCGCCAGCGGAGAACCCGCGGAGCGGGGGCGGCCGCGCAGGGTCAGTGCCTCACACCCCCACCCCCCCTGTCTATAGGCGCCGGGTCAGTGCATCCCCTATAGGTGTCGGGGTGGGAGGGGGAGCGGGGGGGGAAATGGGGGGGACGGTACAGCCCTTCCGCACGTGCGGAGCCTGCGGACAGCGCGCAACGTATAGATGTGGGTCTGTATGTCTGCATATAGGGGTTGGGACTGTTTTAATGTAAAGACAAAAATGGGGAGGAGAAGGGGGGTGGGGGTGCTGGGAAGGGAGAGGGTGGAGAGAGGGGAGGGTGTCCTCTCTCCGCGGGTGCGCATGTCGGGGGCACTGCGCTTGTTTTGGGGGAGGGCTGTTGAAAATCCTCCTCCTCTCCCCCCCCCACTTCTGCCTCAGAAAGGTGCGTTTGGTGGTGGCGCAGGTGAGGAGGGGGGTCGGGATGGAGGGAAGGGTGGGAATGGAAGCGGTGTGTACTGCGCCGGGTCGGTGTGATGATGATGATGATGATGGTGATAGTGATGATGAAACTGGTTGGAGAGTCGCTGCCGTGTCCTTGGCGTTTAAACGCAGCCGGCATGTGTTCAGCGCGGGGGGGGGTGGGGAGGTTGGATGCAACACTTGGAAGGCGCTGCCGGCCAGGAGGGGGTTAAGCTGCCCCTTTAAAATCACCCCCCTCAGTGTGCATGGACCAATTGATGTCCTCCCTCCCCACCCCCCCACCCCCCCAAAAATTATTACCTAGCGCTCCGCGGTGCTTGCTGGGCTCAGCCCTGGTTGCTGTCACAGCTCCCTGCTCATTTCCCCTATTGATAAATAAGTTCCTTCTCCTTCCTGCTCCCCCCACCGCCACCCCCTTGCCTTTTCTCCTCCCCCAGAATTAAATTCCTGAGCAGGAGCAGAAGCTGATGTCAGTGCTTCAGCTGGCATTGGGGCAGCTCGGTGCACAGGTCAGTCAGCGGCAGCGGCGGTGGCGGCGGCAGGCAGTGCGGTGCGGGACGCGGTGCGGTGCCAGCCTTCCTCGGCAGCTCGGGATTGGGCTGGGCACGGATGCGTTTCTCCTTGCTTCCCACTGCGGTCCTTCCCAACAGCTCCCTGGTGGGAGCTGGGCTCTGGCACGAGCGTGTTGTGGAAGAGACCGTCCCTATCCTAAGCAGCTAGTGGTGGTGTTGACAAACGGCTCGGGAATGGGGCTGGACCTCCGATTTGGGGTATCAAAGCACCTCGCCCCAGCAGATGGTTGGGGTAGCCAGGAAGCCCTGAGCAGGTAGGGCTGAGGATTGCTGCTGGCACTTCAGGGGCCATGTTAACCTTGAAAGCAGCTTTCCCCCGGTGCGGGGTTTAACGCCCGCTGGCATTGTGCTGTCCTCCCGCACCGAGGCGAGAGGCTGGGGGCACGGCTGCCGATGCGCCCGAGCGCCGCTGTGGACAAGCTTTGTTTTGGGAAGGGCTCCATGCTTGGGAACTGGTGCTGCTGGGTTTGGCCTCCCCTCTGCCAGACGGGTGGGTGAGCTGCCGGAGGGTGGCCGTGGCAGGAGGACTCTCTGCAGGAGAGGCTGGTTTGAGGTTTTGGGGTCTGGCTGGGCGGGGGTCCTGCGCTCGCTTTGGTTTTGCTTGCACTGCTTTCCCAAAATGGAATTCCCAAGATGCTTTCTCTACAGCACTGAGAAAAGCCTCCTGGTCATAGCTGCAGGTATTTGGGGTTTTAAAGACCTGGAAGGATTGTGGAGGCGTCTCATCCCCAGTTTCCCTGGCACAGGCATGTCGGTAGAGCCTGGACATGTAGGACCATCTGAATGGCTGGGACAGGAGAGGACAGTTGGGTGCAGGAGCAGCAGATGGATGCCCAAATGCCTCTTTCCTATGGCAGCAGGCAGAAATTCCTGCCCTCTGCCCATCAGCAACGAGCTCAAGCAGCACAAACCAGGGGCTGGAGGGTCTCTGAGGTGAGATGGCAGCAACTCACCCCAAAAGGCTTTTAACCTGGCAGAGTTGCCCCCCGTGGATTTCAATTGTCCCTGCCTTGATGCATGGCAGGGAGTAGGGAAGGAGAAGCTGGATCTAGCCTTGCTGTTTCAAATCCAGCCCTGCGAGCTGGGCAAAGCAAGCAGAATTCTTTAGAAGCATTCACTGGGTGCTCAGCATGGAGGTGTCCTTGCAGATACTGCACCACGCTTGTCTGCAGAGCGGGTTCGTGCAGGCTCCTTGCCGAGAAAGCCACAGAGGTGCCTGCCTCTGGAGAGCTTAGATGCACCCAAAATTAATCACAACGTCACTACTCCTCCAAAGCACCCCTAAGGGCTGGGCAGGTCTTAGCAGTTAAGTGACTGTCCCAAGTGGCCCTTGGGAGGTGGGAGAAAATGAGCTTCTCCCCACAAAAGACTGGAAACCCACTGCAGCTCCGGATCCCTGAAACGACTTCTCTTGGCATGGCTGTGAGCAAGCCCTCGCTCCATCCCTACCCCTTTCCCTCTGCACCAGCTGCTTCCACCTACGTCAGAGACAGGGAGTGTGTTGTAGGTGCTTTTCCTCTTTGGCTTTGCTTCGTTGCCTTTAAGTGAGGCTGCTCGTAGGGCTCAGAGGTTGGGCTCTGCGGCGCGCAGCTCCCGCGGCCCTGGGCGCAGGCAGGTGCAGAGCGTGTTAAGGCTGTCAGGGGTGGAAGGAGGAAAAGGAGGTGCTCCAGCTCTTGGCAGCTTTGATTTATGGTGGGAGCTCCGATACACTGAATCTGTTCCAGCAAACTGAGTCTTGGAGGGAAGGAGGTGATAAAGAGAAGGAGCTTGCAGATTCAGACTCCTCTCTGCCTGCTAGGACAGCTGGGAGGTTGCACCAAGAGACCTTTTAGCCCTCAGTTCCAGGGGTAATGGCAGCATTAGGGAGGAGATGTCTGCAGAACCCCTCAGATGCTCCCAGGTGGGTCTCACCTCACTCTTTTAACTTGCTGCTATGCAGAGAAGCTGCAATGCCATCATCCTGTGAGGAAAGCTTCCAGCAGCTGCTCTGCATCCTCATACCCTCTGGGGTTTAAAACCTGTTTGTCAAGCTTTACTTTTCTCCTCTGAAGATACACCTGTCCCACCTGATGCTGGGTGGGAAGGAGGCACCTGACGTAATTACATGGCTAGGCTTGGGGAAGGGAGGTGAGTGGCCTGGGAGCAGTCACTGGATAAGAAGCTAAACCAGCTCTCCACTCAAGATTTTCTCAGGCTTGCTCAGGAGACCTGGGCCTTTGTCATATGCAGAATTATAGCACAGCCAGGATAACACTGGCAGTGCCAAGATGCTCTGCGCTGGTGATGTCAGGGGCTACCCTCAAAGCCAGAGAGCAGTGGCAGTGTAGGTTCTCAGAGGAACAGCAAGTGGTATATTGCACCTTGGTGATGGCCTGATGGCTTTGCCTGCTCCTCTGGTGGAGGAGGAGACCATGGCATGTGTCACATCCCCGTGGGAGAGCTGCTTTTTAAGAAGCCAGGCAAGAGCTGAGACCATGGTGGAACATACCCAGCTCTGGCCAGGGCAAGGTGCCTTGGTTGCCCTATCTCCTCTTCAGCATGAGGTTGTGGAAAGAAAAACATGGTCTTCTCTCTTCCTCTTTCAAGGGATGTTTGTAGACTTTCTACCCCCAAGCCTTTGGGTCAGTGCTGTCCAAGAGGCTCCTTTGGCTCTCAACCATCTGCACTTTGAGCAAGGAGAGGAAGAATGGCAATTCTGGGGGGCTATGCCCAGCACAGAGCCCTACCCAGCCTAGGCTTGGTTCTGCAGGATGGTTTGCTCCATGCCTCTGCTATTTGACTCTTCCTCTGAGGTGCTCTAGACCCAGCTGGACAAGGTAGCCTGGGCAGGTGTGCAGGGGGGATCTTCTGCTGCTTTGCACAGAGCTCCTGTGAGGGGTTTGCTGTGCTGGATCTCCAGTTTCCAGAAGTGAGAAGCAATACTTGTTTGCATGGTGCCTTGGAAGGATCAGGATTTCAGAAGATAGGTGCAGTGGTAGCCCAGACTATGACTGGAGGAGAGCCTGAAGGTGTTCACTAGAAACTGGTCCAGTACATGAAGAGTCTTCTAGCACAAAGAGGGAGCAACAAGAGCAAAGAAGTTCAGGGAGTGTCTGCAGGAAGGTGAAACAAGTGATGCATTTTGCAGTGACTTCAGTGAAGAACATCCCAGCAACCCATCTGGGGCTGGAAATCCTGCCTTGATTCCCTCTTTTCTTCCCACTCCTCCAAGCTGTTAGCTGGGGGGGGGGGTGGAAACCCTCACAGGTCTTGTTTGCCCACCTTGTTCTGTACATGCTCGACTCACCTGCCTTGGTTGTACCTTTTTCAAACCAAGCCTTCAGGTCTCTTGGGCAGAGACTTTGTGTTCTTCAGGAGTTTCTCCAGAGCCCTTGGGGGTGCTGCAGCTCTTTGTGCAGCATTTCTGCCTGCTGACTTATGAGGACCATCATTTCTGAGCCTGCTGGTGGCAGGGAACAAGTTCTTTGGCAACAAGAAGGGCAAGACAACCTGTTCTGGTGTTGGTGTTAGCTCTGCTTTAAGGGAGAGAGGGGTTGGACCAGCTGAGCTCCTGAGGTCTCCTTCAACCTAAATCATGCCATGACTGCTCCAGAAATAGCCAGCAGCCTGCTGCTCCCAGGCTTTCATAAAGTACCTGCTGTTAGGCAGTGATGGAGAGGGGACGTGAAACGAGGTCCTTTGATCCTGTGTGGAGCTTCCAATGACAGCATGCCGCTGGCATCCTCCAGCCCCTCCACAAGAGGTGTCCTCCAGCCCTGCTGCTGATGCAGTGCGTCCTTCCGCTCCGGCCCCGCCGCTCCGCCTTACTCACCCGCCCTGGAGGTGTGTGGTGTGCCTCCATCCAGGGCTTCTCACCTCACCTTTCTTCTGCCTCCTCGTGAGAGGAGAGCTGTGCCTGGCAATTCAGCTGATGCAGCAGAAGCTCTGCTGGAGGTTTCAGCCCTGTTTGTTGCGCTAAACCCCGCGCCTGCCTCGGCCACACATCTCCCGCTGCAACCCAGCCCCTCCTGGCTGACACCAGGCGCTCTGCTCCAGACAAAGAGTGTCCAGCGGTCTCTGGGGGTGTGCTGTGGAAAAGAAGCGACCACCAAGTCTCCAGCGTCACCTGATTGTTTTGGCGTTGCCTCTAGCAGCCCTCATTTCCAAGCTGGAGATGGCAGCCTGGTCCTGCCCGAGCCGGAGCCTGAGTGGAGTTATTCAATGCCATCTTCATCTGCCTTGGCCGGCAGCCCTGCGCGGGGAGCGGACGGGCACAGCCTGAGCCTCGCTTGGCACTTGAGGCTGTTGAGTAGAGGGCTGGCATGGAGAGGGTGCCAGCGCTGCTGACTTGTGAGCTAGCCTGTGAGAAACCAGGTTAACTGCTTTGCTGCTGGCTGAGGACCTTGCAGAGCTGTCCCTGGCAGCTTTGCTAGCTCAGCAAGGGCTGAGAGCTAGGAGCCAAGCCAGCTTGGAGCTCTCCTTTACACCTCACCTGCAGCTCACCTCAGCTTTGGCTCTTCTGGTGGAAAGTTAGGAGGACATGGCAGGGCAGGAAGGTGACCCAGAGGGACAAGCCTCCAGCCAGGGCTGAGTTGTTCGGTGGGGTGGTGAGGGGACAAAGCCCCTCCCATGCACTGGGGGAGGTTGACTGCTGCAAAAAGCAAAGCCCCAAATGCAAATCTCTGACTGGGCAGAATCTCCCCAGACATGTCCTTTTGTAAAGCACTACCAAGCATTGTGCCATTAAAAATAGATCAGCGTGTTCTCCACTCGCTGCCTGAGTGCTGATGCCTGTAGTTCTGTGTCATCCTTGCAATCCCTTCTGCTTTGAGCTTGGCTGCCTCTTTGTCTGGCACCTGAGCAAGGTTCATTCAGCAGTAAGTGATACAAAGATAAGCATGAGCTCAGTTGGAGTCTAGCAGGATGGGGCAGGAAGGTGAAGAGAACTGAATTGGTCCTTGCTGGGGGGGGTCAATCAGCAGCCCTAAAGGTTTGATGTGATCACCCATGGTCAGAAGCAGAGATGAGTGAGCCCTGCTGGCATGGGAACAAGTTGGAGGATGTTGAAGCTCTGAGTGAGCATCATGATATATCTCCAGGGCTTCCCCTCTCCCCTCAAATCATGGGGTGGCTTAAGTTGGAAGGGACTTTAAAGATCAGCCAGTTCCAGCCACCCTGCCATAGGCAGGGACACCTTCTATTAGACCACAAAGCCTCATCCAGTCTGGTCTTAAATACTTCCAGAGATGTGATGTCACACATCTATATGTATGTCACAGAGTCCCAGCATGGTGGCTACTGGAAGGGACCTCTGGAGATCATCTAGTCCAGCAGAGTCAGCTACAGCACCTTGCCCAGGATCACAATGTCTGGGTAGGTTTGGAATCTCTCCAGAGAAGGAGATTCCACAACCTCTCTGGGCAGCCTGCTCCAGGCCTCCAGCACCCCCAGAGCAAAGAAACTTCAACATCTGCCAGGAGTTGGTGAGGGGAACGTTGCTGCTCATTTCCCACAGTGAAGTTTGCTACCCAGAGTAGCAGTGAAGCTGTGGATGAAGAGGGAAGGCTCATGCTGCAAAATGCTGCAGGACCCAATGCTCCACAAAGAGGCCAGGCTGTAGAAGAGCTATGGCTGTGACTTGACATGGGCAATGGACACATGCTTGTCCAGGCTGGTGAGGATGGAGGAAGAGCTGCAGAGTGCTTTGTTTGACCCTCACCTCAGATTAAGAGCACAAAACCAGCTGGCCATGAGTCACAGCCCCCAAAGGAAGAGGAGAGAGTGGGGCAGGGCCAGCAGCTTGGGCTTTGCCTGCCTTGTGTGTTCTTTCTAGATAAAGGTAATCCTCTGAAACCCAGGGTTGGTGCCTCCTCATTGGAGCTGTGGTGAGAGGTGGCTCCTGAGCTGACAAGCGCTAATTCATCCCCAACCTGGGAGCAGTTTGGCTATTGTGTGCGCAGAGGGGATTCTGTGAGCCTTCAGCCAGGTCAGAAGAGTCTTGCAAAACCTATTTACTGCCCTGGGGAGTATCTTATCCCGTGGAAAAGCAGTGTAGCTCCTGGCATTTGAGCTGGATTCTGGGTCTCCTGAGGAGGGCCAGAGTCTGAGCGCGTGTAGGGTGACGTAAGTGTGGACGTTGACCTCTGCTGGCTGGAAGCCTGGGCTGGGATCTGCACCTGCACCTCAGTTTGCACCAGTTGTCATCAGAAAGTGTGTAAAACCCTTCCTGGGGCAGCAACGTTGTTGTCCTTCAGGGCCCTGTTTGTCACTTGACTATGGGGACTCAAGGTGCTGTGCTGCCAGTGGATCATCGCCCCCTGTGTTTGCTGGGTGCTTGCCTCACCCATGGCTGTCCCTGGCACTCTGCTGAGATGGGAAAGCTCATGAGGTTTGGGATGGTCCTTAAGTAGTGAAATGCTGCTGTGTTTATCTGCAGCCTGGAAGAGCCACAGCTTAATCCTGTGCTGTCTTCCACTTAGCATGGAGGTGGGGTGGGAAAATAGTACACAGGTCCTGGAAACCCTTTCTCCAGGAGGCTGTAAATGCACCCAGCAGGTATTTATGGTGTCTGGTGTCCTAGGATGAGAGAGACAGACCAGCTCTGCAGAAACATCTCACTGCATACCTTTCTGGGCTGCTTTTGCCTGCTCTTGTTGCAAAAAGGCAAACAAGCCCCTGGAGAGCCTCAAGCTAAGCTTGTTGGGCTCATGGGATCATGATGGGGCAAATGATGGGAGGAGTATCAGGCAATGGGCAGCATCAGGAGGACTAGATTTCCCTTCTGCAGTGGGCCATGTCCCCTGTGTGCCAAGCTACTCAAAGCAGAAGCTCTGAGGTGAGAGCCTGGACAGCTCTTGGCTTGGCAGGACGAGGATGGAAGTGAGATAGCTTTGGTATTAGAAAGCAGCCTGCTTGGGAGCTCCATCCCCAGCATGAGCAAGAGCATGGAGACCCTTTGGTCTTGGCTTTTGTAGGCTTTAAAATGAAAGCTTTTGTTTCTGCTGAAGGTAGAAACCATCTAAATCATGTTAGAGGCTCTAGTCTAAGAGGAGCAGGTGCTGGCCTTGTCATCTAGGGTCCTGCTAAATAACCTTCCCTGCTCTCTGTCCCCATTGCCTTTTCCTGATGCAACCTCCAGGCTGACCACCTCCAGTGCAGTCAGAGGTTGTTCTGGGAATGGACAGGCTGCAAATCCTTAAAGCACATGGATCACTTTGGTGGAAGCAGGCTAGGAGGTGACTGTTTGCAGTCATTGCCCATCCAAAGCTACTGGTGGTGGGAGGGGATGAGAGACAAATACCAGGTGGTGGGAGAGGACGAGGAACCCCCTTTGCTTGGCTGAACTTCAACCAGAAGAGCTGGTGTGCACTGGGGGGTGAGGGCTGCATGACAAAGACTCTTCCTGCAGCTAGGTAAAACTTGTCCCTTTTCCTTTCATCCCTTTGTTCCCATGGCTGAGCTGCTCAATGCCACCAGCCACCCACCCAAGTCTGACCACCCCATGCCAGCCTCACCAGGTGCCTCCACACCGTGCCCCTCACCCAGTGTGAATGCACCACCTGGCCTTTGCTGAAGGACATCCTGGTCCTTTGGCCATGTCCTCCAGTGGGGAAAAAACCCCCTCCTGTCCCGAGGGCTGCAGGTGCAGAAGGGAAGATGGGAGGCGAGCAGGTGCAGCTGGGGTGCCTGCAGCTCTTTGCAGGGCTCCTCACCGTGCTGCTCCCAGCCTACGGGGATGGAAAGGAGACTGCGGCACAGGGAGGAGGAGGGGAAAAAATAACCAAACAAAAATCGGGAGCTGAGCAAGAGGCTGGTCCTGAAGCCCTGCTGAAGGAGCAGCAGCTGCCTCCTGCGGTGTGCTGCGTGGAGAAGGGGAGGCTGCCCCTGCCCCCCTTCCCAAAGCCCTCCGTGCATGGAGGGCTGAGAGAGGCTCTGCTTCCAGGGGGAAGCTGTCTGCAGAGAGCTGAGGTGGGGATGTGGAGTCAGCAGGGATGAGGCTGGAGAGGGAATGGGGATGGATGGAGCAGTCCTCTGCCTATCCTGGAAAACCCCGGGTGGGTCTGGGGGGGAGAGGAGCCAGGGCAGTGGACTGTATCACCATCTCCCCTCCATCTTCACGCTGCTGGGGTTTGAGAGATGTCTCTCCCCGTTCTTAAGGTTCACCAGGGAAAGGTGGACAAGCAGACTCGTGCCTGGATTAGTGGATGTGGACGGTAGGGTTTCCTAGCATCGTTTTAAGGAGGAAAAGGTGGGGGTGGGAATGCTCTATTCTTTCCATCCTCCAGCAGAGAAATCTTTTGTGCTGCCTTTTAAAGGGACCTCGAGTAGCTGGTAAGGAACCATCGGTGGTTACATCACCTCCACAGCGGCTACTGCAGGCACCTGACAGCTTTGTCCCACTGCCACCCTGGGGAGTCATTACTGCTCCAAATTCCTCACCCCTGGAGAAAGGTTTCCTCTCTCGCTGGGGGGGGGAGGGAGAGGGGGGCGGGGGGAAGAAGCCGCTACGCAGTTTCCCATGCTGTGAGTGGCAGGAGGAGATGAGGAGATGGGCTTGAGCTTCGCAGCAGATGGATTAGAGCAGGGGGGGACACGCCTTGGAGGTTCCCAAGCCCACCTCATTTGCTAAGCTGGGTTCAGCAGCCCGCGCAGGACCTCGGCATCTTTCCCGGGGCGAGCCCAAGGCGCTGCAGTAGCATCGCCTCGGGCCGGAGACGCAGCCGTTGCCTGGCAGCTGCGGGTTTCCAGGGAAACCAGAGGAGCTAACTTGTTAATGAGCCCCACGTCCCTGATTGCTGCTGCAAAATAACAATAATTAGCCATCGGCCCCTGATTTAGGAATCCCTCACACAGCAGGAGCCTGCCGAGGGGAGCTCGCTGAGTGCCGAGGCACTCGGACGAAGGGGGATGAGGAGAGAGAAAAAGTGGTGGAGGGCTCGGAGCAAACGCCACGGTTTACATCTTAACCTGGCTCTGGAGAGCTGGGGCTGGTGGGGGTCTGCTGACAGAGTCCCAGTCAGTGAGCCTGGGCTGGTGGCAAGGCTGACCTGGATGAATGGAGGAGCATCTCACTGCAGGGCTCAGAGGACTTTGCCCATGCGGGCTGCAGGAGGAAAAAGAAGGTTGCTTAGCTCAGTGCTGCTGGTCCCCAGTGGAGGTGGCAGCTCTTCAGGAGCAGCTGCTTTCGTGGCTTCCTGGGCACAAACCAGCAGGCATTCCTCTGTGGTGCTCATAGCCCCTGGGAAACTCCAGGGGGAGATGCCAGCTGGGGGGAGTGTGCTGTAGGTCCTGTCTCGCTTGCAGGGTGGGAAGGTGTTCCTGGGGTCACACAGGCAAGCAAGGGGAGCTTCTCCTCAGCTGAACCATGCATGGAGAGTAGAGCTCACCAGGACACAACTCCTAGCTTGGTGCAAAGGGTGGACATGTTGGTTAGTGAGGTCTATGGCTGCTACAGAGACATGCTGGCCTTCTAATTGATGTCTCCAGGACAAGAGAAACCAGATCTGCACCCTTCCCATAACACATCTCTCAGGGACATTGTGCAAGACAAGAAGAGACTGAGGGAAGTAGCCTCCACCTCAGTGACCTGTGTTGAGCCAGCAGAGGGCTGAGCTCCCGAGGCCCATCAGGCCACACAGATAAGCAGCCTGGGGCATATTTTGGGGTTTCTCACTCTCTTGCTTGTCCTGACCAGAAGAACACCTGCCCTTGCCACACACATCTCTGTCATGCTCGTGGCTCCCATGGCCAGCGCCCCTCACGTGACACAACACACCCCAGGAGGTGGCACAGGGGACAGAGTCCTGAGCAGCAGGCAGTTGGCCCAGCCCATGTGCTAAGCTCTGCCCATCTTTCTGTCCCTCAGCTGCAGTGTGGCCTCTCCTGCTTGGCTGTCCCCATTCAGCTAAGCCATGTGCCCATCTCCTCATTACAGGCACTCCAGGGAGAGGTGGAATTAAAGGATTATGGTAATGTTCTTCAGGAACACTCAAGAAGATTAAGATGGCTTTAATAAACTGATAAGAGAGGGACACAGCTATGTTTCTGAAACCCTAATTTAGGTTCCAGGTTAACCTTTTCCCCTGGTCTCCTGTCACCATGGTGAGAAGCCTCTTACTTCAGCAGTGCTCCATGGCTATGCCTGTTCCTTCAGCTTCTCTTCTGATCCATCTGAGCAGAAGGACATCTTTCTTCCTTTTCTCATTGCCTTCCCAAGTATGGAGGCATGAGAGCCTTGTTCTTCTCAGAGACCACCTTACATACAGCCTGTGAGATACTGTGAAGGTCTTGTAGGGTCTACTGCTCTCTGGGATACCTGGTAGTTGGGGATAGACTCACCACCCCTCAGTTTGGCTTCAGAACGTCCTGTGGTTGCTGGCAGAGCAGTGGCTCATCTGCCTTTGACCTGGCTGGACATACCCTTAGAGAAGTCCTTGTGTCTTGGATCTAATGGCAAGGTTACAGCTCCTATCACCACACTCAGACATCTCCATCCCTTGTAAAGAAAGAGAAGCAGAATGGACCAACCTTGCCCTGTCTTCCTCAGGAAGAGCTGAGAGTGGGACCTGGCTGCTGTGTGTGGTACCAGGTTCACTTGGGCGTGCTGGAGTGGACATTCATCTGGTTGTCCTGCAGCAGGGCAGCTATTAGCTGAGCTGGGAAACCTCTTTGTCCATCTTCTCCAATCTCCAGGGAAGTGGTGGAGTCACCATCACTGGAGGTGTTTAGGAAGAGACTGGATGGGGTGCTTGGTGCCATGGTTTAGCTGATTAGTGCTGGGTGAGAGGTTGGACTTGATGATCTCTGAGGTCTCTTCCAACCTGGTTAATTCCATTCTATTCTATTCTATTCTATTCTATTCTATTCTATTCTATTCTATTCTATTCTATTCTATTCTATTCTATTCTATTCTCCCAAGCTCCTGGTCATCTGCCAGAACTTCACACATGGAATCCCTTTTCTGCAGGGGTTTCTCTCAGAGCAGTTAGGTGATGGAGGATCTGTTCTTTCCCAGACCACTTTGCCCATGTCCAAGGTGCCCAAAGCTCCCTACCTGGAGAGCAGACACCACCTTAGCTGCAGAGGTACAGCACAGTGCATGCCCTCACGTTGGATCACTCCTTCCTCCCACTTCAAACTTCCCCTCCCATCCCTCTGCTGGGGGATTATCCCTGCCTTTCATGTCTGCTGACTCGCTCCCATCCCCTTTTGCTTTCTTGGATGCGATGGGAAGAGCCAAGAAGAATTCACAGCTTGGTGTCCCGATGGGGATGGGATGCAGAAAGTGGTTTGGGGAGTGGGGTGTGAAAGGGAGCTGGAAGGGGAAGCAGGCTCATTTGCATCCTTTCTGAGTGCCCTGGCTCTATAGCCAAGCGACAGCAGGGGGGCTTCTGGCAAGGCAGCAGCGACGTAATGAGGTGTGTCATCTCCCAGCAGGAGCCAGCCTCGCTCCCCTTCACACCCCCTAATTAGAACTGTTTCCATTTTGAAGCCCCCCCTGGAGCAGTGCTGGGGGGGGAGGGGGAGCAGGGGTCCTGTGGCAGGGGGGAGGAGATCCCCAGCTGCCCACCGTGGGGGCAGCTCTAATTGGAGCTGGTGTGAGGAGCCACAGAGCTGGCATGGGGCTGGTGATGGCCCTGCCATGGTGCCAAGGGGCTGCCAAAACACTTGGTGCCGTTTGAGGGAACAGCCTCAAGTGGCACCAGGGGAGAGTTAGGCTGGAGATGAGGAAAAACTTCTTCACCAAAAGGGTCACTATGCATTGGACCAGGCTGCCCAGGGAGGTGGTGGAGTCACCATCCCTGGAGGTGTTTAAAAGATGTTTGGATGAGGAGCTTAGGGACATGGTCTGACAGTTGTGTGCAAAGAGATGTTAGGGTATGCTTGGACTCAGTGTTCTTAAGGTCTTTTCCAACTAGGGGAGTCTATGATCCCCTGTTAGGAGGAGCCATCCCCATTGCAGCTTTTAAGGGGCTGCCACCCACCCTGTAATTTGGATTGGTGCATTAACAGAGGCAGCAGGGGGGTGATACAGGGACACAGGAAGCCTCCTGTTGGCAGCTTGGATCCTGAAATGGAAGTCTGGGACATCTACCTCCTGCTTTGGGAGGCAGGTCTGGCAGTCTGAGGAAGTCTAGAAATGGAAATGTCTAAAGGGTGGGGGTCATGAGAATCAGGATGGGCTCTTTTCCCTGTAGACAGAAACAAGGCAAGGGGCAGCAGGCACAAACTGGAACCCAGGAGGTTCCACCTGAACAAGAGGAAAAAATTCTTTTCTGTGAGGGTGCTGGAGCCCTGGAGTAGCTCTCCAGAGGGGTTGTGGAGTCTCCTTGTCTGGAGAGATTCCAAACCCACTTGGCCACTGTGATCCTGGGCAAGCTGCTGTGAGTGGTCCTGCTTTAGCAGGGCAGTTGGACTGGATGATCTCCATCCTCATCTTCTGTGGCTTTCCCTGAGTTCCCTGCAAGCTGGCTGTGTTCTCCTGGTTGGGTGGCTGGTAACTGAGGTCCCTGCTTTTTCCCCTACTAGGACACACTACTTGTACCCTACTCAAATGTCTCTTTTTTATCTTGAGCAACCAATACAGTAGGTGCTCATCCCATTGTGGCCTCATAGGAGGAACTTGGATCCCAAGGATGGAGCCTGGGACCTCTCCCCTTGCTTTGGTAGGCAGATCTGGCAGCCCAGGGAAGAAGGGAAGCTGTTCATGCTGGAGTCATGAGCCAGAGTAAATGCTGGAATCCCCATCCTTGTGTTCTGTGGCTTTCCACCTGTTTCCTGCAAGCTGGCTGTGTCCTCCAGGTTTGGTGGCTGGTAGCTGAGGTCCCTGTTTTTTCACCCTACTAGGACACACTACTTGTGTCCTACTTGAGTATCTCTTTCAGGTCCTGAGCTACCACTGCAGCAGGTGCCTGCACCAACAGGAGCTTTGAGTGCAGGAGCTTCCAAGAACCGCTGGCTTACTCAGATCAGGGTGACTCTTAAGCCTCCTCTAGCCAGTGGACCAAATCCTGGCCCTGCAGAAGTCAATGAAAATCTCTGTGCTGGCCTTTTCAGGCTTGTTATTCATAGTCCTCCTAATTCAGCTGCATTAAGGCTTGCACAGAACAGCTTGTGGGTTCTGGCAGGAACAAGAGGAGCCTGGTAGCAGCCCAGGCTTATTTTCTGAATGACTGCAGCAGCATTAAAAGCTAATGCCATTAAAACCTGCCTGCAATGACGTGTGCCATTAAACCCTCAGAAGACACCCTGAGCTGAATGCTTCCCAGCCTGCCTATGGCTCTTGCAGATCCCATGGAGGAAGCTCATTCTTCTGGTAGCACTTCAGAAAGCACCAGGCTTGACTCTCCACAGCAAGAGAGATGGAGCCCAGATATGTACCCCTCTACATGAACCCCCTTTCAGTTAGGTGCTGGGCAGCAGTAGCCACTTTGAGGCCATCTCAGTCCAAATACAGCTTCTCAAGACCTCTGCCCTAATGCCTGACCTGTTACTTCAAAGCAGGAGTGAAGGTCAGCTCACCTTCTTGGCTTCCAAGGGAGGTCATCTTCTCTTGACTTGCCAGGAGGCAAGCTGGCAAGACAGCCATGAGCAGGCTCTGATAGAAAAGCAGGAGAAATCCAGTGTGAAGTGACAGATCTGGGGGAGCAAACCTGCTTTGGTGCTGTGTCTGATGGGCCCCGCACCAGCTATTACCATGCAGCAGCAAAACCTCAGAGCTGAGCTAAGCTGCTTCTGTGAAACCATTAGCTCTGTGCTCAGCAGAGGTCAGAAGCAGCAAATTGAGTGCAAGGAGGTGCTGGGCTGTGAACAGGGAAAGGAGAAGGCATCTTGCCCAGCACAGATCCCTGGTGCGCTTGCCGCTCAAACGTGGTGCGGTGGGGAGCACCGGGGTGGCAAAAGGCATCTGTGCAACCAGTGGTTCTGCAGATGCTGTGACCTGAAAGGGTCCTAAAGGAGGCCTCAATGTGGTGAGAACCTTGGGGAAGGTGCTTAGAGAACAGGTATGCACAGCCTCTCCTGGCGTGAGTAGTAAGGGTCACCTGGAGGAGCCAGCGGTTAGCAGCTTTGGAACAAAGCAGCGGAGTTCTTCATCCTAGCTCTGCTCCCTCTCACCAGCCACTGTGCCTGCTAAAAGCTGACATGGCTTCAAAAGCAATTAGACAAAGTCAAGCTCAGCTCAGCTCTGCTGAGGGCAAGTAAATACAAAGAGAATATCTGTGACCTGGGTGGCTCTGGAGCCACAGATACCCATGGGCTGGGAGGGCAATACCTGGAGAGTGGCTTGTTGAGCTCTGACACTCTTCTGAAGGCATCTTCTGAAGGCCAAGCTTCTGGGGACTTGGCCCAAGGTGAAGGTCACATCCTGCCCAACTGACCAGCTCTTTTCTCCTTTCCTGTCTTTCCAGGTTCAGCACAATGAGTTGGCATCCTGGGTGTTAGCAGTGTGAGGAGCCCAGGCCAGGTGCTGCCCCGCTCACCCCTTCCCCCCTTGCTCATCGGCCTCGGGGAGACAGGTGCTGGCGTCCCAGCCCTGCCCTTCCGCCCCTTGCCCCCCACTCTCCACAGAGGGGACGGGCCCGTTATGGCAGGGGACAGGCTCCCACGCAAGGTGATGGACCCCAAGAAGCTGGCCAGCCTCCTGAGGAACGGAGCAGAGGGCACCCTGGTCATCGACAGCCGCTCCTTCGTGGAGTACAACTCCTGGCACGTCCTCAGCTCCGTCAACATCTGCTGCTCCAAGCTGGTCAAGAGAAGGCTCCAGCAGGACAAGGTTTCCATCACAGAGCTCATCCAGCCTGCCTCCAAGATGAAGGTAGGAGATCTGGCCTTCACTTTTCCTGGGGGGAAAAGGGGGAGATTGGTGGTGGGATGCAAACTGGCCTAAGGCTCGGTCTGTGCTTGGTACATGAAACCTCTTCCTCCATCCTGTCACTCCAGCATCTGCTGGTGTTTCTCTGGCACTCTTAGGAGAGCTGGAGCCTGAGCTCATGTGGCCACAGGGCTGTCCTCAGGTAGCTGTTCATTTCCCACACCCCAGTGAGGTGGTTCCCTGCTCCAGGAGCCCTCCCCAGGCAAGTCTAACAGGTATATCAGCCTTGGGACTTGTCCTGTGCCAGCAAACAACCCCCCAAAGCCTTCCTGGAGCCGTAAGCTTAATCCCCTGCTAAAAACTCTTCCCCTCCCCTCTGTCATCTCTAACTCCATTCAGGGACATGTAATCCTCCTCCCCTGTGACGCCAGAAGCTCTTATCCGGTGTCATGGCACATTATCTCTCCCAGACTCCTCTCTCTATCGCTCCTGGTTAAATAATAGAGGTGGCTCTGAGCCACCGAGCTGGGCTGCAGGCTCCGGGTGCCCCGCGGTGCCATAGGCTGGGTCCTGCCCTCCGCCGAGATGCTGCTGGCGGTGCTGCTGGGTACCGCTGGGTGCCAGGCAGCAGGACAAGCCGGAGGGTGGCTTGCCATCGCAGCTCGCCCCGCCACCGGCTCGCTTTTACCGCTCTTCACCCCCCCACCCCCCCTCCATCCCCCGCCTTGTAATTTTATGGCAAAGCGAGGGTAATTCAGGCGATTAATCAAATGCTGGGCCCAGCTGGAGCCATCTGCAGCGTGTGTTCCCCCCCCTCCCGCTCCGCCGCCACGAAGCCACCGCTGCCCGCATTGGCTGCCGGTGACATCACCCCGGCGGGATCAAGGGGAAGCGTAGCGCGGAGGCGGGGGGCGGAGGGGGGGGCTCGGCCTCACGCCAATCTGCCGCCGTGATGCTGCGGGGCTGCGCGATTTGCAGGGGATTGCGGCGCTTGATTCCTGAAGGGCTTTAGCCGCTCTCGAATCCCCGGGAGAATCAAGCAGAATAATCAGTTTTTCGCAGGCTTGGGAGGGAGAGCGGCGCCGCTGCCCTCCTCCCGGCGAGGGTCACCTCTGCAGTGGCCAGCGTCACGTGGAGCCGCAGCAGCAGCGGCAAAAACGATGATGCGCAAGGGAAAGGGGGGAGGAAGAAGAGGAGGATGATGGGGAAGAGGGAAGCATGGAAGAGTTAGTGTCAGCTGATGCCATCCGCCGGCAAACCTGCTGATGCAGAGGAGCGGCGGCTCCCAAAGGGCTTGGTCCATCTTAGCTCTGTCCCCGAAGGAGAAGGAATCTCCTCCTCCTCTTCCTCCATCCTGGATCATTGTGTAGCGGTCCAGGCACCGGCTGGGGACGTGCTGACGACGAGGGGTGCTCAGGGGGTGGAGGAGAGGCTTTGTCGCCGTCTTTAATTGAGGGCTTTTGCCTTTTCCTGCTCTTTTCTGGCTGAAATCTCGGCGGGCGCAGCGGCGGGCAGGAGGCAGCGTGTCCCCGCGGCTGCTCTGCGCAGCCTCCACCGCGCCGGCTCTCCGGAATTAATGAGGCTTCAGGGCACCCTTGTGAGGTTAAGCCACTTGCCCTGGGAAGCTGGAAGGCGGGGGGACAAGGGAGATCACAGCCGTATCCTTAGCTGGCATAAAGCAGGGGTGGTGTCCACTGCTCGGGGTGTCCAGGTCCTTCCTCTTGCAACTGTGCATTTTGGGGGAAAGGTTTCTTGTCCTCCCTTCTCCTTCCCCTGCACCTCTGATTTCAGCTGCTTGGGTCATGGATGTATTTTCAGACCCTCGGATCTCAATATGATCTGCTGCCTCGAGGTGCACACAGCCTTGGAGGAGGATGCTGAAACCTGGTTTAGACCCCCAAAAGCTGGTTTAGACTCTCGTGACTCCCATATCATTTCCCTGCCTCCACCTGCCATCAACCAGGGCTGGGGGAGGCAGTGGGACAAAGCAGGGGGAGGAGGGGGAGGACAGGGGGCACGGCTGGCGTTGGGAGCAGATGGCAGGAAGGGTGACATCAGTGGCTCGATTGTCCAGCCCCATTATTCCTCCTGACGGCCTCCCGCCCTCCTCCTGTTTCCTGCTCCCAGCCGGCCAGGGCTGCCAAAACAAAGGCAGCCTGCGGGGATGAGGGGCTGCCCGGGCAGGGAAAGGGCAGCCCTGAGCCCCCACCTCATCCCACTCCTCCTTGCCTGCCCCATGCAAAGAGAGATTCATAGAATAGTTTGGGTTGGAAGGCACTTCAGAGATCATCCAGTTCCACCAGCCCAGGTTGCTCAAGGCCTCATCCAGCCTGGCCTTGAACACCTCCAGGGAGGGGGTATCCATGACCTCCCTGGGCAACCTGTTCCAGTGCCTCATCAGTGTAAAGAATTACTTCCTGATGTCCAGTCTAGATCTACCTGCTAGATCAACCAGAGCATCCCAGCTTGGTGATACCCAGCGTGGGGATCGCCGCTGGGGAAGGAGGCAGGAGCTGATCCAGAGCAAAGCTTTTGGGCAACCCCTCTTGTGTGTCCCTTCTGCTCCTCCTGACTGAGTGCAAATTGGGTGGGGGAGAGGGTTTGTGCAGTATTCATGCTCCTCTTTTCCATACTGCTCTTGATGGAGGGTACCATTAACCATGCTTCTGGATGGGCTGCCCAGGGAGGTGGTGGAGTCACCGTCCCTGGAGGGGTTCAAGAGGGGATTGGATGTGGCACTTGGTGCCATGGTTTAGTAGTCACGAGGTGTTGGGTGACAGATTGGACTTGATGATCTTTGAGGTCTTTTCCAGCCTTATTGATTCTATGAATGGTCTGGCTTGGATTGGATCTTAAAGCTCATAGAATGATCTTGGTTGGAAGAGGCTAGTAAGATCTTTCAGTCCAACCATTAACCCAGCACTGCCAGGTCATCACTACACCATCTCCCTCAGCACCACAATCTGCATGGGTTTGAAATCCCTCCAGGGATGGAGACTCCCCCACTGCCCTGGCCAGCCTGGTCGAGGGGTTTATGACCTATCTAATTCCAGCCCCCCTGCCATGGACAGGGACACCTTCCACTAGATCAGGCTGTTTAAAGCCCCATCCAGCACGGCCTTGAACACCTCCAGGGAGGATGCTGCAGTTTGGAGTGGTGCAGCTCCTGGCTGTTTTCCCTTTTTGGTGCAAGAGAAGGAGCACCTGGTTGAAAAGGGGAAATAAAAATCCCTTTCTTTCTTCAGTGAAATATTCTGAGGTGCTGTGGGACATGGTTTAGTGGGGACCTGGCAGTGCTGGGTTCGTGGTTGGACTCCATGATTTCAAAGGTCTTTTCAAAACAAGGTGTTTTCTGTGGCCCTCTGCCTGTGATCATGGGCACAGATGAGCCACCACCCCCCAAGACCCCGCTGTGCACCATTGTCCCATGGTGCTGGGAAAAAAACACAGCAGCAGTTCCTTTCCCAATTAGCAATAGGTTCTCTCCACACACACACACATAATGGCATCACCAAGTGTCCTCCTCTGGTTCTGGGTTTGAACCTTTCCCCCCAATACCAAGAATACACTCTCCCAATACTAAATTCCAGTCACAACTGGAATAATTCAGCTCCTCAGGGCAGTTTGGGGGGCAGAGGTTATGGGAAATTCCTGCTTGGGGTTTTCACTAGCGTTTCTTGAGGGAAATGCTGAAGATTTCACTTCTCCAAGATGCCCTTGGAAAGTCTTTCCAGCTCTCTCGACCTCTTCTGGCTTCCTGAAACGCAGCTCTCTCCAGGGCAGCTGTGGCCCTGGTTTGGGGCATGGCAAGGGGCTCTTCAGGCAATGGGAATATTCATTTCTTTGAGTTGGGAGCATGGCTCAGCAAGCAGCTGTTTGGCTTGAGGGAAGGCTGGGGCTCATTTCTGAGCCTTGTGCCTGGCTGCTCTTCATGTTGATGGCAGCCCTGTGATTTCAGCTGGGTGATTCACCGTGTTTTGAAGCGATATGTGACCGAGATGTCGGTAGTAATTGGGGTAATAATAATAATAGCTTGCTCTTATCTTAGCCTGGATCACCTGGAGAGCAGCAGCAGCCCTGCTTGGCAGCCAGGGAGAGGTGGAGCAGGGACCTGGACTGTGTTGAATCACCCAGTGCCCTGGATCAAATCCCCACAAGGAAATTTGCCTCCAGGCAGAACCGGGAAGGACCGTGGAGGGAAGGCTGAGCGTCACGCTGGGCTTGGCATGAAGGCAGTGAATGGTCTCAGCTAGGGTTTAGTTGGGTGGTCCTGCTCCTGGCTGGCCACCCCTCCCAAGCTGAGATGCTGATTGGTAGGAGGTTTGTCGTAGAATCATAGAATGCTTTAGGTTGGAAGGGACCTTTAAAGGCCACCCAGTCCAACCTCCTCTCTATGGTGAGCTGAGACATCTGGGGGCACCTCCAGTGCTGGGGTGGGCCAGCAGCTTTTTGAAGGCACACAGGGGGGTGCAAGCCCCTCTCAACAAGGGACAGCAAGTCTTTTGACCCCACACAGATGTTTGGGGAACCTTTCTGGAGTGGGGGTGTGAACCTCCTTTAAGTGAACCTGCCTTGGCAGGGGGGTTGGACTTGATGGTCTCCAAAGGTTCCTTCCAGCCCCTGTCACTGTGTGATTCTGTGTGGTGCCTGGCAGTTTGGTTACTTCAGCAGGCTTGGGGTGATGGACAACCTCCATGGAGTTGTGCTGCTCCTTGGAGGATCTCCTCTGTTCTCAGCCATACCCCAGCACCCAGCAGAGGCAGGAATCTGGCCATGAGCATCTCTTCAGCATTACCTTCCTCCTCTCCCTTGGTCACCTTTTCCCCTCCAGATGTACAAGGCCAGAGACAGGACCGTGCCTGCCCTGAGGTTCCTGGAGCTGGTTCAACCTCTCCCTCCCCTTTCTTTCCCTTTGTGGCCAGGAGCTGTGGTGCCGACGCAGGCTGCTCGTGTGCTCCTCGGGACCATCCCAGCAGCATCCTCACCCTGGCAGGCTGGGGAGGTGCTCTCTGCATCCAGGCCACTGGAGGCCGGGGCTGGTTTGGCTTTTCCATCCGGTGCAAGCCTGCAACTCTAATAAGATGTAAAGCGTGTCGCACATCCCTGCCGTCGCCCGGCAACCCCAAGCTAATGGCCCAAACAAAGCCTCCCCGTGCCGAGGGAACACTAAATCCTATTGTGGGATCATTCTGCTCAGCCAGAGCTGCTATCTCCCCCTGTGCCTGGGCCATGCAGCCAGGATGAGCCCCTCTCCCACCATAACTAGATGTGTCCCCCCACCGCCTCACTGTGTTCTTAGGGGAGATGCTTTTGCTGGCACAGAGCTTCAGGCTGGGAATGGGGTTTGGGGGATGGGGTTTGGGGGATGGGGTTTTGGGAATGAGGCTTTGGGGGTGTGTTGGCAATGGGGCTTGAAGGGATAATGGCCCTATTAAGGGTTGGTGGGCTCCTGGCTCTCAGCTGGCTTGGTGTTTCATACAATGATAGAATTATTTCTGTTGGAAGAGACCTCTACAACCATCAAGTCCAACCATTAACCTAGCACCACCATGGCCATTAAACCATGTCCTGAAGTGCCATTGCCACACGTTTCTTGAGCATGTCCAGGGCCTGTTCCAATGCCTGACCACTCTTTCAGGAAAGAATTCTTTCCTAATCTTCAACCCTTAGCACATTTTCAGAGGCCATTTCCTCTCCTTCCATCACCTGATGCTAGGGAGAAGAGACCAACCCTCACCTGTCTGCACCCTCCCTTCAGGGAGCTGTAGAGAGCAGTGACTCCCCCTTCAGAGACCAAACAATCCTGGTTCCCTCAGCTGCTCCTCATCAGACCTGTCCTCTAGACCATTCACCAGCTTGGTTGCCCTTCTCTGGACACTCTCAGCAGTTTCCCTCCAGCTGTGCTTGGGGTAGGCTCTTGTGAGCATCCTGCTTCAGGGATGGCCAAGGAAGAGAAGCTGGTGTGGATCTTTCAGCTGGCTTTGGTCATTTTCCAGTGCCTTCTTTTGAAATTGCCACATCATTTTCTCACCCTGCCACTGCCTTTCCCTCCCTCCCATCATCCCAGTGACCTGTGGGACCAGTTTTGCTCACCAGTGCCTGGGGACAGGCAGCTCCCTTGAGCTCCAGCCCCCCCCCCCCCCCCCCCCAGCAAATTTCTAGCGCAGAGCTGTGTGTGGTGCTCCAGGAGGATTTCTGTCAGTGCAGGGCTGTCCTCCTGCTGCAGCAAGCAGACATGATGAGCTCAGCTGAATGGCTGCACCCCATGCTTTGATTTGGATGGAGCTCACGTTGCCAAGCAGGGAAGCACCTGCAGCAGGGTGAGAAAGCAGCAAACACATCAACAGCATCCCTGAGCCAAGCCCAGAGAGAGCACGGCAGGGAGACAGCAAGAGGAGGCAGGTGGCCAGGAGTGGTTCCTTGCTCAAGTGGTCTCCTGAAGAGATTTTGGAGAGGACCAGGAAGCAGGTAGGCAATGGGCAGTGCCAGCAAAAGCCCAGGGGCACAGACCCTCCTTTTCTGCCTGCCACTGCTTCCTCCTCCTTATCCCAGGATGTGCTGGATGTGCCTTACCCCTGTGCCATCCCTGCACTCAGCAGATACACTGAGCCCTGCCTCTGTGAAGATTTTTATCTCCTTTTTAATGCATGGACCTTCAAGTAGGCACAGGAATGGTGCTGAGTGCTTTCACTGCAAGCCAGCCAGCACCAGGCATGGGGGGGACTCCTGCCTGCAGCCAGCTGCCTGTCCACAGGGTGCCCCACCAGCTCAACAGCCACTGCAGGGTCTCTGCAGTGCTGGGTGGCAGGGCTGGGTGCTGTCTGTGGCACCTAAAGTCCCACAAGAGCAGCCCAGGAGCTGCTTGCCATCTCCCCAGGGCATCTCTGCAGCATGCAAGCCCAATGCAAAAGGAAGTAAGGAGATATTCAGCCTGGAGAAGAGAAGGCTCCAGAGAAACCTTCTAGCTGCATTTCAGTATCTGAAGGGGACCTGCAGGAAAGCTGGGGAGGGGCTGTTCAGAAGGGCTTGTGGTGAGAGGACAATGGGCAACGATTTGAAACTGGAGACAGTCAAGATCAGCCTTGACATGGCCCTGGGCAGTCTGATCTAGTTGGAGGTGTGTCTGCTGACTGCAGAGGGGTTGGACAGGTTGACCTTTGATGGTCTCTTCCAACCCAATGCAGCCTGTGAATCTGAATCTGTCAAGAGCATCCCCCTGAATGTCCACCAAGATAAAGAAGGGATTTTTCTTCTCCTTCAGCCCTCAGGCATGATCTGCAAGCTCGGGCTGAGCTTCCAGAGGGGTGGTGCCTACGGAGGTGTTACCGTGCTGGGCATGGTGTCTCTAGGCTCAGCCCTGAGAAGCCGTTGGCAGCTTCTGGGGGTGGTGTGGAGCTGGGGCCTTCTGCTTGCGTGACCACAAACTCAGCTTTGCTTCCCGTGGTGGTATGAGCAGAGGCAGCCTCAGAACTCATCTCTCTGACACTCAGTTTTCACCTTTTCTCTGCAGGTGGAGGCTGAGGAGCACCAGGACGTGGTGGTCTATGACCAGAGCACGCGGGACGTGGCCGGCTTGGCTGCTGACAGCTTCCTCTCCATCCTCCTGGGCAAGCTGGACAGCTGTTTCCACAGTGTCTCTATCCTCACAGGTAGGAGCCTTGGGTTACTACCACTTCACCTGGTGCTTGTGCCCTTAGCCTGGAGTTATGGACACGTGTCCATCTGCATTTGCTTTCCTGGCCACCTGTGGCTGTGTTGGTGGAGGAACATCCCCACACGTGGACTAAGAATGCTTGACCCTCCCTGTACATTCATTCCTTTGTCCCCACAACTGCATCTGCTGGCCAGGGTGAGTGAGAGAGGAGAGTCCTGAGGGGTTGTGATGGCATGGATCCAACCACCTAGAAGGTGCCTGTTGTTCCCCAGCCCCTGCACTTCTCTGTTCCCAGTGAACACTGCAAGGGCTGGATCTGGCTCCCTCTCCTGCTCTTAGAGGGAGGGCAGGAGAGGGAATCTGTGGATGTGCTGGGAAGGAGAAGGAGAAGGAGGAGGGCAGAGGCAGATAGTGGTCATGGGGTGAGTGAGGATCTGCTGGAGGTGATGCTGTCCAGGTGAGCACACAGGCAGGAGGAGGCCCTAATGACAGCCCCACCGCAGAGCAAAGCAGGGGGCAGGCAATCTGTGGGCAAAATGCTCCCACCCAGCAGAGAGGAGGAGGAAGAGCTGCTGAAGGGATAGCTAAAGCTGCCTCCCTCAAGGCTGACTGCCCACCTGCCTGCTTTCTGCCCATGGAGGGGTGGGCAGGTGCTGCCCCACACAGGCTCTGGTCCCACTGAGCTCAGCCAGGCTCCTGGATAGTGCTGGAAGCAGTGAGATGGGATCAACTCCGTTCCCTGAGCTTGTCTTCATCCTGTGGCAACTGGGGACTGCTTTGGGGCCCAGGTGGTGGGATACCAACCTCTGTGTCCTTGGGAGCAGCTGTTCCCACAAACCCAGCCACGTGGCAGACCCTGGGAAGGGGTAGCTGTGATGAGGTAGGTGGCACAAGCCAGTGGCATTGAGGGAGCCCTGCCCATGCAAGGGCACTGCCTTCAAAGAGCTGTTGAACTAGAGCCATCTGTGTTGTGGTGAGGAGAGCAGAGACAGAGTGGGAATAAATCCCCTGGTTGAAGAGTTTCAAAAGCAAGCAGGGGCTGCACAAAGTCAAAGTTAATTCCCACGGCCCAGGAGCTCTGCCGAGGCTTCGGTGCTGGAGGACACTGGCCTGAGCCTGCTTTGGCAACCCCCAGCCCAGCAGCCCTGCCTGTGGCCCCAAGGTCGTCATGGCATAAACAAGGACAAAGCTTGATGAGTGGTGCAAGAGAAGGAGAAGGTGGATTTGGTGACATCTGGGAAGGAACCTGCTTAGTCACCAGCACGGGTCAGGAAACAGCCTTCAGGACGTGACCTTGGCACTCCCCAGCGCTTTCCCAGGGCTGGGCGAGAGGCAGTGCTGTGGCAGCAAACCCCCCACTCCCTCAGCCCTCCTTGGGAAAGAGGGAGGTGGCCCAGAAAGCCCCAGGGCCTTCTCCTTCCTAGGAAAGTGAGGGGAGCCTTGGGGGACCCCTGTGGTACTAGTGCACCCCAATGGCAGGACTCACAGGGGCACTCTGAGCCCTCCACGAGTAAACCTGCACCCGCCTTGGGCACACACATCCTCCATCCTTAGGGCAGCCTTCATCTTCAATGCATTCTCCATCTCCAGGGTGGCCATTTCCATCCTCCTGGGCTCCAGGAGCCCAGACCCTCAACCTGAAAGCTTCAGCCTCCTTAAGCAGCCCTGGTATGGAACACAGGCCACCAGTAGCTGGAGAAAACGGGAACTGAAATGTAGAAGAGTGGGTTTTGGGGTGGGGGCAGGGTTTGACATGGAAACCATGACTGGAAGTGGCTGCAGAGAGCATCCAGGGGTAGGCTGCCACAGATGACACAGCTTCCTCCTGCCTGTGGTCTGGGTTGGCTTAGAAGCAGCTCCACAGGGCTTGGGAAGTTTGGGATGGGATGTGAGGCCAGGTCTGATTCTGGACCCTCACCCTGGTGGGGGTTGACTCCTTGGTCTGTCCATTCTAGGCTCAGGCACCTTGTCCTGCCCCAAACCATCCTGTGTCCAAGGTTGAGGTCCTCACTTGTGACCCTGGTGGGGACATGGGCTGCTGAAATCTCAGGATCCTGTCCCTAAAAGGATGCCAGCACCCCAAAAATCCCCATCCTGATGATCCCCAGCCCACAGTGGCAGCCCTTCTGTGCTCCCCAGCCCTGACAGATGTGCCACACATCCTTGCCTCAGTGTCCCTATCTTTTGACTACTCTTTCTTGCCTCCATCTCATCATTTTTGTGATAGCACTGGGGAGAATGGAACAAAACCAGAAATGTGTAGATTGAGATTGGAGGTTAGGAAGCAGTTGTTCCCCATGAGGGTGGTGAGAGCCTGGCACAGGTTGCCCAGGGAGGTGGTGGAAGCCTCATCCCTGGAGGTGTTTGCAGCCAGGCTGGAGGTGGCTGTGAGCAACCTGCTGTGGTGTGAGGTGTCCCTGCCCATGGCAGGGGGTTTGGGACTGGCTGCTCCTTGAGGTCCCTTCCAACCCTAACAACTCTGTGATTCTTCAGAGCCTTGAAGCAGCTGACAGAGGCTGATGGGCAAGAACAGGGGGAGCTGGGGGTGGCAGGAGCGGCAGCAGGGATCCCCTCAAGGGTTAACAGCCCAGCAAGCAACGATTCCAGCAGGGCTGGGAAGGAGGAATCTGAGTCAATTATTCCCAGTCTTGGAAATCATCAGCTTCTCTTCTCTTTAACTTCTTTTCTTTTCTTTTTTTTTTTTTTGCTTTTCTTTTCTTTTCTTTTCTTTAATTGTGTCAGTATAAATAGTGCTGCTCACTGCCCTCCATCCGTGGGAGCAGAGAGCCTGTTGATTTATATGGTTTTCCTGACATCACATGAAGTGGTGGAAAACTGAATGGAGCCAACATTTTTCCTGCATTACGTAATGCCCCCTCCCTCCCTCCCAGCCCAGCTCTGCTATTCCTGCAGGAGCCTGACTGTTCTTTAACCTTTGTTTACTTCAGCACAAACCCTCAGGGTTTTGCCTTTTTTATGCTATTTTTTTTTTGCCTTTTCTTTGCTTTTTTTTTTTTTTCCCCTCCCATCCCCCACTCTTCTCTTTCCCCCTCTGCAAAGCCCAGCTTGGGTTTTATTAACAGCCATTATCTGTTTATGAAGCAGCAGCAGCAGCAGCAGCAGCAGCAACGTCTGGCTCCATCACTCCCTGATGGCTCCTGCTTGCCATTTCTTGTGTTGGAGCCTGGCCAGGGCTGTGGTGTTTGTGTGTGTGTGGTGCTGAGTTCCTGGGTGCTGAGCTTCCCCAGCTCCTCTCTGTTTGTCCAGCTGTCATGGAGGGTGGGGAGATTTTCCTTCGCTCCCATTTGGTGACTAAAAGTGACAGCTGAGGGCTCGGGCTGCTCAGCCCCACGATGCTTGGGCACGCATCCTGTCCTTCCTGCCGGTCCTTGGGCTGGGTGCTTTCTCTGTAGGTCAGCTGGGGACAACAGCAGGGTGGCAGTAGAGGTCCCCACAGCCTGGAGTGCTGGGCTTGGGACCCCCATGCAGCGCAGAGGCTCTTCCCATCACCATGTCGTGCTTTGTCGTGGCGATATCGCGCTCCGACCTGAAACTGGCCCCTCGCTCGCGTTCCCAGCCGGAGTCATGAGCTTTTCATCTGGCTCAGCAGCGTCTGTGAGATCATCTTCAGCACCCCCCCAACACCCCACACCACCACCCCCCCAGCACCCCCCACCCCCCTCTGCTTTGTACCAATTCTTCAAGGAATGTTTAAATTTTCCAGTCCTGTTCTTTCTAAATTTGGAGAGTCTGTTTACTCCCCGGATTCGGAAAGAATGTCCCAAGATCAGCAGCGAGAAATCCCTCCCAGCCCTCTGCTCACCATCCTCCTCCTCCTCAGGGCAGTGCTGGCCAGGACCCAGCTCCCTGCCAAGTGGGAAGAGCTGTCAGTGCCTGGTGGTGGTGATCTGGAGGGGGCTGGGATTTGGGGGATTTCAGGGGGGAATCTACCCAAGGCAGGTGACTTCAGAGCGGATAAAATGAGGTGGTGAGGAAGGAAAGGGGATTTCCACTGCAGGAGCTGCCTCAGGCAGGAGAGGGTGCAGCCCTGGCTGGAATTATCTTTAGAAACAAGGACTCTGGGAGAAAGGATTTTAATAAAATAAAGAAAAAATGCCTCTTTTTTTTTTCCCTCTTCTTTTTCCCTTCTCCCCTCTTTTTTTCCCTTCTCCCCTCTTCTTTTTCCCTTCTCCCCTCTTCTTTTTCCCTTCTCCCCTCTTTTTTCCCCTTCTCCCCTCTTTTTTTTCCTTCTCCCCTCTTTTTTTCCGTCTCCCCTCTTTTTTCCCTTCTCCCCTCTTTTTTTTCCTTCTCCCCTCTTTTTTTTCCTTCTCCCCTCTTTTTTTTCTTCTCCCCTCTTTTTTTTCCTTCTCCCCTCTTTTTTTTCCTTCTCCCCTCTTTTTTTTCCTTCTCCCCTCTTTTTTTTCCTTCTCCCCTCTTTTTTTTCCTTCTCCCCTCTTTTTTTTTCCTTCTCCCCTCTTTTTTTTTCCTTCTCCCCTCTTTTTTTTCCTTCTCCCCTCTTTTTTCCTTTTTTTTCTTTTCTCCCTCCTTTTTTCCCTTTTTTCCTCTTTTTTCCCTCTCCTTTTCCTCTTTTTTTTTCCTTTCTTTTCCCTCCTTTTTTTCCTCCTTTTTTTTTTTTGTGTGTGGCTGCATAGGGACAGAAAGGAGGTTAAACATCAGCTGAATGTGGCTTTGCTCCTCCTTGGCTGCAAAGATCGTGATGCTTTTGTATGTTGCCCCATGAGAAGCCACATGCCAGCCTCACATCCCCCTTGCTGCCTTCTCCTCTGGAAAGGTGTCAGGTTGGGGCTGGTTTAAAGGAGAGGAGAAGATGAATTAAATCAACTAAGCCAGGCAGATGCCAAAGCAGTATCTAGGCAGGGCAGAGCAGGGAGGGATTTGCCTTTAGTCAGAGGTCCAGGGGCTGAAGATGGCAATCTGCACCCAAAAAGCAGCTGAAGTACAAATGAGTCCACAAAGGTTCTCATGGCTGATGCTGGAGCTAAAAGCAAGGTCCAGAACCAGAATCAAGGCAGCTTCACAAACCCAAAGTTAAGACAAAAATAACCTAAGGGCTAAGGAAAAGGAGACAGCTCAAGCACCCACACCTTGGTCATCAGTCAGAAGCTGTTTGGTGGGAGTGGGGAGGCAGGACCCCACTGTACCTAGTTATAGGGTGGTCACCTTCCTCATTGCCCACTCTGGACAGCATCATGGCTTCATCTGTCTCCTGGGGACATAGCACATGCAGGTCATAAAGTCCTCTGACTCCAGCAGAGCCCCCGCTCAATGGATGGGCCTGAAGACGTGTAGCTGAAGCATTAGGGCTAATTTAGGTACCCTCAGGCTGCAAGGTCTAAGAGCACTTGTGGACCTGGTGGCATGAATCACAGAATTATTAGGGTTGGAAGGGACCTCAAGGATCATCTAGTTCCAACCCCCCCCTGCCATGGGCAGGGACCCCTCACACTAGATCCATCAGATGTAGCCACAAGATGCTGCCTCTGACCCTCCCACAAGCCCCTCTGCCCACCCGTGGACATCCCCATCTCATATCATGCTGTGCCGAGCCAGAAGCAGCACATCCTCAGCTGGCAGGAGTGTGGGTATGAGTAAGGAGGGATCAGGGATGGGGTGGGTTGGGATGGGATGGGGGAAAATGCTCATATGAGACTTGCAATTTGCTTCTCCCAGGTTTGGGAGTTTTGAAGAACCAATTTTATAGCTAGTGAGAATGGGGGTCCTGGTCCTTCATCTACAAACTGCCCATGTGATCCTTAGGAACAGAAGAAGGATAAGAAGTGCTGGCAGGGGTTTATGCCCAGCTTTTCTCAGGGATGACCAGTGGTGATGCTTTTCTCCTGACTGTCCAGAGGACTGGGCACAGGGTGCTCTGGGCAGCCTGGTGGGAGAGGTGCTTTGTTAAGCATCTAATGGTAACACCAAGGATTGTGATTCTTACAGTCCTGGAGGTTTAGGTGACTCCCTGAACCCACCTCCCTCTTGCTCTAAACATCCCTGGGCTCGTGGCACCAGAGGAATTGTGTTCCTTCCTGCAGTAAAGCATCTGGGATGACTTTGGCCAGGGCAGGACCATGTTTTCTTGCCCTCTAGCCCTACGTCCTGTGGGTGCTGGCATCCAGCCCTGACCACCCAGCCCAGCTGTGGCCTTAGGGAGCGCTCCCAGTCTCCACAGCCCAAGGGGACACGTCACCAGGGTAAGATGCCCCCTTCCCACCCTCTGCCATGACCAGGAGATGCCTGGGAGGGTTTTGGCCCCAGTGGCCCTGGTGGCTGCATCCCTGGGAGGGGTTAAGCCAGGTCATGTATGTGCGAGCTGATTGTATTCCAGACCCATGCTCTAAACCTCCCTCTTTAGCAACGCTGTCGTCAGACAACATGTTTTCCCGATTCTATAATTACCCTGAGGAGCTTCCCCTCCCCCTCCAGCAGCGTTTTTCACCATCAGACCCAGAAAAGGCGAGCAAAAGGGCCCAAGGTGGAGAGGGATGGAGGAGAAGGGGCTGAGGGAAGAGCAGCTCTCGCTGGCTGCCGCTCACAGAGCCGCCCTGTGCTTGCGTTTCTCATGGCTGGAAAGCCGGCAGGAGGAAGGCGACTTCCCCACTGAGAGATCCCCACGGGCAGGAGCTGCTGCCCAGTTATGGTTTCCTTCCTTTGGAGAAGTCTGCCTCCCCTCATCCACCCAACCTTGCCCTGGCCGCACTCGTGAAAGATCAGCCCTGGGTGGGGAGAGGAACTGCTGGCCGCTGCCCAGCTGGGCTGGTGCCAGGACGTGGGTACTGTCACCCTGGGTGTGTCAGTGCTGAACAGGGGCTCACTCTTCTGCCTGAGCTTGCAGAAGGACAACGAAGTCTCTGACCTGGGGCAGCAGAGGTGTGACAAGCAGGACCAGGGAAGCGATTGTGCCTCTGTGCTAAGCAATGGTGAGGTTACACCTTGGGTACTGGGTTTGGTTTTTGGGGCACTCACTAAAAGGAGGACATGGAGGGGCTGGAGTATGTCCTGAGGGAGTCAGGCAAGCAGAAGGCAGCAGTGGAAGGAAGGTGCCTGCTTGTGCACTGCTGGCTTGAGCACAGGTTCACGACTGCACTCCTTAATGGATCACATGCTCCCTGCAGCATCTCCCTCACCTGGCTCAGAGCAGCCAGACAGACACTGCCCTGCATGACCCCACCATGCTTCCCACACCAGTGGAGCTCCAACCACAGCTGATAGAGCAAGTCACAGCTGAAATCACAGAATGACAGAATGGTGGAGGTTGGAAGTGACCTCTGGAGATGATCCAGTCCAACCCTCCTGCCAGAGCAGGATCCCCCACAGCAGCTTGCCCAGGAGCACAATGCCCAGGTGGGTTTGGAATCCCTCCAGAGAAGGAGACTCCACAACCTCTCTGGGCAGCCTGCTCCAGGACTCCATCACCCTCACACCAAAGAATTTTTTCCTCCTGTTCAGATGGAACCTCCTGGGTTCCAATTTGTGCCCATTGTCCCTTGTCCTATGACTGGCACCACTGAGTCTGGCCCCAGCCTCTTGCCCCCAACCCTTTAACTCTTGTTGAGCACTGATCAGATCCTCTCTCAGGCTGCTGTGAATTGCAGCTGGCACTGCCCACCAGCACCGTGCATCCTCCCTAGCCTGGATGAAGGTGGCAAACGCTGGGGAGCACAGATCCCCTGGGTAGCTGCTGCAGGAGCTGCTTCCCCAGCATGGCTCTTGGGGGAACGCTGCTCCTCTCTCTCCCAGCCTAGTTGGAGCAGGCTTTGAATTCTCTCCAACCTCTGACCCACATCTGATAATAATCAAACCATATTTGTTACAACAACAAGGCTCGTTAGGAGGCTGGCTCCACTCGGCTGGGGGGGGAGGGGACAGCACTTAGTTCATGCCAATGACCTCATCTCATGTGATGTCATTCAAAGGAAAAACACTGAAGTCACTCACATATGGCTCAGCCTGGGGTTTTTCAGCCTGTAAAGCTGCAGATTTTCAAAGGCACAATACATGCCTCCCCCCTCCCTCCCTTCCCTCCTCGCTTACTATAATCCTGAATGATTTTCTGGAGGCCTGGGCTCAGACCAATAAACTCATAAGGAGCTGTGTGGAGATGTCTTAAGGAGTCCCATGAGTGGGAAGAGGGGGGACAAGTAATTCTGACCTCCAGGACAAACACAAAGGAGAAAAATACATCACCCCCCCCACCTCCTGCTTTAGAAGCCATGGCTGGTGGGTAGACCCCCAGGGGGGACTGTGGACAGAAATGTTTTACACTGAGGGTGGTGAGACCCTTGGGGATTGCCCAGAAAGGTGGTAGATGTCCCATCCCTGGAACTACTGCAGGTCAAGTTGTTTGGGGCCCTGAGCAACCTGCAGATGTCCCTTGCTGACTGCAGGGCAGCTGGACTAGATCTCCTCTGCGGGTCCCTTCCAACCCAAACCATTCTATGGTTCCTATATGTCCCTTCTAGCTGAACATGTGAGAAGGCTTTACCAGAGAGTGCATCTCCTCCAGCTCCCAGTCCTGCTCTGCTGGGATTAAGCAGTTAACTCCATCTGCCGTGGGTGCACACAGGTGTGAGCAGCTCAGTGCCAGCCCCATTCCCCACCAGCTGCTGGGGCATGGTCATCTCCAGCTGTTTGCAGCTACTCCAGGATAAGCATCTCTCCTGGGTGATCCTCTCTGTGGGGGCATCAAGAGGAAAGACAAACTGGAGCTTAGGGATCTGCTGCCTGGTCCACAGCTCTGCCCTACACAGATAAGCCCAGCTAAGATCCTTTATTCCTGGAACCATTCCAGGTTGTTTGGGGCTCTGAGCAACCTTCTCTCTTGAAGATGTCCTTGCTGACTGCAGGGAGGTTGGACTAGGTGACCTTAAAAGGTCCTTTCCAACCCATACCAGCCTGTGATTCTATGATGCTATGGTGTTAAGTAATTCTGTGTGTGTGTGCCTCAGTTTCCCCTTTGGCGAAGCCAAGATCGTGGCATTGCTCTTCAGATTTGGGATTCCCACTGAAACATCTCCCAGGGGATTCAGGTCAACCCTGCCAGAAGCAGCAGTGGGAAGGGGGGCAGGGCCCCCACCGTGAGGGTTCTGGGGGTACAGCAGGGATGGAGAGCAACGCTTGGGAGGTTCTGACTGTTAAGAGGAGATGTGAGCATCACCACCTTCTTTCCGACTCCCTTATTCATAAATTTCCTCCTTCAGGGCCAAATCCTGCGCTGCTCACAGATCAGCCTGGGCGGGGAGGAAAATGGGGGTTGTGCCTTTAAGCTGGGGGGGCTGCGCTGCGTGTCTGTGTGCTGAGTAAGGAATGCGGCCGCATGCCTGACCCGTTAGCTATGAGCGCGGCGGCGGATGGAGCGGCGGGGCCGCGGTTGCTGCGCCGGGGCTGAGCTCCGCCACCGGCCACCGAGGCAGGAGGAAGACGAAGGTGGCTGGGGAGAAGAGGGGCTACACAAGCCTCCCCCCCGCCACCCCCAAACCCTCCTTGCCTTTTTTTTAAGATTTTTTTTTTTTTTAAGGCTTTTCGTATTTTCAGCCTGAAGGTTGGAGCCACGGGCGGTTGTTGGGGTGGGTTTTTTGTGGGGGGCCTTGGGGTTAGTGGTTTTTTAAGCTGCTGTTTGAAGGAGGGAAGAAGTGCCCCAGCGAGCCTGAATGCCCGTGGATGTAATGATCGCTCCCTCCGAGGACCAGTTCTGGCCAGACATGCGCGAAGGGCAGATGAAGCTGAAAATAAGGGTGCGGAGGATGAAGGAGAGCAGGGAGATGAGAGGTTGGTCCGCCCGGCCGGCTCCGTTCTTGCCCGGGAAGATGGAGGGGGGATGAGGGGAACGAGCCTGCCTTTGCCCGGGGGCTGGAGCCCCTTTTGTGGAGCGGAGCCGGCGAGCAGGGGGCGAGCGGTCGGCAGCTGCCAGCCCCGGGCAAGGTGCGGAGGCAGCTGGGCTGGTCCTGCTGGAAAGGAGCTGCGTGGGGAGGGGGCAACTTCTTCGGACTGTGGGTCCCGCTTGGGGTCCCCTCAGGCTGACCTGGCCTTTTGGGGATTGCTCTGGGAGTCCCCTGAAGCCTCTTCCGTCCTGGCAAGCTGGGTGAGGGTGTGGAAGGAGCAGAGGAGAAGGGAAGGAAGAAAGCTGCAGGAGCCAGGGCAGGCTCTGCCGCCAGCATCTCGTGTGAAAGAGGGTAGGCTTAGATTAGGTTTTGAAACAAAATGAAGTCTTTATTATGAGTGTGGTGAGGCAGAGGAACAGAGAGGTGGTAGGTGCCCCATCTCTGGAATTGTTCAGTGCTGGTCTGGATGAGGCTTTGAGCAACCTGGGCTAGTGGAAGGTGTCCCTGCCCATGGCAAGGGGGTTGGAAGTAGATGATCTTTGAGGTCCCTTCCCACCCAAACCATTCTGTGGTTCTGTGATGTGATCTCGGCTGGTTTGGGTGCTGGTTTGGAGGGGTCACCACATCTCGAGCAAAGAGGGGGTGGTGGCGGTGGGGGAAGGATGAAGAGAGTGAGGGGAGCTGGAAGAGCTCTGTGCTGCTGCTGCCCGCAGCCAGGCAGCTGCCCGACGGAGCCATTTCGCTTCACTGAGGCTGCTGCTGCCTGCCCATCTTTCGGGGGCTTTCAGCCTGACAAGGGGGTTTGCAGTGCTTCCACACACCCCCCCAGTGCCAGGGTGAAGGGCGAGTGGAGGAAGGGGATATTAACTGGAGCAGCTTAAAAATATGCAGAGCCTGGAATGACCTAGATTAGCGAAGGGTTGGATCAAGAAACTTCCCCTCCATCTCCACTTAAAATGGGAGCCTGCTAAAAGTGCTTGACAGGTTTTTGTGGCACGAAGCACATAACCCAGTGATGGTGTCATTAGCAATAAGTCACTCCTGGAAATGACACATTTCTCTTTACTTAGAACGAGTAAGGCTGGTCCAAAGCAGGCACAGTCACTGGAGGGAAATCAAGCCCAGCAGCTCGGGGAGCGTGGCTGTGGTTGTGTGGGTGGAGGGCTTCCTTTCTGCAGCTTTTCCTCTGTGTTTGTTTTGTTTTGTTTTAAGGACATTTTCTGCTTGCTTGAGAGAAAGGGAGTAGGGTCTGGGACCAGCCTGTGAGGCTGGGGTGGGCTGGCACGGGTTGGGAGGCAGCAGGGTGATGTAGCAGCAGATGGGCAGAGGCTGTGCAGGGTGACCACTGGGGAAACGGGGAATTCGCAAGAATCCATAATAGGGCTGATTCATCTGCTCTCTCATCCCCACTGCTTAGGGGAACAAAAAAAATATATGGAGCCAGCAACAGGGTGATGAAATTTGGTGCTGAATGAAGGGAGGGTGAAACCTGCGCTGGGGGAAAGCACGGAGGCTGGGCAGGGGAGTGTGGAGGGGAAAGGGGACCAGGCATGCAGCAGAGATTGCTCTCCGGTGAGCTGGGGGGAAGCAAAGGAGCATTAGCCAAGACAGGGCGAGCTGGCCAGGCTGGGTGGCACTGGGACTTTACCCAGGTGGGTGGGAAGGCTGTGCAAGCAAGTGGGCACTGGGCAACGCTGGCAGGGCTAGGGAAAATCCCAGGGGACTGCAGGGGGACCAGCGAGGAGGAAGGCAGGGGGAAAACGCAGAAGCGTTGGAGGCGGCGGCGGGAAGTGCCGAGGGAGCCCCGCAGCGCCGTGAGTAAGGGTGGCAAGCAGCAGTGTTTCATCACGCCGCCGGCTCAGCTGCCGGCCCCAACAGGCTCCCACCCAGCCTTTCACCGACAGGGACTTTCCCAGCGGCTCCGAGGGCCAGGCCCCTCTGCTTTCCCTGCCTCCGTTCTATCCCAACGCTCAGGCTCGCTGCCCTGCCAAGGCTCGGGGGCTTTGTGAGTCCCCCCCAGCTCCCATCGTCTCCCGCCGTGCCTCAGTTCGGCAAGGTGGTTTGACACTCGGGGATGGCTGTGCCAGAGCACCGGGAGCAGCGCGATGCCAGGGGCGTGGGGCGATGAGGAGGGGGCTTTGAGGCATGCCTGGCGGCCAGCGAGGCAGCTCAGCGGTGCCGGAGCCGTGCTGGCACGGTGGCAGCCCCGGCGCGTGCCCGCTGCCCCTCGCCACGTGCCGGCCTGGCAGCCGCTCCCGGCCACCGCAGGCATCCTAATGAGAGCTGGGCACAGCTCGGCCTCTCGCAGCCCCTTCAGATGCCAGCAGCTTCTGGGTCGAGGGTCTCCAGCGTGAGCGCAGAGGTGAGCTCTGCCGGTGGGGCCGGAGGCTGCTGCCAAAGCTCCAGCGCCTGGGTGGGGGGAATTGGTCTCTGAGCAGCTCCCGGTCCTGCTCTTGAGCACTCCATACAGAAGCACTGAGGCTGGGCTATAAGCCACCTCTTTAATACCCACAGTGGGTCTCCTGCCAGCTGCTGGTGTAACAGCTAGGGGGGTAACAAGGTAGCGTGTGGTGGCTGCTGGCCCAAGGAGGGTTTGTAGCTCCAGCTGGGGCTGTTCCCCTCCTTGCTGACTGATGGCACGGTAGGGTCACTACTTTTTCTGTTTCCTCCTGGAAGCTTTGGGTTGAAAGTGGTGGAGTCCCCATCCCTGGAGGGATCTAAAAGCCATGTAGATGTGGTGCTGAGGGACATGATTTAGCAGTGGACCTGGTAGTGCTGGGTTAATGGTTAGACTTGATGATCTTGCAGGTCTTTTCCAGCCTATGATGCTCCACCATGCATATGGGAGCCTGGTGACCATGACATATGCCTGCTGCTCAGGATGTCCCTGGCCATGCATTTAGGAGACTCATGGGGTTGGTGGTGTTCAAGAGGCAGGTGGTTCTCCCAGAGGGTGTGGGTTTGGGGTGCAGTAGGTGCCCTTTTTCAGCTTCTTGCAGTCATCTGGGCACAGCATTGTGACCAGTGGTTTAAAGGGACTCTGAAGGAGTTGAGCCCACAGGGATGGAGGCCAGTGGGCAGTTTGCAGCTATCAGAGTGAGACATGAGAGGGTTTTCAAGCTCAGTCATCTCTCTGTTTCCACTTTACCCCTGCAGCCTTGGAAGGTGTCCTGGTGTGGGACACAGGGAGCAGCAGGGAGCTGGCACAGCCCTGCTTAATATGCCCCACACCTCCCTTTTATCCCCAGCAGCATCTCTCCTCACTTCCATGCAGCTCAACAGATTGCAAATCCCCAAAGCTGGGGCTTACCACCAGGAGGAAAATGATGCCACACCACATCCCTGTCCTAGCCAGGACTTTGTCAACTTCTGAATCATCCTCCCTGCACCACCACTGCTGCCCTGCCTTGGCAAAGAGGTGATGGGCAATGCCTGAGATATTGTCAGTGTCCCAACCGTGAGTTGGATGTCCCCAGAGACCACCTGAAGGGGACAGCCAAGTCAGCAGAGGGGTCCCCAGGTGTAGCAGTCCAATACCTCTCTCCTTCCACCTTCTGAACCTCTTCCATGCCCATCAGCCCAGCACCAGGACTGAGGCTTTTTGTTCACATTGGCTGTAGCTGTCTCAGGGTCCTCTCCAGTTGCTGGTGCAGAGGCTGGCAGCAGGGTTCCTCATTCTGCAGGTTGCTGCTCAAGGGGAAATCCACAGGGCTCCCCAGCAGCTGTTTGCTGCCACAGCCATGCAGATCAGGGCTGAGGACCTGCAGAGCCTAGCAGGAGGTGGAAGGGTGGCCAGCACCCCCTGAGTGGAGCCTGGGATGGGGGATGAAGTGAGGTTTCAGTCATTGCCCTCTTCTGGCATTAGGTTGCTGCAACATCCCCTGCCTCAGTTTCCCTCTTTCCTCTGGGGTATGACAGCACTCCTCTCCCTGGAGAAAGCTGCATTTCTCTTCAGCCCCAGCTTGAGCTGAACACTTCTGAGGGGTTTTATGTCTCTTAAGGCTCCTCCCTCCTCCATTTTCAGACAGGGGCAGTGAAGGCATCCCCAGTTCTCTCTTAGTTCCTCAAACATCCCCACTTCTCCTGCTGAGCCCCACCTCTGTTTCAGGTAGATGCAGGAAGACACTGGGGTTTTCCAGGGAATAACTCAGGAGTGCTGGAGCCACGAGCAGTGCAGGGACCAGCTCCTCCTCAGCAAACCTGTGCCAGGCTCGAGGGGAGCATCAGGAAGACACCAGAGATCCCCCAGCACCACGTCACATCCAAATCCTTCCTGAGCTTAATCCCACACGTGCCAAGAGAAACAGTGCTCCCAGCACCAGCATTGGGAGTTAAGAGGGAAGACTCCAAAGCCCCAGTGCTGCCCAGCTCCTCACCCCATGGGGCTCCTCCACTCTCTCCCAGCCAAAGCTGGGATCCACTGCTCAGGGTGCAGAGGGGGGAAAGCCCAGGTAACATTTGGAGCCCAGCCAGGGACATTCACTGCCTTTGGGATTGTTTTGAGGAGCTGCTTTGCTCTCTAAAAATGAAAGGCATGCTGGAGCAGCCGGGGTGGGGTGGGGTGAGCGTGGCTTGGAGGTTGGGATGGTGTCGGGTACCCAGCTCCACATCTAGGGTTTCCCCCAAGCCTGAGCTGCCCTCAGCAACTACAAATGTGGGGGAAATGAGGACAGGCAGGATGGGAGTGTGCCCAGCCTCCCAGGCTCAGGGTTGTGTTTGGGGCACACAGAGTGAGCTATGGGCATCATTTTGGGTGCCAGCATCCTCCGGTCTTTGCAGACATCCCTGCCTGCTCCACAGCCCCTCTGCCTGGACTTCCCTGAGCAGGGCTGGCAGAGCCTCTGCTGCCAAGCAAGTGCCAGCAGAAGTGGATGAGGGAAAGAGAGTGGCATGCCCTGGCCTGCTCTGGCTGTGACATCACCCCACACTCCCCACTTTGAAAGGGCAGCACAAAGCTGGGCATGACCCTGGGCAGCTCCTGATGGGGTATGACTGAGCACATGAGGCTGGGGACATGGGGATCAGGCCTCAGGGCTGTGCTTGCCTGCACCCTGCTCCCCCAGAAGGTGCCAGGTTCCTCTGGAGAAATGCCCCTGTTGTTTTGCCTGGGGGTCAAACCTGAGCCCCACTCAACCCTGTGTGCTGCAGGCGTCTCATGGGGCGGCTGAAGGAAACCCCCCACAGGGGTTCTGCTTGAGCATCCCCCAAGCATCAAGGAGGTGTGCTGAAGCGCTGGGTGAAGGAGGGGGGCGGCACAGGGAGGTGGCACACGTGGGCATGGGGCTCTGGCCTGGGAGCTAGGCTCCTCGGCAGCGGGGCCGCAGCAGTGCGAGGATGAGCAGTAACCGGAGCTGTGCTGCACCTGCGCTGGGCCTCCTGCTTTCCCTCTGATTTAATGTCCCAGTTGAGAGGTGATGTCATTTCAGAGGGAGCCAGAGAAGAGGAAGTGCTGGAGAAGATAAGGTGCTTTAACTCTTCCCCTTCCTGGCTTGGCTGGGCTTTGAAGCTGGGAGCTGTGTCAGCTGCCAGCCAGGAGTACATCAGAGAGAGGAGGAAAGAGGTTGGTTGGAGGATACCTTCCTCTTGGGGCAGTGGGAGCTGCTGAGGTGAATGGTGATGGAGGACCTTGGATGTTCACAGATGGTATCAACATGATTTTGTGTGCTCCTCCGGCTTCTCCATCACCTTCATCTCTCAGAGATGTGGGATGGGTTGTCTGCAGTACCAGGCATGCCCCATCACAGCTTGGGTGTCACACCAGCAGCCAGGGAAGTGCTGCAGGAGGATCAGAAGAAATGCTGTGAAGGTGCTGGAGAGGATAGATAGAGGCTGTGACAAGGTTGCCTTGCTCCTGAAGACTGAATGGAAAGGTCCTTACCAAAGACTCATTAAAAGGTCTTGGTTAGCTGTGGAGATGGGCAAGGGATTCCCATGGCCCTGAGTGCAGAGACTTGGACTTTCAGAAGGCTCTCCAGGGGTACATCCTGATGCCTCTGACAGTCAAAAGCAGTCAAGCCCCAAAGTCTTCTCTGGTCTCTGTGGTCCAGTGTGGTGGAAGTCACGGGCTTGACAGGGCTGGCTAGAGGTGACATCTCTCAGAAGCCACAATGCATAAGTGTAGCTGTTGTGGCAAGGGTTAGGCTGAGCTCCATCAACCCAGGGAGCTTTGAGCCTCAGTGGCCTTGCTTGTCTTCATCCTGTCCTGCTGGGTTTTGCAATCAAAAGGTGACCCTGGTTGTCCTCACAGTGCTGCAGGCAGCCAAGAGGTCGTGAAGAGCAGGAGGGGTGTGGGATGCCTCACGTGTGCATTCGTGCCCATCTTCAGCAGGAAAAATCAGAGCTGGCTCTCCATTCCTTTCTCCATGTGTGTGGCACAGTCATCACAAGGTGTCTGCGCTGCTCTGCCACCACTGCTGGCTTCTTGCTCCTCCAGGCTCTGTTCTCAGTGTCGCAGGGTTATCAGCGCTTTGCCCCAGCCCAGGCCTCGGGGTGGCAGATACTGGATGGTCTCTCAGCCTCACTGCTATGAGCTCAATGTCCTCATTTTCTCCACAGGAGGCTTTGCCACCTTCTCATCCTGCTTCCCAGGGCTCTGTGAGGGGAAGCCAGCTGCCATCCTGCCCATGAGCATCTCCCAGCCATGCTTGCCCGTGGCCAACGTTGGCCCCACACGCATCCTGCCACATCTCTACCTGGGCTCCCAGAAGGACGTCCTAAACAAGGTATGGCCCTGCTGAGGGGACATGTCTGCCCTGTCCCATCAGGGACCCCAGAATGGAGAGGACTGAGGGCATTAGGGATTCCTTTCCTGCCTGGTAGGAGAACCGTGGGTGGGGGGTCTGACCCTACCAGAAGGCTGAAGGGAAGGAGTGCGCAGGCAGAGCCTGGTGGAACTGGACAGGATGAGCTGTCTTGCCCTACCTGAAGGGAGGTTGTAGCCAGGTGGGGATCAGCCTCTTCTCCCAGGCAACCAGTGGCAGAAGGAGAGGACACAGTCTCAAGCTGTGCCAGGGGAAGTTTAGGCTGGATGCTAGGAAGGAATTCGTCACAGAGATTGGCCATTGGAATGTGCTGCCCAGGGAGGTGGTGGAGTCACCATCACTGGAAGTGTTTAAAAAGAGACTGGATGAGGCACTCAGTGCCATGATTGAGTTGATTAGATGGTGCTGGGTGATAGGTTGGACTGGATGATCTCAAAAGTCTTTTCCAACCCAGTTAATTTAGGTATTCAAGAGGGGATTGGACATGGCACTTGGTGCCATGGTTTAGTACTCATGAGGTCTTGGGTGACAGGTTGGACTTGATGATCTTTGAGGTCTTTTCCAACCTTATTGATTCTATGATTCTAATTCTGTATAATTGATGAGCTTTGGGGTGGCCAGACTCTTTCCAAGTGTAATCATAGAATGGTTTGAGTTGTGAGTGACCTATAAAGGTCATCCAGTCCAAATCCTCTGCAGTGAGCAGGGATAGCTTCAAGCACAGCAGTTTGCTCAGAGCCCCAAACAACCTGACCTAGAATGTTTCCAGGGATGAGGCATCTACCACCTCTCTGGGCAACCTGGGACAGGGTGTCACCAACCTCAAAGTACCTGTAGCATACCCAGGGGCAAGAGGAGCACAGCTGGAAGAACACTTGGGTATGGAGGAGGAGTTACCACAGCTGGAGGGAGATGTGGGACACGAGCCAGCTTCGCGCCCACCTGCCTGACCAGTGAGATAACACCAATGTCAGCAACCCTGGGATCTCCTTGGAAGCCAAAGACAGCAGGAGAAAGGAGAAAAGAGGGACAGATGCTGGAAGGGCTGTGCTGGGACATCACACCAGGGTAGGAGTTCTGTTTAAAGGGAAAAATCACACCAATAAGACAGAAAGGAATTGCAGTGGAAACGCTGCCAGGCAGCCTGGCTGCCGCGGGCAGGAGGGAGCCAGACAGGGCTCCTTGTCCTCACCCAGGGCAGGCAGGGGGGGAGAGGGACCATGACGCCAGAGCAGGACTGGAGACAGAAAGGAGGGAGAGTGGAATTATATACAGGGAGTAGAAGGAAATGGGAGAGAAAAATGCCAGGAATGTGAGCCCAGGAGCTGGGCTGACTCCGTGGAGCCAAGGCTGCGCTCTGCTGGGCCAGGCAGGAACCGGCTGCAGGAGAAGCCAGGGACGAAACCCTGGTGTGGTCTCCTGAGGAGCCAATGTCAGGCAGGGAAATTGGTGTTTTCCATCCCTCCCCTTCTCCTAGGAGGGTTGTGTCCATCCCTTGGAGCTGTGTGGCCAGAAGCAGAGCAGGGTCAAGTGTGGAGCCATGCATAGATGATGCTTCTCTGCTCCAGGGTGTTGCAGAGGAGACCTCCCACATGCAGGCTCCACACACTCTGATGTGTGGAAGGATTCTTTTCATCTCCATGTTTTCTCCTCCTGTTTCATTTTGGGTCTTCCCTGCAATAGCCCAGACCAGGCACTGAGACCCAGCAGCTGGCACAAGTGTTCCCCCATTTTTTTATGAGCCACCTACCCCCAGCTGTACAGTTGGGATGGAGATAGAGACAGGGGTCAGGTGAGCCATGAATCTGGTGTCAGCACTGCATAATGGTGAAGCTGACCATGGCCCTAGGAAGGAAGGAAAGGAGGTTGGTGTGGGTGCAGCAGTATGCACCCAGCAAGCCAGTTCCCTGCTGGGTGACTCATGGGTTGAACCTTACCCCCTCATTGCAGTTTGTCATCTGACCCTATTTACCTAAGGTCTCCCTTCTACTGTTGCATTTACTGAGTCAGAAATATGGGCAGTGAGGGTGGCCATTAAGTGGCCAAAGCAGAAAAGACATGGGAAACAAGTCCAGTCCCAGAATCCCAGCCTGGTTTGGGTTGGAAGGGACCTTTTAAGGGTGCTTTTAAGGTCATCTACTCCAACCCTCCTGCAGTCAGCAGGGACATCTGCAAACTAGAGCAGGTTGCTCAGAGACCCATACAACCTGACCTGGGATGGTTCCAGGAATCTCCCACCTCTCTGGGCAACCTGGACCAGGCTTTCACCACCCTCAGTGGCAAACATTTGTTCCTTCTCTCCCCTCTGAATCTCTCTCTTTTAGTTCAAACCATCATCCCTCGTCCTGTCACAACAGGCCCTGCTCAAAAGTCTCTCCCCAGCTTTCTGGTCCAGTTTCACCCCAGTGCCAGAATGAGGGAGGAGAAGTTTCCCCTTGCCACCTGCCTGTGCCCTAACACAAGAGTTTGTGTTCACAGTGAAGAAATGTGAATGATTCACAAGTCTGAGAACAAATCCTGATGTGTTTCTGAGCAGTGTGGGAGCAAAGCCATGCACTGACATTGGTTAGCATGGGGTGCTGCCACTGACTCACCCCACTGCTGGTGAGATACCCCCTCTCTCCCTCAGCAGATACTCTTAAAGCTTTCAGCCAGAGATTTGGCTGGGTTTCTTTCTTGTATTTTGCTGTTCCTCTCCTGCTTAAATCCTTGGATTTTCTCCTCTGGGACCCCCTTTCCATGGGTCCTTGGTCTTGCTTACTTGTGTTTGGACCAAAGCAAAGATCACAGGATGCTAGGGGTTGGAAGGGACCTCTGAAGATCATCAAGTCCAACCTCCTGCCAGAGCAGGATCATAGAATCCAGCACAGGTCACACGGGAGTGCATCCAGATGGGGCTTGATAGTCTCCACAGAAGGAGACTCCACAACCTCTCTGGGCAGCCTGTTCCAGTGCTCTGTGACCCTCACAGTGAAGAAGTTCCTCCCCATGTTGAGGTGGAACCTCCTCTGCTGCAGTTTACATCCATTGCTCCTTGTCCTACCCCAGGGTGCAAGTGAGCAGAGCCTGTCCCCTGCCTCCTGACCCCCAGCCCTCAGATATTTAGAAACATTTATTAAGTCCCCTCTTAGTCTTCTCCAGACTCATCAGCTCCAGGGCACTCAGCCTCTCCTCCTAAGATCAGCTGAGGTTCAAACCTGTGCCATCAAAATTAATACAACCTTCTCTCTGCTGTGCCACTATCAGCTAGGCCAAGGCAACGCTGGGAGACCCACAGGAGCAAATATTGGGATGGGAAAAGGCAAGGGAGGGCATGGCAAGGCAGATCTTCAGCACTCAGCGCTGCCTGAGCCCAGCTGATCGTTGGTCCTCTTCTTTCCCACCAGGACTTGATGACGCAGAACGGGATAAGCTACGTCCTCAACGCCAGCAACTCCTGTCCCAAGCCAGACTTCATCTGTGATAGTCACTTCATGCGCATTCCTGTCAATGACAACTACTGTGAGAAGCTGCTCCCCTGGCTGGACAAGTCCATTGAGTTCATTGGTGAGCATGAGTCATTGGTGGTTACAGTGGTTGCAGACTTTCCACTTCTCAGCTTTCAAAGCTCCTCTTCTTTTCTCAATGATCTTGCTTCCAGCAACCCTTGTCCTTTCACACGCAAGGGTTGAGGGCCTGGGAGGGAGGCTGGAGTCCTTTTGCTTGCCCTCTCTTGACAGCATTGTTGCTTTTCTCCCTGTTTCCTCTGCCGTGCTCCAGACAAGGCCAAGGTGTCCAGCTGCCAGGTGATTGTGCACTGCTTGGCTGGGATCTCCCGCTCGGCCACCATCGCCATCGCCTACATCATGAAGACCATGGGTATGTCGTCAGATGATGCTTACAGGTGAGTTTTCCCCACAGGGCAGGCAGAGCTGATGCTGGGAAGGAAAGCAGGCTGGGCCCAGAAGGAGAGGTTGGGAGCTCCTTACAGCCCTGTCTCCAGTTAACTGTTTCCCAATGAAACCAAACTAAACCTGCCTTCATCAAGTGCGTGCAAGGAGGAATAGCTTGGGGCTGTAACATGGAGGGAGGAGACAGTCCCAGCTCTACCCCTGGGGCATCCTGAGGATCCCCAACACCCCTTTCTTCAGAGGGTGTGGTCAGATCATCTTGGGTGATGCTGCTTCTGCCCAAAGACGCTGAGAGCAGGGGTGACCCACCGAAGGGCCAAGCACCAACCGGGGCTGTCTGTGTCTCTTCGCAGGTTTGTGAAGGACCGTCGCCCGTCCATCTCGCCCAACTTCAACTTTCTGGGCCAGCTCCTGGAGTACGAGAGGAGCCTGAAGCTCCTCAAGGCCCTGAAGTCAAAGGGTGACCGGGTTGAGGGAGACACCCAGCAGGACCCAGCGGAGGCAGCTGAGAGCAGCCGGCACCCCCCCCCCCCACCTACCTCAGAGAAGGCCGAGGAGGTGCCGAGAGGCACCGCTGCGGCATCCCCCCACGGTGACTGCGAGCGGCAGGGCGGCGCCCCCAAGGTCCTGTCGCCCACCACCCTGCAGCAGGGGCTCAACGGCTTGCACCTCTCCTCCGAGCGCATCCAGGACACCAACCGCCTGAAGCGCTCCTTCTCCTTGGACATCAAGTCCGCCTACTCCCCCAGCCTTCGCCAGGACCCACCCGGACCCCCCGGACCCGGGGACGCCCCAAAACTCTGCAAGCTGGACAGCCCCTCGGGCCCCGGCGGCCTCGGCCCCTTCTCCCCGGGGGCGGACAGCCCCGACCGGCCGAACGGGCCGGACCTGCTGCTGGAGGCTAAGGTGAGGCAGCGGCGGAAGCACCGGCACGCCGCGGGCTCGCCGGCACACGGGCTCAGCCTCAACGTCGGCGGGGCCAGCGCTGCCCGCAAGAGCCCCGGCGCCGAGGACGGGCTGCCGCCACGGCTCGCCCAACCGAGCGCCGCTCCCGGCGCCACCAGCACCAGCAGCACGTGGAGCGGGGTGCACCTGGAGTCCCCCAGCACGCCGTCGGGCGAGGCCGGCTGGTACTTTGGCGTCGACTCCGGCAGCACCGGCGGGAGCGGCGGGAGCCTGTTCGCCGGGGGCAGCCCCTACCCGGCGCCGTTCGGCTGCGGCGGGGTGGCAGGCGGCTGCGAGATCAGACTGAGGGACAAGGCGCGGGCCGAGCCGCGGGACGGGCGGCACAGCTGGCATGAGGAAGCCGGCGCCGAGAAGCAGTTCAAGCGGAGGAGCTGCCAGATGGAGTTCGAGGAGACCATGTCGGAGGGCAGGGCCCGCGAAGAGCTGGGCAAAATCAGCAAACAGTCCAGCTTTTCGGGCAGCATGGAGATCATCGAGGTGTCCTGACACCCACTCGGGGTGCCTGGAGACGGGGGGCGGGGGGTGGGTGGCGGAGGGGATGGGGTGGGTATTTAAGCTGGGGGGAGAGAGGAGGGGAGGGGAGGGGGGTGGCCGGGGTCCGGGGGTGGGAATATTTATACCTGCGCGTGCATTTTCGGGAGCGCATGCGCGGAGACGGAAGCGGAGGCAGAAGAGGCTTTCCAGAGTCCGGGAAACACGACGGAGGATGTTTAGTGTCCCACCCTGCTCCTTGTTTCCCCCTCCCCCCCTCCCATCCCCAGCAGGTCCCAGCCCCTCCATTCGGGCTGTCAAATTCAACCGGGGAAGGGGCGTGGGGCACGCAGCACCTGGGGCAGGGGGAAGGCCACAAGCCGCCCCCTTCCCCCACCTCCCGGGGCACTAAGCACGCTCCCCCGTGTTTCTCTGGCTAACTATCCTAAAAATGCTGCACTGGAGCAGCCCTATACATATATAAATATATATTATATATAATATAAAGATAAAAACAAAACAAAAAAAAACCAACAACAACAACAACAAAAAAGTGGGGGGAAAAAAAAACACAGACAAAAAAAAAAAAGAGGCAGAAAACACAGACACAAAGGAGAAAAAAAAATTACAAAAACCAAACCAAAACCCACAAAGGTAAATGGTTTTCCTGCGATTTTTATCGAGAGGTAAATAATATTTGGATTGTTGTTTCTTTTGTTTGTTTGTTTGTTTCGTTTTGTTTTGGGTTTAATTTATTGAAGCTGTTCATTCTGGCAATGATTTGCAGACAATGTGGGGCGGTACTTTCAGCTCTATTTTTACTGTGTATGGTATTTAAAATCTGAAATACGAGTTTCTAAGCAATATCTGAGGCCTGTGGCTCCTTCTCTAGCTCATGTCGACGACAAAAAGGGTTTTTTTTTCCACTCCCCCCCCTCCTCCCCCACCCACCCACCCACCCACACACCTTCTTCCCTCTGGGCACAGTGACAAAGGGGACCGGAGACTCTCCTGGGCACTTTTTCTATGAATGAACAAGCAACTGAGCAAACCATAAACACTTCTTACAACAAACTGAGCCAGAAAAAAAACCACAACTCTATTCTGGAAGCTGCTGCCGCTTCTTCATCCCTTGGTCTCTGTTTGCTTATCCCCATCCTGGTCATCGTCCCCATCATGGTCATCATCCCCCCCTCCCCCCTCCATCCTGGCTTTCGCCCAGTCCCAGCCATCATCCCTGTCCCCAGTCATTGGCCCCAGCCCAGCGACCAGCCTGTTGCAGCTGTGCTCCCTCCCCCTCCCTCTCCTGGGCTGCCTATCCTCACTTGGGAGGGTGAGGAGGGAGTCACCCAACGTGGAGGGAAGGGTGCTGGGTGTCGCCTGCAGCTGCATTGGAAGCTGCCACAGCGGAGGCAGGGAGGGGAGTCTGGGGGTAGGTGGGATTTCCGCTCAGAGGATATCTTGCCTGCCTCAGCCACTTCAGCTCCCCCTTGCCTCAGCCAGCTTGCTTGGGGGAGGTATGGGCACTATTTTCCCTTTGGGAGTGGTGTTTTTTCAGGCTTCCTTCATCCTTCTCTTCACACCCAGAAAACTCATGGGGAGTGTGCTTGCAGGTGCCAGGACTCCCCCAGCCCTATTCCATCCAGTGGGTGATAAACCAGCTGGACACACAGCTCTGCAAGCACACAGGGGTGGGGGCACAACCAACCAATTTCAGAGGCAGTTGGCTGCTTCCCCTCATTTTGGTGGGGAGCTGAGCCCTTGCCCCCAAAGCCCAGCATCAGGCTTGCTGAGAAGCTGCTTTCTGGAGCTGTAGGCACTCCTCTGCCTCCGCTGCTAAGCACTCCTCTCCCTGTGGCTGTCGTTGCTTTCCTCCTCGTCCTGCGCTAGTTTGCGAAGCTGATACCTCAGGGGTCTCTGTCCGTGCATGTCTGTGTCCTGTGTCAGCCTTGGAGTGTCAGGGGGTTTGTTTCTGGGTCCCCTTTCCCCTCGTTCCTCCTCTTGTTGTTCGTTTCCCTCTCTAAGTCAAGCTGCACGTGGCAAAACCAAATGAGCTCAGGTTTAAAACTGAAGGCAAAGCAGAGGCGTGAGGAGCTGTGGCGGTGTGAGGAGGGGCTGCTGGCTTTGGCAGGTTGCTCTCCCAACCACCTCTGTGCCTGCAGCCGAGCTGAGGCTCCCCAGCAGCTCTTCACTCTCCTCAGGCTGCCTTTAGTTTTTTCCTGGTTTTCCATGGGGCCATTTGGTGAGGTGCTGGGGATCTCTACATGCTCCTGCTGGTGCCATGAGGTGTGGCAAGGAGGGGAAAGGGTGGCTGGAGAGCCAGGGACTGCCTGCTTCTCTTCCCACAATGCTTTTGATGAGGGTGAGAGATGTTACAGGCATCCCTAGAGAGCCCACCCCACCCAGTAGTGCCTCCAGCAATCACCTCAAACCAGCTCAGTGTTGCCAGCCTGAACGTTTCTCCCTTCTGGCCATGAATGGATGCTGACACCATCTTCTAGGCTCCCTTTTTAGATTCCAGTAGGCATTTGAGTCTATCCCATGAGCCAGGCAGCTATTCAGCACTCACAGCATTGCCTCCTAAGCAGACATCGATGTCAAGTCAAAGGAGGGAAGGGAAAAGGCTTTGTCCTCTGTCCAGTAAGCCTCCTGAGCCCAGGTTGGTGTCATTTGTCTCCTGCCCAAGCAGTGCTGCTGGATCCCTTCCTCTCCTGCTGCCCTAGCATGGCAGGCATCATCACCTGCTGACCTCTGCTCCATACCACTCAGCTTTTGTGCATCCCATAGTCCTCCAGGGTTGCTGCCAGCATGGGCCAGCTGAGCCCAGGTCAAGCAAGCTGCTATCAGGAGCTGGTTAGGTGTAGCACTACAAAATCAGCCTCTGAAATCGGAGCAAAGGGAAGCAGGTTTTGAGTTGAGTAGAACCACAGCTGCCACCAGACATCCATGGCCCACCTCTGCAGCCTCATTTTGATGCACTTTGCATTCCTCCTTCCCCCTTATGTTGGGCACATGCTCTAGCAGCCCTCCTGTGTGCAATATTTTAAGGCTACATCCAGCAAATATGCTTTGATGGAGTAGCCCTCCCCGAGTGTGTCCTGCCAGTGCTGTCCCAGAGGCACCAGGGTCACTGGGTGGCTTGCAATTAGCTGATTTTTGTGAATCAGCCTCTGACAGGCACTTTGTGCATGAATCAGAGTGAGCTGGGAGTGAGCTTGAGGATGGATGTGCTGGCTGGTAGCCCTTCCCATCATCTCTCAGCCAAGCCTTTTCATGGGCTCTCACAGCCAGATGACCCCACCCAAAGGCTCCCTGGAACCAAAAGTCATCTTTCCATGCAGGTCTGCTGAGAGTGTGTGTCTTGGTAGGGACCCATGGTGGCAGAAGTGTGAGGAGAGGTGAGGAAAAGCCTGGCCTTTCGAGGAAGGAACCAACAAAGCTGTCAAGAGTGCCCAATGGGCACAGCAGCTGCTATGGTTGAGCTTTGCAGCACACAAAGGATGGAGCCAACCACAGCTTTCCTTCAGGCTAGAAGGGCCATTACACCCTTCCCTCCATCCCCTGAGTGTCCCTAGGGCCAAGCCCCGTGGCCATCTCCTTCCCCACCACCCTTTTGGGTGGCTGAGTGAAGCTGGCAGGAGGGCAGCCATCAGCTTGGCAACACTGAGCCAGAGGCTTGGGTCAGAGCAGGCTCGTCCCCAGCCTCAGCAGCAGCATCCCCAGCCCCTGCTGCCTTCCCAGCCCTTCTCTTTGTCTGCTTGTTTCTTTGGATGTCCATCCCCATTACATCTGCCCCTTAGGAGACAATGTCCCCCAGACCCCCTCCCCACTCCTGCTGTCCCCTTCCCCCTCTCACCCTTAATACTAATGATAATAAGCTATCAGTGTTGTCATTGCAATCTATGAATGATAGATTTGAGTATTTATGATTATTATTATGATTATTATGATTATTATGGTTATGATTCTGTACTTTTTTGCTTCCTACTCTCTGTACGTTGCTCTTTGTTTCTCTGTTGTGAATAAACGCAAGGCCCCAGCACACCTTCTCTCTGCTCCCCGCAGCCTGGCACAGCTCCTGGCTGTCCCAAGGCCCCAGGGAGGCAAACCCTTGTCAGAGGAGCTGGAGGGTGATGCTTCCTAAGGGTACAAAGACACCCAAACCCGGGGCAGATCCATTCCCTGACCTCTTCCCTTCCTGCAGCTCCTCTTCCCCATGCTCATGTTAGCAAGAGGCAGGATCCTACCGGCACCACGGATGGAGGATTAAATGGCACAGGCTGAAAGCTCTTGTAGCAGCTTTAAGGAGTGTTGGCCAGGCACCCAGCTCATGGAGTCAGCTCCCTTCAGGTTTGGTCCTCTCACCTTCTTCTACTGCTTGCATCTCCAAGGGGCTTCTTGCTCTGCTGGGGGAGATGGTTTGCAAAGCTCTCCCTGCCCAGCCAAGGCCTGGCACTGATGCTCCGTAGCAGCCAGGTGCCTTGAGCTTTTGGGGCTTGAGTGTCCTCTTCATGCCAGTGATCTCCCTTTGCTCAGGGACAGCACAGTCTGGGGAGGACACACAGCCAGTGGCAGAGCAGCAAGGAGAGACGTGAGGGGCTCTGCTACCTGGAGGGATGCAGAAAGGGGCTGGAGATGGCTCCCATCCCGGGACTGGATTTGGCCTTTACCCAGCACTGGTGTGTCATAAGCAGACAGAGTCCGGTGCTGCTTTTTCACACCCATGTCCTGGGCTCCTGGTACAAGCTGGAGGTTGCCAGGTGACTGTAAGGTGTAGGAGGAGACTTCAGGGAAGGGAAGAGGAACCCTGTTTGCACCATGGTACAAAACACTCTCCCTGTTGCGCCAGCCTCATGAAGAGTCATTTTAATTTGCAGGGTTTGACATCCCCCTTCTCCAAGTGGCCTGGGCACAGTCTCTTGTCTCTGTCATGGCTTTGCTCCACCGTGGGTTGGGTCCTTCTCATCACGCTGCGCTGAACTCATTCCCGAGGTTGCTCTGAGACCGCACCGGAGAGCAGAGAGCTCAGGTCTCGCCCCTCTCTCAGGGGACTCTGGCAGACCCCCGCTGGGGTCCCGGTCCGGCGTCACCCTTCCTACCTCACCTGCCTTTGGGGGCAGTCACGGGCGGGGAGGGAGCAGGCAGGTCCCCGACCACGCCGGGGCTGAGCCTTCTCAGCTCCCATCCTTGTCCCTGCAGGATCAGGCCCTTCCTCAGCAAGCACAACACGGGGAGGGGGGGGCTGCTCCCGCCCTGGGGACTCCCAAGCAGGGAGGAGAGGCTCTGGCCACCAGCCCCACCATGCTCCCTTCCTCGCCAGTGCCAACATCAGACGCGGGGAGACACCCTGCCCCTGCCTCCTCTTCCTTTATTTATTACCAGAGGCTGTAAACAGCAGTGGCTTTTCTACCCTCGACTTTCTTTTCCTTTCTTTTGTATTTTGGAACAACGTGTTGTAATAAATACCCAAATAGGTGTTTTAACAGCTGGGTCTCAGTCTTGGTTTTTGAGGGGGCAGACTTTCTCAGGGTGGGGCTGGAGGGTCATCTCTGGGGGGGTGTGGGGGGTGTGGGGAGGGTGAGGGACCTCTGGCTGCATCTGATTGTGGAGAACTGAACACACCACCAGAGCTGGAAACACAGCCAGACCCAGACACACAACCAGAACCACAGCTATGTATAGGGTCCAGGAGCTGAAAGCTGCAGCAGGACTGAGAGCAGAAGTAAGACTCATGGCTGAGGGAGCTGGAGGGTAACAATTAATCAGGACATTCAAGAGCCCATGGACTATAAAGAGCCACTCACAGGGTTTCTGATGGCCAAGTGTGTGATACACAGCCCTGAAGCTCCAGCCAGGCACCTGAGCAGCCTCTTTCTAAGTGGAAAGGACTGGCCAGGTCTTGCTGCAGATAAGTAGATGAACATGTGGGGGGTGGCACAGATTGCCAGGCTAAAGAGCATAAAGGCATGGAGTGTTTGCATTGAAATACATTCTGTTATTAATAATAATAATGATTTGGGGTTTATTTTGCTTTCTCCTGCCGTGGTGTAGCCCCACAGACAGGCAGCCAAACCCTACAGACATTCCCCAGGCCTCCCACAGCCAGCTGAGCCTCTTCCCCACAGCAGCAGCCCCATTTCGGCTGGGCTGTGTTGGAGCAGAGGGTGGTGGAAGTGATTCCCTGCTCCCTTCCACAGCAGGTTTGCTTGGGAGGGAGGAGAAAGTGTGAGCAGGCTCCCTGCTGCCCTGGCTCCAGAGCTCTGAAGCACTTATTGACTTAAATGCAGAAGGGACATCATCCCCATGGCTCCTTTCCATGGGCAGGGCTGAATTCCCTGGGCTGGTATAAATCCACTCCCCTCATCCAGCTGCTATTGCACTTTGATGGTGAGGCCACACCTTGAGCACTGGGTTCAGTTTTGGGCTCCTCACTACAAGGAGGACAATGAGGTGCTGGGACACATCCAGAGATTGGAAACAAAGCTGGGGAAGGGTCTGGAGAGCAGGGCTAGTGAGGAGCAGCTGAAGGAACTGGGGGTGTTCAGCCTGGAGGTGTTCAGGCTGAGGAGGGGAGACCTTCTTGCACCTTCACAGCAAAGTTGATTTTCCCTCATAGAATCACAGAACTCTTGAGGTTGGAAGAAACCTTTGGGATCATCAAGTCCAACCACTCATCGAGAGCTCACTGTCCCACCACTACTGCGGAGCTACCACTAACCCATGCCCCCATCCACATGTCTTTTAAGTACCTCCAGGGATGGTGACTCCACCAGCTCCCTGGGCAGCCTGTTCCAGAGCCTGGTAACCCTTTCTGTGAAGAAATTTTCCCCAATATCCAACCTGAACCTCCATTGGCACAGCTTGAGGTCTTCTCCTCTTGTCCTTTCACTTGTTGCATGTGAGAAGAGACTGACCTCCTCCTCCCTCTAACCTCCTTCACCCTTGGTTCCACTTTGTGCCTTGTCCTTATCCCTTGTCCCACCACTGGAGAGAGCCTGGTCCCTATAGCTATTGATGAGCAGCGAGAAGATCTTCTCTCAGTCCACTCTTCTTCAGGATAGCCAAACCTAAACCCCACCCAACCAAACCTGAAGCCCACCCTGCAGAGCTTCCTCCCCCTGCCCAGGCTCTGCCTCTCCTCTGGCTCCTCGAGGTTTGCAGAGCAGAAACCATTACTGCAACGAGAAACCCAGGAACGTCCTTTTTCCAGCTCTCGGGCTTTTATTGACTGCCAGTGGCTGCCAAGCCTATAAATAAATGTTCCTGGAGCTAAATATAGCAGCCCTGCAATAGGCCCTGGCTATTTATTTAGCTTGTGGCCTCTTTGAAAGCTTGCCAGTCCAGGCTGCCTTTACCTTCACACCGCCCCACCCCAGGCTGCGGCCACCCACCGCGGGGGCACGGCTGAGTCAGCGCGGGGAGAAGGGGTCACGAAAGCCAGTCCTGTCTCCTCGGCAGGGCTTGGAGAAGCAAGGTGGCAGGGGCTGGCAGATGAAGCACTTTCAGCTCCCTATACCCCTGCCCAGAGAGCTGGGGGGGCGGTCCTCAGGAGGGGCATTTGCTGGAGTCGTTGGGCAGGGGCTGAGCCGGCCGCGAGCCAGTTTCCTCTCCTGGGAGGACTTGGGACCTTTTTCCAGAAGTGGAGCCTGGAAAATAGAATTTATCATCTCTGCAGGGCTTGCCAGCACTGGGTAATGTGCATTGCTTTTCCACACTTTGCAGGAGTGCTCCTGGTGCGTGGAGATGCTGCGGTTCAGGCTTGAAGGCGCATGGAGCGACCCCCACGCCTGCACCCTGCTCAAGCCAGGACGCTCAAGCCTGTACCCCAAGCCATGTCATGCCTGGGACCTGGTCTCTGGCTCCAGCTGCAGACAGGATCTCGGGCAATGCTGCAGCTATGTCATTCAGTGCTCCTAGTGGGACTTCCTGGCTTAAGGAGTGTGTCTAGGAGATGCCATTGCCACGCCAGTGAGACCTTAGGCGGGCTCTGAGCCCCTCCAGAGCCCTGTTGGTTTGCTCCAAACGTGATGGAAAGCAAGGTGAGGACTGCTCTTGTGCTGCAGACACTGCCCTACACTCTGAGCCTGACAGAAATACGATGCTGCTCACCTTGAGCTGTGACAACTTCCCTGCAGCTCCATGCCAGCAAGGGGAAAAACTCCCTCACTCCCTGGAAAGCCACCGGAGCTCCTGGAACGATCCAAGGCATGCACAATGCTCAGCACTCACAGGGAGTTCTGCTAAACATGAGCTAATCCTTACAACACCCATGGGAAGGAGAAAAGCAATTATTGTTATTGGGCTTGATTCTTCCTTCCCTGCGTACCCCTGCAGGTGGGGATCAGCCCTACCAAATCCAGAGAGCTCTGGAACTCAGAGGAGGATCCCACTCGCTCCAGCTTGTGCAAATAGGAAACCTGGAGCAAAGACAGCAGGGTTTTTGCCAAAGGCCACCCAGGAAGGCAGAGTTGCAGCCAAACTCCAAGTGCAAGGGGGAAATCCTGCCCCCCACCCCCAAAGTCCTACTGCAGTGCCACCAGGCTACCGTTCCCTGGCTGAGTAATTCTGGGCTCCTGGTGGGTCTGCACCTGTGGGGTGCCAGAGGGACACAAAGGCTTTTTGTCACTGCTTACCTTCCTTTCCACAAAGCCTGGAGCACACATCATATGAGCAGCAGCTGGGGGAACTGGAGTTGTTTAATCTGGAGAAGATGAGGCTGAGGAGAGACCTTCTGTCTCTCTACAACTCCCTGAGAGGAGGCTGCAGCCAGGTGGGGGGGTGGGCAGTGTTTTCTCCATGGTAACAAGTGACAGGACAAGAGGAGATTGTCTCAAGTTGCACCAGGGAAGAGGTTGGATGTTAGAAGAAACTTCTTCACTGAAAGGCTTCTCAAGCCCTGGAACAGGCTCCCCCAGGGGGGTGGTTGAATCTCCCTTGCTGGCCATGTTTGAACACCACTGAGATGTGGTGCTGAGGGTCATGGCTTAGCAGTGACTTGGTAGAGTTAGACACCAGTTGGACTTGATGAGCTTCAAGGTCTTTTCCAACCAAAATGGTCCTGTGATTGTAAAGTCACCTCACAAAATGCTGAGATACCTGGAAGCAGATGCAGACATGGCTTGATTTGGAGTCCCAAAACTCCCACCTGTGACCTCTCTTCTGGAATCACAGCCCTGGACCTGCTTTGTCATGTGGTTGGCCACATCAGCCCCCAGCCACCATGTGAGCTGTGGGCAGTGAAGTGCTGATGGAGCTGATGGGCCAGTCCCTGGGCTTGTCCCAGCCATGCAGCTTTGGAGTAAAGCTGGCTTGGAGAGGCAAGGTGCTGCTGGGGTCCCTCCTGGGGTGCAAGGTTCCTCTTAGGGCACAGAGGTAGCTGGTTGGGATTCCCTGGGTGAGAATGGAGACCACAATGAGGGTCAGCTGCCTGGCCAGGCCCTTTGCAGGGAGAAAGGGCAGTTTTGAGGGGGTTGGCTAAAACCAGCAACGCTGCCTGGCCACTCTTCCCTTCAGCTGAAACCTGTGCACTCAGTGTCTGAGTGGAAACACCATCTGCTGGCGGTACCCAGATGATGTCATTCAGTTTTCCAGGCTTCTGGGCTGAGCTGGAGATGACTGGAGATGCTTTATTTAGAAGGAGGCCAAGCCCAGGAAAGCCCAGGCCTTGCAGCACCTCTTGGCCATCTCCCCTCCCTGCTGATGCAACCCTGGCTGCAGCAGGGACATTAGGCAGCCTTGGAGGAGGTGGCTCTCAAGAAGCTCAGAGTGGGACCTGCTGGGTTGTGGGAAGGGAGGATGCTTCAGGGGGTGAGTCAGGAAGAGTCTCAGTCTCTGCTGCCTGTTGTTCAGGGGAATGGAGATCCTCCAGGCCCAATGCACATAGCCAAGGAGCACCCCCATCTCCCCAGGTGTCTTTTCTCTTCCTCCAGCTCCCTGAGAAACTCAATCTGCTCTCCCAACCCTCCTCATCCTCACACTTGTCATCTCCAGTCTGGGTTACTGCAACCAAGCCTCAGGCTGGCTCCAGGGAGGGGAGGGTTAGTTGGAAAGCAAACATTTCCCCCTGCTGACACCCCTTAACCTGCCTCCTCTTCCTCAGCAGCATCTCCTGATGGCTGGGGAGCTAAGAATAGCCCAGGCCGGCTCCAGGCTGGTGCTGTTTGCTCAGTGACTCAGAGCTGGCCGGGCAGGCACTTACTCAAAGGGCTCCATTACTCATCTGTCTGCCTTGCCCCAAGGATGGGGTTTGTGTCTCTCTCCCTTGCCTCTCCTTTAAGGATCCTTCATTGCTTTCTTTTTAACGAAGCCACCATCCACAAAGAGAGGTAATTATCCTGCTGTGGCTTTACCCCCACCCAAACTGCTGCAACCCTCAGCCATCACGCTGGGAGCCCCTTGGTATTGCTCCTGCCAGGAGAGAGGTGTGGGGGCAGGAGCAAGGCAAGAGAAAATGCCTCCCAAAAATCACATTCCATGCCACCAGGGTGAGTGTGCAAACAAAAATCCTCCCCTCCAGAAGCTGTCCTTGGTGAATTACAGAAGGGTTTGGGTGGGAAGGGACCTGCAAAGCTCATCTAGCCCAGCTCTCCTGGCAGGGAGCAGGGACATCTTCAACCAGAGTAGGCTGCTCAGAGCCCAGAGAACCTGACCCTGAGTCTGTCTAGGGATGGCTGTCCTGGTTTCCCAGGCCAGCCACAGGCTGCAGGCTCTTAGCAGCTTGGAGTCAGCCAGGGCAGCTGGCTACAGGTGACCCCAGACCAAGAACACCATGCTCAGTATAAACAGAGGGGTTTCCTGCTTTTGCTGTTCCTCTTCTGCTTCTCCTCCTGCTCCCATGGACTGCTGTACCTCTGCTGGGCTGAGTACAACTTTGTTTGCTCTATGTTGGGATTATTTGGGCTGTTTCATTGAATCCATTTTCATCTCAACCAACAGCTCTTCTCTCCTGATCCCCTTTTCTCTGCTGGGGAGGGGTCATCAGGTGGTAGAGCAACTGCTGGAGTTTGGCCCCATATATGCACTAAATGTAGGCAATGGGACACCTACCACCTCTGTAGGCAGCCTGGGTCAGGGTCTCACCACCCCCAGTGTCAAATACTTCTTTCTTTTCTCCAGTCTGAATCTCCCTCTTTTAGTCTCAAACCATCACCCCTTGCCCTGTCACAACAGGCCCTGCTCTAAAGTCTGTCCCCTTCTTTCTCAGAAGCCCCTTTAAGTGCCAATGGCCACAGGAAGGTCTCCCTGGAGCCTGCTCTTCTCTAGGCTGAGCAACCCCAATTGCCTTAGCCTGTCCTCACAGCAAAGGGCTTCCAGCCCTTGCATCATTGCTGTGGCCTCCTCTGGACTTGCTCCAACAATGCTGATGTGGATCTGACTGTACCCAAAGCCAGCTGGCCCCTCGGATGCCCATGGCATGACCCAGCTGCTCCCATCTTGCCCACAGCCCACACTAATTGCCACCCTCCTTCTCCTCCTCGGTACCACCATCCCCCATGGGTGCTGTGGTGTCTACAAAACATCTTGGTGAATTCCAGCAGGCCTCCATGGTAAAAAGTGGCTCCATTTGCAAACAACAAAAAGGCATCCATCTGGTTTGTTCCCCTGAGGCACTCTCTGAGTCACAGCCAGCCCTGCTGGGAACAGAGCTGCATCCTGACCAGTGCACATCTGTGTCTGCTGCTGCTGGGGGAGGACACAGCTCCTCTGCCTGCCCTGCAGCCATGGGGATGGTTGCTTGGGATGTGCCAAGCCTGGTGTGGGCAGCAGAGCTGGAGGAGGTGCAGGGAGATGGTGTTTTATTCTCCTGCTGCTGTTTCAGCCCCTTAGTCTTTTTTCCCTCTTCTTCCACTTCTTCTAACCCTGCTGCTTCACAGCATCACTCTCCAAGCCTTCCATCATCAGGAAGCCCAAAATGCTCCAATGAAGCCTTGGCAGAAGCAAGAGGGTTACATGGGAGCAGACACAGCCCCTGGGCTGAGGCACCCCAAGCCAGGTCTGCTTTGTGTCTTGCAGACACACGAGGAAGGTGCAAATAGCTCTTCCACCTTGCATGGAAGTGGGCAGCAGCTGCTCTGGATTTGTGCTGGAGCTGGGGCACTTCACCTCAGCACCCTGCCCTGTGTCTCCATATGAGAGATGCTGAGGTCCTGATCCTGTACTACTGTGCAAGGGGAGTCTTTCCAGCCATGATGATTGGGCTCCTCATGCCTCCCCACAAAGCCCTGCATGGGAGAGCTGGGCTCAGGCTTCAGAGAGGATGATGTGCCCACCTCAAAGCACTGGGCTCAGTCCAGGCTGGTAGCAGCCAAGAATGCAGGACAGAGGAAAGTGGAAGCCTGGACATCTGCTTATGGGCTGGAATTGAAGCCCCTGCACTCCCCCCTGGTGAGCACATGCTTGTGTTTGTGTGAGGAGAGGCTTCTTTGGTGTCAGTGTGCTGGAGTCCTGGAGCAGGCTGCCCAGAGAGGTTGTGGAGTCTCCTTCTCTGGAGAGCTTTACACCCCCACTTGGCCATAGTCATCAGGGCGAGCTGCTGTGGGTGCCCTGCTTTAGGATGATCTCCAGAGGTCCCTTCCAGCCCCCACCAGTGTCCCAGTTACCCCCTCTCAACATCAATCCATGTGCCCATCTGGCTAGGCTGTCCCATAGGAGAGCAGGACCAAGCTGCCAGGCCTGCTCCTGCCTCTGAGACCCAACTGCTGTCCCTCAGCATCTCTCACTCCATCAAGGGCTGCCAAGCAGCTGGTGGCAACCCTGACAACCAAGGGCACAGCAAAGCCAGGATGTGCCAGAGGAGGCAACAGGCATTGGTGGCCCAAACCAGAGCTTTGTGGAACACCTTTCCTTGGCACCTGCCTCAAAGCCGGGCACTGAGCAGGGCTGGAGGGAAGTCCTTGAGCTGAGTCTGGAGCAAAAGCCGTGCCCTGGCCCTGCAGATCCCCGCAGCCCTGGCAGCTCCCAGCCTGCAGCGAGGTCTGTGAGCAGCCTCTAGTGGCAGCTCCGGACGGCTCCTGCGCTCCTCAACGCCGCTTGGTCTGCGCAAAACCAGGCGGCAGGAGGGGAAGTTTATCCTCGTTCCACAGAGCTGCAGAATCCCAGCATGGAAGCGACCTCTGGAGATCATCCAGTCCAATCCCCTGCTAAAACAGGGGCAACCACAGCAGCTTGCCCAGGAGCACAATGCCCGGGTGGGTTTGGAATCTCTCTAGAGAAGGAGACTCCACAACCTCTCTGGGCAGCCTGCTCCAGGGCCCCAGCAGCCTCACACTGAAGAATGTTCTCCTCTGGTTCAGAGGGAACCTCCTGGGTTCTAGTCTGTGCCCACTGCCCCTTTGTCTTGTCTGTGGGGACCACTGAAAAGAGTCCAGCCCCATCCTCTTGCCCCCCACCCCATGACTATTGATCAGCAATGCCAAGATCCCTTCTCAGCCAGGAAGGGCTCCAAGAGCTATTTCTGTCCTGCTTCATGAACCTGGACCATATGGTTCAAGTTGTTTCCATCTCTAAAGCCACAGAGGACCAGGTTTGGGCCAACCTAAGGCACCAAGCAGTGAGATGCTGGCAGGTGGCTGCAAAAGGTGCTGCAGTCCTCTTTACTTCTAGAGGATCTGCTGTGCACCCCAAAAGTGCCATCCCAACCAGTCCCCTTTACCAGGGCAGGAGAGGCGAGTGACAATCTGCCAACACCTTCCGCACTGTGTGTCCCGTTTATGACCCAGGGATGTGGCCTCCAACCCTGGAAACTGATTGGAGCTGAGCAGCAGTCCTCTCTGGCTTATTCTGGGGGGTGGTGCAGGAATGCTGCTTACTTCAGCCTGGCTGCAAGGCTCAGCTTTGGCTTGGCCTCAGCATCCCCTGGGCGCAGTGCAGTGACGAAGCGTCTGCCTTCGGGCCGCGGGAGCCTCCACGCAGCCACTGCTCAGCAGACTTGGTGGTGCCCTGAGCAAGGGCCAGACTGCCTTGTCTCCAGCCAGGGAACATTAACCTTCCCCCAGCAGAGACATTCCTCAGACCTTGCTGATGCCAAGCACAAGTACATCATAAATTCAAAGTGCTGCTGGGGCCAGCTCTCCCTACCCTGCTCTCCCTCTTAATTGCTGCCCAGGCCGTCCATTAGGGACAGCAGCCAGGAGGGGCAGGAGATGCTTCTCGCCAAACATCTCACCACAAAGCTCTGGGACAGGCTGGCACAGATGACCAGGGTAATTTGTCATGTGTCCCTCTCAACAACCTGGAGCTTTGTGCCTGCTGGGTGAGCCCAGAGAGCTGTGGCTTCAGCCCTGGGGGACACACTGAGAGGGGAGCACAGAGAGGATGGACAAGTTTACTAGAAAGAAATTCTTTCCAGTGAGGCTGGGGAGACACTGGAACAGGCTGCCCAGGGAGCTTGTGGATGCCCTCTTCCTGGAGGTGTTCAGGGCCTGATTGGATGAGGTCTTGAGTGACCTGAGCTAGTGGAAGGTTCCCCCAGGGGAACTGGGGGAATGTGGCCAGTAGGATTTGCAGAGGAATTATCCTCTTCCTGCCCCCCATCCCCCCAGTTTCCCACAGCTAAGCAAAGCACTGAAAGCCCTGCAAGAACTGTGTGACCTAGAGGACTAATTATGGTGCCAAGGTGGGAGAAGGGAAGGCAGAAGGCTCACAGTCTTCCCTGTGCATCCCACTGTGGTGGCCCAGGGACACTACAGCCCCAGCAGGTACCACTTAACCTACCAGTGCCTTCTCCCTGATGGAAATTGCTCTTCTCCCATCTCCAACACCATAGAATCACAGCATGGTTTGGGTTGGAAGGGACCTTAAAGGTCATCTTGTCTCAGTGGGCAGGGACACCTCTCATCTAGATCAGGCTGCTCAAGGTCTCATCCAACCTGGCCTTGAACACCCCCAGGGAGGAGGCATCCACAACCTCCCTGGGCAGCCAGTTCCAGAGTCTCACCACCCTCATACTGAAGAGCTTCTTCCTAAGATCCAGTCAAACCCTATTCCAACCCTTCTTCCTCAGCTTCAAACCATTCCCCCTTGTCCTGCCATTGAACACCCTCATGAAAAGTCCCTCAGCAGCCTTCCTGTAGGATCCCTTCAGGTATTGGAAGGCAACTCTGAGGTCCCTCTGGAGTCTTCCCTTCTCCAGGCTGACCACCCCCAGCTTCCTCAGCCTGTTATCATAGCAGATGTGCTTCAGCCCTTGGATCCCCGCTGTGACCTTCCTCTGGACTCTAACAGCTCTGTGTCCTTCTGATGGGCACGCCGGAAAAACCAACCCTTGATACACCTCCACACCAAAGCAGCAGCCCATGCAGAGAGAAGGAATGACACAGATCCCTCTGGTGGCCTCCTGCAGCAGGCACTGCTGCTGCCAGAGCTGCTCTGGATGCTTCCTGCGGGGCAGACAGGCTGCCCTTGGCTCTGGTGCCCACCGCAGCTCTCCGCAATGAGCTCACCCCTCCATTATCGCTGATGCAGGCAGGCAGGAGGCTCTCAGAAGCACAGCTATCGATCCGAGCCTCTTGCATGTCCGTCCCCACCGGGCCTCTGGTTTCAGGAACTCTCTTTGCCTCTCCTTGACACCTCTCTGCAGCCTCTGGGAATACTCTTCTGAAGGACCTCAGAGCTGGAAGGCAAGGGAAAAGCCGCTGGGACTGCAGCAAGGACAGGCCACCTGCTTCCTTTGTGTACTTTATTCATCCCCTTCATCTTCCTCAGTGGAGGAAGGGAAGGAGACTTCCCTCAGGTTAAGGTTCACAGATGGATAGAATGGTTTGGGTTGGAAAGGACATTAAAGACCATGCAGCTCCAAACCCCCTGCCATGGGCAGGGACACCTCCCACTAGCCCAGGTTGCTCAAGGTCTCACCCAGCCTGGCCTTGGACACCTCTGGGGAAGGGGCAGCCACAACCTTGGAGCCTGTAGACCCCCTGAAGAAACCTCCACGCTCAGCCAGATCCCTGGTGGCCCACAGGGGTTTTCATCTCTTCCATTAAAGCCTAGTCACACAGCCCCAGTTTGCAGGTGAGAAGCACACCCTGGAGCACCCTGGTCTCATGAAAGGACCAAAGGCTGCACTTCCACACCCCCTTAAAGATAAACTCCAAGGAGTTGTTTCAGCCTGTTGCATGTACACGAATGAAGGTCATATGGTGGCATTTAAGTGATGGCACTGCTGGATCCTCACAAATCAAAGACATTTGCCCTGGGCAAAGCTTTCTCATCTCCTGCATTTCACATAGCAGCACCTTGTCATGCACAGGCACCAGAACTGAGCTGAGTTCTTGCCCTTACTGCCCTTGCAGTAATCTGAGGCCAGGTCACCTCCCCTTGCTACCACTGCCAAGTAGACATGGAATAAAGCTGACCTTCCTCTACAGCTTTTACTGGAGAAATCAACACTTCCTATACATAGAAAAATCAATGACATGCCACTTCCCAAACAAATCCCCACTGCTCTGAGCCACCTGCATCCATGCAGCCTCACATGGCCACCTGTGCACCCCAAACCTTCTCCAGCAGCTCCAGAGAGAGCTCCCACCAGCCCTGGCACTGTGGGCTCAGCTCTGGGCTGCTTTTGAGAAGCACTCTGTTTCTGCTGGTTGTCTGCAAGTTGGCTGTCACCCACCCCCATTTTCCAGGTACCTGCTCCAGAGGTACCTCTCTTTCTCCTGTGTCAGAGATGGAGAAACCAAGTGAGGAAGTGGATAGCATTAGAATCAGAGAATTGTCAGGGTGGGAAGAGAACTCAAGGATTATCCAGTTCCAACCCCCCTGCCATGGTCAGGGACACCTCACACTACAGCAGGTTGCTCACAGCCACATCCAGCCTGGCTGCAAAATCCTCTAGGCATGAGGCTTCCACCACCTCCCTGGGCAACCTGTGCCAGTCTCTCACCACCCTCATGGGCAACAACTTCCTAATGTCTAATCTAAATCTTCCCTCCCTTAGCTTGAATCCATTCCCTTTAGTCTATCCCTCCCTGCCACCCTCACAAGTCCCTCCCCAGATTTCTTGGAGCCCTCTTCAGATACTGGAAGGCCACAATTAGGTCTCCTTGGAGCCTTCTCTTCTCCAGACTGAACAGCCCCAACTCCTTCAGTCTGTCCTGACAGCAGAGCAGCTCCAGCCCTCTGCTCATCCTCGTGGCCCTTCTCTGACACCTTCCAGCATCTCCAGATCTTTCCTGTAATAGGGGCTCCAGAACTGGACACAGAGCTCCAGGTGGGGTCTCACGGGTACTGTGTAGAGGGGGAGAATCCCCTCTCTCGACCTGCTGGCCACACTTCTCTTGATGCAACCCAGGATCTGTTTGGCTTTCTGGGCTGCAAGTGCACACTGGCAGCTCATACTGAGCTTCTCATCCACCAGCACTCCCAAGTCCTTTCTTCAGGACTCCCGACCATGCAGGCCAAACCACTCCACCTCTCCATACTCCTCAATCCCTCTTAAAGCCACTTTTTCTCTTCAGAAAGACGACTAACCCACCGCCCCTGGAAAGCGTGCAGGGAATTGCCTTCCTACGAGCGCTCCCCTCCAGCTGCAGCATCGCCTGTGGCCATCAGATGGCGCCATTGAGTCGTCTCGGGATGTGAAGCCCTGAGGACAGCAGCCTGGCAGCGGGGATGGCACTGGAGGTTTGCTCTGTCTCACGGGCAGGGAATTGGTCCCGATCCAAATATGACCAAATAAAGAGAGATTTGGTTGAACTCTTTTCTAGCAGAGATGTTGGCAAAGTAAAGCAAATGTGGAGGCTCTGCTCCTCCCTGCTGCCTTTGCAAGCACCTGTGTCAGGGATTTGACTGGGGTTAGAGTTTAGAACAGAACAGAGCAGAACAGAACAGAATAGAATAGAATAGACCAGGTTGGAAAAGACCTTTGAGATCATCCAGCCCAACCTATCACCCAACACCATCTGATCAACTCAACCATGGCATCAAGTGCCTCATCCAGGCTCTTTTTAAACACTTCCAGTGATGGTGACTCCACCACCTCCCTGAGCAGCACATTCCCATGGCCAATCTCTCTTTCTGGGAAGAATATCTTCCTCACACCCAGCCTAAACTTCTCCTGGCACAGCTGGAGACTGTGTCCTCTTGTTCTGCTGCTGCTTGCCTGGGAGAAGAGACCAACCCCCACCTGGCTACAACCTCCCTTCAGGTAGTTGTAGAGAGCAAGAAGGTCTCCCCTGAGCCTCCTTTTCTCCAGGCTAAGCAGCCCCAGCTCCCTCAGCCTCTCCTCACAGGGCTGTGCTCCAGACCCCTCCCCAGCTTCATTGTTCTTTTCTGGACACCTTCAAGTCTCTCAATGTCCTTCTTCAATTGAGGAGCCCAGAACTGGACACAGGACTCAAGGTGCTGCCTGACAGTGCTGAGCACAGGGCAGAATGACTTCCCTGCTCCTGCTGGCCACACTATTTCTGATGCAGGCCAGGATGCCCTTGGCCTTCTTGGCCACCTGGGCACACTGCTGGCTCATGTTCAGCTGTTGCCAACCAGTCCCCTCAGGTCCCTTTCTGCCTGGCTGCTCTCAGCCACTCTGACCCCAGGCTGTCTTGGGTTTACAGTGTAAATTCAGTGCTCTTTTCTGTATATAAAATTAGAGAGATTTGAATTGATTGGTAAGGAAAGATAAAGGGGGGGGGGGGGAGGGGGAGAAAGGAAGGAGATATGGAATTAAGGAAGGAAACCTGCAAGTCTGAATTTCCTTGCCTGTATGACAATCTCTGCTTCCTAACCTGTACTTGTAAGCCACCCCCATGCTCTTTCATTCCCCTTCTCACTTGCCCTCCTATCTCTCAAAGCTAACAAAGCAAGCTTTTAAGTGTGGTACTAATCAAACAGGTTGGCCTTGCCTAATCCCATGGGATTAAAGGCAAATCCAACAGGATATGAAAAATCTAGATATGGAAACCAGGATGAAAAAGGACCCAAGAGCTACTAACTCAGGCTGCTTCACAAATTCCCTCCTGGTTTGCTTTTAAATTCCATATCCAATTACTTCTGAAGGTATGACAAAGGTGTCCGTGAGGAGGAGCAGAGGGCTGGAGCTGCTCTGAGGACAGACTGAGGGAGTTGGGGTTGTTGAGGCTGGAGAGGAGAAGGCTCCCAGGAGACCTGATTGTGGCCTTCCAGTATCTGAAGGGGGCTCCAAGAAAGCTGGGGAGGGACTTCTTAGGGTGTCAGGGAGGGATAGGACTGGGGGGTGAATGGAATAAAACCAGAAATGGGTAGATTGAGGTTGGATGTGAGGAAGAAGTTGTTCCCCATGAGGGTGATGAGAGCCTAGCACAGGTTGCCCAGGGAGGTGGTGGAAGCCTCATCCCTGGAGGTTTTGAAGGCCAGGCTGGCTGTGGCTGTGAGCAACCTGCTGTAGTGTGAGGTGTCCCTGCCCATGGGAGGGGAGTTGGATCTGGCTGCTCCTTGAGGTCCCTTTCCAACCCTGACACGTCTATGATTCTCTGCTCTAAGTCAGTGAAAGAAAGAGAAGCTTCAGGACAGTAAAATACACTTTTCCTCTACTCCTGTTCCAGCAGTTAATCACAGAAATAGGTTGAGCAGCCACTGCTCTGTCAGTGATGCCTGAGCTGATAGCAGCAAAGGCAGGAACAGCAGCTTCTTTGTGTCTTACTGAAACTCTCCCCCTCCGAGGGGGCAAGGGGTCACTGATTGCATAGGCTTTGCTCTATTGCACACCCTCAGCTATTGTTGAGTCCACTTGGAGAGCAACAGAGTGAATGTGCCCTTGGAAGCAAACCTTTCTTTTTTAATGATTATTATTATTATTGCTTGAATTCAGACTCTGGGTCTTTGGAGAGCACCTGTGCCTTTGGGGCAGCGTATGGAATGTGCTGGGTGAAGGCTGTGCTGGAATCCGTGCCGTTTACACTGGCACCCCCTGAAATATGATCATCTTTGTGGCCATCTCCTAATCCTTGTAAAGGGATTTGCATGGTACAGGAAGATTTACAATGTAATGGATTAGTATTTCATAATCTGGGCCAAGGGGAAGAAACTTCAAATATTTCCCATTTTCTTTACTGCACCCCAAACTCCTTTTCCACATCTGAGAGCACACCACTGGGGAGGCTGTTGGGGGGTGGGGGGTTGGAGAGGTGTTTTCTTTCTTTTACACAAGCTGTGACATTGAGCTCTCTCTTGTGGACTCTGTTTCATCCTGGTTTCTAAGCATGTGTAGCTTTACCCTCTACCTGCACCACTCTTTTGTGCTCGCTGTGCTGCTTAGTGTTGGAAAGCAAAGAGAGTGTGCTGAGGGAAACTGTGCAGCAAGCAAATGAAACATTTGATGAGGAGGTTATTAAGTGCCTGTGACATCTTTTTTTCCCCCCCTAATATATTTTACACAGGGCAAAGAGAGAAAATGATTAAAAATTAAGCAAGCAAATTACTCCTTGGTCAGTCGTGCAGCCAGAGCTCCAGCTCTCTCTTTTTTGTTGTTATCAGTTTAAACCATTGGAGGTTACACACAGAGGAGATCAAGACTGGAGGCAGCTTCTCAAAGGCCTTTTCTAAGAAGCCCAAAGTGTCTGAAATTTTACACTACACTCCTTGGGTGCTAAACTCAGCCCTGACCAAGAATGGCTTCCAAAAGCACAGAGAGTATCACCTCCTATGCTCAGTCCACCCTTAGCAGTATTGTTGCATCTTTGGTTAAATTCATGATGCAAACTCTTTGTAGAAAGCAGTCTTGGGAAGTCTTTAGGATGTGTAGCCATGAGGCTCTCACAAAGCATTGCATTGCAGGTTCTGCTCAGCTGCACCCTGGGATAGGACAAGGGGCAAGGGATAGAAACCACAGCACAGGAGGTTTCGTCTCAACATGAGGAGGAACTTCTTCACTGTGAGGCTTACAGAGCACTGGAACAGGCTGCCCAGAGGGGTTGTGGAGTCTCCTTCTCTGGAGACTTTCAAGACCCATCTGGTTGTGTTCTTGTGCTGGATTCTATGGTCCTGCTCTGGCAGGGGGGTTGGACTCAAACTTCAGAAGTCCCTTCCAACCCCTAATATCCTGTGAGTCTGTGATCACTTAGCAATGCAAAAGCACAGCTGCAGCAGTGCTAGGTGCAACAGAAAGAGGTACAGAAACAAAGGAGCCTTACTACAAGTAAAAGCTCATTAGCAACAGTGATGTTCTTACACTTTTATTACACTCTCATCTGAAGAGTGCACACAGACTCCTCTTTCCCAGAATCACAGACTTGTAAGAACTGGAAGGGACCTCAAGGCTCAGACAGTTCCAATCCCCCTGCCATGGGCAGGGACACCCCACACTGCATCAAGTTGCTCACAGCCACATCCAGCCTGGCTGCAAAAACCTCCAGGGATGAGGCTTCCACCACCTCCCTGGACAACCCATTCCAGGCCTTCACCACTCTCATGGGGAAGAACTTCCTCTTCATATCCCGCCTGAATCTCCCCACCTCCAGCTTCGTTCCATTCCCCCTAGTCCTATCACTACCTGAGATCCTGAGAAGTCCCTCCCCAGCCTTCTTGTAGCCCCCTTCAGATACTGGAAGGCCACAATTAGGTCACCTTGGAGCCTTCTCTTCTCCAGACTGAACAGCCCCAACTCCTTCAGTCTGTCCTCACAGGAGAGGTGCTCCAGCCCTCTGCTCATCCTCATGGCCCTTCTCTGGACACCTTCCAGCACCTCCACATCCCTCTTGTAATAGGGGCTCCAGAACTGGAGGCAGTACTCCAGGTGGGGTCTCAGCAGATCTGAGCAGAGGGGGAGAATCCCCTCCCTTGCCCTGCTGGCCACACTTCTCTTGCTGCAGCCCAGGATCTGATTGGCTTTCTGGGCTGCAAGTGCACACTGAGAGCTCCTGGTGAGCTTCTCCTCCCCCAGCACCCCCAAGTCCCTCTACTCAGGGCTGCTTTCCAGCCAGTCCCTGCCCAGCCTGGATGTGTGCCTGGGATTGCCTCCACCCAGCTGCAGGACCCTGCCCTTGGTCTTGTCGACCCTCACGAGGTTGGCTTGTGCCCACCTCTCCAGCCTGTCCAGGTCCCTCTGGCTGGGACCATGTGCAGTAAATCAAATGGCTGTTAGAGCAGCCAGCCCTTGTGAGGCACAGAAAAAACTCACCAAGGTTAGCCTTTCCCTCTTTGTGCCAGCTTGCTCCAACTCCTCTGGGCTTAGCTGTTTTGTGGAGAGATGTTTTTTTTTTTTTTGGGCCTCCTTAGGGTTGTTTCTTTCAGTTTGTTTCACTGAAAACTAAGATGGAGGGGAAAAAAACCAAACCAACAAAACAATGGAAAACATCCTTCCAGCAAAACTGCAAACTCCTCCTGATGAATATTAATCGCTGCTCCTTCCCTAGGTGCTGCTTGGAGGTATTATGAGTAGTAGCTATGTGTGTTAAATCTCCCATTCTTTGCACCAGCTTCTTCTCTTTTTTCCTTTTGGCTTTTTCCCTTTAATAAATAAATAAATCAGCCAATGGCAAGGGCCCAGACCGACGCTGTCTCCCTCGGCTAATCCAAGGCCGGCAGAGGGATAATTTGATTAAACTGAGACCCTAATTTATTTAGCTTTAGTTCTGGATCAACCTCTCCTTAATAGAGTGCTGTCGTCTCCGATTGTTTGATGGAAATTAAAGTGACACAAATACCATGGGACTTTTTCAATCTGATTAGTCAGCTAACTTGCATCAATACTACCCCAGCCATCAGGCGCTGGCGTCCTTCCTTTCACCGGCCTCGCTAACAACTGACAAGTCCTCCTTGAAGCCTGGGCACCCACGCTGCCACTCAGACCCCCACACTTAACCCATCAGCCCGCCTCAATGGCTCTTGCTTGACAAGGTGCCCACACCTTTTTCCATTGCTGTTCGCCAGACAAAGCTAAATATTGTTTTATTAGCAATCAATAGCCTGTTAATCCCAAACGATTTCGCAAATCCACTGAGCTCTCAAGCTGATTATAAACCTTTGGGGGCTGGGGTTGGGGGGGGTTTCTCTCCCCCCCCCCCCCCCCCCCCAAGCTGCTAAATTTCAGATGGATTTTCCCTTCTCTTCCCAACCCTCCCTGCTCTGATATGGGACATTGTAGCTGGTGAGCAAAGCTGCAAAGAGCTCTGTTGTCTTTAATGTTGCAAAGAGTTCTGTTGTCTTTAGTGTTGCCTTTAACTGGAGGTTTCCAAATGTCCATTTCAGATGGATTTTTCCTCTCTCCTCTCAACCCTCCCTGCTCTGATATGGGACATTGTAGCTGGTGAGCAAAGCTGCAAAGAGCTCTGTTGTCTTTAATGTTGCAAAGAGTTCTGTTGTCTTTAGTGTTGCCTTTAACTGGAGGTTTCCAAATGTCCATTTCAGATGGATTTTTCCTCTCTCCTCTCAACCCTCCCTGCTCTGATATGGGACATTGTAGCTGGTGAGCAAAGCTGCAAAGAGCTCTGTTGTCTTTAATGTTGCAAAGAGCTCTGCTGTCTTTAGTGTTGCCTTTAACTGGAGGTTTCCAAATGTTCATTTCAGATGGATTTTCCCCTCTCCTCCCAACCCTCCCTGCTCTGATATGGGACATTGTAGCTGGGGAGCAAAGCTGCAAAGAGTTCTGTTGTCTTTAATGTTGCAAAGAGTTCTGTTGTCTTTAAAGTTGCAAAGAGCTCGGCTGTCTTTAGTGTTGCCTTTAAGTAGATGTTTACAAGTGTCAGTTTCAGATGGGTTTTCGCCTTTCCTATATGGGACACATTGTAGCTGGTGAGCAAAGCTGCGAAGGGCTCTGCTGTCTTTAGTGTTGCCTTTAAGTAGGTGTTTACAAGTGTCAGTTTCAGATGGGTTTTCGCCTTTCCTATATGGGACACATTGTGGCCGGTAAGCAAAGCAGCAAAGGGGAAAGAACCCTGTTGTGTTTAGTGTTGCCTTTAACTGGAGGTTTCCAAATGTCCATTTCAGATGGATTTTTCCCCTGTCCTCCCAACCCTGCCTGCTCTGATATGGGATATTGTAGCTGGTGAGCCAAGCTGCGAAGGGAAAAGGGCTCTGTTGCCTTTAAGTAGATCTTTCCAAGTGTCAGTTTCTGATGGATTTTCCCCTCTCCTATATGGGACACATTGTAGCTGGTGAGCAAAGCTGCGAAGGGCTCTGTTGTCTTTAGTGTTGCCTTTAACTGGTCTCGTTTACGAGCGTCAGTTTCAGATGGGTTTTCGCCCCTCCTATACGGGACATATTGTAGCCGGTAAGCAAAACAGCAAAGGGGAAAGAACCCTGTTGTGTTTAGTGTTGCCTTTAACTGCAGCTTTCCAAATGTCAACGTTTTGCAGTTGAAACCTGCTCCGACCCAGGTCACCCTCAGCAGATTTACTTCTTCTCTGCCACAGGAGCCTGGGAGTCTGCTCTGCTGCAAGCTGCACAAGGGGAAAGGGCTGCTGGCTCACCCAGCTGCAACCCAGGGACACACTCTGCTGCCCAGCATCTCATGTTCTGAGCCAGCTCTACTCAAGCCCTTTGCATCAGCCTCTGGGCTGTTTCAAGGAACCATAGAATCAATAAGGTTGGAAAAGACCTCAAAGATCACCAAGTCCAACCTGTCACCCAAGACCTCCTGAAACTAAACCATGGCACCAAGTGCCACATCCAATCCCCTCTTGAACACCTTTCATGTAGCTGTAGCTGACACAGCCAACGCCACTGGAGTGCATCAGCTGAAGCCTGTGGGCTGTCCTTGCCAGCTCTGGCAGAGACCATCAGAGGCTGCATGGAAACCTCTGTGTCGGTTTTCAGAGGTTTCAGCCTGAGCCCTTCCTTTTTGCTGTCCAGGATTTGCTGATCCCAGCGTTTGTGGTGGTGAGAGGAAACCACCAGGCAACCTCACAGCTGCATTAGCAGCTTTCTACCATGGGATATGTTGTCAGCGATGGCTTTGGAACCACAACCGCTATAAAATGGTGAGGACCCCTAAAACCTTCATGCAAAACTCCACTGGAGCCTGAAGTGGCTGCCTGTAAGAGCAGAGCATCTTAACAAAAGTACCAAAACGTTTAGGCAATGAATGAATAGCGGGGGGGGGGGGGGGGGGGGGGGGGTACGATGAAACAAACCACCACAACCCAGTTTGGACTGTCCACTTTTTCTGCATGTTTTGGGTGAATCCGAGAAAATAATCTGCCCTGAGCAGGTAAAATTCTTTTGGTTATGAGCTCTTCCTCGTATCCAGGCACAGGAATCATTTTGCCCTTTTTGTCTAAAATCCACGGTACAAAGCCAAGTGTTTTCCCCCTGCAGGGGATGCGCTTCCCGAAACCTTTCCCTTTTCAAGGGAGTTTGCTGCTGCGGACACAGGAGGGCAGTGCAGTCCTGATTTGGATTCAGAAGCCTAAGCAGCAGATGGTGTTTGACATAAAGCAAGTTCAGAGCAAGTCCTAGCAAAGCCTCCACACCAATCAAAGGATAGTTTCTACTCTCTCATAGACTCATAGAATTGTTAGGGTTGGAAGGGACCTCAAGGATCAGCCAGTTCCAACCCCACTGCCACGGCCAGGGACACCTCACACTACAGCAGGTTGCTCACAGCCACCTCCAGCCTGGCTGCAAAAACCTCCAGGGATGAGGCTTCCACCACCTCCCTGGGCAACCTGTGCCAGTGTCTCACCACCCTCATGGGGAACACATCCAATCTCAGTCTCCTCATTTCTAGCCCCTCCTGATAAACGTGAGCATGAGGTGCTGGAAGTCTCATCCCTGGAGGTTTTGAAGGCCAGGCTGGATGTGGCTGTGAGCAATCTGCTCTAGTGTGAGGTGTCCCTACCCATGGCAGGGGGGCTGGAACTGGATGATCCTTGAGGTCCCTTCCAACCCTGACAACTCTATGATTCTATGCCAGTAAAACACCACCAAACTCCCAGAGCCATTTAAAAGGGACTTTTCTAAGCAATTACTCAGAATGAGAGGATCCTATTTGCTTTTTCTTCTGCTATTTCATGCAGAGCATTCCTGAAGCACCCCTGTCCTCCCACCCACCATCTTCAGGAAGCTGGGTTGGACAACTAAGAAGGTCAGCAAATAATGGATGTCAAGCATGTCAAAATAATTAGATCATTGCCTAGCAGACAAACTCTTTTGAAGACTAAGATCCAAGGTTTATCTCCTGTGTAGCCAGAGGATATGCAGGCTAGAATAGAATTAACCAGGTTGGAAAAGACCTTTGAGATCATCCAGCCCAACCTATCACCCAACACCATCTGATCAACTCAACCATGGCACCAAGTGCCTCATCCAGGCTCTTTTTAAACACTTCCAGTGATGGTGACTCCACCACCTCCCTGGGCAGCACATCCCAATGGCCAATCTCTCTTTCTGGGAAGAATTTCTTCCTCACATCCAGCCTGAACCTCCCCTGGCACAGCTTGAGACTGTGTCCTCTTGTTCTGGTGCTGCTTGCCTGGGAGAAGGGACCAACCCCCACCTGGCTACAACCTCCCTTTCAGGTAGTAGTAGACATCAAGAAGGTCTCACCTGAGCCTCCTCTTCTCCAGGTTAAACACCCCCAGCTCCCTCAGCCTCTCCTCACAGGGCTGTGCTCCAAACCCCTCCCCAGCTTTGTTGCCCTTCCCTGGACATGTTCCAGCAACTCAACATCTTTCTTAAACTGAAGGGCTGAGACAAAGAGGTGAATGCACAGAAACATAGCCCCCAATCCTAGAATCCATTTCTCCATAACTATTTCCAGCCAGCAGAACCAAGACCAAGCAAGCAAAGCAATCTGACCTCAGAAGAAAAGATAAAGTGAACTGCAAACAGCGCTCAGATTCCATCTCCCTCATCAACATGCTCCAAATGCCTTCTGCAGCCAGAGCAGGAGAGGAGCAGGAGAGGAGCAGGAGAGGAGCAGGAGAGGAGCAGGAGAGGAGCAGGAGAGGAGCAGGAGAGGAGCAGGAGAGGAGCAGGAGAGCCTTGCCAGTGAGCCAAAAAAACCCACCCTTGGGACCAGAAAAAAAGACAAATTCTCAACAGCAGGACGGAGGGGGTGTGTGATGGGGGGGAAAGCCATATCAATTTCATTGCCATTTGTCATTGTTAAGCTTCAAGTTTAAGGAAGTTTCATTGCCCATAAATACTCAGATCATCAGCAGCTGCACATGATATCGTTTTTAAGAGCCTGGTTGCATAACACACATTTCCCCTGAGCTTTGTCCTAAGCTGCAGCCTGACAGGCATCAGCTAGAGCCAGCTTGCTGGTTTAAAGCAGCCTGTGCCTCGCTTCTTGCATTTGGCAGCTGAACCAAACCTGACAAAGCCACCCGAAAAGAATTGGTAAAAGGTTAGGCTAGAGACTGACTGTTTCCAAATTGGAATACTAATGATGATCTTTAATGAAGCCTGACAGTACAATCTGTTTCTTATTGTTCCCTAAGTGCTGGCTACTGATCATATTCACTGGCTTTAGGTGCCGGGGACAGGCAGGGACAAATGGGCCCCACTGGTGAGCAGGGCTGTGCACAGCTGATCTTTCAACAAGGATTAAATGAATTAAAATGATTCTCTCCCATCAGAAGACTCAATCTTTTGATTTGTTATCATCATAGTGGTTATTAATTTTGAATGATGCCTAATTGGTGCCACTGCTGTTTGGGTCAGCTGGCTTAGTAATCTTCTTAGAGAGCAGCAAAGAATACGCAGTTTGAGTAGCTCTGGCAGGGAGCAGGGGAGCTGAAGGAGGGGGCAGAGGGGGGTGGAATCACCAGCTTGGTATAATACCTCTCATAATGTGTAAGAACAATGGGCAAAATAGGCAAAATACCTGCAAGAGCCAGCTGGTGCAAACTGACTTTGCTTTATTCATTTCACTGCTTGTAATACCAAAACAAAGGAACTCTCTCATAAGGAGAGCAGTAAAGACAGGGCTGATAAAGAAGCACAGTCAGGAATACTTCATTTCCTGCTGGTATGCTCAGGGTTGGGCAGGAGTCAGAGGGAGGCCCAGGCTGATCAAGGAGGTCACCACTAGGCTTCAGAGACAGAACTTGCACACGTTGCCTGTTCCCTGATCTGCCTGATTCAGAGTACAGCCCTTGCTCCACAAACATCTCCCATTTCTTCACACAGTCTTCTGTAAACCCATACCAAAGACCAGAAGATTAGGACCAGGAGGATCTGGTCTCCTATTCATTTATTTTGTTTTAAGGGACTCAAGCACTTTGACACAGCAGTGGGAGTTTCACAGGTCACAAAAGCAGCTGCATTTTGAGCAAGGTTGCCCATCAGCTTGGTTTGGGCTGGATGCATTGCCCCCACAGTTACACTCCAAGAGTGCCCAAACCAGGCTCCAGTTCAAGAGGGACAGGGATCTGCCCAAGAGAGCCCAACAGAAGTCTTCATCATCCTTAATGAAGGGACTGGAGCACTGCCCTGAGAGGAGAGGCTGAGGGACCTGAGGCTTTTTGGTCTGGAGAAGAGAAGAGTGAGAGGGGATTTAATAAATGTTTATCAATATCTGAGGGCTGGGGGTCAGAAGGGAGGGGACAGGCTCTGCTCACTGGCACCCTGGGACAGGACAAGGGGCAATGGATAGAAACTACAGCACACTTCAATGTGGGGAGGGACTTCTTCACTGTGTGGCTCACAGAGCACTGGAACAGGCTGCCCAGAGAGGTTGTGGAGTCTCCTTCTCTGGAGACTTTCAAGACCCATCTGGATGTGTTCCTGTGTGACCTGTGCTGGATACTATGGTCCTGCTCTGGCAGGGGGGTTGGACTCAATGACCTTCAGAGGTCCCTTCCAACCCCTAGCATCCTGTGACCATCCCTCTGGGTGGATGTGGGACTTCTTGTTTGTTGTTTAGATTGACAGGGCAAGATAGAGACCATGTGTTGTGCCTTATAGCAGACACCTTCATGAGGTGAGAGTTAGGTGGAATCCAGTCTTTATATTTTTAGAAACATATGATCACCTTTATGCACACAGAAAGTTTTAGTCCTGAGAACCATATTAGTCCTTTAAGGTTGTCTAAGTGCTTGGTTTTTCTTCTCTAACTCCCAATTAAAACCACTCTGAACATTTTGGTATCAAAGAGAGATGGTAGCTGTGTTGTCCATAACAGCCAACTGCTCCAAACCCCCAGAAGATCCAGGAAGACAACACACACAAACATTAGAAAAGGAACTCTGCAACCAGGATCAGAAAGGAGATCCAACAGCTGCCCTCCCAGCCTAAACCACAGTGATACTTCTGGCCACATCCATTACAATCTCTTCTTCCAAACAGGACAATGCAACCTGGCAAGTTCTGATTATTTCAAGCTTCTCCTGAGTAAATTCCTATCCCTGCTGAAGCACTGCTTAGAACAGTGCAGGATCAGAAGCCTCCAAGAGCTTTTATTTTCCCCCCTTTGATTCAGGTCTGACTGTAAAATTGCCACTTACTTTACAAGCTCTAAAAGAAAGGGGGGAAAAAAGAAGTCAGCAGCATAACTACATCAAAGGAAAGCAACATGGGAAGAGAAAACTTTGTGTGTACATTGAAAACAGGGCTTCAATAGAGCCAGGCTGAAGGATTTGCAGAGAATGCTCTCCTCTCTTTCTAGCCACCATGATTTCCACCCACAACCTGATTGGAGACTGTCAGGGTTGGGGGTTTTTTTGTGTGTAAAGAAAAGTCAAGCTTCTGATGGTGGTTTGCAGTTTATATGGCGACAGGCTTTCTGGAATTCCCCCTTCTCCCCACTCTTTTTGTTCCTCTAAATACTTTCCCTGCTGGAAAATGCACTGATTCCAAACAGCTTCTAATGGCTAAGTCCCCTAGCAAATGTCTTAAGTACCTGATTGTGAATAACACCTTGTCCCAGGAATTGGTCAGTTGTTAACCTTTAACCCTGGGCACTGCCATGCAGGAGGGATCCGCTTAAAATTCTCTTTGTAAAGATACACAAGGAGCAGCATTAAGGCTGTTTGACCTCAGGATTTGCTGAAGGTAACTTCTGGATGCAGTTTTCTCACATCCTTCTGCGTTTGCCAATACCTCTTTAAACAACCACCCAAACTCACTGACTGTTCACAGTGCATCTGGGGGTTTGCCCCCTCCACTTTGTGATCCCATTTCACAGCGAGGGAAACTGAGGATTCCTTCCAGAACAAGCTGCAAACAATTTAGGATTCAGAAGTGCCTAAGAAAGCAGCAGTGTGTACTTCCCCTGGGATGGTGGAGGTAAGCTGTCTTTGACAACTGAGCTTTAGCAGAGCTGTCCAAGGGGCCTGAAATCCTTCACTGGCAAAGGTGAAAAGCTAGGTACAGACCTGCCTTATGCATGTAGCTACAAAGAAATCCATACAGTGCAGAGAGATGCCTTAACATCCTTATGTAAGGAAAACATTATCTAGGGCAAACAGACAGAATATCACTGTTGCAGACAGGCACAAGCCCTGTGAGGAGAGGCTGAGGGAGCTGAGGTTGCTTAGCCTGGAGAAGAGGAGGCTCAGGGGAGACCTTCTTGCTCTCTACAACTACCTGAAAGGAGGCTGTAGCCAGGTGGGGGTTGGTCTCTTCTCCCAGGCAACCAGCCCCAGAACAAGAGGACACAGTCTCAAGCTGCACCAGGGGAGGTTTAGTCTGGAGGTGAGGAGAAAGTTCTTCCCAGAAAGAGTAATTGGCCATTGGAATGTGCTGCCCAGGGAGGTGGTGGAGTCACCACCCCTGGAGGTGCTCAAAAAAGGATTGGATGTGGCACTTGGAGCCATGGTTTAGTTGATTAGATGGTGTTGGGTGAGAGGTTGGACTTGGTGATCTCTGAGGTCTTTTCCAACCTGGTTGATTCTATGAAAATTCCCTTGGAAAAGGAAGCAATTACAATTGCTTGAGGTTCTCTTTCAATAAGAAGTCAGATTTATTTGTTTGGGTATTTTTTTTCAGATACCTTCCATCTAGGTTGCAAGAGTGAGGGTGCTGAAAAAAGCTGTGCACCATGCATAAACTAAGCCACAGGATGGATGCAGAGTTACAACTTCCCTCTGGGGGTAGTTACTAGCAAGCAACAACAGAATCGCAGAATCACCAAGGTTGGAAGAGACCTCAAAGATCATCAAGTCCACCCTGTCACCACAGACCTCATGACTAAACCATGGCACCAAGTGCCACGTCCAGACCCCTCTTGGACACCTCCAGGGATGGTGACTCCACCACTTCCCTGGGCAGCACATCCCAACGGCTAACGACTCTCTCAGTGAAGAACTTTCTCCTCACCTCCAGTCTAAACTTCCCCTGGTGCAGCTTGAGACTGTGTCCTCTTGTTCTGGTGCTGCTTGCCTGGGAGAAGAGACCAACCCCCACCTGGCTACAACCTCCCTTCAGGTAGTTGTGGACAGCAATAAGGTCTCTGAGCCTCCTCTTCCTCAGGCTAAACAACCCCAGCTCCCCTTTCCTCCACTAACCCGGGAGTGAATACACAGCAGCATGGAGTTGCTTGTATGGTGAAGGAACTTTTTAAAGCAAATATCAGCAAATCAGACAAAATACAAAGCAGAAAGCTGTCCTTAACTTCTGAAACAGCCAAAGCCCCAAAGAGATCACTCTCCCTCAGAAGCCCTGGATTTTGTTCTCCCTGGCTGCCTTTAGACTGCATGCTCTTTCGTGGAAGGGCGTGTTGGTTGGTTGTGACCAGGAAGAAACACAGGTTGATTATACTGCTCTGCTTTAAATTTTATTCAGAAGTTCACATAAATGTTAAGCAAGTGTTAATTAAGCTCCCCTTTCGCCCTCCTGCTGCAGTTTCCCAGGCAGCTGGGGTGGAGGGGCAAACCCCCACTTCGGCCGTGGGTGCCTAAAGACCGAACCAACAGGATTTATTAACTTCATATCTAGCAGTGAGAGGAGTTTCTGTCAGACCTACCACAGCCCTAATAGATCTCCTACTGGGCCACAAACACCGGTACAAATGGCAGGGCTGCCAGCACAATCGCAGTGTGAATGGGCCTAAATTAGCCAGCCCCCTGATAACCAGTTTACTAACACCTGTATTAGTACTGTATCACTGCTGAGGAGGACCGCTGTTAGACAAGGCGTAATCCCATAAGCTTGTCATTTGCATAGCCCTCATTAGCTGATGAAAACCTGAAGGAGGAGGCAGGTTTTTGCAGCCGGTGGGTCCATTCCGATGCTCCAGCTGCCTGGGTGGCTCAGTAATGAAGCAAGGGTGGTGAATGTGAGGTTTATATGTATGGAAGGGATTAAGAGTATTAGAGTTTGTGTGAACCGATGTTGCCATATTCTCTCTACTGGATCACAGTAATTGGATGGGAGGAGCAAGAGTGGATCCATTAGTTTTGTCTGTTTGCCCAGGAGCTGGGTGCTAGAGATTCAATTTTGCTTCCTTTTGCTCCTTTGCTTTTGTGAAGCATGGCTGCTTTGTCTGGGCGAGCCCTTAGCACCTCTGTACACTACCCACACTAAGGCGATTCAGCCACAAAGAAGAAACCTCGGAGACAGCCCCCAGAAAATGCAGCCTAGACTCAAGTACTACTTGAGGGCAGCACAATCCTGCCTAGCCCAATCCTGGGAGAGAAAGCAAGAGATAATTGAAATCTATAAACACCTCTGGAGCCTTTTTATTATTTTATTAGTTCTCCACATTTGGGTCTTAACAAACCTCATCATCAAAGAAGCCCTGAGCTCCTTACAAGAAAAACTGAATGGCTTGAAATTTCACTGACTTAAGGAGCAATTGTTTGAGAGCATTTGTTGGGCTGGCATAATTCTAATGCAGAAAAAGAAGAAGAAGAAGAAGAAGAAAAATCCATTTCCTACATTATTTGTACAGCTGGAGTAATCATTCTGTGTGAGCAACGATGCAACACACAAAGGGAAAAACAAAATGACATTTGCAAGATTGTCCTTCCCATAGTGCCAACAACAGTGCTAACAATGCACCTTCAGTGACAGCAAGAAGAAAACATGCTAAAGAGGTCAGGAAAGCCTGATGCCAAAGGCAGGCTGGGCAGGAGGGGAAGGCACAATAGGCACTGATTAGAAACCCAGTGGCTTGCAGGGGAATATTTTAACGCTTCCCACATAGGCCAAGTCGTTTCAGCAGCAACCTGGAGAATGCTTTCTCCTTGGAGAGCTTAGCTTTGGAAAAATGACTACAGAAAGGAAGCAGAGGAGGCACAGAGGAGATGGAAGTGTTCAAAGAGAGCCACAACAACAGAAGCAGCACCCACAGGCAGCAGTGTTTTTCTGCTTTTTAAACAAAGATTGCTTCATTCCCAAAGCTTAACAGCAACTTTCCATTAATTACACTTCCCTGAAGTTTGGTAGTGAAGTTTGCTTTTATATTGCCTCTGTGGTTTGTGTTTTCATCCCAAACAATGGCACAAGGGTTTTTAGGTGAACTAAGAGAAAATAAAAGGTGCTAGAGTTAGAGATGTGTTAGAGAAAAGTGAAGAGATCCTGGTCTTTCTGGCTAAGTAAGTGTTAGAACAGCCAAACACACAGTGCCAGAGCTATCAGAAGGAATAACATGTGAGTTGTCCTTGTGGCACTACAGGATTTCCTCTTTGGAACAGTGTTATATCAGCATGAAACTACAATGACAGAGCCTCTGTTTATTAAGCAGGGATTTGGTCTCTATTACTGACTGGAGACTGACTGACTACTAACTCTGTGTTACTTACTGGAGAAGAGGAGACCTCATTGCTCTCTACAACGACCTGAAGGGAGGTTGCAGCCAGCTGGGGGTTGGTCTCTTCTCCCAGGCAACCAGCACCAGAACAAGAGGACACAGTCTCAAGCTGCACCAGGGGAAGTTTAGTCTGGATGTTCTTCACAAAAAGAGAGATTGGCCATTGGAATGTGCTGCCCAGGGAGGTGGTGGAGTCACCATCACTGGAAGTGTTTAAAAAGAGCCTGGATGAGGCACTTAGTGCCATGGTTTAGTTGATCGGATGGTGTCGGGTGATAGGTTGGAGTGGATGATCTCAAAGGTCTTTTCCAACCTGGTTAATTCTGTATTCTGGACTCCAGGAACAGTCAAAATAGTCACATGCATTTTAGTGATGCTGTGATCATCTATTGCTTTCCACCTGGATTTTATAAAGGAAGGTGACTCTAAAGTGGTTCTAAAAGTGGACTCAGACAGCAATGTTTAAATTTGAGAAAGCCCAACATCTACTTCTTGATTCCATACCTGAATTATATAGACTTGATAATGCCTACAGCAGGCTGTGAGCTGACCTGGTGAGGCAGCTTAAGGGTGAGAAGAGACACACTGAAAGTAGTTTCTCATCTTCTTAGGCCATTGGAAGACAAGGACAGGTACAACCAACCTTCCTGTCTGCTGGGCCCTCTGAAATTCAGGGGCACCCCTCTCAAACAGACTTGGTTGCCCAAGGCCTCATGCAATCTGGGTTTAAACACCTCCAGTGAGGGGGCATCCACAACCACTCTGGGCAACCTATTCCAGAGTCTCACCAGCCTCATACTGAAGAACTTCTTCCTAAGCTCCAGTCTAACCCTGCTCTCCTTCAGCTTCAATCCGTTCTCCCTAGTCCTATCACTAGACACCTTGAAGTCCTTCCCCAGCCTTCCTGTAGGATCTCTGCACGCAGCTCTGGGGTCCCCACCCCTGGAGTCTTTTCTCCAGGAAAAGGACCCATGATCTTCTACAATGACTGCAATAAGCTGTAGGAGAAGGCTGCCTAATGAATCAGGCTGTGGCTGCACTGTGGTAAATTCCAGAGAGCATAACAACAGCCCCAGTTGTTTGTCTGAATCATCTCGTGATGCTGCATGCACATTTAGCTGATGTACCAACACTAATGTACCATGCTCTCCTTGGAGCTGCAGTTGTAAAACAGCTCACCAAAAAGGAAACAGCTCTAGTGCCAGGCTCAGGAATGATAATCCCACAGATGCAAATCATTAATCACAGAATGATTCAAGGTAATTACCAACGAGGGATCTGTTCTATGGGGTCGGTGGCTATGTGGTTAGATGCTCTTCTTTTCACACAAAGCAGACAGCAGTTGCCTGATGCTGAAATCTCTCTGCACCCACCCAGATAAGGGCCTAATAAAAGAGCAGTGTTCAGCCAACCTGTGTTCAGCACAGCACTGTCAGTGTTACCCTCATTTTTCCATCCTTATCCTGGAATCCTCATGATCAGTAGCCTCAGCACACAGCAAAAATAAAGGGACCCCGCACCATGCATGGACTTCAAACAGAGAGCTCTCCCTGGAGCCTCTAACAGCCGATGTGGCCATCAGAGAGGAGGGCTACAATAGCACTACCTGGAACATCAGAAACTTCCCAGTCTGAGCTTGTCACTGCCCACAGGCTTGGGGGGTTTGCTGCAGAACAGGCAGAGTGGCTGGAGGTGTATGTTGTGACATGGAATGCTGGGAGAGTTCGTGGAGGGCACCTCCATCCTCACAGTGGTGAGAACAGCCAGCCCCAAACAGCTGCCTCCATGCAGCTGTGCTGGCCCCTTTCCCCTCAGGAAAAGGGTTCCCACTGCCCAAGACCCCACAGCTGCACAGCATCAGCTGTAGTGGACACTCAATGAGAATCATTTCAGCTCTAAAAGGAAAATCAAAGTGTCAGTTCAGGATGACTCTGGAGAGAACAGCTGAGGCTCAGCTGCACTTGCATGGCCGAGGCACCATGGCTGATTTAATTCTTCTTTGCTCCCTGTCCTTTCAGTTTTCCTACTAATAACTTCCAGGGGTCTGCATTTCCTTCTGGGAGCAGGCTTTTATATTCCCTTATAACACAGTGCCCCATTGCACCACTACCAATCAGTTTTCACTCCTGGGACACTTTGGTGACTGGCACCTTAAAAACTCACAGCACTTTACTATTTCTTGTCCAGCATTGTTTTATCATTACACAACAAGTACACAAACAAAAAAACAGAAAGGATGGGAGCTGAGGCCACGAGGCCCTTTGTGATCTGCTATATGAAATGCAACAAGGAGAGAGCTTATTTAATGTGGCCTGGCAATGAATCATTCAAACAGAATCAGAATGTCTTCAATCAGAGTGGGACAACAAGAAGCAGAAAAGAAGGTTCATCAACTTAATGGACTCTTATTCTTTGGATTTTGGACCACAACATGAGATCTGAGGGCACTGCAAGGTCCTGGTCCACTGAAGATGTTGCTTGCTGACACTAATGTAGTTGGGCTGCATAATTGTTAGAGGTCCCTTCTCCAAACAGTGCAGACTACTGCCACATAAAGCCACACAGTTCTTCTGCAGCCACTCAGCATTGAGCAAGGCTGCAGGTTGATTTTTATATCTTCTCATTAAGCTACACTTGGGTTACCAGCCTAAGCCTGAAGTCAAGACTTCTGCTATGCTAGACAGAAGGAGAGTGTGAGAAGAGTGTCCTTGAGAGAAAGAGGTGTGATACCCAGACAAAATAAGCCCACGGTTTTGGATCACTTAACTGTCAATCAGCTGTCAAAGCACTGTGACTTACTCTCTACCAGAACTTTGTTACTCTTTACTATTCCTTCCCTTACATCACGAGAGTGGGAGGTGCCAGCTGGTCAACGGCTCAACCCCAGACGCAGACCCCTTTCTCTTCCCTTCCTCGCACTCCCGCCAAGCACCGAGCGGCATAGCTGACTCTGAAGAGTCTGATCCTGAGGAGCCTGTATGTGCCTACAGACACCTTACATCTACCTAAACCACAATTAACCAATGCTTGGGGCAGGGGGGGGGGAGGTGGAAAAGGCTTTGGGGGGAACAATACATGGATTTGAAAAGTTTGAGTTTAGCTGAACACATGCTTGCATTATTTAACACACGTTCACCCCTTGTTCTGCCTGCTCTGTCCCCACCATTTACTGCTAAACAGGTCTCTTATCTTTATTGATCACTTAATTTATCTTTTCTTAACTCCCCTTGCTCCGTCTGGTGCTGTGTGTCCAAGGTATTGAGACTAAACATCCGTCTGTTCATACTGTCATGACTGGTTTGCCTCTGAAAGAATAGGGGGAGCAGGTGGTGTGACTAAGTAGACCCTCGACAGAATAGGGGCACCATTGCTGCGCCCTGTCCCAACCTGCCAGCCATTCCCCACCCTCCCAACTGTTCCACATTAAAGCAGTCAACTGTGGCTTTACAGTCCAAGTTTTACACAACTGTTTTACAAACCAGGAAGAATTTCTTTTGTTGAAAATCTTTTGTTAGGCAGCGCAGGACGGGGAGGGGAGCAGGGTGGAGGGAGTGGAGAAAGCTCAGTTCTGAGCCCGAGCGCATTTTAATGTGTATGTAGATATGCACTGCCCGGTGTGCCAAGCTGCTGAGCTCCCTCCCTCTCTCTGTGTCTGTGCTGCTCCTAAGCTCTCTTTGAAAGCAGTTGCAAAACATGCCCTTCAAATGCATCCACCTCTTTCATTTCCTTGGGGTCTTCAAGCCATTCCCCTTCACTACTGTTTATGGTACAGTCTTGGCTTATTAGAGCAAGCACAACCAAAAAGAACCAAGTGAAAGGAATTGTGATCATTATTTCTGGTTTCTTTTTTTTTCCCCCAATAGAAACAGAATATCCATTGGGCAGGGTTGGGAAATCATCATCATTTATACTATAAAGGCAGGTAAACATCCTGAAAGAAAAGTGCAGATGATGCTTCAACCACATCCCCGTTTCCCAGCAATCCTACTACAGGCATCGTAGGATAGGATAGGATAGGAATAGGATGGGATAGGGATGGGATAGGGATGGGATAGGGATGGGATAGGGATGGGATAGGGATAGGGATGGGATAGGGATGGGATAGGGATGGGATAGGGATGGGATGGGATAGGATAGGGATGGGATAGGATAGGGATGGGATAGGATAGGGATGGGATAGGATAGGGATGGGATAGGATAGGGATGGGATAGGATAGGGATGGGATAGGATAGGGATGGGATAGGGATAGAATAGGATAGGGATAGAATAGGATAGGGATAGAATAGGATAGACCCAGTTGGCAAAGATCTTTGAGATCATGAAGTCCAATCTATCACCCAACACCATCTAATCAACTAAACCATGGCACCAAGTGCCTCATCCACTCTCCTCTTAAACACTTCCAGTGATGGTGACTCCACCACCGCCCTGGGTGCCGCTTCTGACCTCCCACACCACATTTCAACCCACATGTAGCAAAGCACGTGGATTATCACTGAGGTAACATACCCTGAAATGGTCTGGCCCACAAGAGACAGAACAATTAGGAACTCAAAAAATACCAGTGGAACCCAGGAAAAAGCAAACATCTGTTACAACTGTGACACTGACCCAGTGGCACCACCAGGGTGTTACAACGAGTTGTATAAAAACATGGAACCTGCCAAATTCTTCTTGTTTGCCTTCCCCCCCAGCCCCCTCCTCCCTGTGAGAATTCACAAATGAGCTCATTCACAGGTTTTGCCAAGCCAAACACAGCATTTGAGGCTTTCTTCACGTTTTCTAAGGAAAAGGACAGGTTTATGCAGAGTCATATTTTGTACTACAAGCATTTTTCCACCCTCAAAAAAGCTCTATTCCAGGCAAAACTGCAAACCAGAGAGACAGATCACCTTGCCTCCTTCTGAAAGATGTTGCAGCCACTCAAGACTTGGAACTGTGCACACACAAAAACCCCCAAACTTTGGCTTCTCTTTCCTTTCCTTCAGAGACTTATCTGTCTTCCTATCCTTCCCCCTCCCCATCAGACTGCAGTGAAAAGACAAAAGCTGAGACCCTGCTCCTGTAGCAGTCGAAGGCAAACTTTCTGAGGCCTGAATTTCACCCAAACTGTTGATGCATGCAGCAGTGTGGTGGGCTGAAATTCCACACACACACACCCCCAACAGTAACTTGACCACAAGCAACCAGGGAAATGAGCAACTCCTGCCTAAAGAAAGAAGGATCCACGTTTGTTAATTAATCCAGCACAGTTTTCTGGCAGGAGAGTGATCCTCTCAAATACACAAGCAACTGACCCTTCAGTTCAACTGATGTAAAGAGTACAGTTCAGATTCATGAGGGGTTTAGCCTTCCTAATCCAGACTAAAGCATAAGAATACCCAAAAAATACTAAACTAAAAGTCAGAGCTACAATTCAATGCTTTGGCATGAGGCATATGTTAAAAAAAGGAGAAGGGTGTCTTCAGAGAAATTCTGTCTGACATATGTCCACAGTCCCTTTGGGAGCCTAGTAGTTAGGTCACTCAGAAGACTTGGTTTCAACCCTTCCCTTTCAAGAAAGGACCTGGAGGGCTTCTACAGAAAGCCTTAAAGCCACCAGGTTATGTGATTGCAGGGATGCTATACCATTGCCAGTCTGTCAAATGACTGCAATTCCATTATACATTAAGAGTCAATGGTCTTCAAAGCCAACATCAGAAGCACCTGCCCAAGGATTAGTGTCCTACTCATGAGGTTTTTATCAGGAACAGTGTGGCCAGCAGGAGCAGGGAAGTAATTCTGCCCTGTACTCAGCACTGGTTAGGCCACACCTGGAGTCCTGTGTCCAGTTCTGGGCCCCTCCGTTTAGGAAAGATGTTGAGTTGCTGGAAGGTGTCCAGAGAAGGGCAACAAAGCTGGGGAGGGGTCTGGAGCACAGCCCTGTGAGGAGAGGCTGAGGGAGCTGGGGTTGCTTAGCCTGGAGAAGAGAAGGCTTAGGGGAGACCTTCTTGCTGTCTACAACTACCTGAAGGGAGGTTGTAGCCAGGTGGGGGTTGGTCTCTTCTCCCAGGCAACCAGCACCAGAACAAGAGGACACAGTCTCAAGCTGCACCAGGGAAGGATTAGGCTGGATGTTAGGAAGAAGTTCTTCCCAGCAAGCGAGATTGACCATTGGAATGTGCTGCCCAGGGAGGTGGTGGAGTCACCATCCCTGGAGGTGTTTAAGAAGAGCCACCACAGAGCTTGACAGAAAGGCACATTTTCAGAGAGGCTTATTTCTGGCAAGGCACAGATATTGTTGGTCAGAATAGGTCATATTGGCTGGATCTGCTGTTAGGTGGTGACAGCCAAAAGCTCTCTAGAATCAACAGTGCTTCCTTTCAAAGAAAAATCAAATGAATGGAAGAAACCCCAGCACAGAGATACAAGAAGCAGCTTTACAAGACAGTCAGAGGCTAACCCAAGCTTTCTCTCCTGGGATATACAATCCCCAAGGTATTTTATATGGATTTTGAGGCTTCTGCAAAGCAGCACTGTCACTTGCTACATCTATCAAACTTGATTAATCTTGCTTATAAGTCACATACTGGTATCCTCAATATGTATAACGCCTTCATTTTACTTTCCAAGTGGATAAATCAAAATAGAGGGGGAAGGGGGGGGGGGGGGATAAAAATCATATTAGCTTCAACTTATCCAATTGCAAATGCAATATTTGTGTAATTGTGCATAATGGTTTAAAGTATAATTTAATACATCCCTTTAACAACCCACAAATTATCACTTGACAACTCGAAATAATGGGTCTTTTTGTTACAAACAGAAAGCATGTGAAGACTAAAGGTTAAACAGGTCTTTTCATCATGATAAATCACTGGTTAATGAGCCTGGCATTGTTGGGTATTATACTTGCTCACTTTAATGCCATTACCTTCTGGTTGTAAAGCTGACACTACTAATGATCTTCATTCTTTGAACTTTTCCACAATATTGACTGGTTGCATGGAGCAGATGTTACTTGGATTTGACTGCAGAAGTGGCCAATTCTTCTAAGGCTTGGAGCAGCCCTGAAAAGAATGATGCCAAGCACAATGTATTTTGATATCTCTTAAGTCAAAAGAGATTCTTCTCTAAGGGTCAGATATTGCTCTTTCCAGTTTCTGGGTAGCACACAAAAGCCAGCCCCAGAGATCAATATTCTTAATGTGTTTTCCTGCAATTCTTTCTTTTCTAAAGCAAACAAATAAATGATGTAATGAATCAACACCCTAAAAAAAAAAGAGAGTTTGTCTCTAGCCTCTGGTCTTGTACAAATCACTGCTCCTGCACTACAGTGTGCAGAAATAAAACAATCCCTCCAGTTCTCTATTCCACAGCTTTCTCTGGTCTTAGCTGAAGGAGCTGCATTAAAGCTGACAAAGCAGGATGCAGAAGGCCTGCACACAGCTTTGTGTACCCACATCCAACACTTTTTATTCCAGAGGGAAGGAAGCCCAGCAGACTTTCACTAGTAGTCATAGAAGAAGCTGGTAGTCACTTGACACCACTTTAACATATCAGGGCTGTCTTTATTTCTGCAAGGGACTAGTCTCAAGCAAACTCTCAGGGGCTTGGGAGCAAGGTGGAAGAATTAACAGGGAGAAAGCAAGGATCACCAAGTTCAGTTTAAAACTGAAGCAGGGTGGAAGCTTTGTGTTTATCTCCATTCTTTATCTCCATCCTGACCTTGCCCTTTTCCTGCACCTCCTTCTTGCTCCGTTTCTGTCATTACTGGCTTCTAGAAAATGTGAGGCATAGGGCATTCAACCCTTAGGAAGGCAGAGAGAGATTCATCTCAGTTAACAAGATCTGTGCCAGAAAGATTTCGCTGCAGTAGGAAACAGAAATGGGGACAGCTTAGCTTGCCAGCCCCAATGCCCCCTCAGCCCACAACATCCTTCACACAGACACATTCCTTGGGTGCTTCTGTGCAGCAGCAAGCACAAAAGCTGCATGGTTTAGCTTTTATAAAGACCATACTCTGCCCTCTTTGCCCTAATATGTCTGGTGGGTTAAAGATTCCTCCCAACATCAACTTTGCCAGACCAACTCAGAAGCAAATGAAGCTGTGTTTACAAGCAAAAGCTACACTCTACACTGGAATGCAATGAATATGTACAAATTATACAGGATTTACAAGATTATACAGATATTTGCAATTAATAAACAGCACAAGGACCAGGGGAAGCTACTAGCTTCTCCCTCCCTGCCTCCCCTTACCCCCCACCCCGCACAAAAGGGACAGGAGAAAGGAGCAGAGAAGTTACACTTAGCCAAGGCCAGCCAAAAGCACGTTACCTCTCCCAAGTGAAGCAAACCAGCCAGAGATCAGAAGAGAAGAAGGAAGAATTGTTATGGTACAGCTCCTCATATTCTAGACATTTACCCCAAAGACTTGGTTTAGAATAATCTTTTGGTTTCCTTTTTACACCCAAAAGTGATTTATTGATATTTTTCTACTTTTCTGCTCAAAACCTGTAACTAAATCTCAAAGGCATAGCCTAAAAGCACCACAATATGTTATGCCCTAACATACTTTCTACTTTTTCTTTTTCTTAAGTAAGGATTTGTTTCTCTCTTCTTTCCCTGAGTTTGGGGAGAATGGAGAATGAGGATGTGATTGATTTCTATAAACACCATTCTGGTTATGGAATTAAGCTTTATGTAAGGTGAATTCAAAACCAAAACAACCAAACAAGCAAAAACCCCCAGCAATTTCTCTAAGGAAAAAAAAATGAAGTACTAACAAACATCCACACTAAACCAACCCAAGCTCTAAAAGGGGTTTGGCACATCCTGCTAACGACTCACCGCTGGAACAAAGAATTAACGTTGGGCTTGGTTTTATTCCTGCAAGTTTAATGCTGTGGGTTTAATCCTGAACCTGCATGGGAAGCTTCAGAAACTTTTCACCAATATTAACCTCACAATATAAAAAGGATAAGCGTGGGCATCATTCCTGCCTGTCACCTCAGGTCCCACCAAACTCAGCTGGGTTTAAAGGAACCCTTTTCCTACGGGGATGTCTATCACATCAGTGCCTGAGCTTCCCTGAGCTGCAAAAGAGGCTCTCTCACTTGCAGAGCTTAGAGCTACTCATGTGCAGGATGGAATCCTGAACAAGTGAACCAAAGCCTTCAACAAAAAGATTTCACTTGAGAAATAAATTAAGCAGACAAAATTAATTGATTTAATGAATAATGGAGGGGGGGGGGGTGTGCTATCAACTGTGGGTAGTATCGACATTTCCCTCCCCCCCTTTGCTTATCAATTTAAGGATTTCCTATTTTACTGATTAAAAAAAAAAAAAAAACTAACAAAAGGACAGTGACTGCTGCCATGAAAGACAAAAAAAAAGCCCTTTGACTCTCGTGGACCACACACAAGTGCTCCAAGATTCTTTTACAACCAATTCCATTCCTATTATTTAATGCCAGCATTGCAGGCTGCGCTCTCGCTCCCTGCGTTGCCTTCTCATGCATCCCTTTATCCTTTTTTTTTTTTTTTCTTCTACTTTTAGGACCTATTTCTGATTTCTTTCTTTCTTTTCTTGGATGGCAAGACTAGTGGCTGGAACATCTGCATTCATCAAGACATTCAGATACAGTTTCTTGCCACATAACCAGAGCACTTCTGCAGTATTTGGGCTGCTAAAAACCACTCCTGGTAAACACTTCAACACGAGCTGGGGCAAAGAAAGGCTCTGTTAGACAAACCACAGAGGCAGACCCATTGGGAGGGTAATTTTCACAGAAGGTGGGGAGCTTCTTTAATCAGAGATGTTAGCTCATTGCATATTTGTGCCTCTACATCCTAAGTAACTCCACGGCTGATGTGTATGAAAAGCAGAACTGTGCACCAGGGTAGTTTTCCTGAAGCTATCTTGGCTTCAGGGTCTCCTTTCTCTTGACAGAAACTCTCTTTCACATAATTCTCATTCTCTATCAGCAGATTTGTGGTTTAAACAGCGCTGTCTTGACTTCATGCTCCTATTCCAGCGCCTCAAGCCACGATTCCTGCTTACTTTGCCTGCCAAAACCATGAATCCCAATTAAAGTAGCATGTTTATAAAAACTGGGGCAATACCTTCACTTATTTCATTATTTCTTTAAGAAATTTCATTTCAAGGTGGAGGAAAAGAAAAAAAGATGAAAAGGGGGGCAAAAAGTCTATACAATTTATTGTGTGTCTCCACAAGCCTCAGAGTGTGACGTGGCATGATGTGTGGTATTTATATGTGTGTTACCCAGGGGTTAGCTATGAAAGTGCAGGAAAAGCTATGCTTTAGCAGCAGAATTGGCTGAAAAGACTTTCAGGCAACCCCACAGAATGTTTTCCCAGAATACACCCCTACAACCTTCTCTGCCTATCACCCCCCTATTACTTGACCACATTCACCCCCACTGGCCCTTTGCCTTTGACCTTTCTCTGCCACTGCCTCTGATTTTGTATTTGTTTTCTGAGGGCCTATTATCAATCACTTTTAAGTACCCTTAAGCAGAACATTTAATCTAGGCATGTGAAAGTAGGGGCTCTTTCCATGGAAAGAAGTTATTGTAAGCCAGACATAGTTTGCATCCCTTGAGACAGTAAAGCCAAAGAGGAAAATTAAAATGCAATAAATAGGGGAAATAAAGAAGTTACACATGGTCCAGTTGCCAGAACTTGCATGAGGTTTGAAGTGCCTCACAGTGTTATCCCCTCTGATAACCCACAATCCAAGGCTCCTGCTTGGAAAAGTTCAAGTGCTGGTGTCAGCTAATTTCTCTTGTACCAAAATGTTGCATTTTATTTCCACTGATTAGCATAAAATTGTTCCCATTGTCTCAGCCACACAGGCACACAATGGTGCCAAAGATCTCTGCAGTGGGGAGTTTCTGGGTATTTCCAGCTCCTGGCTTTGCTTTAGAATTCATTAGCCACAGAAACAGCACATGCTCTGTGCTGGATTTCCACATACACATCAAGAAAAACATTATTTGTCCACTGTTGCCTCACTGGAAGTTTTAATTATCTTAATTATCAGTGGCTAGAGACTGAAGCCATAATTTGCCCACGTAAAAGAATAAACAGATAAATAAAACCTGTTATCTGCCAATATCTGCTTTTACCTGCCAATATATACTACACAAAACTTTCTCCAGTGTGTCTGTCCCTGAATGTCCTCAGTCATCAAGAAAATTGCACACACATGCTGGGAAGCATCCAAAAGGTTATTAGAAATGGCTGCCAATAGCTACTGTTGCACACTCTCCTTCCTCTCTTTACTTCTCTTCCATTTCCCTGCTACTGCCTTTCCATCTACCTGGTTGGAGTTATCCTTGCTCCCACTCTTATGGAAAAGCTTTTGTAAAACAAAGATGAAAGAAGGGCTTTCCACTTCTAGCAGGGAGTGATGTGCTCTGCAGCCAGCCCGTGTCCTCCAAGGGAAATGAGGAGGAGGGGCTCCTCACATTGGATTAAGGAGAAGCCCAGTTCTTCTGCCCTA